>NC_135233.1:188301776-188920942 GCF_051348905.1 Ranitomeya variabilis
TGATGAGCCACCCGCAGATGTGAGTGCTGGTGAGCTGCCCACAGACATCAGTGCTGGTGAGTTGCCCGCAGACGTGAGTGCTGGTGAGCCGCCCGCAGATCTGAGTGCTGGCGAGCCACCCACAGACATCAGTGCTGGTGAGCCACCCACAGACGTGAGTGCTTGTGAGCCCCCCACAGACATCAGTGCTGGTGAGCCACCCGCAGACATCAGTGCTGGTGAGCCGCCCGCAGACATCAGTGCTGGTGAGCCGTCTGCAAACATCAGTGCTGGTGAGCCGCCTGCAGACATCAGTGCTGGTGAGCCACTCGCAGACATGAGTGCTGGTGAGCCGCCCGCAGATATCAGTGCTGGTGAGCCGCCCGCAGATATCGGTGCTGGTGAGCCGCCCGCAGACATCGGTGCTGGTGAGCCACCTGCAGACATCAGTGTTGGTGAGCCGCCCGCAGACATCAGTGCTGGTGAGCACCCGCAAACATCAGTGCTGGTGAGCCGCCCGCAGACATCAGTGCTGCTGAGCGCCTGCAGACATCAGTGCTCGTGAGCCGCCCGCAGACATCAGTGCTGGTGAGCCGCCCACAGACATCAGTGCTGCTGAGCCGCCCGCAGACATCAGTGCTGGTGAGTTGCCCGCAGACGTGAGTGCTGGTGAGCCGCCTGCAGATCTGAGTGCTGGCGAGCCACCCACAGACATCAGTGCTGGTGAGCCCCCCACAGACATCAGTGCTGGTGAGCCACCCGCAGACATCAGTGCTGGTGAGCCGCCCGCAGACATCAGTGCTGGTGAGCCGTCTGCAAACATCAGTGCTGGTGAGCCGCCTGCAGACATCAGTGCTGGTGAGCCACTCGCAGACATGAGTGCTGGTGAGCCGCCCGCAGATATCAGTGCTGGTGAGCCGCCCGCAGATATCGGTGCTGGTGAGCCGCCCGCAGACATCGGTGCTGGTGAGCCGTCTGCAAACATCAGTGCTGGTGAGCCGCCCGCAGACATCAGTGCTGGTGAGCCGCCCGCAGACATCAGTGCTGGTGAGCCGCCCGCAGACATCAGTGCTGGTGAGCCGTCTGCAAACATCAGTGCTGGTGAGCCGCCTGCAGACATCAGTGCTGGTGAGCCACTCGCAGACATGAGTGCTGGTGAGCCGCCCGCAGATATCAGTGCTGGTGAGCCGCCCGCAGATATCGGTGCTGGTGAGCCACCCGCAGACATCAGTGCTGGTGAGCCGTCTGCAAACATCAGTGCTGGTGAGCCGTCTGCAAACATCAGTGCTGGTGAGCCACTCGCAGACATGAGTGCTGGTGAGCCGCCCGCAGATATCAGTGCTGGTGAGCCGCCCGCAGACATCAGTGCTGGTGAGCCGCCCGCAGACATCAGTGCTGGTGAACCGCCCGCAGATGTGAGTGCTGGTGATCCACCTGTAGACATCAGTGCTGGTGAGCCGACGGCAGACATGAGTGCCGGTGAGCCGCCCGCAGATATGAGTGCTGGTAAGCCGCTTTCAGACGTGAGTGCTGATGAGCCACCCGCAGATGTGAGTGCTGGTGAGCTGCCCGCAGACATCAGTGCTGGTGAGTTGCCCGCAGACGTGAGTGCTGGTGAGCCGCCCGCAGATCTGAGTGCTGGCGAGCCACCCACAGACATCAGTGCTGGTGAGCCACCCACAGACGTGAGTGCTTGTGAGCCCCCCACAGACATCAGTGCTGGTGAGCCACCCGCAGACATCAGTGCTGGTGAGCCGCCCGCAAACATCAGTGCTGGTGAGCCGCCTGCAGACATCAGTGCTGGTGAGCCGCCCGCAGATATCAGTGCTGGTGAGCCGCCCGCAGATATCGGTGCTGGTGAGCCGCCCGCAGACATCAGTGCTGGTGAGCCGCCCGCAGACATCAGTGCTGCTGAGCGCCTGCAGACATCAGTGATCGTGAGCCGCCCGCAGACATCAGTGCTGGTGAGCCGCCCACAGACATCAGTGCTGCTGAGCCACCCGCAGACATCAGTGCTGGTGAGTTGCCCGCAGACGTGAGTGCTGGTGAGCCGCCCGCAGATCTGAGTGCTGGCGAGCCACCCACAGACATCAGTGCTGGTGAGCCACCCACAGACGTGAGTGCTTGTGAGCCCCCCACAGACATCAGTGCTGGTGAGCCACCCGCAGACATCAGTGCTGGTGAGCCGCCCGCAGACATCAGTGCTGGTGAGCCGTCTGCAAACATCAGTGCTGGTGAGCCGCCTGCAGACATCAGTGCTGGTGAGCCACTCGCAGACATGAGTGCTGGTGAGCCGCCCGCAGATATCAGTGCTGGTGAGCCGCCCGCAGATATCGGTGCTGGTGAGCCACCCGCAGACATCAGTGCTGGTGAGCCGCCCGCAGACATCAGTGCTGGTGAGCCGTCTGCAAACATCAGTGCTGGTGAGCCGTCTGCAGACATCAGTGCTGGTGAGCCACTCGCAGACATGAGTGCTGGTGAGCCGCCCGCAGATATCAGTGCTGGTGAGCCGCCCGCAGATATCGGTTCTGGTGAGCCACCCGCAGACATCAGTGCTGGTGAGCCGCCCGCAGACATCAGTGCTGGTGAGCCGTCTGCAAACATCAGTGCTGGTGAGCCGCCTGCAGACATCAGTGCTGGTGAGCCACTCGCAGACATGAGTGCTGGTGAGCCGCCCGCAGATATCGGTGCTGGTGAGCCACCCGCAGACATCAGTGCTGGTGAGCCGCCCGCAGACATCAGTGCTGGTGAGCCGTCTGCAAACATCAGTGCTGGTGAGCCGTCTGCAGACATCAGTGCTGGTGAGCCACTCGCAGACATGAGTGCTGGTGAGCCGCCCGCAGATATCAGTGCTGGTGAGCCGCCCGCAGATATCGGTTCTGGTGAGCCACCCGCAGACATCAGTGCTGGTGAGCCGCCCGCAGACATCAGTGCTGGTGAGCCGTCTGCAAACATCAGTGCTGGTGAGCCGTCTGCAAACATCAGTGCTGGTGAGCCACTCGCAGACATGAGTGCTGGTGAGCCGCCCGCAGATATCAG
This sequence comes from Ranitomeya variabilis, assembly GCF_051348905.1. Classification (NCBI taxonomy): domain Eukaryota; kingdom Metazoa; phylum Chordata; class Amphibia; order Anura; family Dendrobatidae; genus Ranitomeya; species Ranitomeya variabilis. The sequence continues at coordinate 188,304,795 of NC_135233.1, forward strand.
TGCTGGTGAGCCGCCCGCAGATATCGGTGCTGGTGAGCCACCTGCAGACATCAGTGCTGGTGAGCCGCCTGCAGACATCAGTGCTGGTGAGCCGCCCGCAGACATCAGTGCTGCTGAGCCGCCCGCAGACATCAGTGCTGCTGAGCGCCTGCAGACATCAGTGCTGGTGAGCCGCCCGCAGGCATCGGTGCTGGTGAGCCGCCCGCAGACATCAGTGCTGGTGAGCCGCCCGCAGACATCAGTGCTGGTGAGCCGCCCGCAGACATCAGTGCTGGTGAGCTGCCCGCAGACATCAGGTCAGGGGCGGCTAAGACTGGCTGTGTTTGTTGTGTCTGCAGGCAGAATCACATTACCGCACATTGCACACCACAGATTAGCTGTCAGCACCTCATAAATCTTGTTTTGCAGGCAGCGGCCTCCTCCCATGTGTGTCAGCAATGGCTGCTCCGCACTGAGCCCTCAGGATTGTTATGTAATCGCCTTAGCTGTATCACTATGATGTATGAGCTGTCAGCTGTCATATTATCATATATGCAAATCATGGCTCTACTGAGCTGATTTCTATATCTGTAATATTCCTACACGGGACGTTTAAAAGGATGGTCCGATCTGACATCTTGTCTAATATACTTTAACTGAAAAGTTCCCTCTCTATCTGATGAAGGTCACACTTAACGATGGAAAAGTTCACTGAAATGACCCTCACTTTTGGATTGCACTAGCATTTTCTGCTAGCTCTAAGAAGTGCCGAGTTCCTTGGATTTCCTCACTTTCCTGTCTCAGGCCTCCCACTAATTTGGTAGTGACTGGGTGAGTAGCTGCACCATCCCATGGTCTGTGGCGGTACATTGGCGTGTTCGCCATGTCAGGCGTGACGCTTCTCACAGCGTGCTACCTCTCCACTGAATCATACATGGCGTGTGAAGACGGCACTGTGCAGTAGAGCTGTAGATAACATGGTGCTTCTTATTTGTAGCTTTGTTGTCACAGTTCCAGAATTCATGGTGCTTATTCTCAAACACTGAGCTAAGTCTCTTACCATCTGGAGAGGCCATGTTTGGGCCCAGGCACAAAGAGGAGGCCGACATGACACGGTCTGGGGTGGGAAATAAAGTGAAAGGTGGGATTAGGGGCATGAAAGGATAAGGAACTGGGGAGGAGAACAGGTGACATCAGAGAGGGATGGGAATGGGGTGCTGGAGGACCATTAGTGACGGGGCAGCCATTTTAGGTACAACCTGGAAGAAGAGGCAATCATATTGGTTAATTGGCATTTTTGATATGGTACTCAGGCACGGATGGTTTATGGTTTGGTCTATTTGGGGAATTTGATCGTTCTGTCATAGCAGTGGGGCGAAGGGTTGAGGTCCTAAAAATTGGGGGATGTGGTTGGTGGTGGATGACTGGGTGGGGTGCTTGTAAGGTTCTTGACCTCCCCCCATTAGACAGAATCACGTTATGGTGGGTAGCAGAACGCCCGAGGTTAGGGCTGGACGGGCCCGCGGGTAGGAGATTATCTTTACTGCGGCAGGTGTTATGATCTGGTGGCCTAAGAGCAGCATGAGACGTACTCTGGAGAAGGTGGTACCTGTACTGACCGCAGACCCTGAACTTAACACAGCAACTAGAAGTAGCCGTGGAATGTACCTAACACTCCCTGGACATCTCGACACAGCCGGAGGACTAATTACCCCTAGAGATAGAAAAGGGAAAACTATCTTGCCTCAAAGAAAATCCCCAAAGGATAGGCAGCCCCCCACAAATATTGACTGTGAGAGGAGAGGGAAAAAACATACACAGACTGAAATGAGAATTTAGCAAAGGAGGCCACTTCTAGCTAAATGGAAAGGATAGGACAGAGTACTATGCGGTCAGTATTAAAACACTAGAAAATATCCACCACAGAAAATACAAAATCTCCACAGCTAACTAAAGATATGGAGGGTATATCTGCATCTCCAGAGATACCAGCTTGGCTAAACAAATCCTTATACAGACCAAGCTGGACAAGACAAAACATAGAAAAGAACTGAACAATAAGGCCACGGCATGTGGACAACAAAATCAAGGCCAGAACTTATCTTAGTTGAAAAGAACTGCAAAGCAGAAGGGACCAGGCTGGGATGTGAATCCTCCAGGAACAATGGACAACTGGCACTGACTAAAGGGTGAAGCAAGACTAAATAGCCCAGTCAAAATTGCAACAAGTGAACACACCTGACAAATGCTGCGATTCAGAGACAGCAGCACTGCCACTTACAACCACCGGAGGGAGCCCAAGAGCAGAATTCACAACAGGCAGGTGCCTAACAGGTGCCTCTGAGCTGGTGGCAAAAGTGGAGCAGATATATACGGTATATATATATATATATATATATATATATATATATATATATATATATATACAGTATATTGTGAGGCAGTGACCCCTGGTACAGCTAGGGGGCGCTGTATGTGCTCTGCAGAATGTGCATGGAAGCGTAGTGAGGCCTTGAGGGCGTACTACAGATACAGGTGTGGCTGTAATTAGAATAGTGAAGCAGTGACTGATTAAAAAGCCCTGTAGTAGTGGGGGAGGTGTGTCAGTGTGTGCTTGGAAGCAGACAGGGCAGTTGTCTGCAGAGCTCCCTCTGTGTGGATCAGCACAGAGGCTAAAGGAACCAGAGAGACTGACACCCTGCGTCTTGGGCTGTCTTACGTGTACCCGGCTGCACTCCAGAGGATAAAGAGTGCAGTGCGCTGAGTGAGTACAGAGACTTGTTACCAACATGCGGTCACCCAGGGAAACTGGACAGAGGGAAGTTCGGCCTGTTTATTTACTGCGTCATATAGCCATGCATTATTAGTGGACTGTATGAAGAAGCCATATACTACATTGACTGTGTGAAGTAATACAATAAAATAACGTTTTGTTTGAACTTGTTTGGGTCACTGCCGTTTCACTGTGTATGGTCATAACGCTGCATCACATTTGGTGGAGAATGCGGGCATTGAACTAAGGCATACCCCCAGAGAGTGCTCCAGATTGTTGTGTGAGTCTGCTGGAAAAATGGAGGAACTTTTGGAGCAGGTTGTGCTCAGTCAGCAAAGGCTTTAACAAGAGACGCTGCAGTTTCAACATTCCCAGCAAGAGATTTTGCAGCAGCAGCAGCGGCAGCAGGAGACGTTGCAGAGGGAGCTAGCAGAGGTTCAACGATATAAAGTGGAGACCTCTAATGTGAGGGGTGAACAGCAGAGTCCTGAAGAGACCCCAAAGGTAAGGGGTGATCATTGGGTGTACCAGTGGTCCTATGTAGAGACTCGGCCTGCCAGGTCTCAAGCAAATGACTTATTGCAATTGGTGGAGGAGTGGCTACAGCCTGAGTTCTGTTCTCCATATGAGATGGTTGAGAGAATCGTGGCTGATCGGATGATGAGGGCTCTGCCGGCCGTCATGCAGCTTTGGGTCGGGCTGAGGGACCTAGGCCACTTGGAACTGCTGATAGAATTGATTGAGTGGTAAAAGTCTACTCAGGACGTTGCACCAGAGCCCGGGCATGGGGCTAGTAACTGTTCGGTAACATCTAAGCCCATGGACTATGGGAACACTGGTCAGGAGTCTATGTGTGCCCAGCCTGTCTGTATCACCACTACGGGCACAGCTGGCGGGGAACCAGGATTGTGCCAGGTACTTGTGAATGGGTGCCGAACAGAGGCTCTCCTGGACACGGGGAGTAAAGTGACTCTGGTCCATCGTTCCCTTGTTGCTGGGGACAACACCAACGGACAGAAAATGGAGGTGATGGGTATCCATGGGGAAAACCGGGAGTACCCGACCGCGGAGGTCAATGTTTCTCCACCATGTGGAGACATTAGACATATGGTGGGAGTGGCAAAGACCCTTCCCTATGGGACTGTGTTGGGAAGAGATTTTCCCCTGTTTTGGTCCCTGTGGGAGACCAGGGTCAACCCTCTCATGGAAAAAGTTATACCGGGTGCAGAACCCAAAAATATTGAAGTACCTGCCATAGGGGTCGCCAACCTAGGGACAGAGTGTAATCCCGATAGGCTCCCCCTAGAGGTAGGGGCAGGAGAAGCTAAAGTTGTTGTTTCGGGCGTAGAACCCGAAGATCCTAAGATGTATGCCACAGGGGTCACCAATTTAGGATTAGAGTGTAATCCCGATAGGCTCCCTCTAGAGGTTGTGGCAGTAGAGGTTGTGGGGACCCCATTGAACCCTGAGCTGGAGGTGTTCCCTGGTAAGGTTGGGACAGCTCAGATCCAGGGTCCCTTTTGGAGACGCAGATATAAAAGACGCAGGTATGAGAAGAGCCGAGAGTGTATGATCGCAGAGGTGACTGGGGATGTGTGCACGAGGAACCCTCTGGCACCGGTCAAGGATGGGGCCGGGGGTCAGGGTAAATTAGACAGAGTGCTCGCTAGACAGCAGTGTCGGGAGGCTCCGGTTCGGGTGCGGCGTAGTACAGATATATGCTCAGAGTTGCCAGCGCGGTCCGTGGCGTTTCAGCGTGATATAGTCACTGAGGCACGGGTAAGGGTACAGAGGAAGCAGTACCAGGGGCCCGAAAGCAGATACTTAGGTGACAGGATGACCCGTGGGGTTAGTGAACCTGAAGTAAACAAAGTAAAGACCACCCAAAACTAGCTCAAATCTGCGGTTAATCAGAAAAGAGGGTTTGGCTTCTGTAATGGAGATCGGGGTGGGTGGTCCTGTAATGAACTATGGAGGAGAAACGCAAAGGGGAGGGATGCGTGCTTTGATCAATGGTTCCGGTCCCTACTTTGGTTTCTTAATTTAATTACAAAATCATGAAGCACCACAGTAGATAGTGATGGAGAGCAAACCGCATTAGCTCTCCCTACGCGCCCAACGGGCGCTAGCAAATCAGGATAGCTCCAAACAGAAATCAATACGAAAAAATGGAGGAAGAACATCCATGACAACATAGTTATATATAAAAAGGTATAATGTTTATTATATAATTCCATATAAATAACACCAATATTAACACTGCAATGAGTGCTGTAGGCACTCTGCACACACACAAAGGTAATAGGAAGGAGACATGATGGTAGCCAAACACAAAGAGGGAAAAACACAGTGTATAATACCTCTTTCACATCTTTATCACTAGGATATGTAGCCCACAAATCATCAAATATAAGGTCCTACCGGTATCCCCTTAGCATAGGTGACAAAACTATGATGCATAAAATGCACCATGTATTCAATCCGGCTTACCCATTAGAGTTACTTGAAAAAGGTACCCCCTCCTGGTATGGCTCCCGTGGACGCGCGTTTCGCGTATTCGCTTTCTCAGCAGGGTTGATATGTGACCAGTCTCATGCAGTTTAAATAATAATACAAACGGAAGTGGTACCGGGACAACGGCGCATGCGCGGTGGCGCCCGAAGCGCGTCATCGCCTGAGCCGTCACAACAGGGCGGGCGTAAGGCGGAAATCCGCCGATAGACGTCATGTGTCGCGCGCCCTGCTGATACAGACGGCCGCAGCAGAGGACGTATACTCCGGGCGACAGCGGGCATGCGCACACCCGGCAGCCATTTTTAAGAAGACCACAGCGGCGGCCATATTTAGAAAGATCATGGAGCTGCGTATTCCTACCCCCCATATAAGTGAAGGTAACAGTGAATAGACTATACTAATGCAGTGCGGCAAATGTAGTGCACAGGGGAAATAACACACTAATCCATACAGTTGACATAGCAGTGACAGCAAGATACAAAAGTACACAAGTATAAATCGTGTGCCGATACGGACTTAAAGTGACATGTGCTTACAATATTATGATAATAATATAATACATATAAATAAACAATCAAAAAGACAGTCTCATGTTTACACATACAATGAAAAACAACAAAGATAAATAATGTGGAGCAAAGGTGAAAGGGACTGCACCTAACCCCAAATCAAAAGAAGTCTCAAATGGATGGGAGACCCCCTATAAATAGTCAAATTGCATATAAAGTGCTAGTGCAAATGTAAGCCCTGAGTAACTAATCCGTGCTCATACAAAGTATTCGGTTAAGTACCTATCTCTATCTAGTCCATAGTAAAACATAAATAGCAAGCCCTCAATCATAGTGACCAATAGGCAGAGTACACTGATATAAACACAAAAAGCACTGATAGACAACCAAACAGGATTAGGTCATATAGAGAGGGTCTTACCCATAGTATCCACACAAGGGGTTAAGCGCTGGCAGCCCCAAACTTTTCAGGTGATGAGCAGTGCCTGGTTTTCTCCACACATACCGCTTAGAATTATCACCAAAAAGGTCTATCTTCATCTCATCAGACCAGAGAATCTTATTTCTCATAGTCTGGGAGTCCTTCATGTGCTTTTTAGCAAACTCTATGCGGCTTTCATATGTCTTGCACTGAGGAGAGGCTTCCGTCTGGCCACTCTGCCATAAAGGCCCGTCTGGTGGAGGGCTGCAATGACAGTTGACTTTGTGGAACTTTCTCCCATCTCCCTAGTGTATCTCTGGAGCTCAGCCGCAGTGATCTTGGGGTTCTTCTTTACCTCTCTCACCAAGGCTCTTCTCCCCCGATTGCTCAGTTTGGCTGGACGGCCAGGTCTAGGAAGACTTCTGGTGGTCCCAAACTTCTATTTAAAGATTATGGAGGCCACTGTGATCTTAGGAACCTTGAGTACTGCAGAAATTCTGTTGTAACCTTTGCCAGATGTGTGACTTGCCACAATTCTGTCTCTGAGCTCCTTTGCCAGTTCCTTTGACCTCATGATTCTCATTTGGTCTGACATGCACTGTGAGCTGTAAGGTCTTATATAGACAGGGGTGCGCCTTTCCAAATCAAGTCCTATCAGTTTAATTACACACAGCTGGACTCCAATGAAGGAGTAGAACCATCTCAAGGAGGATCACAAGGAAATGGACATCATGTGACTTAAATATGAGTGTCTGAGCAAAGGGACTGAATACTTATGACCATGTGATATTTCAGTTTTTCTTTTTTATTAAATTTGCAAAAATTACTACATTTCTGTTTTTTTCAGTCACGATGGGGTGCAGAGTGTACATTAATGAGGAAAAAAATGAAGTTTATGGAATTTACCAAATGGCTGCAATGAAACCGAGTGAAAATTTTAAAGGGGTCTGAATACTTTCCGTACCCACTGTACAGCCATGTGTACAGTCACGTGTACAGTCAAGTATAGTCACATATACAGCCACATATACAGGCCTGTGTACAGCCACGTATGCAGCCTCCATCAAGGGTTTCAGTTGACCTTTCTGATATTTTCACGGCCAGAAGAGGATATTCTTGCTATCAAAAATAATCTACGCCTAATACAGTCTAGTGAAGTCATTGGGGTCTTCCAGGATTCCTGAGCCTCTGTGCAGACAGCAGGGAAGCAGGACAGCAGAACAGGGTAACACATGACGGCAAAATGCTGATGCACAGGGATTGTGTGCGGCCTACAACTGTGTGCACTGGGCTCATCTCGGTACATTCACACAATGGAAGCTCAATTTTCTTTTCACATTCAACCCAGATAAGAATTTATAGACATAGGAAAATAGGAATGTATTGATTTTACAATCTGAAATTGTGGTGATAACAATAGAAAATGTTCCAAGAATGTTCAATAGATCTTTAAAGGAAACTCGTTCAAAACCCTACCCTTGTGCAAGCAGGAGTAGTGTGGGAGAGCCCCCCACTGCTAATGGGAAAGGAAGAGGAACCACGGACAAAAGTGCTCCGACCCACCTCCAGTGCGCTTGCAAACCTCGTTTGCATATCAATAGAAGCCATATGTCAGTGCAGTACTGCGTTGTGCTGTGTTGTGCTGCATTGTGCAGTGTTGTGCGGTGTTGTGCAGTGCAGTGTTGTGCAGTGCTGTGTTGTTGTGCAGAGATGTGTTGTGCATTGCTGTGTTGTGCAGTGCTTGTGTTGTGCAGTGCTTGTGTTGTGCAGTGCTTGTGTTGTGCAGTGCTGTGTTGTGCAGTGTTGGCTGTGTGGTGCAGTGCAGGCTGTGTTGTGCTGTGTTGTGCAGTGGTATGTTGTGCGCTGCGGAATATGTTGGCGCTATATAAATAAAATTATTATTATTATATTATTATTGTTGGCGCTATATAAATAAAATTATTATTATTATATTATTATTGTGCAGTGCAGTTCTGTGTTGTGCTGTGCAGTGTTGTGCAGTGCTGTGTTGTGCAGTGTTTGTGTTGTGCAGTGCTGTGTTGGGCAGTGCTGTGCAGTGTTGTGCATTGCTGTGTTGTGCTGTGTTGTGCAGTGCTATGTAATGCAGTGTGTGCAGTTCTGTGCTGTGCAGTGCTGTGCTGTGTTGTGCTGTGCTGTGTTGTGCAATGCTATGTGGTGCAGTGCTGTGCTGTGTTGTGCAGTGCTGTGATGGGCATCTGTCGTACTTTTTTGCAGTGTCCTCTCCCACAGTATCTCTACTTGTGTGGCGCAGTGTTACCCACAGATTTGCTGTAAAGCTGATGAATCAGGTCTCCATTCCTCAGAACAGATTAGACCTCATGTTGCTGATTATCACTTGGATCCTTTCAATTAGGAAAGGCTTTAATGATTATCTAGAACGGCATCCAACTCCGCCATTGACTCTCACCATACAGCTAACTGCACTGAGCCAAGGTCCAGGTGTATGACTGCAGCCGTCCTCTCCACCCCACGGGTACAGCCCCATTATGTCTATAGGGTAGGATAATGGCCCTTCATCAGACGGTCATGTCACTTGTGCTGTAGGTCTCATGGCTCCACAGAACGTGTCCAGTACATTCCTACTGGTGTGGGCATGTAAGCAGAGCTGGGACACAGTGGGAGTTAGATTCCGGCACCCACATACGGCAAAATGACATTTTCCAGTACAGTAATAATTGTATTGCTGTGTATAGCACAGCTGCAGTAAGAAATGTACAGAGGAGGACTTACATAGACAGAGGGGACACAGCACAAAGCAAAGGACCTGGAAATGTGGCCCCCTACAATGGCTAATAAGTGAATGAAAGTTTTACTGGAGAAACAACAGCGTGAAAGGTTCAGGCAAAATCCTCTGAAATCCCTCCACAGTCCAGCCACAGTCCATCCACAGACCCTCAACAGTTCTGCCTCAGTCCCTCCACAGACCCTCAACAGTCCCTCCTCAGTCACTCCACAATCCATCCACAGACCCTCAACAGTCCCACCTCAGTCCCTCCACAGACCCTCAACAGTCCCTCCTCAGTCACTCCACAGTCCATCCACAGACGCTCAACAGTCCCGCCTTAGTCCCTCCACAGTCCATCCACAGACGTTCCACAATCTCTCCACAAACCCTCCACAGATCCTCCACAGACCCTCCATAAACACTCCACAGATCCTCCACAGTCCCTCCAAACCTTCCACAGTCCATCCCCAGAACTTCCAGTCCCTCCACAGACTTTTCACAGTCTCTCCACAGATCCTCCCCAGTCCCTCCACAATCCATCCGCAGACCCTCAACAGTCCCTCAACAGACCATCCACAGAACCTTAACAGTCCCTTCACAGTCCATCCACAGACCTTCCACTGTCCCTCCACAGTTGCTCCACAGACCTTCCACAGTCTCTCCACAGATTCTCCACAGATCCTCCACAGTCCCCCACAAACCCACCACAGTCCCTCCACAGATCCTCCATAGTCCCTCTAGACCTTCCACAGTCCCTCCACAAAACTTCCACCATCTCTCCACAGACCCACCACAGTCTCTTCACAGACCCACTACAGTCCCTCCACAGACCCACCACCTTCCCGCCACAGACCCTCTACAGTCCCTCCATAGACCCTCCTCAGTCCCTCCACTGTTCCTCCACAGACCCACCACAGTCTCTCCACAGTCCCTTCACAGACGGACCACAGTCCCTTCACAGACCCGCCACAGACCCTCTACAGTCCCTCCATAGACCCTCCTCAGTCCCTCACTGTTCCTCCACAGACCCTTCATAGTTTCTCCACAGACCCTCTACAGGCCTTCTACAGTCCCTCCTCAGATCCTCCACGGACCCTCCACCGATCCTCAACAGACCTTCCACAGACCTTCCACAGACCTCCCACAGACCCTCCACATTCCCTCCACAGTCCCTCCACAGACCCTCCACAGTCTCTTCACAGACCCTCCACAGTCCCTCCTTATTCATTAAGTATGAGATGTAGATAGAGCCACAAGGGCAGCGACATCTCCAATAACCTCCATGAGAGCCCTGCTTGCCACGACTCAGCCACAGGACCTCCAACCTTCTAGAAGATGAGGTCATGTGTGGTTATAACCTGTGGATATGATGGAAATGTTTAAGATGGAAATACTCTTAAGGGGCAAGGTGCGTAAGGCAATATTATAAAGGTCTACATACATATATATATATATAATGTGTATGTAGTGTTTATACTATATACAGTGGGGGAAATAAGTATTTGATCCCTTGCTGATTTTGTAAGTTTGCCCACTGACAAAGACATGAACAGTCTATAATATTAAGGGTAGGTTAGTTTTAATATTGAGAGATAGAATCTCAAAAATAAAATCCAGAAAATCACATAGTATAAATTATATGAATGTATTTGCATTTTGCAGTGAGAAATAAGTATTTGATGCCTTTGGAAAACAAGACTTAATACTTGGTGGCAAAACCCTTGTTGGCAAGCAGAGCAGTCAGATGTTTTTTGTAGTTGATGATGAGGTTTGCGCACATGTCAGGAGGAATTTTGTTCCACTCCTCTTTGCAGATCATCTCTAAATCATTATGATTTTGAGGCTGTCACTTGGCAGCTTGGAGCTTCAACTCCTTCCCTAAGTTTTCTGTGGGATTAAGGTCTGGAGACTGGCTAGGCCACTCCATGACTTTAATGTGCTTCTTTTTGAGCCACTCCTTTGTTGCCTTGGCTGTATGTTTTGGGTCATTGATTGCTGGAAGACCCAGCCACAACCTTTTTTTAATATCCTGGAGGAGGGAAGGAGGTTGTCACTCAGGATTTTACGGTACATGGCTCCATCCATTCTCCCATTGATGCGGGGAAGTAGTCCTGTGCCCTTAGCAAAGAAACACTCCCAAAACCTAATGTTTCCACCTCCATGCTTGACAGTGGGGCCGGTGTTCTTTGAGTCATAGGCAGCATTTCCTTTCCTCCAAACACGGCGAGTTGAGTTGATGCCAAAGAGCTCAATTTTTGTGTCATCTGACCACAGCACCTTCTCCCGAACACTCACAGAATCATCCAAGTGTTCATTGGCAAACTTCAGATGGGCTGCACATGTGCCTTCTTGAGCAGGGGGACCTTGCGGGCACTGCAGGATTTTAAACCTTTACGGCGTAATGTGTTACCAATGGTTTTCTTGGTGACTGTGGTCCCAGCTGCCTTGAGATCATTAACAAGTTTCCCCTGTGTAGTTGTAGGCTGATCTCTCACCTTCCTCATGATCAGGGATACCCCACGAGGTGAGATTTTGCATGGTGCCCCAGATCGATGTCGATTGACAGTCATTTTGTATTTCTTCCATTTTCTTTCTATTGCACCAGCAGTTGTTTCCTTGTCACCTAGCATCTTACATATGGTTTTGTGGCCCATTCCAGCTTTGTACAGGTCTATGATCTTGTGCTTGCTGATTATAAATAGGCCATGATTGCTGTCTCTTTGCCCCCTGCTGCCTTTCAAAGGTTAATATGCAATTCTGGAAATTTACAGGACCTCTGCCAGTGCTTAGGAGGGATCCTCAGCTGACTTATGGCTCTCCGAGTGCAGCTGGATACAGGCAGAGCACAACAAGGGGGAGTCACAGAACGTCAGGTCAGAAAGCTGACCAAAATCAGAACAGGTCAGAAGAAGTAGAGGGCATGAGGCTGGCACAGCGGGATGGAAGAAGAGGGCACCAGAGAGATGGGGGCCGGGGATGGCGCTGCAGGACATTAGTACAACATTACATACAGCTCTACTAAATATATAAAGGTTGTCACACTTCTTAAGCCCATAAAAAAACCCAAAATATCATGTTGCTGCACTAGAACTTGGAGCCATTACAATATGCACAGTACAGCACTGAATTATATACGTAGAGTAAAAATGATAAAATCAACATCTCTTCTTTAATATATACTGTAAGGTGGCAGCTGGACAGGTTGTGGATGGGAGGTATGTGTCCCCGAGGTGCCAAGCCTCGGTGATATAGGACCCGGAGAAGCATGCTCCAGCACATATAGTGCTGAGAGGTTTTTAATGAGCCTGGAATATAGGTCCAGGTTTTACGAGTGGCTGAAAGAGCTGGGTGGGATCGGCTGCTCACTTACATCTAGTCCAGGTCTTGGAAGGTCTGGTGTAAGGTGGTCCTATCTCACTCTGTCTGTGTGTTTTCCAAGGTGGGAAGGCCTTGTATGTGCTGCTCAGACCCTGCTGGAGTCTGAGGGAAAGACTCGCATGTAAACAGGTGAGCCCGTGTGTTGCATGGACGGGTTATTTTCTGTTTTGTTCTGTTATACCTTTTTATTTGCCTGGGAGAGGCCGCTTTATTTCTGTTCACACTGACGGTTTAATAAACTGTTTATTTTGAATCAACGAACTACGTCCCAAGTGTGACCCGGTGTCTACCACAGAGCCGATCCCTCACAATACAGACGTAATGAGTAATGTTATATTCCACCATCAAACTGCCTTTAGCAAAATCATTCACATCTCAAACCGCCACCAATTCATATAATTTATTTTGACCTAAAAATTGAACAACACCTGGCAGATTGATCAAAGTGCCCCTGTCCGCAGGATTGTGCTCAGTGACTACAGGCAGCGTCAGGTCAGCGCCGTTATACTGATTACACTGATACCTGGTGATGGAATCCAACTTGTGGTTGTTGTGGAATCTGTATTCTCAGTTTTGAGTAAAGATATGCTCGTGCTCCAGGGCGGCCTGTGGGGGTCAAAACCAGGAGAGGAACAATCGGAGAATAAGTCTAATAGAAACACGTCGCCACTTCTGTATTCTCAACTCTCCTGGTTTTGGCTTACAAATACTGAGGTAAAATACTGACCAAATACTGACCATGTGAATGTGGCCTCAGTGTGAGGCTAGTTGTGACATTTCCTTTCTCAAGCAAAGTCGCGGTGCTTCCTCATTACAAGTCTTCACACGGAAGCCTGTCCCTGCAAACTAAACAAGAAGTGCTGAGCTCACTGAGCCGGACTGTCCTGGCCGAGCGACAGGCGGCACGAGAAGTTATATAACTCGCCTAGAAAGGATATCATTCCCATCTACACAACGTTTAACACGTACAACATGTTGACAGGAGTTCTTGGCTGGATCTCATGTACAATTTCCAGGGAAACAGACAACAATACGTAGCTTATGTATGATATGTTACTACTGTGTGATGGATTCATGAGTCGCCCGTCATACACAGGGCTGCGAGACCACCACGGTCCCAAGTGGTCAATGCCGGCAGTCTTTACCAATTCACAAATTTACACATGATGTTCAGAGAAGGTTTTTCTTCTTTTTACATAGCAGCCACATATTCTATAAACTAAGCAATCACATCCTCGAATATTAATAATGGGCACAAAAAAAACCTCAGGACCCCTCTACTGCAAGGCAACAGTGCTGACCCCCGAGCTGCGGTGCTATACAGTCTCCTGCTTTAGGCTCCTCTGTGCACCAGTCACATTTCTAACCAAAATCTTTAGCAAAAAGTTAGTTTGTGGTCAGGTAAAAGAGCTAAGGTAATTTCAGTAAGGAGTTTTTCCATCACATTGGAAATCCAATAATACCCTGATCCCGTATAGAACAATATTAACCTGATCCCATATGTGATATAACACCAATGATGTCCTCATCCCGTATGTGATATCAGACCAATGATGTCCTCATCCCATATGTGATATAACACCAATGATGTCCTCATCCCTTATGTGATATCAGACCAATGTTGTACTCATCCCATATGTGATATAAGACCAATGATGTCCTCATCGCGTATGTGATATCAGACCAATGATGTCCTCATCCTCTGTGATATCAGACCAATGATGTCCTCATCCCATATGTAATATCAGACCAATGATGTCCTTATCCAGTATGTGATATCAGATCAATGATGTCCTCATCCTCTATGTGAGATCAGACCAATGATGTCCTTATCCAGTATGTGATATCAGACCAATGATGTCCTCATCCCATATGTGATATCAGACCAATGATGTCCTCATCCCGTATGTGATATCAGACCAATGATTATCCTCATCCCGTATGTAATATCAGATCAATGATGTCCCCATCCCGTATGTGATATCAGACCAATGATGTCTTCATTCCGTATGTGATATCAGACCAATGATGTCCTCATCCCGTATGTGATATCAGACCAATAATGTCCTCATCCTCTATGTTATATCAGACCAATGTTGTCCTCATCCCGTATATGATATGAGACAAATGATGTCCTCATACCGTATGTGATATCAGACCAATGATGTCCTCATCCCATATGTGATATCAGACCAATGATGTCCTCATCCCATATGTGATATCAGACCAATGATGTCCTCATTCCGTATGTGATATCAGACCAATTATGTCCTCATCCCGTATGTAATATCAGATCAATGATGTCCCCATCCCGTATGTGATATCAGACCAATGATGTCCTCATCCCATATGTGATATCAGACCAATGATGTCCTCATTCCGTATGTGATATCAGACCAATGATGTCCTCATCCCGTATGTAATATCAGATCAATGATGTCCCCATCCCGTATGTGATATCAGACCAATTATGTCCTCATCCTCTATGTAATATCAGACCAATGATGTCCTCATCCCATATGTGATATCAGACCAATGATGTCCTCATTCTCTATGTGATATCAGACCAATGATGTCCTCATCCTCTATGTGATGTCAGACCAATGATGTCCTCATCCCGTATGTGATATCAGACCAATGATATGATCACGTCTGTGACATTTAGGATCACTGTTCAGAGGCTGGGCAGGAAACATACAATGCAGAAACATAACAGCGCTCCTTACCCTTCATATACGGCGTTCATTGAGGATACACAATATTAGGAACGGAGAACAACTATTCTCAGCTTCTCCAATTGTTGACCGTGTTTGCACCTGCACTCCTAATTACAACATAGACTAGTGGATAAATGGATTCTATCATCAGTTTTTGCTTTTCCACCTGACAGCAGAATAACTTCGGAGCAGAGACCCTGACTCCAGCAATGTGCTACTTACGATGCTGCTTATTGAAGTTTTTGTAAAATCAGTGTTTTATTAGCAGGAGATTATCAGTAGAGGACTAGTAACCCTGCTGCCTGGTAGTCCAACCACCCCCAACACTGACAGCATTCAGCCTATACACAGTGTACACAGAGAGCAGCCAATCAGTGGTGAGGGCAGGGTTATACTGAGCCCGACAGTCAGAGAAGAGCTAGATCTGCAGCAGAAAAACAGGTTTTAATCAATCTGTGGGGCCCAGTAAAGTAACTAAGTTTAAGCAAAAATCTATTACAATGCGGGGGCATCATATCATTGGTGCAGCTGCAGGGGACCATCGCTACATGACAAGCTGGTGGAATTGTGCATTATAATCAGCTATTGAACTGCAAAGAGCCCATATAGCGTTAATCCCCGCCAGTGTAATAATGTACAGAACAAGGGTCCATATAGCATTCATGTCCGCCAGTGTAATAATGTACAGAACAAGGGCCCATATAGCGTTCATGTCCGCAAGTGTAATAATGTACGGAACAAGGGCCCATATAGCGTTCATGTCCGCCAGTGTAATAAAGTACAGAACATGTCCTGCCTGTCAGTATACAGTTATGTCGTGAGCTTTGTGCACGATATTTCCGCTGTGGGTCAGCTGGGACACAGGACACATCGGGGGGCGCTGTGGGACGTGGCGCTGTGGGACGTGGCGCTGTAGGACGTGGCGCTGTAGGACGTGGCGCTGTAGGACGTGGCGCTGTAGGACGTGGCGCTTTAGGACGTGGCGCTGTAGGATATTGCAGGCGGTCTCTGTACACGATATTGTCCCATGTAGACGGTTGGACATTGGGCTCTTTCTTGCTCTTCCAGAAAAGCCTCCTAGGAATCTCGTGCTGAGTCTTCTTGTTTGTAACTGTTGTCCAAACAGTAGAAAGTCCTGAGAAGACGAAGTACAAGAAGTAGGAGGCCTGCGGACAAGGGCCGCTCTCGTCTGGGGCGTAACCGGGATGCCAGACATTAAGAACTGGGAGTTCTGCCAAGGGCTTTATCAAAGGAAGCAGATCGGCCGGCAGCTGCAGATGGGCCCACGCCAGCTCTCCTCACTCTCTCTCCTTCTCTATCTTTTCTTTCTGTTCTTACTTTCTCAGTGTTTATTTGTTCTGCTGTGAAGACTGTCGGTGTTCTCAGGATCTCGATATTCCTCAGCTGCAATTCCTTAGTCACATTGGGCTCACATTTTGCTTGTCAGTTTCCATGGGAAATGTACTAATTCAGAAAAGGAAAAGTCAGCCGAAATTCTGCTGATACATGGTAAAAGCCCTGTACTTATAGGCAGGCCGTGACTGAGAGACATTACAGCCGGGATCCTGCTGATACATGGTGCAGGTCCTGTACTTATAGGCAGGTTGTGACTGAGAGACATTACAGCCGGGATCCTGCTGATACATGGTGCAGGTCCTGTACTTATAGGCAGGTTGTGACTGAGAGACATTACAGCCGGGATCCTGCTGATACATGGTGCAGGCCCTGTACTTATAGGCAGGTCGTGACTGAGAGACATTACAGCCGGGATCCTGCTGATACATGGTGCAGGCCCTGTACTTATAGGCAGGTCGTGACTGAGAGACATTACAGCCGGGATCCTGCTGATACATGGTGCAGGTCCTGTACTTATAGGCAGGCCGTGACTGAGAGACATTACAGCCGGGATCATGCTGATACATGGTGCAGGCCCTGTACTTATAGGCAGGCCGTGACTGAGAGACATTACAGCCGGGATCCTGCTGATACATGGTGCAGGTCCTGTACTTATAGGCAGGCCGTGACTGAGAGACATTACAGCCGGGATCCTGCTGATACATGGTGCAGGCCCTGTACTTATAGGCAGGTTGTGACTGAGAGACATTACAGCTGGGATCCTGCTGATACATGGTGCAGGTCCTGTACTTATAGGCAGGCCGTGACTGAGAGACATTACAGCCGGGATCCTGCTGATACATGGTGCAGGTCCTGTACTTATAGGCAGGCCGTGACTGAGACATTACAGCCGGGATCCTGCTGATACATGGTGCAGGCCCTGTACTTATAGGCAGGTTGTGACTGAGAGACATTACAGCTGGGATCCTGCTGATACATGGTGCAGGTCCTGTACTTATAGGCAGGCCGTGACTGAGAGACATTACAGCCGGGATCCTGCTGATACATGGTGCAGGCCCTGTACTTATAGGCAGGTTGTGACTGAGAGACATTACAGCTGGGATCCTGCTGATACATGGTGCAGGTCCTGTACTTATAGGCAGGTTGTGACTGAGAGATATTACAGCCGGGATCCTGCTGATACATGGTGCAGGTCCTGTACTTATAGGCAGGCCATGACTGAGAGACATTACAGCCGGGATCCTGCTGATACATGGTGCAGGCCCTGTACTTATAGGCAGGCCGTGACTGAGAGACATTACAGCCGGGATCCTGCTGATACATGGTGCAGGTCCTGTACTTATAGGCAGGCCGTGACTGAGAGACATTACAGCCGGGATCCTGCTGATACATGGTGCAGGCCCTGTACTTATAGGCAGGCCGTGACTGAGAGACATTACAGCCGGGATCCTGCTGATACATGGTGCAGGCCCTGTACTTATAGGCAGGTTGTGACTGAGAGACATTACAGCCGGGATCCTGCTGATACATGGTGCAGGTCCTGTACTTATAGGCAGGTTGTGACTGAGAGACATTACAGCTGGGATCCTGCTGATACATGGTGCAGGTCCTGTACTTATAGGCAGGTTGTGACTGAGAGACATTACAGCTGGGATCCTGCTGATACATGGTGCAGGCCCTGTACTTATAGGCAGGTTGTGACTGAGAGACATTACAGCCGGGATCCTGCTGATACATGGTGCAGGTCCTGTACTTATAGGCAGGTTGTGACTGAGAGACATTACAGCCGGGATCCTGCTGATACATGGTGCAGGCCCTGTACTTATAGGCAGGTTGTGACTGAGAGACATTACAGCCGGGATCCTGCTGATACATGGTGCAGGCCCTGTACTTATAGGCAGGTTGTGACTGAGAGACATTACAGCCGGGATCCTGCTGATACATGGTGCAGGCCCTGTACTTATAGGCAGGTTGTGACTGAGAGGCATTACAGCCGGGATCCTGCTGATACATGGTGCAGGCCCTGTACTTATAGGCAGGTTGTGACTGAGAGACATTACAGCCGGGATCCTGCTGATACATGGTGCAGGTCCTGTACTTATAGGCAGGCCGTGACTGAGAGACATTACAGCTGGGATCCTGCTGATACATGGTGCAGGCCCTGTACTTATAGGCAGGTTGTGACTGAGAGACATTACAGCCGGGATCCTGCTGATACATGGTGCAGGTCCTGTACTTATAGGCAGGCCGTGACTGAGAGACATTACAGCTGGGATCCTGCTGATACATGGTGCAGGCCCTGTACTTATAGGCAGGTTGTGACTGAGAGACATTACAGCCGGGATCCTGCTGATACATGGTGCAGGTCCTGTACTTATAGGCAGGTTGTGACTGAGAGACATTACAGCCGGGATCCTGCTGATACATGGTGCAGGTCCTGTACTTATAGGCAGGTTGTGACTGAGAAACATTACAGCCGGGATCCTGCTGATACATGGTGCAGGTCCTGTACTTATAGGCAGGCCGTGACTGAGAGACATTACAGCCGGGATCCTGCTGATACATGGTGCAGGTCCTGTACTTATAGGCAGGTTGTGACTGAGAGACATTACAGCTGGGATCCTGCTGATACATGGTGCAGGTCCTGTACTTATAGGCAGGTTGTGACTGAGAGACATTACAGCCGGGATCCTGCTGATACATGGTGCAGGCCCTGTACTTATAGGCAGGCCGTGACTGAGAGACATTACAGCCGGGATCCTGCTGATACATGGTGCAGGTCCTGTACTTATAGGCAGGCCGTGACTGAGGGACATTACAGCTGGGATCCTGCTGATACATGGTGCAGGTCCTGTACTTATAGGCAGGTTGTGACTGAGAGACATTACAGCCGGGATCCTGCTGATACATGGTGCAGGCCCTGTACTTATAGGCAGGTTGTGACTGAGAGACATTACAGCCGGGATCCTGCTGATACATGGTGCAGGCCCTGTACTTATAGGCAGGTTGTGACTGAGAGACATTACAGCCGGGATCCTGCTGATACATGGTGCAGGCCCTGTACTTATAGGCAGGCCGTGACTGAGAGACATTACAGCCGGGATCCTGCTGATACATGGTGCAGGTCCTGTACTTATAGGCAGGCCGTGACTGAGGGACATTACAGCTGGGATCCTGCTGATACATGGTGCAGGTCCTGTACTTATAGGCAGGTTGTGACTGAGAGACATTACAGCCGGGATCCTGCTGATACATGGTGCAGGCCCTGAACTTATAGGCAGGCCGTGACTGAGAGACATTACAGCCGGGATCCTGCTGATACATGGTGCAGGCCCTGTACTTATAGGCAGGCCGTGACTGAGAGACATTACAGCCGGGATCCTGCTGATACATGGTGCAGGCCCTGTACTTATAGGCAGGTTGTGACTGAGAGACATTACAGCCGGGATCCTGCTGATACATGGTGCAGGTCCTGTACTTATAGGCAGGTTGTGACTGAGAGACATTACAGCTGGGATCCTGCTGATACATGGTGCAGGCCCTGTACTTATAGGAAGGTTGTGACTGAGAGACATTACAGCCGGGATCCTGCTGATACATGGTGCAGGTCCTGTACTTATAGGCAGGTTGTGACTGAGAGACATTACAGCTGGGATCCTGCTGATACATGGTGCAGGTCCTGTACTTATAGGCAGGTTGTGACTGAGAGACATTACAGCTGGGATCCTGCTGATACATGGTGCAGGCCCTGTACTTATAGGCAGGTTGTGACTGAGAGACATTACAGCCGGGATCCTGCTGATACATGGTGCAGGCCCTGTACTTATAGGCAGGCCGTGACTGAGAGACATTACAGCCGGGATCCTGCTGATACATGGTGCAGGTCCTGTACTTATAGGCAGGCCGTGACTGAGGGACATTACAGCTGGGATCCTGCTGATACATGGTGCAGGTCCTGTACTTATAGGCAGGTTGTGACTGAGAGACATTACAGCCGGGATCCTGCTGATACATGGTGCAGGCCCTGTACTTATAGGCAGGTTGTGACTGAGAGACATTACAGCCGGGATCCTGCTGATACATGGTGCAGGCCCTGTACTTATAGGCAGGCCGTGACTGAGAGACATTACAGCCGGGATCCTGCTGATACATGGTGCAGGCCCTGTACTTATAGGCAGGCCGTGACTGAGAGACATTACAGCCGGGATCCTGCTGATACATGGTGCAGGCCCTGTACTTATAGGCAGGTTGTGACTGAGAGACATTACAGCCGGGATCCTGCTGATACATGGTGCAGGTCCTGTACTTATAGGCAGGTTGTGACTGAGAGACATTACAGCTGGGATCCTGCTGATACATGGTGCAGGCCCTGTACTTATAGGCAGGTTGTGACTGAGAGACATTACAGCCGGGATCCTGCTGATACATGGTGCAGGTCCTGTACTTATAGGCAGGTTGTGACTGAGAGACATTACAGCCGGGATCCTGCTGATACATGGTGCAGGTCCTGTACTTATAGGCAGGTTGTGACTGAGAGACATTACAGCCGGGATCCTGCTGATACATGGTGCAGGCCCTGTACTTATAGGCAGGTTGTGACTGAGAGACATTACAGCCGGGATCCTGCTGATACATGGTGCAGGCCCTGTACTTATAGGCAGGTTGTGACTGAGAGACATTACAGCCGGGATCCTGCTGATACATGGTGCAGGCCCTGTACTTATAGGCAGGTTGTGACTGAGAGACATTACAGCCGGGATCCTGCTGATACATGGTGCAGGCCCTGTACTTATAGGCAGGTTGTGACTGAGAGACATTACAGCCGGGATCCTGCTGATACATGGTGCAGGTCCTGTACTTATAGGCAGGCCGTGACTGAGAGACATTACAGCTGGGATCCTGCTGATATATTGTGCAGGCCCTGTACTTATAGGCAGGTTGTGACTGAGAGACATTACAGCCGGGATCCTGCTGATACATGGTGCAGGTCCTGTACTTATAGGCAGGTTGTGACTGAGAGACATTACAGCCGGGATCCTGCTGATACATGGTGCAGGTCCTGTACTTATAGGCAGGCCGTGACTGAGAGACATTACAGCCGGGATCCTGCTGATACATGGTGCAGGTCCTGTACTTATAGGCAGGTTGTGACTGAGAGACATTACAGCCGGGATCCTGCTGATACATGGTGCAGGTCCTGTACTTATAGGCAGGCCGTGACTGAGAGACATTACAGCCGGGATCCTGCTGATACATGGTGCAGGTCCTCTACTTATAGGCAGGTTGTGACTGAGAGACATTACAGCTGGGATCCTGCTGATACATGGTGCAGGTCCTGTACTTATAGGCAGGTTGTGACTGAGAGACATTACAGCCGGGATCCTGCTGATACATGGTGCAGGCCCTGTACTTATAGGCAGGCCGTGACTGAGAGACATTACAGCCGGGATCCTGCTGATACATGGTGCAGGTCCTGTACTTATAGGCAGGCCGTGACTGAGGGACATTACAGCTGGGATCCTGCTGATACATGGTGCAGGTCCTGTACTTATAGGCAGGTTGTGACTGAGAGACATTACAGCCGGGATCCTGCTGATACATGGTGCAGGCCCTGTACTTATAGGCAGGTTGTGACTGAGAGACATTACAGCCGGGATCCTGCTGATACATGGTGCAGGCCCTGTACTTATAGGCAGGTTGTGACTGAGAGACATTACAGCCGGGATCCTGCTGATACATGGTGCAGGCCCTGTACTTATAGGCAGGCCGTGACTGAGAGACATTACAGCCGGGATCCTGCTGATACATGGTGCAGGTCCTGTACTTATAGGCAGGCCGTGACTGAGAGACATTACAGCCGGGATCCTGCTGATACATGGTGCAGGTCCTGTACTTATAGGCAGGTTGTGACTGAGAGACATTACAGCTGGGATCCTGCTGATACATGGTGCAGGTCCTGTACTTATAGGCAGGTTGTGACTGAGAGACATTACAGCTGGGATCCTGCTGATACATGGTGCAGGTCCTGTACTTATAGGCAGGTTGTGACTGAGAGACATTACAGCCGGGATCCTGCTGATACATGGTGCAGGCCCTGTACTTATAGGCAGGCCGTGACTGAGAGACATTACAGCCGGGATCCTGCTGATACATGGTGCAGGCCCTGTACTTATAGGCAGGTTGTGACTGAGAGACATTACAGCCGGGATCCTGCTGATACATGGTGCAGGCCCTGTACTTATAGGCAGGTTGTGACTGAGAGACATTACAGCCGGGATCCTGCTGATACATGGTGCAGGCCCTGTACTTATAGGCAGGTTGTGACTGAGAGACATTACAGCCGGGATCCTGCTGATACATGGTGCAGGTCCTGTACTTATAGGCAGGCCGTGACTGAGAGACATTACAGCTGGGATCCTGCTGATACATGGTGCAGGCCCTGTACTTATAGGCAGGTTGTGACTGAGAGACATTACAGCCGGGATCCTGCTGATACATGGTGCAGGTCCTGTACTTATAGGCAGGTTGTGACTGAGAGACATTACAGCCGGGATCCTGCTGATACATGGTGCAGGTCCTGTACTTATAGGCAGGTTGTGACTGAGAGACATTACAGCCGGGATCCTGCTGATACATGGTGCAGGTCCTGTACTTATAGGCAGGCCGTGACTGAGAGACATTACAGCCGGGATCCTGCTGATACATGGTGCAGGTCCTGTACTTATAGGCAGGTTGTGACTGAGAGACATTACAGCTGGGATCCTGCTGATACATGGTGCAGGTCCTGTACTTATAGGCAGGTTGTGACTGAGAGACATTACAGCCGGGATCCTGCTGATACATGGTGCAGGCCCTGTACTTATAGGCAGGCCGTGACTGAGAGACATTACAGCCGGGATCCTGCTGATACATGGTGCAGGTCCTGTACTTATAGGCAGGCCGTGACTGAGGGACATTACAGCTGGGATCCTGCTGATACATGGTGCAGGTCCTGTACTTATAGGCAGGTTGTGACTGAGAGACATTACAGCCGGGATCCTGCTGATACATGGTGCAGGCCCTGTACTTATAGGCAGGTTGTGACTGAGAGACATTACAGCCGGGATCCTGCTGATACATGGTGCAGGCCCTGTACTTATAGGCAGGTTGTGACTGAGAGACATTACAGCCGGGATCCTGCTGATACATGGTGCAGGCCCTGTACTTATAGGCAGGCCGTGACTGAGAGACATTACAGCCGGGATCCTGCTGATACATGGTGCAGGTCCTGTACTTATAGGCAGGCCGTGACTGAGGGACATTACAGCTGGGATCCTGCTGATACATGGTGCAGGTCCTGTACTTATAGGCAGGTTGTGACTGAGAGACATTACAGCCGGGATCCTGCTGATACATGGTGCAGGCCCTGTACTTATAGGCAGGCCGTGACTGAGAGACATTACAGCCGGGATCCTGCTGATACATGGTGCAGGCCCTGTACTTATAGGCAGGCCGTGACTGAGAGACATTACAGCCGGGATCCTGCTGATACATGGTGCAGGCCCTGTACTTATAGGCAGGTTGTGACTGAGAGACATTACAGCCGGGATCCTGCTGATACATGGTGCAGGTCCTGTACTTATAGGCAGGTTGTGACTGAGAGACATTACAGCTGGGATCCTGCTGATACATGGTGCAGGCCCTGTACTTATAGGCAGGTTGTGACTGAGAGACATTACAGCCGGGATCCTGCTGATACATGGTGCAGGTCCTGTACTTATAGGCAGGTTGTGACTGAGAGACATTACAGCTGGGATCCTGCTGATACATGGTGCAGGCCCTGTACTTATAGGCAGGTTGTGACTGAGAGACATTACAGCCGGGATCCTGCTGATACATGGTGCAGGCCCTGTACTTATAGGCAGGCCGTGACTGAGAGACATTACAGCCGGGATCCTGCTGATACATGGTGCAGGTCCTGTACTTATAGGCAGGCCGTGACTGAGGGACATTACAGCTGGGATCCTGCTGATACATGGTGCAGGTCCTGTACTTATAGGCAGGTTGTGACTGAGAGACATTACAGCCGGGATCCTGCTGATACATGGTGCAGGCCCTGTACTTATAGGCAGGTTGTGACTGAGAGACATTACAGCCGGGATCCTGCTGATACATGGTGCAGGCCCTGTACTTATAGGCAGGCCGTGACTGAGAGACATTACAGCCGGGATCCTGCTGATACATGGTGCAGGCCCTGTACTTATAGGCAGGCCGTGACTGAGAGACATTACAGCCGGGATCCTGCTGATACATGGTGCAGGCCCTGTACTTATAGGCAGGTTGTGACTGAGAGACATTACAGCCGGGATCCTGCTGATACATGGTGCAGGTCCTGTACTTATAGGCAGGTTGTGACTGAGAGACATTACAGCTGGGATCCTGCTGATACATGGTGCAGGCCCTGTACTTATAGGCAGGTTGTGACTGAGAGACATTACAGCCGGGATCCTGCTGATACATGGTGCAGGTCCTGTACTTATAGGCAGGTTGTGACTGAGAGACATTACAGCCGGGATCCTGCTGATACATGGTGCAGGTCCTGTACTTATAGGCAGGTTGTGACTGAGAGACATTACAGCCGGGATCCTGCTGATACATGGTGCAGGCCCTGTACTTATAGGCAGGTTGTGACTGAGAGACATTACAGCCGGGATCCTGCTGATACATGGTGCAGGCCCTGTACTTATAGGCAGGTTGTGACTGAGAGACATTACAGCCGGGATCCTGCTGATACATGGTGCAGGCCCTGTACTTATAGGCAGGTTGTGACTGAGAGACATTACAGCCGGGATCCTGCTGATACATGGTGCAGGCCCTGTACTTATAGGCAGGTTGTGACTGAGAGACATTACAGCCGGGATCCTGCTGATACATGGTGCAGGTCCTGTACTTATAGGCAGGCCGTGACTGAGAGACATTACAGCTGGGATCCTGCTGATATATGGTGCAGGCCCTGTACTTATAGGCAGGTTGTGACTGAGAGACATTACAGCCGGGATCCTGCTGATACATGGTGCAGGTCCTGTACTTATAGGCAGGTTGTGACTGAGAGACATTACAGCCGGGATCCTGCTGATACATGGTGCAGGCCCTGTACTTATAGGCAGGCCGTGACTGAGAGACATTACAGCCGGGATCCTGCTGATACATGGTGCAGGTCCTGTACTTATAGGCAGGCCGTGACTGAGAGACATTACAGCCGGGATCCTGCTGATACATGGTGCAGGTCCTGTACTTATAGGCAGGTTGTGACTGAGAGACATTACAGCCGGGATCCTGCTGATACATGGTGCAGGTCCTGTACTTATAGGCAGGCCGTGACTGAGAGACATTACAGCCGGGATCCTGCTGATACATGGTGCAGGTCCTCTACTTATAGGCAGGTTGTGACTGAGAGACATTACAGCTGGGATCCTGCTGATACATGGTGCAGGTCCTGTACTTATAGGCAGGTTGTGACTGAGAGACATTACAGCCGGGATCCTGCTGATACATGGTGCAGGCCCTGTACTTATAGGCAGGCCGTGACTGAGAGACATTACAGCCGGGATCCTGCTGATACATGGTGCAGGTCCTGTACTTATAGGCAGGCCGTGACTGAGGGACATTACAGCTGGGATCCTGCTGATACATGGTGCAGGTCCTGTACTTATAGGCAGGTTGTGACTGAGAGACATTACAGCCGGGATCCTGCTGATACATGGTGCAGGCCCTGTACTTATAGGCAGGTTGTGACTGAGAGACATTACAGCCGGGATCCTGCTGATACATGGTGCAGGCCCTGTACTTATAGGCAGGTTGTGACTGAGAGACATTACAGCCGGGATCCTGCTGATACATGGTGCAGGCCCTGTACTTATAGGCAGGCCGTGACTGAGAGACATTACAGCCGGGATCCTGCTGATACATGGTGCAGGTCCTGTACTTATAGGCAGGCCGTGACTGAGAGACATTACAGCCGGGATCCTGCTGATACATGGTGCAGGTCCTGTACTTATAGGCAGGTTGTGACTGAGAGACATTACAGCTGGGATCCTGCTGATACATGGTGCAGGTCCTGTACTTATAGGCAGGTTGTGACTGAGAGACATTACAGCTGGGATCCTGCTGATACATGGTGCAGGTCCTGTACTTATAGGCAGGTTGTGACTGAGAGACATTACAGCCGGGATCCTGCTGATACATGGTGCAGGTCCTGTACTTATAGGCAGGCCGTGACTGAGAGACATTACAGCCGGGATCCTGCTGATACATGGTGCAGGTCCTGTACTTATAGGCAGGCCGTGACTGAGAGACATTACAGCCGGGATCCTGCTGATACATGGTGCAGGTCCTGTACTTATAGGCAGGCCGTGACTGAGAGACATTACAGCCGGGATCCTGCTGATACATGGTGCAGGCCCTGTACTTATAGGCAGGCCGTGACTGAGAGACATTACAGCTGGGATCCTGCTGATACATGGTGCAGGTCCTGTACTTATAGGCAGGCCGTGACTGAGAGACATTACAGCCGGGATCCTGCTGATACATGGTGCAGGCCCTGTACTTATAGGCAGGTTGTGACTGAGAGACATTACAGCCGGGATCCTGCTGATACATGGTGCAGGTCCTGTACTTATAGGCAGGCCGTGACTGAGAGACATTACAGCCGGGATCCTGCTGATACATGGTGCAGGCCCTGTACTTATAGGCAGGTTGTGACTGAGAGACATTACAGCTGGGATCCTGCTGATACATGGTGCAGGTCCTGTACTTATAGGCAGGCCGTGACTGAGAGACATTACAGCCGGGATCCTGCTGATACATGGTGCAGGCCCTGTACTTATAGGCAGGTTGTGACTGAGAGACATTACAGCTGGGATCCTGCTGATACATGGTGCAGGTCCTGTACTTATAGGCAGGCCGTGACTGAGAGACATTACAGCCGGGATCCTGCTGATACATGGTGCAGGCCCTGTACTTATAGGCAGGCCGTGACTGAGAGACATTACAGCCGGGATCCTGCTGATACATGGTGCAGGCCCTGTACTTATAGGCAGGTTGTGACTGAGAGACATTACAGCCGGGATCCTGCTGATACATGGTGCAGGCCCTGTACTTATAGGCAGGCCGTGACTGAGAGACATTACAGCCGGGATCCTGCTGATACATGGTGCAGGCCCTGTACTTATAGGCAGGCCGTGACTGAGAGACATTACAGCCGGGATCCTGCTGATACATGGTGCAGGCCCTGTACTTATAGGCAGGTTGTGACTGAGAGACATTACAGCCGGGATCCTGCTGATACATGGTGCAGGTCCTGTACTTATAGGCAGGTTGTGACTGAGAGACATTACAGCTGGGATCCTGCTGATACATGGTGCAGGTCCTGTACTTATAGGCAGGTTGTGACTGAGAGACATTACAGCTGGGATCCTGCTGATACATGGTGCAGGCCCTGTACTTATAGGCAGGTTGTGACTGAGAGACATTACAGCCGGGATCCTGCTGATACATGGTGCAGGTCCTGTACTTATAGGCAGGTTGTGACTGAGAGACATTACAGCCGGGATCCTGCTGATACATGGTGCAGGCCCTGTACTTATAGGCAGGTTGTGACTGAGAGACATTACAGCCGGGATCCTGCTGATACATGGTGCAGGCCCTGTACTTATAGGCAGGTTGTGACTGAGAGACATTACAGCCGGGATCCTGCTGATACATGGTGCAGGCCCTGTACTTATAGGCAGGTTGTGACTGAGAGACATTACAGCCGGGATCCTGCTGATACATGGTGCAGGCCCTGTACTTATAGGCAGGCCGTGACTGAGAGACATTACAGCCGGGATCCTGCTGATACATGGTGCAGGCCCTGTACTTATAGGCAGGTTGTGACTGAGAGACATTACAGCCGGGATCCTGCTGATACATGGTGCAGGTCCTGTACTTATAGGCAGGCCGTGACTGAGAGACATTACAGCTGGGATCCTGCTGATACATGGTGCAGGCCCTGTACTTATAGGCAGGTTGTGACTGAGAGACATTACAGCCGGGATCCTGCTGATACATGGTGCAGGTCCTGTACTTATAGGCAGGTTGTGACTGAGAGACATTACAGCCGGGATCCTGCTGATACATGGTGCAGGTCCTGTACTTATAGGCAGGCCGTGACTGAGAGACATTACAGCCGGGATCCTGCTGATACATGGTGCAGGTCCTGTACTTATAGGCAGGTTGTGACTGAGAGACATTACAGCTGGGATCCTGCTGATACATGGTGCAGGTCCTGTACTTATAGGCAGGTTGTGACTGAGAGACATTACAGCCGGGATCCTGCTGATACATGGTGCAGGCCCTGTACTTATAGGCAGGCCGTGACTGAGAGACATTACAGCCGGGATCCTGCTGATACATGGTGCAGGTCCTGTACTTATAGGCAGGCCGTGACTGAGGGACATTACAGCTGGGATCCTGCTGATACATGGTGCAGGTCCTGTACTTATAGGCAGGTTGTGACTGAGAGACATTACAGCCGGGATCCTGCTGATACATGGTGCAGGCCCTGTACTTATAGGCAGGTTGTGACTGAGAGACATTACAGCCGGGATCCTGCTGATACATGGTGCAGGCCCTGTACTTATAGGCAGGCCGTGACTGAGAGACATTACAGCCGGGATCCTGCTGATACATGGTGCAGGTCCTGTACTTATAGGCAGGCCGTGACTGAGAGACATTACAGCCGGGATCCTGCTGATACATGGTGCAGGTCCTGTACTTATAGGCAGGTTGTGACTGAGAGACATTACAGCTGGGATCCTGCTGATACATGGTGCAGGTCCTGTACTTATAGGCAGGTTGTGACTGAGAGACATTACAGCCGGGATCCTGCTGATACATGGTGCAGGCCCTGTACTTATAGGCAGGCCGTGACTGAGAGACATTACAGCCGGGATCCTGCTGATACATGGTGCAGGTCCTGTACTTATAGGCAGTCCGTGACTGAGAAACATTACAGCCGGGATCCTGCTGATACATGGTGCAGGCCCTGTACTTATAGGCAGGCCGTGACTGAGAGACATTACAGCCGGGATCCTGCTGATACATGGTGCAGGCCCTGTACTTATAGGCAGGCCGTGACTGAGAGACATTACAGCCGGGATGCTGCTGATACATGGTGCAGGCCCTGTACTTATAGGCAGGTTGTGACTGAGAGACATTACAGCCGGGATCCTGCTGATACATGGTGCAGGTCCTGTACTTATAGGCAGGTTGTGACTGAGAGACATTACAGCCGGGATCCTGGTGATACATGGTGCAGGCCCTGTACTTATAGGCAGTCCGTGACTGAGAAACATTACAGCTGGGATCCTGCTGATACATGGTGCAGGCCCTGTACTTATAGGCAGGCCGTGACTGAGAGACATTACAGCCGGGATCCTGCTGATACATGGTGCAGGTCCTGTACTTATAGGCAGGCCGTGACTGAGAGACATTACAGCCGGGATCCTGCTGATACATGGTGCAGGCCCTGTACTTATAGGCAGGCCGTGACTGAGAGACATTACAGCTGGGATCCTGCTGATACATGGTGCAGGTCCTGTACTTATAGGCAGGCCGTGACTGAGAGACATTACAGCTGGGATCCTGCTGATACATGGTGCAGGTCCTGTACTTATAGGCAGGTTGTGACTGAGAGACATTACAGCCGGGATCCTGCTGATGCATGGTGCAAGCCATGTATTTGTCCTCAACCGCTTACCTTATTATTTCACTGTTTAACAGGGTAACACTTTATATAAAATTACAGACATATAATAAATGTTTTATAAAGATGGCTCTGCAGGCTCACATTGTCTCTGCCTATTTATCCATCAGAGGTGGAAGGAAACCTTTATTGCTTATTACCAATACATTTACCCTCATCCTATTTCCATTACGCAGATTATCTCAGACTGGTTTCATGTGATCGAGCTCCGGGCGCCATGGCAGGCATAATTATCCATACACAGAGTAATATTTTCACCACAAGCCCCCTCTGTCCACAGGCAAGTTAGTGCCCAAAGTCATGTACAACCTAGTATAATAAGCAGGGGCGGACAGACCATTATGCAGGCACACGCGGTGCCAAGAGGATGGGGGGCCGCAGATATCGCCAAAGCAGGTGGAATTGTGCATTATGATGCGATATTGGACTGTAAAGGGCACATAAGTTGTTCTTGCACACAGGCCTGTGGAGTCTGAGTCCATTTTGGTGGAGACAATTATAAAATGAACTGAGTCCATCTCCTATCATGTATAACATATTGGGGGCAGTAGTGCGAGACAGGACGTGCTATAAATGTTCCATAATGATTTGGGACAGTTCTGAATTTACCTATAAATGTCTGTTCTGTTCCTGATCTCAGGATCTCAGCTGTTAGTGGAGATGAATCAGTTGTTCTTTTTATTAAATTTGCAAAAATTTCTACATTTCTGTGTTTTTTTTCAGTCAAAATGGGGTGCAGAGTGTACATTAATAAGGAAAAAGAACTTTTTTGAATTTACCAAATGGCTGCAATGAAACAAAGAGTGAAAAATTTAAAGGGGTCTGAATACTTTCTGTACCCACTGTATGTGTGTGTGTCACTGACATCTACAGTATATATCTATGTATTCTATGTGTATATAGCTATTCAATTATAACCTGTCAGAGTGATGTTAATGATTGTGACACATGAATTTTCTTCTTTCTAATATATATATATATATATATATATATATATATATATATATATATATATATATATATATATATACACTCACTGGCCACTTTATTAGGTACACCATGCTAGTAACGGGTTGGACCCCTTTTGCCTTCAGAACTGCCTCAATTCTTCGTGGCATAGATTCAACAAGGTGCTGGAAGCATTCCTCAGAGATTTTGGTCCATATTGACATGATGGCATCACACAGTTGCCGCAGATTTGTCGGCTGCACATCCCTGATGCGAATCTCCCGTTCCACCACATCCCAAAGATTTCATGTTGTTTACGCCAAATTCTGACCCTACCATCTGAATGTCGCAGCAGAAATCGAGACTCATCAGACCAAGCAACGTTTTTCCAATCTTCTACTGTCCAATTTCGATGAGCTTGTGCAAATTGTAGCCTCAGTTTCCTGTTCTTAGCTGAAAGGAGTGGTAGCCGGTGTGGTCTTCTGCTGCTGTAGCCCATCTGCCTCAAAGTTCGACGCACTGTGCGTTCAGAGATGCTCTTAGGCCTACCTTGGTTGTAACGGGTGGCGATTTGAGTCACTGTTGCCTTTCTATCAGCTCGAACCAGTCTGCCCATTCTCCTCTGACCTCTGGCATCAACAAGGCATTTCCGCCCACAGAACTGCCGCTCACTGGATTTTTTTTCTTTTTCGGACCATTCTCAGTAAACCCTAGAGATGGTTGTGCGTGAAAATCCCAGTAGATCAGCAGTTTCTGAAATACTCAGACCAGCCCTTCTGGCACCAACAACCATGCCACGTTCAAAGGCACTCAAATCACCTTTCTTCCCCATACTGATGCTCGGTTTGAACTGCAGGAGATTGTCTTGACCATGTCTACATGCCTAAATGCACTGAGTTGCCGCCATGTGATTGGCTGATTAGAAATTAAGTGTTAACAAGAAGTTGGACAGGTGTACCTAATAAAGTGGCCAGTGAGTGTATATATATATATATATACACTCACCGGCCACTTTATTAGGTACACCATGCTAGTAACGGGTTGGACCCCCTTTTGCCTTCAGAACTGCCTCAATTCTTCGTGGCATAGATTCAACAAGGTGCTGGAAGCATTCCTCAGAGATTTTGGTCCATATTGACATGATGGCATCACACAGTTGCCGCAGATTTGTCTGCTGCACATCCCAAAGATGCTCCATACAAGGCAGGATGGATCCATGCTTTCATGTTGTTTACGCCAAATTCTGACCCTACCATCCGAATGTCGCAGCAGAAATCGAGACTCATCAGACCAAGCAACGTTTTTCCAATCTTCTACTGTCCAATTTCGATGAGCTTGTATAAATTGTAGCCTCAGTTTCCTGTTCTTAGCTGAAAGGAGTGGTACCCGGTGTGGTCTTCTGCTGCTGTAGCCCATCTGCCTCAAAGTTCGACGCACTGTGCGTTCAGAGATGCTCTTAGGCCTACCTTGGTTGTAACGGGTGGCGATTTGAGTCACTGTTGCCTTTCTATCAGCTCGAACCAGTCTGCCCATTCTCCTCTGACCTCTGGCATCAACAAGGCATTTCCGCCCACAGAACTGCCGCTCACTGGATTTTTTTTCTTTTTCGGACCATTCTCTGTAAACCCTAGAGATGGTTGTGCGTGAAAATCCCAGTAGATCAGCAGTTTCTGAAATACTCAGACCAGCCCATCTGGCACCAACAACCATGCCACGTTCAAAGGCACTCAAATCACCTTTCTTCCCCATACTGATGCTCGGTTTGAACTGCAGGAGATTGTCTTGACCATGTCTACATGCCTAAATGCACTGAGTTGCCGCCATGTGATTGGCTGATTAGAAATTAAGTGTTAACAAGAAGTTGGACAGGTGTACCTAATAAAGTGGCCGGTGAGTGTATATATATGTGTGTCTAGGGTGTGTGTGTTTTGACCAATATTTCCTTTGAAAGCGATGTGTAAATGACAGAGAATCGCTGTATGTAAAAGCTCATGTTAAAATCACATTGCGGTCAGATGTAAATCGGATTGTACTAGCATGTCACTCGTGCGACTCTCGGCAGGGAGACTCGGACTGATTTTTCATACGATAAGTGTGACCCCAGCCTTAGCAGCATGATTGGGCACAGACCCTCTCGGCTTCTCAGGTGTGGACCCCAATAGATGTCATTTGCTGGATGACGCACCATCAGATGCTGCGTTGCTGGTGAGAGCGCCTGATACTTGGTTCCCATCTAGACGCCCAGGACTGAGCTCTAATCTTCTGCAGGAAACATCAGGTCTTTTTTTTAAGTCTGGGAAGGGAAAACCTCATTGTCAAAACCTGGCAGCGGGAGCATCAGCTGACGGACTAATACTGTGCCCCTAGGAATACACACAGGAATGGGGGCCATGAACGCTGCACGGCCCTGCTTCCTGCCATTATGTAACAAGCTACATGTCCGACCATCTATAAAGAAGAAAGTGCCGAGTGTTCAATGTCATGAGCAAGTAATAACCAGAATTATACCCATCGCTTCATTATCCTGCTCCTAATGCTGAGCAGCGCTCAGTCAGCTTCATACTACGGCAATGTCACTATGAATATACAGTGGTGTGAAAGTGTTTGCCCCCTTCCTGATGTTCTCGTCTTCTGCAGCTATCAGTCTGGAAAAGGTAATAAAGGCATTTCTAAAGCTTTGGGAAAGCAATGATCCATTATCCACTAATGGCGAAAACATGGAACCGTGGTGAACTTTCCTTTACCCCAAGAGCACAGCAACGACTCATCCAAGAGGTCACAAAAAAAACCCACAACATCCACAGAACTGCAGGCCTCACTTGCCTCAGTTAATAAAGGCAGTGTTCATGACTCCACCATAAGAAAGAGACTTGGCAAAAGTGGCCTACAGGACAGAGTTCCAAGATGAAAACCACTGCTGAGCAATAAGAACATAAAGGCTCGTCTCAATTTCACCAGAAAACATCTTCATGATTCCCAAGACTTTTGGGAGAATACTCTGTGGACTGACGAGACAAAATTTGAACTTTTTGGAAGGTGTATGTCCCATTATATCTGGCGTAGAAGTAACACAGCATTTCAGAAAAGCAACATCCTACCAACAGTAAAATATGGAGGTCGTAGTGTGATGGTCTGTGGCTGTTTTGCTGCTTCAAGACCTGGAAGACTTGCTGTTGTAAATGGAACCATGAATTCTGCTGTCTACCAAAAAATTCTGAAGAAGAATGTCTGGCCATCTGTTCGAGAGACCTGAAGCTGAAGTGAACTTGGGTTATGCAGCATGACAATGATCCAAAACACACCAGCAAGTCCACCTCTCAATTAAGACTTTTGAGTGGCCTAGTCAAAGCCATGACCTTAATCTGATTGAGATGCTGTAATGACCTTAAAAAGGCGGTTGATGCTCGGAAACCTCAAATGTGGCTGAATTACAACAATTCTGCAAAGATGAACGGCCAAAATTTCTCCAGAATGTTGTAAAAGACTCATTGTCAGTTATCACACACGCTTGATTGCAGTTGTTGCTGCTCAGAGCGGCCCAAACCGTTATTAGGTTTAGGGGGCAATCACTTTTTCACACAACTGTATATACTGTACATATATATATATATATATATATATATATATATATATATATATATATATAGAGAGAGAGAGATCACAGCTCAGCCCTATGTACTGTAATACGGACATATAACTCACAGAAGCGAGCAGCGCTGATGACACAAAACACGCGTCCATACACCGTGCACTAATGTGCATGTATGACTCTCTGCGAGTACCTGCTAAGCTAATCATTAAAGGGACCCTGGCATCTGATTCCTGCTGCCAAACCACGGGTCAGATCCTGGCTGCACTACTGCAAAGAAGATAGACTATAAAGATCTGACCCTAGCTGGAGACTATTAGTCCGGTGCCCCCGGCCGGCTCTTCCCAGCGCTGCAGGAGGTGATTGACAGCTCTCTTACTCATGCGAATGTTGTGAGAAACCTGTCAATCGCCTGCAGCAGCGCAAGGGAGAGCCGTCCGGGGTTGACACCAGACTATGCTCATCACTAGCGGGGGGGCTGTAGGCACGCAGTTAACGAAAGCTCCCCATGACTGCATTGCCAAGGGGACTGGGGGAGCAGTTTTTAAATTTAAAGCAGGGCCAGTGGGGATTGGCTTTGGGGGAAGAGAATAGGGGTGGCCTGTAGCTTGTAGGGCGGGTTTTTTGGGAAAAGTGCGGGAAGGGGGCCATTACCTCATTAGTCAGCAGAGCGAGAAGACGCACGATGTCCTCGGTGGATGCATTGGTGACGCAGCTGCGGGAGATGGCCCGGTCCAGGCGCGGTGGCTGGCTTGAGGAGCAGCTGGCATCCCTTCTGGGCGGTTCCGGTGTCCAGGGGACCAGATCCAGGAGGACCCGTCCCCCGGAGCGTTTGTCCCCGGAGCTCGGAGCGCGCGGCAGACGCCGGCCACGGAGCCCCTCCCGGGACCCTGCAGAGGGCGCGGGCCGCGGGTCACCACCTCTCCCTGGCCCGTCCTCTGGCAGGAATCCTCCGGCTGGCGCTGCAGGTGCTGGGCGGCGATCTGGAGCATCAGCGGTGCAGGCCCGAAGTGAGGCGCGGGCTGCACCGGAAGTACCTGTGGTAGTTCCGGTTCCCAGGCAGAACATGGCGGCGGTGAGCAGGAGCGTTACCTGGCGCGGAGCAGCACGGACGGCTGCGCCGGCGCCGTCGACGACCAGGACCCCTCAGGGAGCAGCGGTGGTGCGGAGGGCCGGCGGGAATGGAAGCAGCGGTACGGCGGCGGGTAACAGGGGGTCTGACCCACCCCTGGTGCCTGGCAGGGGCAGCGTGGCAAGAGGCAGGGCGACGGGCAGGCATACTTCAACCCCCCAGCCTGGCCCAGTTCGGAGGGGACGCGTTTCGGCAGACGCTGGGGCTCGTGGCAGGGCCCAGCAAGAAGACGGGCATGAAGACGGGCTGGCAGCGGCCAGGTCCAGGTCGCCCAGAAGATCGAGAGAGAGGTCCGTTTCGTCTGCTCCGGTCCCCCCTGGTGACGAGGAGGCCAGGGGCGCGGGCCAGGAGCAACACAGCAGCGCGGAGGAATCTGGGAGTGACCCACGCGACTTCGGTGATCGTACGGCTGGCAGGGACACAGCACCTGCGCAGCTTCGTGAGTATGAGACTGATTCTTTTGCGGGGTTAGATAGTGGAATACGGTCTGGGGATAGCTTGTATGGGGGGGTCAGTTTGGCAGGGAGAGGAGGGACTAGCGCTGTTGGTGTTCCGGGGGTCAGGGAGCTGTTGGAGGGTATGTCTCAGTTTTTGCGGAGATTAGATCAGGGGGGCTCGGATTGTGCGCGGTCATCTCCGGTAAGCGCGTGGTTGCCAGTGTCCGGCCAGGGTGCCGGGGTGGTAGTGGGATCGGGTGGCGCGAGTGGCGGTGAGCCAGTGTCGGCAGGGGTGTCAGTGTCGGTTCAAACAGAAAAGGAAAAAGCGGATACGATTAAATTGGATGATAGAGCTAAGGGAGAGGTTTATGTGTGTTTTGAGGGGCCGCTGGGGGCTCATTTAAAGAAAGAAATAAAGGAGAAAATTTGGAAAGATGAATATGTGGAGATTTTCTCCCTCTTGCCTTTGGAGAAGTTTAATCTAGATAAGGGTAAGAAGGAGGATAGTAAAAAGGAGGAGGAAGAAAAGAGGCGCTGGCGTTTAATACCGCAGACTTTTGTGAATTGGCAGCAGGCGTTTTCAATCTTGGCGAGTGTTATTGGGGAAAAGTTTCCAGAGAACTGTTCGGGCCTGTTTTGTTACCAGGATGCTATAGGGGAAGCGCACAGGGCGTACGGGGGCCAGGT
Source organism: Ranitomeya variabilis (assembly GCF_051348905.1). Lineage (NCBI taxonomy): Eukaryota > Metazoa > Chordata > Amphibia > Anura > Dendrobatidae > Ranitomeya > Ranitomeya variabilis. The sequence goes on from NC_135233.1 coordinate 188,341,764, forward strand.
GTGGCTACGGTACGACGAACAGTTTTGGCAAAGGAAGGCGGTCAGGCCCGAGATAAAATGGGAGCAAAAGGACATAGGGTTGTGGTTGAAAGTTATGGCCCCAACGCGGTTTGGGCAGTCCTTTCATGGGGGGGGGGGGGAGCGGGTAGCGGTCAGCAGTCAGGACAGGGAGCTGGGGGACAGGGGTCACAAGGGGCTAAGGACAAAACAGGGACGTGTTGGCAGTTTAATGACGGCAAATGCAAGTATGGCAGTACATGCAAGTTCAAGCATGTCTGTTCTCACTGCAGCGGGGCCTCTCATGGAGCGGCCAAATGTTTTAAAAAGGCAAGGGGTAAACCAGCAGTGGGTGGCGGTCAAGGGGGCGACACCAGTGAAGGTTCAAAGGATGGCCCCTTATCTAAGTAGGTATCCAGATCAGGAAAAGGCGAGGTTACTATGGGATGGTTTTTCTGAGGGTTTTTGGATTCCTCATCCGGCTCATGCTATCCCGTTTTCAAAAAAGAATTTGAGGTCGGCTAATTTACAGGCGGAGGTAGTTACGGCTAAATTGGCGAAGGAGGTCGAGTTAGGACGTATGGCGGGGCCGTTTAGCGTTTTACCAATGGAAGGGGTGGTTGTTTCGCCTCTGGGGGTTGTCCCTAAAAAGGAGCCTAACAAGTTCCGCCTGATTCAGCATCTGTCGTACCCGAAGGGCCAGTCGGTTAATGATGGCATCGCTGAGGAGCTTTGTTCGGTGGTTTATACTTCCTTCGATGCTGCGGTACAATGGGTGCGTAGGTATGGAGCAGGGGCCTTAATGGCTAAAACGGATGTCAAATCGGCTTTCCGATTGCTTCCGGTTTCACCCCGATAGTATCCCGTTGTTAGGATGTTTTTGGAACGGGGGGTTTTATTTGGATAGGTGTTTGCCTATGGGTTGTTCGATTTCATGTTCGTTGTTTGAGTCTTTTAGTACTTTTCTTGAGTGGGTTGTTCAGGATGTTTCCCAAATTCCGTCTGTCATCCATTACTTGGATGATTTTTTGTTTGTTGGCCCGCCGGATTCGTTGTTGTGTGGAAATCTGTTGGCTAGCATGGAATGGGTGGCGGGACAGTTTGGTGTGCCTTTGGCGCAAGAAAAAACGGAAGACCCTTGCACGGCTTTGAGTTTTTTGGGTATTCTCATTGACTCAGAGCGGATGGAGTGCAGGTTACCTGAGGAGAAGTTGCTGGCGTTACGACAGGAGGTGCTGAGATGTGAAAAATTGCGCAAGGTTACGTTAAAAGAATTGCAGTCGTTGTTGGGGCGGTTGAATTTTGCGTGCCGTATCATGCCTATGGGCAGGATTTTTTGCAGAAGATTGTCAAGGGCGACTGCGGGTGTGCGGTCTGCACATCATTTTATACGAATGAATAAGGAGCATAGGGAGGATTTAGTAATCTGGCGGCGTTTCTTGGATAAGTATAACGGCTGGGCGTTGATTCAACAGGAGGATGTGAATGATTTTGATTGCGAAATCTTTACGGACGCAGCTGGCAGTGTTGGCTATGGGGCCTATTGTGCTGGTAAATGGAGCATTGGCGGATGGCCTGATTGGTGGTTTGAAACTGGTTTGACAAGAAATTTGACATTGCTTGAGCTTTTTCCAATTGTGGTTTCGGTGTTCATTTGGGGTCGTACGTTTCAGGATAGGCGTGTACGTTTCCATTGCGATAATTTGAGCGTGGTGGCGGTGATTAATAGTCTTTCGTCTTCCTCTCCCCCGGTAATCAGATTGGTTCGGGAGTTAGTGTTGCGGTGTTTGGAGTTGAATACCTGGATCTCGGCGGTGCATGTTCCCGGCGTTCAAAACTCTATAGCCGATGCTTTTTCTCGTTTGCAGTGGCAGCGTTTTCAGGAGTTGGTTCCAGAAGCGGAGGATGCAGGAACACCATGCCCTTCTCATTTATGGCGGATTGTAGCAGACGTGGAGGTCGGCTGATACAGGCCTCGGTGTCGGGAAGGACGTGGTCAGGTTACGAATCGTCGTGGCATATGTGGGAAGGCTGGTTGGAGCAGTTGTGTTCGGTTCATTCAGATGGTGACAAGGTGATGGCGTTGTTGTTTTTGATTGGGTCAGCGGAGGAATGGGGTTGGTCGGTGTCACGGCTGAATAAATTTATAGCTGGATTGGCTTTTGGTTTCAAGCTTCAGGGTTCTGTGGATGTTACTAAGGATTTCTTGATTCGGCAGGCGTTAAAAGGTTTTCGGAAGGGTCTGTCCACTTGCGATGCGCGGCGGCCCATTTCTTTTGGGACGTTGGAACGTTTGGGGGAGGCGTTGGAGGGTATTTGTTGTTCTCATTTTGAGGCTGTTTTGTTTCGGTTGGCGTTTTCATTGGCCTTTTTTGGGGCGTTGAGGCTTGGTGAGTTAGTGTCCCTAATCGGTTTGTAGTGGGGGGTTTGTTAGCGGAGGAAGTGGAATTTGGGGCTGGTGGAATCGCGTTTTGGATTAGGCGGTCAAAGACTGATCAGTTGGGTAAAGGGAAACGTGTGGTTTTAGGGAAAGTGGTTGGGGGTTTGATGTGCCCTCATCGGTGTTTGGAGGATTATTGGGGATTGTGGCCTGGCAGGTCTGGCCCACTTTTGCGGCATCGTCAAGGGGAGTTTTTGTCTCGGTTTCAGTTCACGGCAGTATTGAAAAAAGGGCTGATGTCGTTAGGCCTGGATCCACTTTCTTTCGGGTCACACTCGTTCCGGATTGGGGCGGCTTCCGAGGCTGCTGGTTTGGGTCCGGAAATTATTAAGCGTATTGGCAGGTGGGCGTCTAATCGGTACCTGTCTTATGTTCGACATTGATATTGGTATTGTTTTGGTGGTTATTAATTGTTGTTGTATTTTGCAGGTCGGACCCCACTTCTGGCCTGGATATTTGGACACTCTTTTGTGCATTGGGGTGCGGGTTTAAGAGGAATGAGGTGTTGGTTCGTTGGTTGGGTTTTCAGGGCATGTTGTGGTGCAGGATACTATCCGAATTTGTCCGCGCTGCTAGTTTGGATCGTTCCCCTGACATTGTCGTGGTACATTTGGGTGGGAATGATTTGGGGTCTAAGCCGGTTAGAGAGTTGATTCAGGATATCCGCTTTGATTTCTTGAGATTGTGGGTATCCTTTCCAGGATTGGTGACAGTTTGGTCGGACATCGTGCCCAGGAAAAGGTGGAGGGCGGTACGTTCCCTTAAGGGAATTAATAGGGCCCGGGTGAAGCTGAATAGGGCCGTGGCAAGTTTTGTCTCCCGAAATGGAGGTGTGGCAGTTCGGCACTTTGAATTGGAGGCTGGTGTTGGAAATTTTTGGCGGCGGGATGGCGTTCATTTGAACGATATTGGTATGGACTTGTGGATGTTGGCTATTCAGGAAGGTGTTGAGAGAGCCATGGCGGTGGTGGGGCACTCGCAAGCATGAGGCGTCAGTGCTGCTCGTGGTTGGCGGGGGGCGGGGTTCTTGGAGTTGGTGTTTTATGGGGCTGATCTGGCTTTGGTTTACTGGCTCTGGACGGGGAGTTTACCCCGGGAGCTTTGGGGTTTTGTTTGCCCGGAAAATCGGGTTACATGGTGCCCTCGAGCTGGTGGTTACGGCTGAGGGTAAAGAAGGTTTTCGATTTAAATGTTGGTTTGGGCTTTTGCCTATTGGGGGGCCAGATTTTTGTTAGCTCCAAGAACCCTCCCCTCAAGTTTTTATACAAATGTATAAATGGTTATTTATGTTGTTTTGTTAATAAAATGGCCGCTGTGGCCAAATTATCCAAAGAATTAATTGTCGCGTTTTAATTGTGGGTAAGAAATATATTTTGGGGGAAGGTGGTCAGGGGTAGGCTTTATGCGGCCTCTTGAAGGACCAATCTTGGGATACACAGTCAAGCGGGGGGCTGTAGGCACGCAGTTAACGAAAGCTCCCCATGACTGCGTTGCCAAGGGGACTGGGGGAGCAGTTTTTAAATTTAAAGCAGGGCCAGTGGGGATTGGTTTTGGGGGAGGAGAATAGGGGTGGCCTGTAGCTTGTAGGGCGGGTTTTTTGGGAAAAGTGCGGGAAGGGGACCATTACCTCATTAGTCAGCAGAGCGAGAAGCCCACCCACGCTCCCTTGTTTAGTTTGGGCTTGGGTGTTTTTTGTATTTGGGTGGGTTAAATTAGTCTTTTTCTGAAGGGTTCGAGTTATACTGTCGTCACAGTGGCTGGTTGGCGGGGGGCGGGGTTCTTGGAGTTGGTGTTTTATGGGGCTGATCTGGCTTTGGTTTACTGGCTCTGGACGGGGAGTTTACCCCGGGAGCTTTGGGGTTTTGTTTGCCCGGAAAATCGGGTTACATGGTGCCCTCGAGCTGGTGGTTACGGCTGAGGGTAAAGAAGGTTTTCGATTTAAATGTTGGTTTGGGCTTTTGCCTATTGGGGGGCCAGATTTTTGTTAGCTCCAAGAACCCTCCCCTCAAGTTTTTATACAAATGTATAAATGGTTATTTATGTTGTTTTGTTAATAAAATGGCCGCTGTGGCCAAATTATCCAAAGAATTAATTGTCGCGTTTTAATTGTGGGTAAGAAATATATTTTGGGGGAAGGTGGTCAGGGGTAGGCTTTATGCGGCCTCTTGAAGGACCAATCTTGGGATACACAGTCAAGCGGGGGGCTGTAGGCACGCAGTTAACGAAAGCTCCCCATGACTGCGTTGCCAAGGGGACTGGGGGAGCAGTTTTTAAATTTAAAGCAGGGCCAGTGGGGATTGGTTTTGGGGGAGGAGAATAGGGGTGGCCTGTAGCTTGTAGGGCGGGTTTTTTGGGAAAAGTGCGGGAAGGGGACCATTACCTCATTAGTCAGCAGAGCGAGAAGCCCACCCACGCTCCCTTGTTTAGTTTGGGCTTGGGTGTTTTTTGTATTTGGGTGGGTTAAATTAGTCTTTTTCTGAAGGGTTCGAGTTATACTGTCGTCACAGTGGCTGGTTGGCGGGGGGCGGGGTTCTTGGAGTTGGTGTTTTATGGGGCTGATCTGGCTTTGGTTTACTGGCTCTGGACGGGGAGTTTACCCCGGGAGCTTTGGGGTTTTGTTTGCCCAGAAAATCGGGTTACATGGTGCCCTCGAGCTGGTGGTTACGGCTGAGGGTAAAGAAGGTTTTCGTTTTAAAAGTTGGTTTGGGCTTTTGCCTATTGGGGGGCCAGATTTTTATTAGCTCCAAGAACCCTCCCCTCAAGTTTTTATACAAATGTATAAATGGTTATTTATGATGTTTTGTTAATAAAATGGCCGCTGTGGCCAAATTATCCAAAGAATTAATTGTCGCGTTTTAATTGTGGGTAAGAAATATATTTTGGGGGAAGGTGGTCACGGGTAGGCTTTATGCGGCCTCTTGAAGGACCAATCTTGGGATACGCAGTCAAGCTTTGGTTGAATCTTTAAAGTCCATCTTCTCTGAAACACTGGCGCTTCAGAGAAGTTATACCTGTCTGTAATTGAGCCGTCAGACTCCGGTTCACGCAGCGCATGGTTTGGGCAGAAAGAATAAGATGACAGGTTCCCTTTAATATAGCAGATGATAATTGGATTATTAGAAGTCACCTGAAATTTCACACCCTAATTTTGCTAGTTTGCATACTTTCCTCCCTTGGAGCGTTGTCTGCAAGACTTCATGCTCAGTGGGTCTCTTTAAAGGGAATCTGTCACCGGGTTTTGACAACTAATCTAAAAGCAGCATAACGTAGGGGCAGAGACCGTGGTTGCAGTGATGTGTCACATACTGGGCTACTTGCTGTAGTTTTGATATGTACCGTAATCACAGCAGATTATCACTACAGGACTAGTAAACCTGCTGCCTGTAGTTCTCCATATTCATGAGCTCTGTATAACCCTGACCCCCCCCCCATTGGCTGCTTTCTGCCTATGCACTGTGTACACCAAAATCTGCCAATCAGTGTGATGAGCGAGGTTATACAGAGCTCAGCATTCAGAGAACTGCTAGATTTGCAGAAGATAAAACTGAGATTTTATCTAAACTGCAGCAAGCAGCCCAGTAAGTGAAATCATCACTGGAATCACGGTCTCTGCCCCCTACATCGTGCTGCTCTCAGATGGGGCAGTAATAACCTGGTGACAGATTTTCTTCAAGGAGAGTCAGTACTTCCCCAATGTCTGTATCTGTGAATTCCTGGGCTGCCGGCGCGGTAACTATAATAACTCGTCTCCTTCCTGCTGCTATTTATAATAGAGGCACCGAGATAACCGGGCTTTTCTGGACGTCTCGCTGAGCGCTGACCTCTAGTTGTTTACTGCTCAGTGTGGACACGGACAAACAGACATTTCCTCTTGTAGAAGTCTTTCTACTTCCCGTTATGTTGCTTCTCTCACTTCACACTGGAACTTGCTCTTTTCTGATCTCTCATTTTACTGACTTTTTAGAATTTGTTTTATTTTGTTAAGGACTGATGAGTTATGAGGAGGGTGCCCCTGAATTTCAGCTGGAAATTTACCAAAAGTTACGCAAATTGTCACATCTAGTTTTAAACCTTTATATTATATGTTTGAAGAGATGAATGTCGAGGGTTATAGTGAACGACATGCACCAAACGTCTCCAAACTGTGGGCACAAATACGGTAAGTGGTGGGAAGTAATCCAGCTACGAGGAGGTATAAAGTTATACAAAAGTGTCTAAGGAGACAACAAATGTATCACCAAGGACCAGTCGCTGTCTTTATATAGGGATCTCATAAATCTGCCCCAATATGTGATGAGAAGTAATCCAGCTACGAGGAGGTATATAAAGTTATACAAAAGTGTCAAAGGAGACAACAAATGTATCACCGAGCACCAGTCGCTGTCTTTATATAGGGGTCTCATAAATCTGCCCCAATATATGATGAGAATTAATCCAGCTACGAGGAGGTATAAAGTGTCTAAGGACATAACAAATGTATCACCAAGTGCCAGCCGCTGCCCTGATATAGGGGGCTCTAAATCTGCCCCAATATGTGATGAGAAGTAATCCAGATACAAGGAGGTATAAAGTTATACAAAAGTGTCTAAGGAAACAACAAATGTATCACCGAGCGCCAGCCGCTGTCCTTATATATGGGGCTCACAAATCTGCCCCAATATGGGATGAGAAGTAATCCAGCTATGAGTAGGTATAAAGTGTCTAAGAACGTAAGAAATGTATCACTGAGGACCAGCCGCTCTCCTTAAATAGGGGCTCTTAAATGGGCCCCAGTATGTGATGCAATGGTGTCAGTTATTATGTGACTGACTGCAGCGTTTCCTCAGTGATGGCTACATGAAGTCTAAAATGATTTGGGGTTAATTATCCCTCATGGTCCTGACCCAGACTGGGAATAGTGATGCTTTTGCACCTAGCATGGCCGCTAATCGTATCTCTTCTGTAGATGTGCTAGTATGGGGCTGAAGTCCTGTCGCCCATGCACATCTGAACCAGAGCTCCCCACTTATCTACCTATGCTTGCAGCCTGTCATGAAGCCTCGTATTGTATACGACTGTCTCCATGAAGGGGCTTAAGATGCATCTAATTCATGAAGAGGTGCATGACACTTATTGATTTAGGGGCATCCTCTCACTGGTCATTCACCTTTGTGCCTCTCTCCAGAAATGTGACTCCATTCATGGTCTGGCATAAGTCTGTGCCTTGGCCATGCTTCACTCACTTTATCAGATGTTGTTGAGACTGGCGTGAAAAGGCCAAAGGCCACTGGTGAAAACAGTTCGGTAAATCAGGGCCGTCATAAATGACCACTGGGAATCTTCTGGCCCACTGTGTGCATAGAGCAGATGACGGCCGCTGTAGTGTCATCAGACAACATGGAGCAGATGGGCCAATGCCGGCTGCTGTAGTGTCATCAGACAACATGGAGCAAATGGACCCATGACGGCCGCTGTAGTGTCATAGTAGAAGAAAACACTGCACTCAATAGAAAAAAGTTTTTTGTAGGTGCTCAAGTAGGGTCTCCAACCCATAGAACAATAATAGAAAAAACTTGGCACTCAGTAGTGAGGAAAATTATTTTGCTTCTTTTTATTATTAATGCATCCAGACAAAATAAACGTTTTCGGTCCGGCAAAGAACCTTCATCAGACAATTCTTTAGTGTAAACTGGATGTAGAAGCAATCTAAGAAGGTATAAGGAGCGTCCACAGATTATATAACAGCCTGCTGCAATAGGTATAATCTGCTGCAATAGGTATGATCTGAGATATGGAACACCAATCACACAGGGAAGATAAAGCGCCGGGGCATGTGGCAACATCAGTTGCAGAGGCAAAGCGCTGTGTCCGGATCAGTGAGGAGGAAGCGTGGCAACGTGCCGTGCAGCAGGAGGGCCGCTGTAGTGTCATCAGACAACATGGAGCAGATGGACCCATGACGGCTGATGTAGTGTCATCAGACAACATGGAGCAGATGGACCCATGACGGCTGCTGTAGTGTCATCAGACAACATGGAGCAGATCGGCCAATGCCGGCCGCTGTAGGGTCGTCAGACAGTATGGAGGTATGGACGTTAGATGCGTGACACGTCCTTCTGTCTGCAGATTAACATTCCAGCGGCTTTACTCCAGGTCTGCTCCAATTTCATGTCAGTGCATGACCTTATTTCCACAACACTCCTGGTATTATGTAATGGCTGGCACATATATCTGTGCACGCCTGTACTCGGCGCGGATCACATTGTAGCTTTGTCACCAGCAGAGCAGTGAATATCTGGAGAAGCCAGAAACGATTCCTTGCATCAACGCTAAGTTTTAATTCACCAACAAAGAGCGGTATAGGATCTGACCCTGCTGGACAGATGTCTAATACCGTCCATTACTGCCCGCAGCAACAATCCTCACGTTGGTGGAGCACACATCCTTATACCTTCGGCCCACGAGGAACGCACAGGACAGTTCTGTAAGACAGATTTATTGATAATAAGAAGTCTTACTTAACGCGCCCGTCACCAGGAGAAATGTGGCGGCTTTTCTTCATGTTTTATTCCCACTGCTCCCCTGAGGACTGCGTTTCCTGTAGCTCCACCATTTGATGCAAGCCTCTTAGTGCTTCTTTTTCTGATTTTTTACAAGAGGGTGTTGCTCATAGGGTAAAAATGCAGAGAAGCCTAAAGACACGCCCCCAGAGAATCCTGCGAGCCACTCCCCTTTGGTAAACCTTTCATTAGTTCCATGCTGCCGTAAACATGTGTAGTAATGCAAGTGTCTGGATGCAACGAGCAGAGATCATAAGGCAGTAACAGCAGGAGTTGATATAATGGTATTTGTATGCAACAATAACTTTTAAACAATAAGTGTTAGTAGATATGCAATGTAACAGTATAGAGAATCACAACAGATTTCAAATAAGCAAGAAAATCTCTCAGTACTTAACGATAGTGGTGCACCCAGACTTATGAGTCACTGCGTGACTTCTCACTCGAAGCTCTGGCCCTAGCAGGGTTTTCCCGCTAGGCCACAAGTCTCTTCCTGATGTAGTCTATTAAAGCCCATTGAGCCTCCCATGCACCAACCAGCCCCCTCCCAACCTGTAATCCTAGTCCCAGCCGATCCCTGTACCGTAGGTTATAGCTGGAAGTGACGACCTTGTTCGCTCGCACTGTTCCTGCTCTTTTGTAGATGTGCCTCTCCTGTTGTAGTCGCCGCATGGCTCTTCTCAGATTGACCATCGGCGGAAGTCTTTCTCAGGCTTGGGAAGAGAGGACTGGGCTTCAACTCTTGACAAGCATAGTTGGACCTTGGAGTCTTGACCAGCCAGCAGATTCTGGCTACAACCAGCGTAAGGGTATGTTTCCACATGCTGGATTACATCCGGATTAGCTGCGGATTGAACGCTGCGTACAACAGCAGCGTTCAACCCGCAGCGTCCAGATGTTACAGCGTAGTGGAGGGGATTTTATGAAATCCCATCTCCACTATGCGTGCGAACACGCATCCGGCGGCCCTGCGTTTCCGGACATGCGGCGCGTCTTTTTAGAACGCAGCATGTCCATTTACCTTGCGGCCCTATGAATGGGGTGCGGAAATTCCGGATGTGTGCAATGAACACATCTGGAATCACCGCCCGTACAGAAGGGGGCGGTGCTTTGGGCGGAGTGGGTTTTCCGCTGCGTCCAAAGCACCGGCAATCCGGAACATGGAACCTTACACTTAGCCGTACTCTGGGATGTCTTCCGGACTTTGCCAGGTGATGACCAACACCTGGGTAGCACAGACTTCCCGCTGAGGCCTGTCACGCTGGTCTCAGCGGTGTCTCAGGAGCATGTCTGCCCCACTCTCTTCCCTGGATCCAAAATTATTAGTGGCTGGGCGTTCAGGACTTTTATATCAGGGTAGCCCTTACTGAGGGTCACCTGATCCAGTACAGCACACAAGGTCCTTCCCCCTGCAAATATTCTTGCACACTTTGGTTCCACTTGATTTCTGTCGGCCAGCAGCTGGCAGTCTCTCCTCACCAATGGCACATCCTGCACTAATTTTCCAGAGTTCTCATGGCTTTTCATTACATTCCCCCCCCCCTTTTGCTCGCCAATCCTCAGGTGAGTGGAATTCTTTTGAGTTCATAGTTTCCTCACAGATAGGCCAAGTTCAGCCAACAGTCGCTCGCATTCCTGGGTCTTCTGTATCTGGGACCAGACAAATTCATCCTGACCATACTGGAATCCAGGCATTGGTCCGCTCAGACCTGCAGAGGCGCGTCTGGGGTACTTGGAGACTCCACACTGGAGGTGGTAAGTCAATTCCGAGTTTGTTTTCTGTTCCACTTGAAAGCGGCAACGGCATCTCTGGTGAATTCATCAGCCCAGCAAGCCATTCTTCTTCTTCCTCCAAGACTGCCCTTTATGGAACCTCAGCCACTTCTGTTGGGGGCCCTGCCTCAGTTTGGTCTTCTGCTTCTGAAGAGCAGGGTTGCAGCATATTCCTGTGCAACATTCGAGGTGCCATGGCGTCATCTTCATCAAGTCTAACCTGGTAGACTCGGTTATTCGGGTGAATCTTCCTCACCACTCGGTAGAGCACCACCTCCCAACGATGATCTAGCTTATTCCCTGGTCGTTTGGCCCACATCAACACATGGTTCCCTGACTGAAATTGTCAACCTGACATCGGGGATCGACTTGAATGTTCCACTTCCCGAAACTGTTGCTCAACCAGCTTTGGTAAGTCTGAAGCTGGTTTCTGTGTTCTAGGATCCAGGCACTTGGATTACTGGCCAGACAGGAATCTTCTGCCTCCAGCTTCAGTTCAGTGACCTCTTCCGCCAAACAGCAGCATGTAGGAGGTGTACCGGTAGTGGCATGGACTCGATTATTGTAAACCCACACCACCTCAGACACGAATTTGAGCCACTTCATCTTCTTGTCCTCTTCCATGGTCTGTAACATTTAATGCATCAGGGTTCGGTTGACGCACTCACAGGACCGATTCCCCTGTGGATGATATGGCGTGGTTAGGAATTTGTTGATTCCATAGATACGGTACAGTTTGTCCATCACTCTGATGCTGGAAACAGGCCCCTTGGTCAGAGTGAATTCGCTTCGGGCATCCATATATGTGAAAAAAGTTCTGACAGATGGCTTTGGCTGCAGCTTTGACTGTGTGATCCCGGGTGGAAGTCACCACTGCGAACTTGGTGACGTGATCAGTTATCAGTTTATTAAATAAATAAAGTACCAATCATCAGATAGACGACCATCAAGACCCCCAAAGGCGCAGAGGTTCTGATAGACTGAATAGGAGCCCTCTGTGCTGGGGGTTTGTTCAGCTCACACCGGCGACAACTTCGGTAAACTCCTTCGACCTCCTTGCCCAGTTGAGGCCTGTATACCAGTCGTGCAGCCACCGAAAGATCTTCTCTACACTGAAGTGGACACCCCTCTCATGAGCTTCTTTGGCTAGCTGTACTATCAGCGCTTCTGGAACCACTACTTGTCAGGTAACATCGAACTCTTGAGGGAGTTGAATCCTTCAGCACAGCTAGTCCATGAGCCGGGCCAGATATCGGTACCACCCGGAGTGACTAATTTTCTTTGGTATTTTTAGGTAGATGCATGTCTGTAGTTTATTTTTTGATATGATAGCCCTTACATATACGTAGCTTATTAACCCCTTCAGCCCTAGGCCTATTTGTACCCAAGTGCCTAAGCCAATCTGACCTGTGCCACTTCATGGGCTAATAACTTTGGAACGCTTTCACCTATCCAAGCCATTCTGAGATTGTTTTCTCGTGACATATTGTACTTCACGTCAGTGCTAAATGGGAGTCAATATATTTTACCTTTCTATATAAAAAAATGCTAAATATTCGGAAATTTTGGAAAAATCGGCAATTTTTTAACTTTGAAATTCTCTGCTTTTTACAAAAATACTGATACCCCCCATAATAGTTATTAATTTACACTCCCCACATGTTTACTTCATATTGGCATCATTTTGAAAATGAAACCTTATTGTTTTACGACGTAATAGGGCTTATAGTTTTATGCGCAATTTTTCACATTTACAGCAAAACCCACTTTTCAAAGGACCAAGTCACTTCTGAAGTCACTTTAAGGGGCTTACATAACAGAAACCACCCATAAATTACCCCATTTTGCAAACTACACCCCTCAAGCTGTTCAAAACTCATTTTTAAAAACTGTTAACCCTTTAGGTGTTCCACAGGAATTTTAGCAGAATGAAGGCGAAATTTCAAAATTTCATTTTTTTTCCAGATATTACATTGTAATCCAATTTTACCTGCAACCTAGCAAGGGTTAACGGCAAACCCAAACTTGGTTACCCTAATTCTGCAGTTTATAGAAACACCCCACATGTACTCGTAAACTAAAGTATGGGCACACAGCACAGCTCAACACGGAAGGAGCGCTATGTGGTTTTTGGGTGGCGGATTCACTGGAAGAAATCTAGGGGGCCATGTCACATTTGAAGGCTGCCTGAGGTACCCCCACAGTGGAAACCCCAAAAAGTGACCCTATTTTGGAAACTACACCCCCAAGGAATCTTTTAGGGGGTATAGTGACCACTTTGACCCAACCAGTGTTTCACAGTAGTTGGAAACACTTGGTTGAGAAAATGGAAAAAGTGCATTTTTTACATGAAGGTGTCATTTTAGGCTTCCACACAATCTGTAATCTCCTCTCTATCATAGGGAACAGATTTCAGGATGCAGGCCTTAGAGATCTGTGTGTTGAATCCGGTGTAATCGCTGAAGGATCAGTGTCTGGAGTGATGGACGGCCGGAGGTACAACAGAGCAGTGAGACTACACAAGCTGGTCTATGAAGCACTTATGAGGCTTGCATGGAAAAACTTCCTTCCATGGCTAGAAGAAAACCATGCAAGGGACCTTCACCATCTGGATGAAACACTGAAGAACATCACAAACTTTCGCATCAGTGTGTCGCAGGGATCCTTCGAAAAGCTCTTGGATAATGAATCTTGCACACTTACCCTGAAGCTCTTTCAAGTTTATCTTGAGACCCTCAGAAATGAACAACTCTCAGCATTCTGGATGTCATACTTGGACATGGTCGAGACCATGCTGGCCCTGGTTCGAGCTTCAAGAGAAGGCAACTGGATGCTTCACCTAGGAGCAATCCGACAGATGATACCATGGTGTTTTGCCTATGACAAGGTCAACTATGCCCGATACCTAACCTATTACTATGCCACAATGTCTCGGCTGCCCATAGAACACCCAGAGGTCCATGAATACTTCATGCAAGGTGGCTTTTCGGTCCAGATCGGTAGCAAGAATCCTTTTGGACGAATTCCTGTGGACCAGACCATTGAAGAGACAATCAACAAAGACACCCAGACACCAGGGGGCACAAAAGGCTTCAGCCTCAAAGTTGGAGCTGTTTCCAGGTTCTACCTGACATCAGAGTACCGCAGTATGTACTTGAGGCAGCTGAGGGCCCTGGTAGGCCAACAATATACTGACTTCAGCCATTCAGACCTACAGGTGTCTAGGATTAGAAGAGATGAAGCCGATGTCCAATCTTTCGTTCAACTGCTGGAGACAGGTTGGGTGAACCCCTTCAACAAAGAGCATAATGGTGAACTTATCAGTTTGTCAACAGCGACTGTAGCACCACCAGATGTAGCCAAAGACCTTCAAGGGGCATACAGTATAGGAGAGGATGCATATCAAACATTCAAGGATGAGCGTTTGGGTACCGATAAGCCAACTACATTGTTTCATGACAAGATGACGAAGAACAAACTTAAAACGTTCTCTAACATCCAAATGAAGACACGCAGACAAGGTCTTGGCAAGGAGGTAATTTTGAAGGCTGACAGAAACCTATTTGGCCAGATGATACTTGTAGCTGAGAACAGAAAGCTACAAATGAGTGATGTCTTGACTCATCCCCTGGGTCCATTGCCATGGGCACTTGCCAATGGTGATGGGTCTATCCGCAAGACCAACAAGGCTGCCCTCGCAAGGGAGTTGGAGAGGAATGCTCGTCCTGCAGAAGTGATCCCCGAGCCCTCTGCAACCATCATTGATGGGATGAGCCTGGTTCAGAAACTGAAGGGAAACAATGCAACATTTGGCCAGCTAGCAGGCACAGCAATGAGTCGCGCTATCCATGAGGGTGCTAAGAGCAAGCGCATTGATATTGTCTTTGACTTCTACAAGGAGACATCCATCAAAGATACAGAAAGAGTCAACAGATATGAAGGCACAGGGATCCATTTCAAGAACATTCAACATGGGCACAACATCCAGCAGTGGAAAAAGCTTCTAAGTAGTTCCTCCAACAAGGCAAGTCTCATAAAGTTTCTGGTAGAAGAATGGAAGGCGAAACACCACAGGGAGAAGCTTGAGGAGAAGGAGCTGTATGTCACATGTGAGCAGCTCTGCTTTAAGATCACCAAAGAACAGTGGGAAGAGGCTGCTGACCTTAAGTCAAATCAAGAAGAAGCAGACACACGCCTCCTTCTCCATGCTCTTCATGCAGCAGAATCTGGTTACAAGTCGGTCATCATCACTTCGGAGGATACTGATGTCATGGTCCTGTGTCTGGGCATGTGCCACAAAATCCCATCCCACCTGTTCCAGAAATGCGGTACACAGAACCGGACAAGATTCCTGGATATCACCACTCTGAGCCGAACATTGGGAGGCAGCGTATGTGATTCATTGATTGGTATGCATGCATTTACAGGCTGTGACACCGTCAGTGCATTCGCTGGCCGTGGGAAGATGACGACACTCAAGCAGTTGAAGATGAACAAGACATACCAGGATGCCTTTCAGGAAGTTGGTCGTTCATGGGAAGTGTCTACCGAACTTTTTGAGAAGTTACAGGAAATCACCTGCCACATGTACCTGCCAACTACCCAAACAACTGAGGTAAACAGGCTCCGTTATCAGCTGTTCTGTGCCAGACGTGGAGTGGTAGAGTCAAGTCAACTCCCTCCTTGCCAGGACTGCCTTTTCATGCATGCACTGCGTGCAAACTACCAGGCTGCGATCTGGAGGAGAAGTCTGCAGAGCCAGCCATGGGTTGCAAACCCAACAGACTGCGGTTGGATGATAGATAACGACGGAAAGCTTGTTGTCAAGTGGATGCAAGGGGCACCAGCACCAGAAGCTATTATACAGCTACTGTCCTGCAAGTGTGTGCGGTCATGTGAACTTCCTCAGTGTACTTGCCTCAGCAATGGCCTGAAGTGCACAGACATGTGCAGATTACAGACATGCCAGAACAAGGGTACTGAAGACGAGCCAGTAGAACAACAGTCAGATTCAGAGTCCGATGTTGAAGATATTATGGAGTAACATATATATATATATATATATATATATATATATATATATATATATATATATATATATATATATATATATGCACATGACATGTTCAGTGTGTATTTACATAACTTGGATTAAATTTTGTTACAAATACTACATCTAGTCACTCCGGGTGGTACCGATATCGTCATATTTGGTTCTTGGCTCATGCTAAAATTCCTGTGGAACACCTAAAGGGTTAACAGTTTTTAAAAATGAGTTTTGAACAGCTTGAGGGGTGTAGTTTGCAAAATGGGGTAATTTATGGGTGGTTTCTGTTATGTAAGCCCCTTAAAGTGACTTCAGAAGTGACTTGGTCCTTTGAAAAGTGGGTTTTGCTGTAAATGTGAAAAATTGCGCATAAAACTATAAGCCCTATTACGTCGTAAAACAATAAGGTTTCATTTTCAAAATGATGCCAATATGAAGTAAACATGTGGGGAGTGTAAATTAATAACTATTATGGGGGGTATCAGTATTTTTGTAAAAAGCAGAGAATTTCAAAGTTAAAAAATTGCCGATTTTTCCAAAATTTCCGAATATTTAGCATTTTTTTATATAGAAAGGTAAAATATATTGACTCCCATTTAGCACTGACGTGAAGTACAATATGTCACGAGAAAACAATCTCAGAATGGCTTGGATAGGTGAAAGCGTTCCAAAGTTATTAGCCCATGAAGTGGCACAGGTCAGATTGGCTTAGGCACTTGGGTACAAATAGGCCTAGGGCTGAAGGGGTTAATAAGCTACGTATATGTAAGGGCTATCATATCAAAAAATAAACTACAGACATGCATCTACCTAAAAATACCAAAGAGAATTAGTCACTCCGCTTGGTACCGATATCGTCAAATTTGGTTCTTGGCTCATGGACTAAGCAGGCCATCTTTCAGGCTGAGTCTTTCCCACTGCCCCAGGATCTGCAAGGTACTTGGAGGTGAAGCAGCCCTAGCTTCGTGATCAGGCCTTTGGCCCAGAGCAACCCACTTCCTCAGCCGCGTCAGCTCCGAATCGGACTGTTGGAAGTGTATCCACTTGTCCTTTGATCAGCCAAGAATTTGGATAGGTCTGGGCTCTTCTCTAAACTTCTGAGAGGTTATTACAGGCACAGCAAACTGCCTAAAATCTGGGATCTCATCACCCTGAAACTCTCCATATACATCTGTCTTCGGTCCGGATTGGGTGACTCAGGACTCGGGTCTGCATGCAAATTCTGGGACTTAGACCGATAAATCTTGTACTGGTATTTAGGTTGGCATTTTTTAGGTGGGTCAGGGAGTTGTTATCCGTCCGCATGTGTATTTCTGACCCAGACAAATACTCCCCAAATTTCTCAGCCAAGACCCATACCAGTGCCAGCAACTCCAGTTTGAATGAACTGTAATTGTCGGCATTCTTCTCAGTGTCTCTCAGTGACCTACTGGCTTATGCGATTACCCACTCGCTTCCTTCTTGTACCTGTGCCAATACTGCCCCTGGTCTGTATAGGCTTCCATCGGTGTACAGCACGAAGGGCTGCCAGAAGTCAGCGTAGGCCAAGATTGGGACATCTGTCAATACCATCTTCAATTCCTGAAATGCTTCTTCTTGCCATTGGCCCCACTGAATGGATTGACGTTTGGCTTCGCCAGCCATGCCCCGCAACAACTCGTTGAGTGGTACTGCAATCTTGACAAAGTCCTTTATGAACCTGCGATAGTATCCGGCTAGCCCTAGGAGTGCTCTCAGGTCTTGTGATAAAATATAATTCAGAGTTACAAACAAAAGTTGACTATTTCTGCCTCTCTAGGTGTATAAAACTCCATCTTCTGTGCTGTAGGACCCAGGAGTAGTGATGAGCGAATATACTCGTTTCTCGGGTTTTCTTGAGCATGCTCGGGTGACCTCCGAGTATTTGTTAGTGCTCGGAGATTAAGTTTTCATCACCTCAGCTGAATGATTTTCAGCTACTACCCAGCTTGATTACATGTGGGGATTCCATAGCAACCAGGCAACCCCCACATGTACTCAGCCTGGCTACTAGCTGTAAATCATTCAGCTGCCGCAATGAAAACTAAATGTCTGAACACTAACAAATACTCGGCGGTCACCCGAGCGTGCTCAGGAAAACCCGAGCAACGAGTACAATCTCTCATTACTATCCAGGAGAGAAGCTTGCTGAGGATTCCATCCAGTGTAATAGAAAAGAACAATTAGGCTATGTGCACACATTGCGGATTGGTGTGCAGATGTTTCCGCACTGTTTTTGCAAAATCTGCAGGTAAACCGCACTGCGGATTACTTGCGTATTTGCTGCGTTTTTTCCGCAGTTTTTGTGCGAATTCCACCTGCGGTTTTACACCTGCGGATTCCTATTATGGAGCAGGTGTAAACCGCTGCGGAATCCGCACAAAGAATTGACATGCTGCGTAAATAACACTGCTGCGTTTCTGCGCGTTTTTTTCTGCAGCATGTGCACTGCGGATTTTGTTTTCCATACGTTTACATGGCACTGTATAACGCATGGAAAACAGCTTCAGATCCGCAGCGTCAAATCCACTGTGGATCCGCAGCAAAATCCGCACCTTGTGCACATAGCCTTAGGACAATAACATGTATCTGTAGATTATTTGTAAGAATGGTTTGGGCACACACAGTGTGAGCTGCACATCAGCGTATTAGTGCAGTGATTAGTAAGTGGTTTAAGCAGGTGATTGCTGTATCACAGAGCCCGACAAGCCCCATAGAAAGCACAAGTCCGCTGCAGAACCAATGTCTGCCACCAGGGGACAGAAGATGACAAGCGCAGGTTTCTTGCACGGACAAGAAAGTATTTTAGAAACATGTGTGATGTGTAAAAAAATCAACAACTGAGGCCAAGAGCAATGCACTAGTGAGGAGTGCAGATTTATGGAGGCGGACAGACAAAAGCCGTATCATGTACCTCGTACACGTTCACACCGGTGTCACTTCCTGCATTATTGGAGCCTCATAGTGATGAGAGAGCATACTCATTGCTCGGGTTTTCCCTAGCACGCTCGGGTGACCTCCGAGTATTTGTTAGTGCTCGGAGATTTAGTTTTCCTCACCTCAGCTGCATGATTTACAGCTGCTGGACAGCTTGAATGCATGTGGGGATTCCCTAACAAACAGGCATTCCCCACATGTACTCAGGGGGTCCATGGTGGCCCTTGCTGAGAGGTGATCAGTGGAAGTGAGCACTGCTGCGCTGAGTAGTGGACAACCTCTTTAAGTATCTTTTTATGCTCCTTTAGCTAAAGGGGTTAGCTGGGACTATTTGTTATTTTTTGGTTATAGACCTAGGAACTTACTGGCCGGTTCCTACCAGGTAGCAGTTACTGCTTACCTGCCTGTTTTGTCTGCCACCGGTCTCTGCCTGCTCAGAGTGATCACAGACCGCTCTGGCCGGCAATTCTGCAGCTTCTGATGTCACTCCGGCAGATCAGCGGCTTCTTCTGTCCAGTTGATGGGGCGAGACTGCAGTCAGTATGATGGCGACGATCACGTCCTGTTGACCGAGCAGCTGAAGAGGAAGATTTGCTCTGTAAATGTGGAGAAGCAGAATCGCCGGCAGGAGCGGTCCATGATCAATCTGAGCAGATGGAGATCGGGCTCGGACAGGTACCAACTGCCTGTTAGTTCTTAGGCCCTTTAGAAAAAAAATAGTCCTGGATCATCCCTTTAATCTAGGATCTAGGTGGTGACGTATAACATTACTTCTATAATACTTGATACATTCATCTGATATAAGTAAATGTTTCTTTTTTTTCCTTCTTTCCTTTTTTATACATTTAATTTATTTCAATGATTTTGTTCATTCATTTTTGGTACAATTATATTATAGAAATAATAATACTTTGTTCAGTTCTATAGAGCCGTGACATGAGTAGCAGGACCGCAGCGGTCATGTTATGGGACAGATCTTCTGCAGACCAAATATGTCCTGCCCTATGGAAAATTCCCACAACTTATTGGTACAAAGGAGAAAGTGCCGACATTGCAAAACAATCTGCCTGATCCTAGATGATTTCCACACAGTGTAATAAATGCGGTGATCTGGCAGGTGAGCACAGGACTGGCGGGAGACACATGATAGCAGCTTGTTTGCCGGCGCCTGCGGTTGTTTTGGCTGCGCCATATGGAGGAGAACATTGTGTTCTTCACTAATGTAAACAAGATATTGGAGCAGACCGCAGCTGTAATGGCGGGGGGACACAGCAGGGGGAGCCAGAGATCAGGAGACAATGGGATGAAGTCAGACTAATCTGCAGCTCCATCCTTGTGGGGGAGGGGAGAGATAGGAGGACACAGAGCTGACATGTGTGCGCTGCCATAGATGTGCATCAGGTGGAATTAGGCTACTTTCACACATCATTTTTTTGCCGTCAGGCTCAATCCGGTGAATTTTGAAAAAAAACGGATCCGTCGCAAATTGTGAAAAACTAATGTGACGAGCAGCTGATTCGACTAGGAGAGAGAGATGTGTGAAAGCAGCCTTACTGTGCACACGCCGCTGCGCCCTACTCTGCACACGCCGCTGCGCCCTGCTCTACCGCAGGAGGCGGCACACATGCAGCTGCAGGAACATCAGCCTCACTGAATATTATAAGCCGCATTCACACGCAGATTGTTTAGGCTTTATAACGGGTTTCCTAAGCTGAACTAATGGCTCCCAGGCAATGATGATGGTCTCCCCCTGACTCACGGGCCCCATAGTGGGCCCCCAGTTCATCCAGGGCCCTGGCTCTCAGGGGCCCACAAGAGCCCTGTGCTGATCATGCACTGATGGCAGATTACAGCCAGCTGGCAATACCCCGTAACCTGTATTAAAGGGGTCCGACATGAGAAGTGTGCATCACTGTGAGTTATGGCAGACTCTCCGAGTCATCCCCATCATATTCCCCGGTATATGGCAGCAGCCATGTAATAATGTGACGGTCACTGGCAGACTAGACTCCTGCCCTCCTCCGGGTGTCGGTGCTGCACAGTGGGGACTCGTCTGAAGCTGCGCTGATTGCTATGATCATTATGTTACTACCTACCAGCATTAATTCCACAGCACTTTACAGACATTATAATCACTGTCTCCATTGGGGCTCACAATCTACATTCCCTATCAGTCTTTGGAGTGTGGGAGGAAACCGGAGAACCCAGAGGAAACCCACGGAAACACGGGGAGAACATACAGAACATCCTTCAGATGTCGTCCTTTGTAGTATTTAAACCCAACGCTGCAAAGCAACAGTGCCAATAACTAAGCCAACCGTATAGTGCTAATTACTGAGCCACCGTACAGTGCTAACCACTGAGCCACCATATAGAACTAGCCACTGAGCCACCATACAGTGCTATCCACTGAGCCACCGTACAGTACTAACCACTGAGCCACCGTTCAGTGATAGCCACTGAGCCACCATTCATTGCTAACCACTGAGCCACCGTGTAGTGCTAACCACTGAGCCATCGTGCAGTGCTAAGTACTGATGCACTGTATTATGTTAACCACTGAGCCACCGTACAGTGCTAACCACTGAGCCACAGTACAGTGCTAACCACTGAGCCACCGTGTAGTGCTAACTGCTGAGCCACCATATAAAATTAACCACCGAACCAATGTACAGTGCTAACCACTGAGCCATCGTACGGTGCTAACCACTGAGCCACTGTGCAGTGCTAACCACTAAGCCACAGTGCAGTGCTAACTACTGATCCACTGTATTATGTTTACCACTGAGCCACCGTACAGTGCTAACCACTGAGCCACCATACAGTGCTAACCACTGTGCCACCGTACAGTGCTAACCACTGAGCCACCACACAGTGCTAATGACTGAGCCACCATACAGTGATAATGACTGAGCCACCGTGCAGTGCTAACCACTGAGCCACCATATAAACTAACCACTGAACCAATGTACAGGGCTAACCACTGAGCCATCGTACAGTGCTAACCACTGAGCCACCATGCAGTGCTAACCACTGATCCACAGTGCAGTGCTAACTACTGATCCACTATTATGTTTACCACTGAGCCACCGTACAGTGCTAACCACTGAGCCACCATACAGTGCTAGCCACTGAGCCACCATACAGTGCTAATGATGGCCACTATACAGTGCTAACCACTGAGCCACCATACAGAACTAACCACTGTACAGTGCTAACCACTGAGCCACCGTACATTGCTAACCACTGAGCCACCATACAGTGCTAATGACTGAGTTACCATACAGTGATAATGACTGACCCACCGTGCAGTGCTAGTCACTGAGCCACAGTGTGGTGAGCTACTGAGCCACCGTGCAGTGCTAACCACTGAACCACCGTGCAGTGCTAACCACTGACCCACATACAGTGCTAACCATTGAGCAACCATACAGTGCTAATGACTGAGCCACCGTACAGTGCTAACCACTGAGCCACCATTACAGTGCTAGTCACTGAGCCACTGTGCAGTGCTAACCACTGAGCCACTGTATTGTGTTAACCACTGAACCACCATTCAATACTAATTACTTAGCCATTCTACAGTGCTAATCACTGAGCCACCATACATTTCTAACCACTTAGTTACTGTGCAGTGCTTACCACTGAGCCACCGCTCAGTGCTAACCACTGAGTCACCATGCAGTGCTAACCACTGAGCCAGCGAGCAGTGCTAATCACTGAACCACCATGTAGTGCTAACCACTGAGTCACTGTGCAGTGCTAACTACTGAACCACTGTATTATGTTAACCACTGAGTCATCGTGCAGTGCTAACCACTGAGCCACCGTGCAGTTCTAACTACTGAGCCACTGTATTATGTTAACCACTGAGCCACCATACAGTGTTAACCACTAAGCCACCATGCTGCCCATAAATTATGTAGCAGGTGACTGTAAATCTGAGCTGCACACATTACTTGCTGATAAATACTATTTCAATTATTACTAAATAAATCCAGGTACAGATAAATGACCAAATCCTGTGTGTGTGTGTGTGTGTGTGTATATATATATATATGTGTGTGTGTGTGTGTGTGTGTCAGCGCGGCTGGAGGAGGCTGCTCTGCACGGAGGGTGACACCATGTGACGTCACCGCCCTCTGCTATATAAGGCCGGGCAGCCCTGAATAGCCTCAGTGTGTGCGGGTCCACCAGTCACACCGTCAGCACCGTAGTGTATATACACAGCGTACACGTCTATATCCGGGGAGGAATCCTGCAGACATGAGCACAGGGCTGTGCAAGTACCCCATGGAGGTGGCCGTGTACGAGCTGCACAATTTCTCCATCTCCTTCTTCTCCTCGCTCCTGGGCGCCGACGTCGTGTCCGTGAAGCTGGATAACAGGTGACTAGGATTTGGTGATTTGGGATCGTCCCTGTCGCTGTTGTTGCCCGCCTGCAGCAGGGATCCATTTCTGGGATTTCCTGGCGTTATTTGTTGCCGTCTGCTCCTGATGATGATGATGATGATGATGATGATGATGATGATGATGATTGGCCTCGCATTCATTGTGCTCTGGTTCCATTGTTACATTTCATGCATGGGGTGATTACCAGGAATGTCGCCGTTGTACGCTGACACTGCTGCGGTGAGTGACATCCGTCACGCCTGTGTCCGCAGACCTGGGCTTTGTTGCAGCGGTGGCTGCTTGCTCAGAGCAGGATTATCCTGGTTTGGACTGGAATCGCTGCAGTTTCCGCCTCCTTGTTTGTCAGTGCTGCAGGAGACTATTGCTTTGTCTGTGCTGTTTAACCCCTCGGGGGATGTATGCGCTGCCGCCCCCGCAGCCTCCATCATTAGTGTTACACTTGTGTGCACCTCACTGCTTGTGTCCGTTCACACTAACCTCCTGTTATTTTTCTTTTTGCAGCGCTTCAGGGGCAAGTGTGGTTGCAATAGATAACAAGATTGAGCAAGCCATGGTGAGTACAGCGATAATTTCTGCTTTATTACATCTCCTGGATGTTATTATACTCTGGCTATGATTTGTGGAGTGCTGCAGACCACGCCGGCACTGTAAGGGTCCCGCAGACCCCCAGTATGGGGCGATGCTGCTTTTTACTCAGCCCTGTAATGCCATGTATCCGCACGTTGCATCATTCCTGCACCCAGGGGTTCTGGGCAGGAGAATGGGGTCTCCCAGTTCATTGTGAACACGCCGACGCTGTAAGGGTCCCGCTCGGTGGAGTCCCGCAGACCCCCAGTATGGGGTGATGCTGCTTCTTAGTCAGCCCTGTAATGCCATGTATCCGCACGTTGCATCATTCCTGCACCCAGGGGTTCGGGGCAGGAGAATGGGGTCTCCCAGCTCATTGTGAACACGCCGACGCTGTAAGGGTCCCGCTCGGTGGAGTCCCGCAGACCCCCAGTATGGGGCGATGCTGCTTCTTAGTCAGCCCTGTAATGCAATGTATCTACACGTTGCATCATTCCTGCACCCAGGGGTTCGGGGCAGGAGAATGGGGTCTCCCAGCTCATTGTGAACATGCCAGCGCTGTACGGGTCCCGCTCGGTGGAGTCCCGCAGACCCCCAGTATGGGGCGATGCTGCTTCTTAGTCAGCCCTGTAATGCAATGTATCCGCACGTTGCATCATTCCTGCACCCAGGGGATCGGGGCTGGAGAATGGGGTCTCCCAGCTCATTGTGAACACACCGGCGCTGTAAGGGTCCCGCTCGGTGGAGTCCCGCAGACCCCCAGTATGGGGCGATGCTGCTTCTTAGTCAGCCCTGTAATGCAATGTATCCGCACGTTGCATCATTCCTGCACCCAGGGGTTCGGGACTGGAGAATGGGGTCTCCCAGCTCATTGTGAACACACCGGCGCTGTAAGGGTCCCACTCGGTGGAGTCCCGCAGACCCCCAGTATGGGGCGATGCTGCTTCTTAGTCAGCCCTGCAATGCAATGTATCCGCACGTTGCATCATTCCTGCACCCAGGGGTTCGGGGCTGGAGAATGGGGTCTCCCAGCTCATTGTAAACACGCCGGCGCTGCTGGGATCTCATTGGACAGGAGGGGACTGCAGTGAGGTCTGCAGACGGTGCTGGGGATGAGGGACACTGCAGACCTTTCCAACATTGCTCTTCCTCCATCATGACTGACCCACTGTGCAAGGCGCCACCATAAACACACAGCCTCTTAGGTTCACTGCACGACATACTCACATGGATTCAGCAGCCGTTACGTCGACAGTGTGAACGGACAAATATTATTTTACAGAAATGGCTTTCATGTAACATTTCCTTCAGATCTATACACTGATATCCATTGTATAGTTGTTTGGCGTGGAGCAGCTATTATATGACTCCATCTTAGACCTTTATGAAAGTAGTAGGGTGTTCTAAAGGGAACCTGTCATGTCCCCAAATTCTATTACCCTGCAGATTACAGTGCTGTCCGACTGCTGTACTGAAAGTGCGGCTACTGGGAGAAAATTAACTTTATTTGTCTCCAGAGCTGCCGGCTTTCAGTCATAGAGGTGGGCACAGAGCAGCTACAGTCACTGGTCAATACACAGTGAGCGGCATCGTCAGCATGGCCTGGCACTATGATTGACAGCTAGTAAGCACATCTGTGCAGAGCGAGCTGTCAACCACAGTCCTGGGGATGCTTACAATGCTGAGAGCGATGACTATAACCACTCTGTTCCCGCCTCTATGACTGAAATCTGGTGGCTACTGGGAGGAATAAAGCTAAACTTCTCCCGGTACAGCGGCCGGACAGCATTGTAAGGCTATTAACCTGCAGATTACCCCCTTATCCGCAGGTTAATAGCATTTAGAGAAATGACGGATTCCCTGTAGGGTATGTTCCCACGGGCAGGAACTGGCAATACTTTTGTCGCAGCACATGTCAGCTCCTTCCAAAGCACTGCTGGCTTTTGAACGCAGGTGATTCCGCAAGTGTTCATTGAACATTCCGGAATCACCGCTCCCAATACATTGGATGGGAAATTTATCTTGCGGAGACACAAGATAAATTGACATGCTGCAGTCTCGAAACACGTGCCGCATGTCTGTCTCCACAGGGAAGCCGGAGGCGTCCGTGCATGCATAGTGGATGGGATTTCTTCAAATCACGGCCACTATGCTGTAACATCTGGACACTGCGGGTTGGATGCTGTGGCTCTACGCTGCATCCAACCTGCAGCGTTTACTGACCGTGGGAACATACCTTAATTCTGTTGGCAGATGCAGGCATTACGTTTCATTCTGTACCCTGCTGTAATGAATGTGTGGCAGTAACATCTAAGAACAGATTTTAAGTGTTATGGGCAACAACACTGATGTCAATATTTTTCCTTGTCCTACAGGATTTGGTGAAGAACCATCTCATGTACGCAGTTCGGGAAGAGGTGGAAGTCCTGAAGGAGCAGATCAAAGAGCTGGTAGAAAAAAATTCTCAGCTTGAAAGGGAGAACTGTCTACTAAAGAATCTTGCCAGCCCAGAGCAGATGAAAAAGTTTCAATCTCGGCTTCCTTCAGGGGACACCAGGGTGATTTCAAGCCTAGATTTTCTACATGCAACTCAACCACGCAAAGCCGGATCTGCAGTTTAAGTGGCTCTGTCTTTGGAGTGGACAGAGCCACAGAACTTTTCCTTAATCGTCTCCTCGATAATGAGAAAAAAATGTAATTTTTTTCCCCCCTCTTTAAAGTGTCACCTTGGCCTGGAGGGTCGTTGACTAGCCTATACTGGCACCATGAGCTGTACCAGGGCTAGAACAGGCTTCCTCACGAGTCTTTTCTACAAGAGAAGAGTGAGAGAAGCCAATCGTGGACTCCTTAAGAGGAGTACCAGTAAGACAGAGCTTGTCCGATATGGAACCTGCCTTTCTTGGTGTCAGGCTTTAAATGCAAAGCCAGGGTAACAGCGGAAGCTGCAGAAGAAGCCCACAGACCGCTTCTGAAAGAGTTCTCTAACCGTGGAGTACAAAGTTGGTCAGAGGGACCATCTCTGTTCAGCGTGACCATAAACCGTTCTTAAACCAGAGAGTGGTGGCCTTCAGAATGTAGAGACTGGCGTAGGATATGTTGCTCTATTCGGTTGAAGAACAAAGCTTGAGATGCACCTAAACACTTTGAAATGGATTTCTGTAGTTAGAGCCAGTGGAGGACTTCCCAAACCTCCACACGTAGCGGCTGTAGGCATGGGCTCCACAGATGGTGTTCACTATTGGAGCAGTGGTACCATGAAGCCTCCTTGGAGGCTCGGAAGATGCTGCGTGTAACATGGACACTGTTCGTCTTTGTTTCTGTTTATATATGTCTAGGATAGATTGTATTTCTCTTGTGTTCTTCATTTCCATTCGTCTTCATGCAAAAGCACATGGGCTGACAAAGAGCCTCCTGAAAAGTTCACACGACACTTTAAAATCTGGGAAAAGTATGAGACTTTTTATGTACTGCAATATTAATGACTCTAGGACTAAACCGTCAGACAATAACCTTCTATGGCTCGATGGAAAATGTTACTCTTGTGTGCGAGAGTCAAATGTACATAACTCAACGGATTCTGCAATAAAACCTTTTTATTAAATACTTCCCACAGTGTTTAATTCTTCCAGATATTAATCGTGATGTTTTTTATTCTGTTGACATAGCGATTCGCGATTTACTCTATAGGATCCGGCAAGAGAGAATTGTTACTGATGTGATGGACTTCAATGGAGGATGTTTTAGATGAGCTTTTTATACACTCAATGATCCAGCAGTGACTCCTTCTTTCCTGCCAAAACATGCAGAGAAGGTGCAAACATTTCTGCACCGAATACATAGGGTATGTGCAAACGTTGCGGATTTTTCCGCTCGGATTCTGTAGAATCCGCAGGTAAAACGCAGTACGGATTTACTGCGGATTTCACCTGCGGTTTTACACCTGCGGATTCCTATTGAGGAGCAGGTGTAAAACGCTGTGGAATCTGCACAAAGAATTAACATGCTGCGGAAAATAAACCGCTGCGTTTCTGCGTGGAATTTTCCGCAGCATGTGCACTGAGGATTTGGTTTTCCATAGGTGTACATGGTACTGTACAACGCATGGAAAACTGCTGCGGATCCGCAGGGCCAAATCTGCAACGTGTGCACAGACCCTGATTGTCAGGATCGGATTTACTTCATACATCAATAGTTCTCATGAAAGTAAGAATCTTTGTATATATCTTATCCGAGCAATCGTTCTTCTCATGCACGGAGCTTTCATTTTTCAGACAATGAAGACGGATTTTACCTGTGAGTTGAGGATTTTGAAAGTTAAAGCTGGAGGAGAAAGAAGCAATTTCCGTAATGAGATATATGCCAAGCTTCTTATTTTCACATGTATTATTGATTTATGGAAAAAATCACATAAAAAGCTGATTAATCGTGGGGCGGAGTGGAATAAGTAACTGGTTACATGAGGCGAGAGCAAAACTCATCAGTGTGGAGTGAATGTGGATGGAGACTTGACAGGGATAATCTTTATTTTTATATAGCGCTAACATATTCCACAGCACTTTACAGACATTATCATCGCTATCCCCAATGGGGCTCACAATCTAAATTCCCTATTGGTATGTCTTTTGGAATGTGGGAGGAAACCGGAGTGCCCAGAGGAAACCCACGCAAACACGGAGAGAACATACAAACTCTTTGGAGATGTTGTCCTTGGTGGGATTTGAACCCAGGACTCCAGCGCTGCAAGGCTGCAGTGCTAGCCACTAAGCCACCGTGCTACCCATTGATCAGTCACAGCACAGGATGTCTGGGTACTTGTGCGGCCAGCGGGGACCCTGTAACACGACCAGCAGGGACCCTGTAACACGACCGGCGGGGACCCCATAACACAGCCGGTGGGGACCCCCTAACACGGCCAGCAGGGACCCCATAACATGGCCGGCAGGGACCCCATAACACAGCCGGTGGGGACATCCTAACACGGCCAGCGGGGACTCTGTAACACATCCAGCTGGGACCCCGTAACACGGCCAGCAGGGATCCTGTAATAGGGCCGGCAGGGACCCCAAACATGGCCAGCGGGGACCCCCTAACGGCCAGCTGGGACTCTAACACAGCCGCGGGGACCTCATAACACAGCCGGCGGGGACCCCCCTATCAGCCGGCGGGGACCACGAGACACGGCCGGCGGGGACCCTGTAACACGGCCAGTAGGGGCGCTGTAACACGATGCTGGTCACTGATGTATAGTCACACATGGAGAGCAGCCCTAGTGGCCAGTGCAGCTCCTCACTGGATCCAGTTATTATGGAGCCGCTGATGTTTGTTTTTGCTTTTCTTTCTTTTTCTTCGTTGTCTGCCTCCATCTCTCTCCACTGGTGGTGCAGCGATGACACTGCCGCTATTTTCTGTGGTTTGCTCTGACCACACGAGCGTCAGCAGAGAACACGATGGAGCAACAGGAAAATAGTGAAATGTAGATCAGTAGCTGCAGAAAGCTTGTATCCGACACTGTTTGTTTCCCTTTCACCAGGGCAACCGGCGGCGACACCCACAGCGAGAACAAACAAGCTCTTAATTGAGGCACATGACTGGAGTGTTTGACTCTTATGCAGAAATCCCAGGGTCGAGCCTGCAGACAGTACTGTCACGGTAATGATACTAGGACTGACAGATGGGAGAAAAGCAATTTACTCCAGCCCAAGCTCCCTCACAGCCCAGGGGCGGCCTCACAGGCAGGATATTGGCAGATTTCTTAATAGGTTACATTAATGTTACAGTCTGTGTGCGATAATCCAATGTCATTCCCGCTAATTGTGTAATGTGAATGCGGCTAAACGTCATCGTGCATGACATTAATTAAATTCTCGTTCATCTCGAAATGTTTATAATGTAAATTGTTCACTCATTCAATGATTAAAGCGGCAAAAAGGAGAAGTGGAAACTCAAGTCTTAAATACGCTCTCAGCGGTCGGTAGATCCAGGTGATTCAGTAGCATCAGAGCTCGGGAACGAGGACATTATCATTACATATGATCATATATAATAGTCAAACTGATTAGAAAATATTTTAGCACAAATTTCCTTTGCATCAATGGAGAGATGTTTGTACAATCCAAGAATTCAAAATAAATTATATCACTTCTGGGATTGAAGACATTGAAGACGCCTACACTTTGGATTATCTGTCTGTGTGAACATGATGCACAATGTTCGACGTTACAGACGCTCGTCAACCATTTCATTCACAAGTCTCATCCTGTATAAACACTTGTCTTACATTGGTTGAAAGTTTTGAGATCCGATTGCATCGTGCATCAATTAAACAATTATCAGCTCATGTAAGCGAACCTAAGTAGTCATTTCAGGAGAACTTGCAGCAAAATGACTGTGTCTGCCTGTAGTTCCTCCAATCTCATGAAAACTTGCAGCAGAATGTCAGTGTCTACAGCTACTCCCACCTCAGGAGAACCTGTGACAGAATGTCAGTGTCTACAGCTCCTCCCACCTCAGGAGAACTTGCAGCAGAATGTCTGTTTCTGCCTCTAGCTCCTCCCACCTCAGGAGAACCTGTGGCAGAATGTCAGTGTCTACAGCTCCTCCCACCTCAGGAGAACTTGCAGCAGAATATCAGGGTCTACAGCTCCTCCCACCTCAGGAGAACATGCAGCAGAATGCCTGTTTCTGCCTCTAGCTCCTCCCACCTGAGGACATCAGCAGAATATCTGTCTGCATCTAGCTCCTCCCATCCCATGAGAATATGCAGCAGAATGTCTGTCAGCTTCCAGCTCCTCCCACCTCAGAAGAACGTGCAGCAGAATGTGTCTGCCTCTAGTTCCTCCCACCTCATGAGAACATGCAGCAGAATGTCAGTGTCTACAGCTCCTCCCACCTCAGGAGAACTTACAGCAGAATGTCAGTGTCTACAGCTCCTCCCACCTCAGGAGAACATGCAGTAGAATGCCTGTTTCTGCCTCTAGCTCCTCCCACCTCTTGAGAACATCAGCAGAATATCTGTCTGCCTCTAGCTCTTCCCACCCCATGAGAATATGCATCAGAAAGTCTGTGTTAGGTTCTAGCTCCTCCCACCTCATGAGAACCTGCAGCAGAATGTCTGCTTTTAGCTCCTCCCACCTCATAAGAACATGCAGCAGAATGTCTGTCAGTTTCTAGCTCCTCCCACCTCAGGAGAACGTATAGCAGAATGTCTGTCTGGCTCCAGCTCCTCCCACCTCGAGAAATTGCAGCAGAATGCCTTTGTCTGCCTCTAGCTCCTCCAACCTCATGAAAATTTACAGCAGAATGTCTGGGTCTGCCTCCAGCTCCTCCCTCCTCGGGAGAACTTATAGCAGAATGTGTCTGCCTTTAGCTCCTCCCACCTTATGAAAACTTGCAGCTGAATGTCTATGTCTGCCTCCAGCTCCTTCCACCTCAGGAGAACTTGCAGCAGAATGTCTGTGTCAGCCTCCAGTTCCTCCCACCTCAGGAGAACTTGCAGCAGAATATCTGTGTTTGCCTTCAGCTCCTCCCACCTCAGGAGAAATTGCAGCAGAATGCCTGTGTCTGCCTCTAGCTCCTCCCACCTCATGAGAACATGTAGCAGAATATCTGTGTCTGCCTCTAGCTCCTCCCATCTCATGAGAACATACAGCAGAATGTCTGTGTCAGCCTCTAGCTCCTCCCACCTCAAAAGAACTTGCAGCAGAATGTCTGTGTCAGCCTACATCTCCACCCACCTCAGGAGAACTTGCAACAGAATGTCTGTGTCTGCCTCTAGCTCCTCCCACCTCATGAAAACATGTAGCAGAATATCTGTCAGCCTCTAGCTCCTCCCATCTCCAGAGAACTTACAGCAGGATGTCTATGTCTGCCTTTAGCTCCTCCCACCTCATTTGAACTTGCAGCAGAATTTCTGTATTCGCCTCTAACTCCTCCTAACTCAGGGAAACTTGCAGAAGAATGTCTGTCTGCCTCCAGCTCCTCCCACCTCAGGAGAAAATGCAGCAGAATGCCTGTGTCTGCCTTGACCTCCTCCCACCTCATGAAAACATGTAGCAGAATGTGTCAGCCTCTAGCTCTTCCCACCTCATGAAAATTTGCAGAATGTCTGTTCCTGCCTCTAGCTCCTCCCACCTCATCGGAACATGCAGCAGAGTGTCTGTGTTTGTCTCTAGCTCCTCCCAACTCAGGAGAACTTGCAGCAGAATGTCTGTGTCAGCCTCCAGTTCCTCCCACCTCAGGAAAACTTGCAGCAGAATGTCTGTGTCTGCCTCCAGCTCCTCCCACCTCAGGAAAACTTGCAGCAGAATGCCTGTGTCTGCCTCTAGCTCCTCCCACCTCATGAGAACATAGCAGAATATCTGTGTCTGCCTCTAGCTCCTCCCATCTCCAGAGAACTTGCAGCAGGATGTCTATGTCTGCCTTTAGTGCCTCCCACCTCATGAGAACTTGCAGCAGAATTTTTGTTAGCCTCTAGCTCCTCCCACCTCAGGAAAACTTCCAGCAGAATGTCTGTGTCAGCCTCTAGTTCCATATCAGGAGAACTTGCAGCAGAATGTCTGTCGGCCTCTAGTTCCATCTCAGGAGAACTTGCAGCAGAATGTCTGTCGGCCTCTAGTTCCATCTCAGGAGAACTTGCAGTAGAATGTCTGTCTGCCTCTAGCTCTTCCCACCTCATGAGAGCATGCAGCAGAATGTCTGTGTCAGCCTCTAGCTCCTCAACTCAGGATAACTTGCAGCAGAATATCTGCCTGCCTTCTGCTCCTCTCACATAATGAGAACTTGTAGAAAAATGTCTGTCTGCCTCTAGCTCCTCCCACTTCAGGAGAACTTGCAGCAGAATGTCAGTATTTGCATCCAGCTCCTCCCACCTCAGGACAACTTGCAGCAGAATGTCTGTGTCTGTCTCTAGCTCCTCCTACCTCAGGAGAAATTGCAGCAGAATGTCAGTGTCTGCCTCAAGCTCCTCCCACCTCAGGAGAACTTGCAGCAGAATGTCACTGTTTGCCTCCAGCTCCTCCCACCTCAGGAGAACTTGCAGCATATCACTTTTTGCCTCCAGCTCCTCCCACCTCAGGAGAACTTGCAGCATATCACTTTTTGCCTCAAGCTCCTCCCACCTCAGGAGAACTTGCAGCAGAATGTCACTGTTTGCCTCCAGCTCCTCCCACCTCAGGAGAACTTGCAGCATATCACTTTTTGCCTCCAGCTCCTCCCACCTCAGGAGAACTTGCAGTAGAATGTCACTGTTTGCGTCCAGCTCCTCCCACCTCAGGAGAACTTGCAGCATATCACTTTTTGCCTCCAGCTCCTCCCACCTCAGGAGAACTTGCAGCAGAATGTCACTGTTTGCCTCCAGCTCCTCCCACCTCAGGAGAACTTGCAGCAGAATGTCAGTGTCTGCCTCCAGCTCCTCCCACCTCAGGAGAACTTGCAGCAGAATGTCTGTGTTGGCCTCCAGCTTCTCCCACATCAGGAGAACTTGCAGCAGAATGTCACTGTTTGCCTCGAGCTCCTCCCACCACATGAGAACATGCAGCAGAATATCTGTGTCTGCCTCTCGAACTTCTTCAGAACAAAACAAGAAAAATGAAATACCAGTAACAAAAAAAAGCAACAAAACCAGCAAAAACTCAAGCGATAAATATGAAGACTTTAAAGAGTTTGTGTCATTTCTGAGAAAAGCTCAAAGTCCACAATTTACCAAGACTGGTGTAGTGAATGGACCTCTTGAGTAAGAAGCACCTAATTCATTAAAGGGAACCTGTCACCGGAAAAGCTCTATAATCCCGCAGATATGGGGTTAATCTGCAGGGTAATAGCATTACTAACCTGCCTGGTGCCTGCACATAGCTGAACACTCTAGGGAAAAAAATTAACTTTATTCCCCTGGCAGCATTCGGTTTCGGCAATGGGGACAGCATCGGCGCTGGTTCAGTTACAGAGCAGCGGCAGTAGCCGGCCCTGACTGACAGTAGGACCTAATGCTGAGCAGGAGTCAGTCAGGGTCGGGCACGGTTACAGCGGCCTGTATGCTCAGAGCTCTGCCCGACCCTGCACCGACGCCACCCCCGTGACTGAAACCAGAACACTGGTGGGAATAAAATTAATTTTCTCCCCGCAGCGTTCAGCTACGTGCAGGCGCCGGACAGGTTAGTAACGCTGTTAATCTGCAGATTAACCACATATCTGCAGGTTAATAGTGCTTTTTCTGATGACAGGTTCTCTTTAAGAAGGGAGCGCCTGTGTAAGAAATGTATGGACAAAGGACATTTCTTTGGTAATTTAGCTACAAATTTTTGCACATCTGCGAGTTGTGCAAAAATGTAGCAATATTTCAAAAGGTATTACTTCTGAATTCTGACGGAAACTGTTTCATGAATCCAGGCCAAAAGGTGAAATTACACGACTGTTCCCTTATACATGTCATTAGCAGAGGAGATATTCTCCCTGATTATTGCAGGCTTCATCTTCATTATACCAGGTGGAGCGAATTCTATACTTAGACGCAGAGGTGTACCTAGCCTTTCCAGCACCCGGGGCAAAGGATCAGTTTGGCGCCCCTCCCCCATTTGAACCTTAGCTCTATTGAGACTGTATGACCAAGCCAAGGTACATTCCTGAATCTCCATAATGTTAAAATAGATACCAATAAAAGTAAAATTAATTGAGACATCAGTAGGTTAAGTGTTTTTGAATATCCATATTGAATCAGGAGCCCCATATAATCCTGCATAAAGGTTAATAATGGCCCCATAAGATGCTCCATAGACACATTTGCCCAATATAGTGCTGCACAAACGTTATGGCCCCATAAGATGCTCTATACAGACACTTGCCCCATATAGTGCTGCACAAACGTTATGGCCCCATAAGATGCTCTATACAGACACTTGCCCCATATAGTGCTGCACAAACGTTGTGGCCCCATAAGATGCTCTATACAGATACTTGTCTGCCCCATATAATGCTGCACAAACGTTATGGCCCCATAAGATGCTCTATACAGACACTTGCCCCATATAGTGCTGCACAAACGTTATGGCCCCATAAGATGCTCTATACAGATGCCCCATATAGTGCTGCACAAACGTTATGGCCCCATAAGATGCTCTATACAGACACTTGCCCCATATAGTGCTGCACAAATGTTATGGCCCCATAAGATGCTCTATACAGACACTTGCCCCATATAGTGCTGCACAAACGTTATGGCCCCATAAGATGCTCCATACAGACACTTGCCCCGTTATAGTGCTGCACAAATGTTATGGCCCCATAGATGCTCCATACAGACACTTGCCCCGTTATAGTGCTGCACAAAGGTTATGTCCCCCATATAGTGCTGCACAAACATTATGGCCCCATATAGTGCTGCACAAAGGTTATGGCCCCCATATAGTGCTGCACAAACGTTATGGCCCCATATAGTGCTGCACAAACATTATGGCCCCCATATAGTGCTGCACAAACATTATGGCCCCCATATAGTGCTGCACAAACATTATGGCCCCCATATAGTGCTGCACAAACATTATGGCCCCCATATAGTTCTGCACAAACATTATGGCCCCCATATAGTGCTGCACAAACATTATGGCCCCATATAGTGCTGCACAAACGTTATGTCCCCATATATTGCTGCACAAACATTATGGCCCCCATATAGTGCTGCACAAGCATTATGGCCCCCATGTAGTGCTGCACAAACGTTATGGCCCCCATATAGTGCTGCACAAATGTTATGGCCCCATACAGATATTTGCCCCATTTGCTGTTACTGCGATAAAAAAAAAAAAAAATCATATACTCACCTCTCCGTCGTTCAGGACCCCACACTTTCAATATTCACCTGTCTTCGTTACAGCCACCGCTCCATCTTCCACCTCCTCTGCACTGACGTTTAGGCAGAGGGCATGCACTAACTACGTCATTGCGCCCTCTGACCTCAGCATCACTGCAGAAGACGGACCGGTGGCTGGATCGAGGAGCAGGTGAATATCGCGCAGCGCAGCGCTCCCCTCCCCATTATACTCACCTGCTCCTGGCGCGGTGCAGTCCCTGCTTCCCCAGCGCCGGCAGCTTCTCCCTGTACTGAGCTGTCACCGTTACCACTCATTACAGTAATGGATATGCGGCTCCACCCCTATGGGAGGTGGAGCCGCATATTCATTACTGTAATGAGCAGTACCATGTGACCGCTCAGTACAGGAAGAAGCCGGGGCGCCGGGCAGCCAGGGACCTGCAGGGACTGCGCCAGGAGTAGGTGAGTATAATTAGACAGCCCCCGCTCCCTGGCCCTGCCAACCCCCTCCTTGGACCGCCACATCATCAGGCGGCCCGCTGGTGCCCCCCTGTCAGCTGCGCCCAGGGCACATGCCCCGGCTGCCCCCCCCCTGGATACGCCACTGCTTAGATTGTCATGATCTCAATGGCAAGAGAACATAGCATAAGCATATATAGGAACTAGCTCTTGGAAGATGGGAACTGAGCTGACCATGAACTAAACCTAACGCACAACTAGCAGTGGCCGGGTAGCATGCCTACGTTGATTCTAGATGCCCAGCCCAGCCGGAGGACTAAATAAAGCTAGCAGAGGAAAATATTAGTCCTAGCTCACCTCTAGAGAAATACCCCGAAAGGAGACAGAGGCCCCCCACATGTATTGGCGGTGAGTTGAGATGAAATAACAAACGTAGTATGAAAATAGGTTTAGCAAATTTGAGGTCCACTTACTACATAGCAGAAGACAGAAAGGACACTTTCATGGTCAGCTGAAAACCCTATCAAAAAACACCATCCAGAAATTACTTTAAAACTCTGGCATTAACTCATAACACCAGAGTGGCAATTCCCGTTCACAAGAGCTTTCCAGACACAGTAACGAAACTACAGCTGTGAACTGGAACAAAATGCAAAAACAAACATGGACAAGAGTCCAACTTATCTAGTAGTTGTCTAGGAGCAGGAACAAGCACAGAGAGGCTTCTGATAACATTGTTGACCGGCAAGCAACTAACAGAGCAGCAAGGTTATATAGCGACTCCCACATCTTGATGGGAACAGGTGAACAGAGACACCAGTTCAATTCCACCAGTAGCCACCGGGGGAGCCCAGAATCCAAATTCACAACAGTACCCCCCCCCTCAAGGAGGGGGCACCGAACCCTCACCAGAACCACCAGGGCAATCAGGATGGGCCCTATGAAAGGCACGAACCAGATCGGAGGCATGAACATCAGATGCATTCACCCAAGAATTATCCTCCTGGCCGTATCCCTTCCACTTGACCAGATACTGGAGTCTCCGTCTGGAAACACGAGAGTCCAAGATTTTCTCCACAACGTACTCCAACTCACCCTCAACCAACACCGGAGCAGGAGGCTCAACGGAAGGCACAACCGGTACCTCATACCTGCGCAATAATGACCGATGAAAAACGTTATGAATAGAAAAGGATGCAGGGAGGTCCAAACGGAAGGAAACAGGGTTAAGAATCTCCAATATCTTATACGGGCCGATAAACCGAGGCTTAAACTTAGGAGAAGAGACCCTCATAGGGACAAAACGAGAAGACAACCACACCAAATCCCCAACAGAAAGCCGAGGACCAACACGACGGTGGCGGTTGGCAAAAAGCTGAGTCTTCTCCTGGGACAACCTCAAATTGTCCACCACCTGCCCCCAGATCTGATGCAATCTCTCCACCACAGCATCCACTCCAGGACAATCCGAAGATTCCACCTGACCAGAGGAAAATCGAGGATGAAACCCCGAATTACAGAAAAACGGGGACACCAAAGTGGCAGAGCTGGCCCGATTATTGAGAGCGAACTCCGCCAATGGCAAAAAAGCAACCCAATCATCCTGGTCAGCAGACACAAAACACCTCAGATATGTCTCCAGGGTCTGATTAATCCGCTCGGTCTGGCCATTCGTCTGAGGATGGAAAGCGGACGAAAAAGATAAATCTATGCCCATCCTAGCACAGAATGCCCGCCAAAATCTAGACACGAATTGGGTCCCTCTGTCAGAAACGATATTCTCAGGAATACCATGCAAACGAACAACATTTTGAAAAAACAGAGGAACCAACTCGGAAGAAGAAGGTAACTTGGGCAGAGGAACCAAATGGACCATCTTAGAAAAACGGTCACACACCACCCAGATGACAGACATCTTCTGAGAAACAGGCAGATCTGAAATAAAATCCATCGAGATGTGCGTCCAAGGCCTCTTAGGAATAGGCAAGGGCAACAATAATCCACTAGCCCGAGAACAACAAGGCTTGGCCCGAGCACAAACGTCACAAGACTGCACAAAGCCTCGCACATCTCGTGACAGGGAAGGCCACCAGAAGGACCTTGCCACCAAATCCCTGGTACCAAAAATGCCAGGATGACCTGCCAACGCAGAATAATGAACCTCAGAGATGACTCTACTGGTCCAATCATCAGGAACAAACAGTTTATCAGGTGGGCAACGATCAGGTCTCTCCGCCTGAAACTCCTGCAAGGCCCGCCGCAGGTCTGGAGAAACGGCTGACAATACCACTCCATCCTTAAGGATACCTGTGGGCTCAGAGTTACCAGGCGAGTCAGGCTCAAAACTCCTAGAAAGGGCATCCGCCTTAATATTCTTAGAACCCGGTAGGTATGACACCACAAAATTAAACCGAGAGAAAAATAATGACCAGCGCGCCTGTCTAGGATTCAGGCGCCTGGCGGTCTCAAGATAAATCAAATTTTTGTGGTCAGTCAATACCACCACCTGATGTCTGGCCCCCTCAAGCCAATGGCGCCACTCCTCAAAAGCCCACTTCATGGCCAAAAGCTCCCGATTCCCAACATCATAATTCCGCTCAGCGGGCGAAAATTTACGGGAAAAGAAGGCACAAGGCCTCATCACGGAGCAGTCAGAACTTTTCTGCGACAACACTGCCCCAGCTCCGATCTCAGAAGCGTCGACCTCAACCTGAAAAGGTAGAGCAACATCAGGCTGACGCAACACAGGGGCAGAGGAAAAACGGCGCTTAAGCTCCCGAAAGGCCTCCACAGCATCAGGGGACCAATCAGCAACATCAGCACCCTTCTTAGTCAAATCGGTCAATGGCTTAGCAATATCCGAAAAACCAGCAATAAATCGACGATAAAAGTTAGCAAAGCCCAAAAATTTCTGAAGACTCTTAAGAGAAGAGGGCTGCGTCCAATCACAAATAGCTTGAACCTTGACAGGATCCATTTCAATGGAAGAGGGGGAAAAAATATATCCCAAAAAGGAAATCCTCTGTACCCCAAAAACACACTTAGAACCCTTCACACACAAAGAATTAGACCGCAAAACCTGAAAAACCCTCCTGACTTGCTGGACATGAGAGTCCCAGTCATCCGAAAAAATCAGAATATCATCCAGATACACAATCATAAATTTATCCAAATAATCGCGAAAAATATCATGCATAAAGGACTGGAAAACTGACGGAGCATTAGAAAGACCAAAAGGCATCACTAAATACTCAAAGTGGCCCTCGGGCGTATTAAATGCGGTTTTCCACTCATCCCCCTGC
This sequence comes from Ranitomeya variabilis, assembly GCF_051348905.1. Lineage (NCBI taxonomy): Eukaryota > Metazoa > Chordata > Amphibia > Anura > Dendrobatidae > Ranitomeya > Ranitomeya variabilis. The sequence continues at coordinate 188,381,056 of NC_135233.1, forward strand.
CTGATTCGCACCAAATTATACGCCCCACGAAGGTCAATCTTAGAGAACCACTTGGCCCCCTTTATGCGAGCAAACAAATCAGTCAGCAACGGCAATGGGTATTGATATTTAACAGAGATTTTATTCAAAAGCCGATAATCAATACATGGTCTCAAAGAGCCGTCTTTTTTTTAACACAAAGAAAAAACCGGCTCCTAAGGGAGATGACGATGGACGAATATGTCCCTTTTCCAAGGACTCCTTTATATATTCTCGCATAGCAGCATGTTCAGGCACAGACAGATTAAATAAACGACCCTTTGGGTATTTACTACCCGGAATTAAATCTATGGCACAATCGCACTCTCGGTGCGGAGGTAACGAACCAAGCTTGGATTCTTCAAAGACGTCACGATAGTCAGACAGGAACTCAGGAATTTCAGAGGGAATGGATGATGAAATGGAAACCACAGGTACATCCCCATGAGCCCCCTTACATCCCCAGCTCAACACAGACATAGCTCTCCAGTCGAGGACTGGGTTGTGAGATTGCAGCCAAGGCAATCCTAGCACCAAATCATCATGTAGATTATACAGCACCAGAAAGCAAATAATCTCCTGGTGATCCGGATGAATACGCATAGTTACTTGTGTCCAGTATTGTGGTTTATTATTAGCCAATGGGGTGGAGTCAATCCCCTTCAGAGGAATAGGAGTCTCCAAAGGCTCTAAATCATACCCACAGCGTTTGGCAAAGGACCAATCCATAAGACTCAAAGCGGCGCCAGAGTCGACATAGGCGTCCGTGGTAATAGATGACAAAGAGCAAATCAGGGTCACAGATAGAATAAATTTAGACGGTAAGGTGCAAATGGAAACAGATTTACCAAGCTTTTCAGTGCGCTTAGAGCATGCTGATATAACATGAGTAGAATCACCACAATAGAAACACAACCCATTTTTCCGTCTAAAATTCTGCCGCTCGCTTCGGGACAGAATTCTATCACACTGCATACTCTCTGGCGACTTCTCAGTGGACACCGCCAGATGGTGCACTGGTTTGCGCTCCCGCAAACGCCTATCGATCTGAATAGCCATTGTCATGGACTCATTCAGACCCGCAGGCACAGGGAACCCCACCATAACATCCTTAATGGCATCAGAGAGACCCTCTCTGAAAGTCGCCGCCAGGGCGCACTCATTCCACTGAGTAAGCACAGACCATTTACGGAATCTTTGGCAGTAAATTTCCGCTTCATCTTGCCCCTGAGATAGGGACATCAAAGTTTTTTCTGCCTGAAGCTCCAAATGAGGTTCGTCATAAAGCAACCCCAAGGCCAGAAAAAACGCATCCACATTGAGCAACGCAGGATCTCCTGGTGTCAATGAAAAAGCCCAGTCTTGAGGGTCGCCCCGGAGCAAGGAAATCACAATCCTGACCTGCTGTGCAGGGTCTCCGGCAGAGCGAGATTTCAGAGACAAAAATAATTTGCAATTATTTCGAAAATTCTGAAACCCGGATCTCAATGGCAAGAGAACATAGCATAAGCATATATAGGAACTAGCTCTTGGAAGATGGGAACTGAGCTGACCATGAACTAAACCTAACGCACAACTAGCAGTGGCCGGGTAGCATGCCTACGTTGATTCTAGATGCCCAGCCCAGCCGGAGGACTAAATAAAGCTAGCAGAGGAAAATATTAGTCCTAGCTCACCTCTAGAGAAATACCCCGAAAGGAGACAGAGGCCCCCCACATGTATTGGCGGTGAGTTGAGATGAAATAACAAACGTAGTATGAAAATAGGTTTAGCAAATTTGAGGTCCACTTACTACATAGCAGAAGACAGAAAGGACACTTTCATGGTCAGCTGAAAACCCTATCAAAAAACACCATCCAGAAATTACTTTAAAACTCTGGCATTAACTCATAACACCAGAGTGGCAATTCCCGTTCACAAGAGCTTTCCAGACACAGTAACGAAACTACAGCTGTGAACTGGAACAAAATGCAAAAACAAACATGGACAAGAGTCCAACTTATCTAGTAGTTGTCTAGGAGCAGGAACAAGCACAGAGAGGCTTCTGATAACATTGTTGACCGGCAAGCAACTAACAGAGCAGCAAGGTTATATAGCGACTCCCACATCTTGATGGGAACAGGTGAACAGAGAAGATGAAGACACCAGTTCAATTCCACCAGTAGCCACCGGGGGAGCCCAGAATCCAAATTCACAACATTAGATGCTGGATAGTGCATTGTTCTCAGAACTGGCAGGATTCATGGTGGGCTTATCATTATCACTGTTTTGTAGAGTCGCTGGAGCATAGAATATATAGGAAAATATATCCGCATAAGCAGCCAAATAACTAAGCTCCCTTCTAGCCAGGAGCATGATCTTTACCAAATATAAAATAATATCATTCAGCCATGTAGAAGGGTGACCCTGTGCATTATAGAGCCAGGGTAAAGGAAGAGAACAGCGCAGCTTGTAAAGGGTCGATGCACTAGAGGAGGACATAGCTGGAGGTAAAAGATCAATCTGACACTTTTATTACATATACACAGACCTCAGCAGCTACAGTGAAATGACTGACAGGATTTGCTTCTGTGGCTGATTTATAAAGCCTCCATCTCCTCTTGACACTCAAAGGCTGCGTCTTTCATGCCCTCATACATCATTTCAACCACGGTGAAGTAAGACTGCAGCATGGGGTCCTTCTGTTCTTCACCATACCAGAGTCTCATGCCACACCAGAAGTCTCACATAGCTGTAAAATAGTCAGATAGCAGAGATCTATTTCCTCTACTCTGGTCTCCTCGCCTTAGCTACCAAATCACAGAGGAAATATTTTATTTTATTAATTCTATTAATTGAGAAATATTTTGATGTCCTTTTATTTTATGAAGCCATCTTCAGTGCAGTGCTTACAAGCTCTTCATCTGCAGCACTGCGTTTCTTACCTAAGAGACTGGCCACCGCTGGGTGACTGCAGAGGTGGCTAGTAACCTAGACAATTAGCATTCTTGGGAAAGGAGAGGATGTTTTTTTTTTTTTTGAATAAGTATATTGTAAAGTTGCTTGTTTTTACAAACACTTTGCAATTTTTCTCATTTTACATAATGAGACAATCCCTTTAAGAATAAAAGCTGTGAAAAAAGTTATAAAACATCGCGGGCCAGTTTTAAGACTCACATTTCATACACACAGATTTTCTCAAAATATAAACAAACTTTACAAACATTTTTATTTTATCAGAGAAAAATGCTTCTTTCTCCACTTAGGAGCCACTTCCTTCCTTTCTTCAACTAAAATCTGTCTTAGTTATAGTGAGACAGACGGCCAGTACAATGAGATGTCAGTATACACTTATTTAGAAATGAGGACCTTGGTGGAGCAGAGACATCACTACTCGAAGCCCCCCGGACAGGAGCTGGCCACCTTTCTGGCTGCCCTTGGTTTATGTAGCCCGGGGTGGGGTCATTATTGCAGCATGAGTCACATATACAGTGCCTTGCGAAAGTTTTCGGCCCCCTGGAACTATTCAACCTTTTCCCACATATCTTGCTTCAAACATAAAGATACCAAATGTAAATTTTTGGTGAAGAATCAACAAGTGGAACACAATTGTGAAGTTGAATGAAATTTATTGGTTATTTTACATTTTTGTGGAAATTCAAAAACTGAAAAGTGGGGCGTGCAATATTATTCTGCCCCTTTAACTTAATACTTTGTTGCGCCACGTTTTGCTGCGATTACAGCTGCAAGTCGCTTGGGGTATGTCTCCATCAGTTTTGTACATCGAGAGACTGAAATTCTTGCCCATTCTTCCCTGGCAAACAGCTCGAGCTCAGTGAGGTTTGATGGAGATCGTTTGTGAACAGCAGTTTTTAGCTCTTTCCACAGATTCTCGATTGGATTGAGGTCTGGACTTTGACTTGGCCATTCTAACACCTGGATATGTTTATTTGTGAACCATTCCATTGTAGATTTTGCTTTATGTTTGGGATCATTGTCTTGTTGGAAGATAAATCTCCGTCCCAGTCTCAGGTCTTTTGCAGACTCCAAAAGGTTTTCTTCAAGAATGGTCCTGTATTTGGCTCCATCCATCTTCACATAAATTTTAAAAATCTTCCCTGTCCCTGCTGAAGAAAAGCAGGCCCAAACCATGAAGCTGCCACCACCATGTTTGACAGTGGGGATGGTGTGTTCAGGGTGATGAGCTGTGTTGCCTTTACGCCAAACATATCGTTTGGCATTGTTGCCAAAAAATTTGATTTTGGTTTCATCTGACCAGAGCACCTTCTTCCACATGTTTGGTGTGTCTCCCAGGTGGCTTGTTGCAAACGTTAAACAACACTTTTTATGGATATCTTTCAGAAATGGCTTTCTTCTTGCCACTCTTCCATAAAGGCCAGATTTGTGCAGTGTACGACTGATTGTTGTCCTATGGACAGACTGTCCCAACTCAGCTGTAGGTCTCTGCAGGTCATCCAGAGTGATCATGGCCCTCTTGGCTGCATCTCTGATCAGTCTTCTCCTTGTTTGAGATGAAAGTTTAGAGGGACGGCCGAGTCTTAGTAGATTTGCAGTGGTATGATACTCCTTCCATTTCAGTATGATTTCTTGCACAGTGCTTCTTGGGATGTTTAAAGTTTTGGAAATCATTTTGTATCCAAATCTGGCTTTAAACTTCTCCACAACAGTATCACGGACCTGCCTGTTGTGTTCCTTGGTCTTCATGATGCTCTCTGTGCTTCAAACAGAACCGTGAGACTATCACAGAGCAGGTGCATTTATACGGAGACTTGATTACACACAGGTGGATTATATTTATCATCATTAGGCATTTAGAACAAGGTTGGATCATTCAGAGATCCACAATGAACTTCTGGAGTGCGTTTGCTCCACTGAAAGTAAAGGGGCCAAATAATATTGCACGCCCCACTTTTCAGTTTTTGAATTTCCACAAAAAATTAAAATAACCAATACATTTCGTTCAACTTCACAATTGTGTTCCACTTGTTGATTCTTCACCAAAAATTTACATTTGGTATCTTTATGTTTGAAACATGATATGTGGGAAAAGGTTGAAAAGTTCCAGGGGGCCAATACTTTTGCAAGGCACTGTAACATTGCGCTGGGGATCGTCAGGTCGTGACTCCCATCCATACGCCATACCCTGGATTTGGCATTACATTATTATTATTAAGTTATTGATTTTTAACACTGGAAGCCATAATGATGACAAACCAGACATGCGGGTGACAAGATGCACTGGTGTGAACCTGGCGTAAGGAAGGAGAAAGTTTACTCCTAGGAGTGTATATGGCGACATAGAGAATGTGACCCCCACTAGCGCTGACTCCCAGGCTTATGGGACCTGACAGGCCTCATCCCAGTATGGGTCTCATCGTCCTTCCTGGACGAGGGCTGATAATGGGTGACATCGGCTCTGTGCCACCCGCAGGATACTTTGTGCTGTTATGTCGGATTGTGATCCTGTCTGGGAGAAGTGAAGGAGGCCATGAGTGATTATTTCCACACGCTGCTTTCCTGGGTTTCTCTGTTTCGTCTCCATAGTGACAGGATGTGGTGATTCCCTGTAATCACGGCCATATTGGCTGCACACGGAGTGCAGTGATACGTCCAGAAGACTTGTCTGCTGCCAGCAGCTATTTTAGTCTTTCTGCTTTTCTATACATTTTTCTAGGATGTTTAGGTGGGAGGAGGTGACTACACAGGGGGTTCGCTGGGTTGACACATTCACATTAGCCAGCATTTCCATGCTTAGGTCTTTTCATGCACAATATGCTGATTTTACAGTTTTCATGCCTTTTCTGCAGAGAAAATGCTTTTTGCATGAGAATAGGGTTAATTAGACAAAAATTCTGTGACTTTATTGTGTGTTCACCTTTGACGTTTTTGGGTGTTGTCCCAGGACGGGCACAAGACGTTTCCGGGCCCTGTGCTCTGTGTGCAGGATTATTAGGCAGTTCGTGATCTGACTAATGTTATTATCACACAACTACAGAGCTGTCAATCAGAAGAGGAAAGAAACCTGAACATTTACGAAAATACTCGGCCACTCCAGAACATTTACACGTTTCCCCTTAAGCCCCACGAGTGTTGCTTTAGCAGTATGCTTCAGGTCATTATCTTGTAGGAAGGCGAATCTCTGCCCCAGTCTTAAATCACAGACAGACTGAAATAGGTTTTCCTCCAGAATATCCTTGTATTTCGCACCATCCAACTTCCCCTCAATTTGGACCATCTTTGATGTCCCTGCTGCCAAAAAACATCCCCACAGCATAATGCTGCCACCACCATGTTTCACTGTGGGGATTATTATTATTATAGTGCCATTTATTCCATGGCACCTTTCATGTGAGGAGGGGTATACAAAATAAAAACAAGTACAGTAATCTTGAGCAAAACGAGCCACTGACTGGTACAGGAGGAGAGAGGACCCTGCCCACAAGGACTCATAATCTATAAAGGATGGGTGAGTATACAGTAGGTGAGGGAAGAGCTGGACCTGCAGCGGTTTGGTGGTTACTGCAGGTTGTAGGCTTGTTGGAAGAGGTATGTCTTCAGGTTCCTTGTGAAGGTTTCCACAGTAGGCGAGAGTCTGATGTGTTGGGAGAGAGAGGTCCAGAGTAGGGGGGATGTGCGGGAGAAGTCTTGTTTGCGATTATGAGAAGAGGAGACAACAGGGGAGTCGAGAAGGAGATCTTGTGAGGAAAGCTTCTTCAAGATGAGGAGTTTCTCCGTTTGTTGCAGGGCAAGGAAAAGTCTGCATGGGTCGCATTCACATTAGTGGGAAATCAAGAGCAGATAACTATGAAGAGTTGGTGGAAAATCTAATCAAAACATATAAGGATCTTGTCTGTAACTTAAAGATTCATTTCTTTCATTTGCAGTTAGACTTTTTTCCACCAAACTGCAGAGCAGTGAGCGACGAGCAGGGTGAGAAATATTGCGTCTATGGAGAAAAGATATCAAGGAACATGGAATCCATCAATGCTGCAGATTACTACTGGATGATTGTGAGAGTTGATCTGATGCAGAAGTACAAGAGACAAGCTAAAGAGTCCCCACTGAATGAGAACTTTCTGTAGTGCAATTTTAACTGTTTAGAATTCACAATAGTGATTAGATGCTTTACATATAGGAATTGTTGCTATGTTTCCTCTAAATAGATATCAGAAAATGTTCATAACAAAATATTCTGCATCTTTACACTGTGTTCCAAATTATTATGCAAATAATATTTCCTCATATTTTCTCTAAATTACCTATCTGAATTGCAGTCATTGTTATTTTCCAGTCATCTACTATTCTAGTATAATTGCAATGTTTTGGAACAAACTGCCTATGAAACCAATATCTTTTTAAAAAAAATAAACACTCAAAATGCATGTTCCAAATTATTATGCACAGCAGAGTTTTCAACCTTTTTTTTTTATTTTGAACCAAAAAATGGTCAATTGTGAAGTTATAAGCATTATCAGCTTATTACAAAATGAAATCAAACAGTTTTCAAGTGAAACTTTATTCTAGGTGATGTTACATTTGCACATAGGACCCCTTGTTCGAAAGAAGCTTCTGAACTCTCTCGTCCATTGAATTTGTCAGTTATTGGATGGTTTCTGCTTCAATTGTTTTGCATGTGGACAGAATACCCTCCCAGAGCTGTTGCTTAGATGTGAACTGCCTCCCGCCATCATAGACACTCCTTTTGATGATGCTCCAGAGGTTCTCAATGGGGTTGAGGTCAGGGGAAGATGGTGGCCACACCATAAGTTTGTCCTCTTTTATGCCCATAGCAGCCAGAGATGCAGATGTGTTTTTTGCAGCATGAGACGGTGCATTATCATGCATGAAAATGATCTTGCTGCAGAAAGCACGATTCTTCCTCTTAAACCATGGCAGGAAGTGTTGTTTTAGAAATTCCACATAGATTATGGAGTTCATCTTTACCCCTTCAGGGATCATAAAGGGGCCGACAATCTCTCTCCCCATGATTCCAGCCCAAAACATTACTCCACCTCCTCCTTGTTGGCGCCTTAGCCGTGTTTGGGGTGTCCATCAACCAGCCATCCTCCACTCCATCCATCTGGACCATTGAGCGTTGCACGGCACTTATCGGTGAGCAAAACAGTTTGGAAGTCAGTCTTCATGCATGATTTGGCCCACTGGAGCTGTTTCTGCTTGTGTGCAGTGGATAGAGGTGGTCGACAGGATGGCTTACGCACCTCTGAAGGACCCTGCATCTTGTTGTTCTGGGGACGTTGGAGGCACCAGCAGCTTCAAAAACTTGTCTGCTGCTATGACGAGCTGCTCTTTTAACCTTACGCAATTGCCTGTTGGAAATAGTCCTCAATTTTTCCTTATCAGCACGCACACGTGTGTGCTGGGAATCAGCTACATACTTCTTGATTGTGCGATGATCACGATGAAGTGTCTTGGCAATGTTGATTGTAGTCATGCCTTGACCTAAATACTCCACAATTTGTTGCTTCTCAGCAGCCGACACATCCTTTTTCTTTCCCATTCTGGCAAAAAATGTAGGCTGCTTAATAATGTGGAACAGCCTTCTTAAGTAGCCTTGCCTTTATTTGGACACACCTGCCAAACTAATTTGCACAGGTATCTGCAATTGCTTTCAGTGATATAAAGAGCCCTGACACACATCACCATCAATGAGTTTAAATGACAAACAAAAAAATTCTAACCTTATCACTCCTAAACTCTTTGTGCATAATAATTTGGAACACAGTGTATATTTGAAAAAATAATACTTCAAAGTACTGAAACTTGTATGCATTAATTATATGTAGCAGTAAAAGGAAAACTCTTTGCTATCATAGAAACAAGAAACAACTAAAAAAAGTAATTGTCGGAATTGTACTGAGGTCAAACTTATTAAGAAATGGCTCATTTCATATCTGATCCTGACAACTTCTGAAAATATGTAGAACAGTGATCTACTGTCTCTCCGTCCTTCTATCTATCTATCTATCTATCTATCTATCTATCTGTTATCTATCTATTTATCTATATATTATCTATCTATTATCTATCTATTTATTTATCTATTATCTATCATCCATCTATTATCTATCTATTAATCTATCTATTATCTATCAATCTATCTATCTATCATCTATCTATTATCTATCTATTATCGATCATCTATCTATATATTATCTATCTATCTATCTATTATCTATCTATTTACCTATCCATTATCTATCTATCATTTATCTATTATCGATCTATTATTTATTATCTATCTATCTATCTATTATCTATTAGCTATCTATCATCTATTATCCATCTGTTATCTATCTATTATCTATCTCTCTGTTAATTATCTATCTATCTATCTATCTATCTATCTATCTATCTTTCATCTATCTATTATCTATCTATATCTATTATCTATCTATAATCAATCTATTATCTATCATCTATTACACAGGGCTGCAAAAAATACAATTTTAATGGCTGTTTTGGTTATTCCACGCAATCTGTATGTTTTTTTGGTGCACTAAATCCAAAAATGATGTTTTGCCATAGAACATCACGTTTCCTGACAATTTAGGTAAACTATGTTAAATAAGGCAATTACACGAAATAAATGAAAATAGACTTATAAAATACATTTTTTTATTGCAAATTTTTCATGAAAGTCATTTTTGAACTGAGATGATCTCACTAGCACACATTAAAATCAATTTTTTCCCTGTGAGGCTCCTCTTGGTATATTTACGCTTGTGAGCAGTGGCGTATCTAAGGGGGGGCAGCCGGCAGGGGGGCGCAGTCGGGCCGCCTAATGCGGCAGTCTGCAGTGTCTCCCCCGGCGGCTGCATTCTGCCGCTCCCGGTCTAGGAGTCGGCTGTTCTCTGTGCCGACTGTCAAGCTGACAGCCGGCACAGAGAAGCTGCAGAGCGCCGGCTCCCAAAATGTGCGGACATACTGCATGTGGGCCCGGAGGTGGAGGGGGGCCCCTGCAGGGTGACAGCGGAATCTTCCTCTGACACAGCCGGCCGCTGAATGATGACATCATCCAGCGGCACTGTCTGTGTGAGAGGAAGCGCGGGCAGGAAGACAGATCGCTTCAGCTCCGCTGCTATTTTCTCTTGTAGGCAGCTGAGCTGCAGGGATTTCTTCCTGCCCGCGCTTCCTCTCACACAGACAGTGCCGCTGGATGACGTCATCATTCAGCGGCCGGCTGTGTCAGAGGAAGATGCTGCAGCAGAGTGCGAGGAGAGGTGAGAGGGATGTGTGTGTGTGTGTGGCGCGTGTGTGTGGCGCTGCAGGGGAATGTGGCTGTGCAGAGAGCTAAATGGTGTGTGTGTCTGTGTGTGTAGGGGGAGGAGAGGGCAATAATGGGGCTGATGGGAAGAGGGCAGTGATGGGGATGGTGGGGGAGGCGAGGGCAATGATGGGGCTGACGGGGAGAGAGCAATGATGCGGATGGTGGGGGAGGAGAGGGCAATGATGGGGGCTGATGGGGAGAGAGCAATGATGGGGATGGTGGGAGAGGAGAGGGCAATGATAGGGCTGACAGGGAGAGGGCAATGATGGGGATGGGAGAGAAGAGGGCAATGATGGGGCTGACGGGGAGAGGGCAGTGATGGGGATGGTGTGGGAGGAGAGGGCAATGATGGGGCTGACGGGGAGAGAGCAATGATGGGGATGGTGGGGGAGGTGGGGGAGGAGGGCAATGATGGGTCTGACAGGGAGAGGGCAATGGTGGGGGAGGAGAGGGCAATGATGGGGCTGACAGGGAGAGGGCAATGATGGGGATGGTGGGAGAGGAGAGGGCAATGATAGGGCTGACGGCGAGAGGGCTATGATGGGGATGGTGAGGGAGGAGGAAATGATGGATGTGGTGGAAAGGGCAATAATAAGGTGGGGGGAGGAAATGCAGGAGGTGGTGAAATGGGCAATGATGGGCGTGACGGAGAAGGCAATGATGGAGGTGGTGAAGAGAGCAATGATGGGGTGTGTAGAGGACAATAATATGTGTGTGGACAATTTGAGTGGGGATAGGGGAATTTGTTATGTGTGGGGAGAATTTGGGGATGGGGGAATTTATTATGTGTGGGGTGAGATTTGGAGTGGGGATGGGGGATTTAATGTGTGGGGGAGATTTGAGGACACAAAATGAAGAGCAAAGGGGGAGAAGGGGGGCATGTATGAGGAAACAGTATGGGGGAATGAGGGCATGTATGAGGAAACAGTATGGGGGATGGGTGCAGACAGTATAGGGAGCGAACGGGGGAATGTATGCGGGCACAGTATGAGTAGCAATATGAAAAATGTATGTGGACAGAGTATGGGGAGTGAGGGTGATGGGATGTGTGCAGACACATTATGGGATTCAGGTGAGCAGGCAGTATAGAAAGTGAGATGGAAAATATATGAGGAGACAGTATGGTGAACAGGGGGATGTGAGAGGAGACAGTATGAGGAGGGATCGGAATAGTGTGAGGAGACAGTATTGGGGAGAAAAGTAAGTGGGCACAGAATAGAAACTTAATAGTGGGGGTGTAGCATGGAGGGACAGTGTAAGGGCACAGCCAGGAGGGGACAGTATACCAAGGAGGGGGAGTGTGATGAGAGTACAGTATAAATACTGGGCCCTATAGGGGGACACAGTATGAGAGGACATTGTGAAGAGGGGGCCGGTATGGAAAGGAGAGGTCAGTGTGAAGAGCATGTACAATAAGAGGGACAGTATGGGGGTCATATTTTGTGCAGACAATATAGTGAGGGGCAATTTTTTATTCAGGAGCATTGTAATGACTCTTCTATCTTTAAGGGCGTCATGTGGAGATTTTCTGCAAAAGAGCAGAGAAGATGGAGGTCTGCAGAGACGAGCTGTGGATGAGAAAACTCATCATGTGGTCTGGACAAGATGAAGAAAAGAAGGAGAATGGCTCCAGAGACGACGTCATCTATTAGGTACCCGGATATAAATGTTATGTGTGATACTAACTAATTCTCATGTTTTTATTTATGTTCGGAGCATTAAAGGGAATGTCCAGGTTTGTAATGAGTCATTCTTTGTGACTGCAGACTTCTGAGTTCTCACAGTGCGCACTGCACACTGTCAAGATTCTCTCGTGCTGGCGATTTACATACATGCGGTCACGTGCTGACTAGACATGTGTGGTCTCAGTCAATGAAAATGAACTGAGCGAGGCCGGGCATGTCTAGTCGGAATGTGGTCAGAGGTATACAATCACATGCTTGTGCTTACATGACTGTCCACCGGCAAGGGAGAATCCTAAAAGTGTGCAGTGCATTAGTTGTGAGAACTCAGAAGCTGCGATGTCAGGATTCATCTCTGCAGGTTCCAGTAGCTGTCACATGGACACTTCACTCACATGCGACTTTCATACTTATGGTCCTGTGACAACGACCTTCTCTTCCTGCTTCTCTCAGTTTTTCACTGAACATTGAGAGAATTAGGAAGAGAAGCTCGTGGGTACATGACTAAGTGTGCAAATCGCATATGTCCTTGGGGGGGGGGGGGCGCCAAAATGAATCCTTGCCTCGGGTGCCAGAAACCCTAGATACACCTCTGCTTGTGAATAGCATCTGGAATGTCTCTCTGAAGCATCCAACGGAAGTCTGCCATCTTTGTTAATGCTCCATTTTCCCTGGTATCTTCGTCTCATTTCTTTAATGTCCTGGTGGAATCGTTCACCTTGCTCTTCACTCACAGCTCCCAGATTTTCAGGAAAGTAGTCAAGGTGGGAATGGAGAAAATGAACTTTCAAACTCACCTGTTGTGAATTCCATTCTGGAGCTCCCTCCTGTGGTTGCTAATGGTATTTTTGCGAGTTCTGCTCTTGGGCTCCCTCTGGTGGTTTCGAGTAGAACTGCTGCTCCTTTAGGTAGCTGTAGCAGCTGCCTCCACTGATCGCCTTGCCTGGGTTTGTTATTTAAACCTGCTCTGGGCTTTAGTTCATGCCAGCTGTCAATGTTCTTGGTTGGATTTGGTTCTCTCCTTGGATTTCTCATATGGCCTGTCCTTGTCAGCAATAGATAAGTTTTTGCTAGTTCTTGTTTATCCATTTGTTTGGACTCTATTGCTCTGCAAATATGTCTCTTTTTGTTCAGCTTGTCACTATGTCATATTCAGGCTAGCTGGAAGCTCTGGGGAAGCAGATTTGCCCCTCCACACCGTGAGTCGGTGTGGAGTTCATTTTTTGTAAACTCTGCGTGGATTTTGTAGTTTTTAATACTGACCGCACAGTATCCTTTTCTCTCTGTCTATCAAGTTTAGTATTGGCCTCCTTTGCTGAAACCTGATTTCATTTCTGTGTATGTCATTTCCCTCTCCACTCACAGTCAATATTTGTGGGGGGCTGTCTTTCCTTTGGGGGTTTTCTCTGAGGCAAGATAGCTTTCTATTTCCTACTTTAGGGGTAGTTAGCTCTTAGGCTGTGACGAGGTGTCTAGGGAGAGTCAGGAACATCCCACAGCTATTACTAGTGTTGTTGTTAGGATTAGGGACTGCGGTCAGTAGAGATACCACCTCCTCAGAGCTCGTCCCATGTTGTGTTTTAGCCACCAGGTCATATCAGTGTGGCCTCTTAACCACCAGGCCATAACACTCACCACCTAAACCTTGAAATGCTTTCAGCATTCGTCCGAAGATCTTTTTGTAGTCAGGATCTTTTTTATTGCCTAAAGATTTCTTTACGACCTCTTTAAATGCAATCCACCCTTCTTTTTGAGGATCCCTCATGGTATTGACAAACTCTTTATCAGCTATAAGCCTTCTAATGTCTGGTCCGACGAACACACCTTCCTTCAATTTTGCCTCCGAGAGGCTTGGAAACTTGGTGACCAAGTATTTGAAGCATTCTCCATCTCTTGGAAGTGATTTCACGAATTGCTTCATCAAGCCCAATTTTATGTGGAGAAGTGGTAGAAGAACTTTATGGGGAGGAACCAAAGTTTCTCAGAGGACATTTTTTTATCACCGACTGTCAACACCATCGGCTGCTAACTCTTCCTGTTCCAGTGATTTTTTTGGTCTTGAGTCTGTCCCACAGACACAGAAAACAAGGGTATTTGGTATACCCAGCTTGTTGCCCGAGCAGCATGCACAAGACCTTCAAATCCCCACACAATTGCCAACTGTGATCTCATAGGTTTCCTTCAAGTGTACGGAATGACCTACAGGGATAGAAGCGTAACAACCGCCGTTGTGGAGTAAAACTGCTTTGAGTCTTCTGTTTGAAGAATCTATAACAAGACGCCATTGCGCTGAATCATATTGGATTTTGAACTGACCCATCAAACCTTCGACATCGAAGCAATAAAGCAATTGTCTTCCTGGGCAAAGTAAGGAACAAACTCCTTTTCATGATGCCTGAACCATGAAAAAGACACTCCTGATAATATTACATTCCTGCTTTTGAGCCTTGATTCGAGTAACTCAGCGGCACCTTTGGGAAGATTCAAGACTCTTACTAAATCCTTCATCTCCTCCTGGGAAAAAAATGTTGGTCTTGTATCATCTTCAAAGTCAGAACTTGATTCATCATCTGGTTCAGGTATGACTCCACCTTCATCGGAGCTAGTTATCTCTTCCAAGGTAGCAGGGGCCTTGGATACTGGTATATCTGTGCCATGGGGGATGGGACAAAGTGAAGATTGGGGTATGACATGGAATGCTTCCATTTGGAAATATACCCTTTCACATTGCATGAACAAAAGTCACAGTCGTCACTATGGTTCTTTTACTCTCGCCATACCATAGGAATCCCAGAATGGAAAGCTTTTTTATTACCCTTAATACAATTTTGGAGTGTGCACACTTTATGAGGAGCACAAACTTCATCTTCATCTCCAAGTTTTAGTCCGAAGTATGCGAAGTATACATTTTTCATAAAGTCTGTAACATTCAGCTTCTGATTCAACCCTGTATATTCACCACAAATGAAAAAGAAACAGTCAGGAGAATAATAGCCATAGCAAAGCCATAACACCAATTTGGGGAAACACGGCTGATGAATGAAATTCCAATGCAAGGTTCTTGAAAGCATAAGGACCTTTCATTATGTCAGTAACCACCTGACTACCAACAGCCAATCACACACTTCCTATTGATGGTAATGTGGAAAGCAAATACGGTAAGCTGCCTGCTGATGATTCACACCAGAGTTTGCAGAAGGACCTACAGGTTTGTGGCAAGTCCTGAGCGTTTATGATTTTTTTCAATATTTTTTTTCCGAAAAAAACGGCAAAATACATGGAGATTATATGAAAATAATCAAACAGGTTTTTAGTCGCAGACCTGTGTTATCTATCTATCTATCTATCTATCTATCTATCTATCTATCTATCTAGATAGAAAAAAATAGAACAGCACATACAATTAAATCGGAGCAGAGGCCTCCAAAGCAACTAATCCATATACCGTACTTACCAAATATAGAGGGACCAAAAAAGTGGAAGGCAGCACTCCAGGTTTTAGCAAAAAATATAAGAGGACTTTATTGGGCTCACATGGCGTGGTGCAACATTTCGGCTTCCAAAAGCCTTTCTCAAGCTTGAGAAAGTCCACTTATATTTTTCGCTAAAACCTGTAGTGCTGCCTTCCATTTTTTTGGTATCTATCTATCTATCTATCTATCTATCTATCTATCTATCTATCTATCTATCTATCTATCTATCTATTATTTACCTATCTATTATCTATCTGTCTATCTATCTCTATTATCTATCAATCTATTATCTATCTATCTATCTATCTATCTATCTATCTATCCAATATCTATCTATCTTTCTATCTATCTATCTATCATCTATCTATATCTGTATCTATTATCGATCTATTATATATTTATTATCTATCTCTCTATTATCTATCTCTCTATTATCTATCTGTTATCTATTATCTATCCATTGCTGTTGACTATATATCTGAGCAGCCCTTCTCTCTATTCTTCTGGTATGTTCCCACAGTCTGTGTCCTTCCTGGGCTGACATTGGGCCGGACACACGCCGAGCTGTTAGGGGATGCCGTACAGTACAGTATCTGCTCGATGTTCTCTCCCACCCTCCCGCGGAGCAGTGATGATTATATTACAATCACCAGCAGCCTTTTATCTCGTTATCTTTATTTCACTCCAGACTCACATGTGCATTTCAGAAAGGAGATGGAATTTTCTGCTGTATCTGATGGATGATTTTACAGGCAAACATTGTTATCTAGGGAAAGCAGTTACATAAGAAGGTAATGAGTAATTCAGTGCTGGTAGACTAATAGCTGCATTTTTTTTCTTAAACTTAACAGATTTTTGACAAGCAGGCGCTGCACATTTTCCATCCATCCTCACATGTGCATTATATAGAATATTACATGAGGACAGGTGGCACAATGGTCGATATGCAGACGGTGCATCAGACGTAAGTAACTGGGGAGAGTTAATAAAGCATAAAGACATGAAAAGTCCATGGCTATCAGGAAGGGAGTAGAAAGCTGCCCCGATACCTGGGGTGAGGGGGGTCCATACATATTACATCCATGCTGATGGGAGCAGAGGGGAAGGAGGGTTTTACTCTGGTCCCGACCATTAGAATCTAATGTATCAGAGTACATGCATGAAATGAATGCATTAAGGTTGTTTGTTGAATAAAATTTGTGATGCCACCTGTGGTATTCGGTCAGGGCTGACCGACGCTGCTTAAAGGGGTCCACTGGGGTGATGTTATGGCAGCTCTTATGGTATGGCTTCCCACAGGTGAAGCTGGGTCCCCAGGGCTCCCGGTGTATTTGGCAAAGATGGTGTGAAAACAAACAGAGAACACAAGTTGCAGTCTCTTTATCTCTTTACTGTCGAATTCAGGCAGCCACAGTCGAGGGTACCGGATCACAGGTACTGGTATGGTCCGGCCGGCTTGGAAGCGAATCTGTAAACCCCCTAACCAGGTTGGGTTGGAATCCTTCCTTCTAGCGCTGTGTTGTTGTTCCTTGCTGCCTTAGGCCTCACAGTAGGTCCTCACGCTCTTTCTCTGTCCCCCTTTAGGTAGGACAATACCCGTATGACAGTTAACTCAAGCCTTTTTACAGGGTCTCTCTTGGTGCTACTGTGCCTTTGGGTGTTAATGGTGGACAGGAGACCTGCAATCTGCTGTCTGCCAGTTTCTGCCATGGGGCATAGAGTTACCCCCACAACCTCGGTCTTCCGGCTACCGGAATTCTGCACTTCAGCGTGGAGGAAACTCAGTCGCAGCTTCCCTCCAGCTCTTTACCCTCCTGCATTCCACTTCCCCTCTCAGTCCCCTACAGACTGCTCTGTTTTCGTTCCTTCCAGGAGCTGTAGCACCTCACTTGGTTGCACGGCCCCAGCTTTCCTCTCAGACTTTCTCCATCTGCTTCCACTCTGCTGTAAGACTCCTCTCTCTGTCTCTCCCTCCAACAGACTGACTAACTCCTCCTCCAGACCAGAATAAATATTATCTAGGGAAGCTCCTCTGAACCCGAGTTCAGAGCTCCCCCTTCTGGCCTGGAGTCAGAACATTGTTGTATGTGCTGAATACTTGATAAAGGGATCCTTCCTCGCCTCCAAGCATAACATCTGTCTCCCCGTGAGGAAAGCAATGTCACTGTAACAACTGATTACCTGGGGTGTTACATAAGACTGAGGGGATGCTAATATCAGTATCAGAAGGCCAGAGTCAGAGACAAAACCATAAAGAAGTATGGACGTCAAAAAACAATCCAAGATCTTCAGCAAGAAACAATAGCAGACACACTGGTACAGCAGGAAATCCCTAATCAGCAGACCAGGGTCAGTATACACTTATAAATGGCAGCTTTGCAGTACACGGCTATCAGTTTAAATAGGGTGTGGGCTAGAGGGTTAAATAGGGTGTGGGCTAGAGGGTTAAATAGGGCATAGGCTAGAGGGTTAAATTGAGTGTGGGCTAGAGGGTCAAATAGAGTATAGGCTAGAGGGTTAAATAGGGTATGGGCTAGAGGGTTAAATAGTGTGCAAGCTAGAGGGTTAAAGAGGGTGTGGGTTAGAGGGTTAAATAGGGTGTGGGCTAGAGGGTTTAATAGGGTGTGGGCTAGATCGTTAAATAGGGTGTGGGCTAGAGGGTTAAATAGTTTGCAGGCTAGAGGGTTAAATAGGGTGTGGGCTAGAGGGTTTAATAGTGTGTAGGCTAGAGGGTTAAATAAGGTGTGGGCTAGAGGGTTAAATAGGGTGTGGGCTAGAGGGTTAAATAGTGTGCAGGCAAGAGGGTTAAATAGGGTGTGTGCTAGAGGGTTAAATATGGTGTGGGCTAGAGGGTTAAATAGTATGCAGGATAGAGGGTTAAATAGGGTGTGGGCTAGATGGTTAAATAGTGTGCAGGCTAGAGGGTTAAATAGGGTGTGGACTAGAGGGTTAAATAGGGTGTGGGCTAGGGGGTTAAATAGTGTGCAGGCTAGAGGGTTAAATAGGGTGTGGGCTAGAGGGTTAAATAGTATGCAGGCTAGAGGGTTAAATAGGGTGTGATCCTGCCAAGGTTCTTGACAGAAATCTACTTACAAGTGATTTCAGTACTCAGCAGTAAGGGTATGTATCCACGTTCAGGATTGCATCAGGATTTGGTCAGGATTTTTCATCAGTATTTGTAAACCAAAACCAGAGTGGGTGATAAATGCAGAAGTGGAGCATATGTTTCTGTTATACTTTTCCTCTAATTGTTCCACTCCTGGTTTTGGCTTACAAATACTGATGAAAAATCCTGACCAAATCCTGATGCAATCCTGAACGTGGACACATACCCTTAGGCTATGTTTCCACGGTCAGGAAACGCTGCTTGTTTGACGCTACGCAGAGCTGCAGCGTCAAACAAGCAGCGTCCAGATGTTCCAGCATAGTGGAGGGGATTTTATGAAATCCCGTCTCCACTATGCGTGGAAACCCGCACGCGGCGGCCCTGCGACTCCGGACATGCTGCGCGTCTTTTCAGATTGCAGCATGTCCATACACCTTGCGGGGACGCAGCGTCCCCGCAAGGCATATCACAAGGCCCTATGGGACAGAGCGATCATCCCGGATGTGAAGAGTTAACACATCCGGCATGATCGCGTCCCAGAAAGGGGGCGGGGCTTAGCGCCGAGCGGCGATACCGCCGGCCATCCTGAACGTGGAGACATAGCCTAAGGGTATGTGTCCACGTTCAGGATTGCATCAGGATTTGGTCAGGATTTTTCATCAGTTTTTGTAAGCCAAAACCAGGAGTGGAACAATTAGAGGAAAAGTATAACAGAAACATATGCACCACTTCTGCATTTATCACCCACTCCTGGTTTTGGCTTACAAATACTGATGAAAAATCCTGACCAAATCCTGATGCAATCCTGAACGTGGACACATACCCTAAGGCCATGTGCACACGTTAAGTATTTTTCGCGTTTTTTTCGCGTTTTTTCGCTATAAAAACGTGATAAAAACGCGAAAAAAACGCTTACATATGCCTCCCATTATTTTAAGTGTATTCCGCATTTTTTGTGCAAATGTAGCCTTTTTTTCCGCGAAAAAATCGCATCGCGGAAAAAAAAGCAACATGTTCATTAAAATGCGGAATTGCAGGGGATTCCGCACACCTAGGGGTCCATTGATCTGCTTACTTCCCGCACGGGGCTGTGCACACCATGCGGGAAGTAAGCAGATTATGTGCGGTTGGTACCCAGGGTGGAGGAGAGGAGACTCTCCTCCACGCACTGGGCACCATATAATTGGTAAAAAAATAAGAATTAAAATAAAAAATAGTCCTATACTCACCCTCGATGTCTTCCCGCCTTCACTGCACGCTGTCGCTTCGGTTCCTGTAGCTGATGTGCGGTGAAGGACCTTGCCGATGACGTCACTGTCCTGTGATTGGTCGTGAGCGGTCATGTGACCGCTCACGTGACCGTGACGTCACGGGAGGTCCTGTGCGCACAGACCAGCTATAGGAAGAGGAACGGACGCCGCTGAGGAGATGTCTGGGTGAGTATAAGCATTTTTTTATTTTTTTTATTATTTTTAAACATTCTATCTTTTACTATAGATGCTGCATAAGCTGCATCTATAGTAAAAAGTTGGTCACACTTGTCAAACGCTATGTTTGACAAGTGTGACCAACCTGTCAGTCAGTTTTCCAAGCGATGCTACAGATCACTTGGAAAACTTTAGCATTCTGCAAGCTAATTACGCTTGCAGAATGCTAAAAAAACGCGAAAAAAAACGGAAAAAAAAACGCAAAAAAAAAATTGCGGATTTCTGGCAGAAAATTTCCGGTTTTCTTCAGGAAATTTCTGCAAGAAATCCGCAACATGTGCACATACCCTAAGGGTATGTGCACACGTCAGGATTTTGTCAGGCTTTTTCCTCAGGTTTTGTAGCCAAAACCAGGAGTGGGTGATAAATGCAGAAGTGGTGCATATGTTTCTATTATACTTTTCCTCTAATTGTTCCACTCCTGGTTTTGGCTACAAAACTTGAGGAAAAAGCCTGACAAAATCCTGACAAAATCCTGACAAAATCCTGACGTGTGCACATAGCCTAAGGGTATGTGTCCACGTTCAGGATTGCATCAGGATTTGGTCAGGATTTTTCATCAGTATTTGTAAGCCAAAACAAGGAGTGGAACAATTAGAGGAAAAGTGTTTCCTCTAATTGTTCCACTCCTGGTTTTGGCTTACAAATACTGATGGAAAATCCTGACCAAATCCTGATGCAATCCTGAACGTGGACACATACCCTAAGACATAGATTTAATGGCTGAGCAGCACCACAAGTCCCAGCTATACTAATGTTTAATAGGACCACACCTGCTTTTTTAATGTCATCGTCACTGTAAGTGCGATGTAGTCTGACAACAGAGGCAGAGGTTGCAGGACAGGATTCAGACACAAACGTCTTTTGATGAGAAAATTGTCCTTCCAATTTATCATTACCCTTGTGTTCCTGCTTCCTCGCTGTCACAAATGATACAGAGATTGTCAATGTCTCATCTATAAACAAATGCTCCCGAGAGCGAAAGTTGCTCCAATAGGTGATGATGTCTGTTCAGCGCTGTGGAATTCATGGCGCTAAGTGAGAAAATTAAAGAAAAGAAAGAAATTGTGCCGGTCTTTAATCCCCCATAACAATGCTGGCTGCCCCCAGGCCCGTGCAAGTCTTGAATTCCCCATAACAATGCTGGCTGCCCCCAGGCCCGTGCAGGTCTTGAATTCCCCATAACAATGCTGGCTGCCCCCAGGCCCGATCGTCTGATTATTGTTGGATGGTTCGATTGGTCAATTGGGATTAAAAGTAAAATAAATTGTATTCTGCGCTGTCTCAGATGAATTTGTATAGGAGAACCTCCCTGGTGTTGGGGTAACTTTGCGGTCCAGCGTCAGTGATAGTTTTTTAATCAATATGATAAGAAATAGGGATAATGCCCAAAATAAATAAGTGATAGGACTGAGATGTGGAGCCGTACAAACACCTATTCTGAGACCAGCAGACAGGTGAGAGGTGGCTGGTGATGTAACTAATACTTGACATTGTTGGGCGATTTGGTGGGCGCTGCAGGTTTATGACTGTTTGGTAGTTGGTGAGATATAAGATCTGTGGGTTCTTACTGTAGAATCGTTCCTCCTAGGTGGCTGCGTCTTCTGATAAATCCATACAAAGCTGAGCCCATTCTCCAATACGAGACGCAGATCGAGGCCGGAGAATCCTGTTCTTAGTGTCATAAACTTACATTGAGAGAGTAATTGTCGCCCTCACTGTGATCCGGCAAGTGACAGAAGCCGCCACCTGGGAACGAAACAGTCCGGGGCTCCACTGAAGCCAGAGAAGCTGGTGACTGGGGAGATGCTCCTACCTTCATGACACTTACACACATGAGACCCAACAAAGAGGCAAATGAAAAGAATCATCGGCGGGGGAATTTATTATGTCTCCACCATAACGAGTGGAGGTTGTTCTGCCGGACAGTGCCTTCTGGCTGCTGAGATGATTGGGCCAATGTGTTCTCTGCCTGTTCCAGGCCACATGTCTGTGCTACATGTAACACGGTTATGGGTTCCTGCGGCTTCTGTGGTTGTTTGTGTTGTGTCTCATTGTATTCTCCACCTGATCTCTGACCTTAATGTTCTCACAACCTTTGTTCTCGCTCCCATAGTTGTTTTGGACTTTATTCAGCATCTTGATTGCTCTTCTATGTCCCATGTAGTTGTTGTCTATGTTGGCCCTGACCTCTGTCTGTTCAGGTTTATTTATTAGTTATCGCTTCTTCACAACCAAAGAGGGACGCAGCTGAGAAGACTCGTATTGAGGCCTGTAGGTGGGTAGATCTGGGACCTGCGCTCAGAACGCCCCGCTGACCGTGATCGCTGACTGTGAAGTAAACTGAAACTTACAAAAACTCTTTGTAGATGGCATACGGGATACGAGCCTTCTGAGCACTGATGAAAAGGGACAAGGCAAATGCTCCGAGCTCAAGCCATAAGTGTGGATAGGAAGCGTGACATACCTACACATTGTTACATTTCATGAGTAAAGAGGCATCCAATAGGTGACGCTAGAGTTCTAGTCCTCTTCTCTGAAAAAGCAATTTTAATTTAAATTTAATTTCCCAGAGGAGCATGCATGGCTTATAAGTCTCTGTAATAGGGTGCAGGGTTGCGTATGTCACCACGGAACAGACAGACCAACTGTTGAGGGGAATTTATTAACAGGAGTAAGATTCTCCTCGCAGGGAGTAAACAGGGGGTTAATAGAGGTAAATCAAACAGTAAACAGTTAAGCGAAAACAAAAGGGTTAACGAGTGTTCTTGTAACTTATCAGTCCAGGTAGGTCCTGACTGGAGGGTCCTAATTCCGGCGTGGGTACAGTCACCAGCAGAGTCCGTTTTCATGTACTCACAAGATGCAGTCTTTAGCTTTTACAGCACAGCCAGGAAGCAGGGGCTCCGCACTGTTAAGTCTCTCACCAAGAATCACAGTCTCCGTACTGATACTGCGGGGACCAGGGGATCGAAGTCTCTTCTCTGTTTCCTGTGAACTGGAAACTCCGGGGTTAAGACTTTTCTCCCAGTGAAGCTGCAAGCAGGAAGTCACACAGCCACTCTGCTGCAAGTCTCTGTACACCAGGCTGCCAGTCTCTCTCTCTCTGCAGCAAGAATACACACACACTGAGCAGTTTCCTTAGTCACACTCAGGGGTCCTGGCTTGTCAGTGCGGTCACCGGGGCTGCGCGCTCAGGTCACTGTAAGGGGATACGTCGTCTCTGATTATGGAGGCTTCCAAGTCCCCACTCTCACTCCAGTCTTAGTGCCCTCACGGGGAGCACTCTGTCATGGGGAGCGCGGCGCTGCAGCCTGCTTTCTCTCTGGCACGCTGTCCCCTCTGTCTGGCACGCTCTGCTCTCCCGCTCTTTTCTGGCCACACCTCCCTCTCTTCCTCTCTGTCCCCAGCCGTCACATGGTCCCTTCTGTCCAGGGCAGAAAGTCTTCCCCCCGACAACCCAGTTGTCTAAGTGGTTCCAGGTAAGGAGCAGGGAAAGCAACCTCCTTACATCTCCTTACTCTGACATGCCAGGATTGTTGCTCCTAATAGGTGGTGCTAGAGTTATAGTCCTCTTCCTCTCTGAAAAGGCCATTTTCCATATTTAATTTCCCAGAGGAGCATTCATGGCTTATAAGTCTCCTCACTCTGGCATGCTAGGATGATTGCTTCCAATAGGTAGTGCTAGAGTTCTAGTACTCTTCCACTCTGAAGAGGCAATTTCCATAATTAATTTCCTAGAGGAGCTTGCATGGTTTATAAGTCTCCTCACTCTGGCATGCCTGCATCATTGCTTCCAATTGGTGGTGCTAGAGTAATAGTCCTCTTCCACTTTGAAGAGGCAATTTCCATATTTAATTTCCCAGAGGAGCATTCATGGCTTATAAGTCTCCTCACTCTGGCATGCCTGCATCATTGCTTCCAATAGGTGGTGCTAGAGTTATAGTCCTCTTCCACTTTGAAGAGGCAATTTCCATATTTAATTTCCCAGAGGAGCATTCATGGTTTATAAGTCTCCTCACTCTGGCATGCTAGGATCATTGCTTCCAATAGGTGGTGCTAGAGTTATAGTCCTCTTCCACTTTGAAGAGGCAATTTCCATCTTTAATTTCCCAGAGGAGCATGCATGGCTTATAAGTCTCCTCACTCTGGCATGCCTGCATCATTGCTTCCAATAGGTGGTGCTAGAGCTCTAGTCCTCTTCCTCTCTGAAGAGGCAATTTCCATCTTTAATTTCCCAGAGGAGCATGCATGGCTTTTAAGTCTCCTTACTCTGACATGCCAGGCCCTGGTAGTCACTCTCCACAAGAAGAAATGTTACCCCTTAGACCCCAGTCCAGAGCCTCTCACCTAGCCATGTCAGATCTCATACTTTACAGTGATGAGGGGAAACACCGTGTCTACAAATTTAATTTCTGGTTTGGCTTTCATCCTAAGTCATATGGCAAGGCTCGTTAAAGAGTCGATATTGACTTTAGGATCACTGCTTCCTACTGGTGGCGCTATAGAGTTCTAGTCATCCTCCTCTCTGAAGAGACAATATGCATATTTAATTTCCCAGAGGAGCATTGCATGGCCTATACACTCACCGGCCACTTTATTAGGTACACCTGTCCAACTTCTTGTTAACACTTAATTTCTAATCAGCCAATCACATGGCGGCAACTCAGTGCATTTAGGCATGTAGACATGGTCAAGACAATCTCCTGCAGTTCAAACCGAGCGTCAGTATGGGGAAGAAAGGTGATTTGAGTGCCTTTGAACGTGGCATGGTTGTTGGTGCCAGAAGGGCTGGTCTGAGTATTTCAGAAACTGCTGATCTACTGGGATTTTCACGCACAACCATCTCTAGGGTTTACAGAGAATGGTCCGAAAAAGAAAAAAAATCCAGTGAGCGGCAGTTCTGGGGGCGGAAATGCCTTGTTGATGCCAGAGGTCAGAGGAGAATGGGCAGACTGGTTCGAGCTGATAGAAAGGCAACAGTGACTCAAATCGCCACCCGTTACAACCAAGGTAGGCCTAAGAGCATCTCTGAACGCACAGTGCGTCGAACTTTGAGGCAGATGGGCTACAGCAGCAGAAGACCACACCGGGTACCACTCCTTTCAGCTAAGAACAGGAAACTGAGGCTACAATTTGTACAAGCTCATCGAAATTGGACAGTAGAAGATTGGAAAAACGTTGCTTGGTCTGATGAGTCTCGATTTCTGCTGCGACATTCGGATGGTAGGGTCAGAATTTGGCGTAAACAACATGAAAGCATGGATCCATCCTGCCTTGTATGGAGCATCTTTGGGATGTGCAGCCGACAAATCTGCGGCAACTGTGTGATGCCATCATGTCAATATGGACCAAAATCTCTGAGGAATGCTTCCAGCACCTTGTTGAATCTATGCCACGAAGAATTGAGGCAGTTCTGAAGGCAAAAGGGGGTCCAACCCGTTACTAGCATGGTGTACCTAATAAAGTGGCCGGTGAGTGTAAGTCTCCTTACTCTGACATGACAGGCCTGGCTTGTTACTCTCCACAAGGAGAAAAAGGAGAAATGATGTGACCATAAAAATGCATTAGAGGAAACCTGTCAGGAGGCTTTGTTGCCATGTAATCTGAGAGCAGCATCATATAGGGACTGATTCCAGTGATGTGTCACTTACTAGGCTGTGCATGGTTTCAATAAAATCAGTGTTTTGTCAGCAGGAGATTATCACTGTAGGCCTAGGTGCCTTGTGCCTCTTAGTCCAACCACTCCGCTCTGCTCCGCTGACGATTCACTTGCTCCATCTCTGCAGAGCAGCTCTACCTCTTCTGCTCTGCTCTGCTGACGATTCACCTGCTCCATCTCTGCAGAGCAGCTCTACCACTTCCGCTCTGCTGACGATTCACCTGCTCTATCTCTGCAGAGCAGCTCTACCTTTTCCTCTCTGCTGACGATTCACCTTCTCCATCTCCGCAGAACAGCTCTAACTATTCCACTCTGTTCTGCTGACGATTCACCTGATCCATCTCCTCAGAGCAGCTCTACCTCTTCCACTCTGCTCTGCTGATGATTCCCCTGCTCCATTTCCACAGAGCAGCTCTACCTTTTCCCGCTCTGCTCCGCTGATGATTCACCTGCTCTGTCTCCGCAGAGCAGCTCTACCTCTTCCGCTCTGATCTGCTGACTATTCACCTGCTCTATCTCTGCAGAGCAGCTCTACCTTTTCCTCTCTGCTCTGCTGACGATTCACCTGCTCCATCTCCGCAGAGCAGCTCTACCTCTTCCGCTCTGCTGGGGATTCACCTGCTCCATCTCCGCAGAGCAGCTCTACCTTTTCCGCTCTGCTCCGCTGACGATTCTCCTGCTCCGTCTCCGCAGAGCAGCTCTACCTCTTCCTCTTTGCTGACGATTCACCTGCTCCATATCTGCAGAGCAGCTCTACATTTTCCTCTCTGCTCTGCTGACAATTCACCTGCTCCATCTCCGCAGAGCAGCTCTAACTCTTCCACTCTGTTCTGATGACAATTCACCTGCTCCATCTCCTCAGAGCAGCTCTACCTGTTCCGCTCTGTTCTGCTGATGATTCACCTGCTTCATCTCCGCAGAGCAGCTCTACCTCTTCTGCTCTGCTCTGCTGAGGATTCACCTGCTCCATCTCCACAGAGCAGCTCTACCTTTTCCGCTCTGCTCCGCTAACGATTCACCTGCTCCATCTCCACAGAGCAGCTCTACCTCTTCCACTCTGCTCTGCTGACCGGGTGACTGCCTGCGTCATGTTGACTGACCTGGCTACCAATCAGCACGACCACGGCAGTCGTGTCCCATCAATAGAGTAGAGCAGAGTGGAAGAAGAAGAGCTGTTGGTGTGGAGCAGCTGAATTGCCCACAGCAGAGTTCAGTGATTGCTCAGCACCGGCAGAAATTGGTGCCAGGCACAACAGGCAGGTAGTTGTCAATGACCTGCCTGTTAGTTCTTAGGCCAATAGTAACAAATTAATACGGTTATGGATAACCCCTTCAATAAGATATTGCTGATTTTTTTGTTGATGCTAACACACTGTTGGCTTTATCTTTCCATTTGGATTTGACTATTTCCTTTTGCATTCTCGCTTCTGACTTCTAATTTCTACCTTCCTGTGTCTGTGACCAGTCTCCCTGCTACCCCTCCCTCCTGATCACACCTGGCCTATTTCATGTGCACTTAGCTTGTTATAAATTCAGAGTCACATGTCTGTTTTGACCGTGGTCTGTCTCTATAAGAATACAGCAGAAATATGCCAGGTATGAGCCAGAAGTGAACAGAAGGTACGACTAACCACTGTTATTAAATATACTAAATTTCTTTCTCTTTCCTCCACACTTACTCTTATCATGCTGACATATGCTCTAACAGTTTTGGCTCCATTACTCCTCACTCTCCTTCGCTATCCCCAAACCCCAGCACCCTATAACCAAGTAATAATCTCTCCTTCCCTCCTACCTCCCCACCTGACCTCCTCTGCTGACCTGCTCCTCAACCTCAGATCTCTCCTAATAAAACACAAAACAAGCCACCCACTCTCCTTCTCCCACCTGCTCTGTCTCTGTCTGCTTCTCCTCACTGCTGGAGACATATCTCCCAATCCTGGACCCCCACAGCTCATACCTTCTATCGCTCCAAACCCAATATAAACACCCGAAATCTTGCCTACCTCAAATCTGTGCCCTTGTCGACCAGCACCCTGCTCCCTCTCTGTGAGCACTCTGGAATGCCGTCCCCGTCTGCAATAAACTCCACATGATTCACGACCTCTTTACCGCTCGTAATCTTTCCTTCCTGGGCCTCACCGAAACATGGCTGACACCTTCTGATACAGCCTCCCCTGCTGCACTATGTTACGTCAGCCTACACTTCACCCATACTCCTCACCCTGGCAATAGACATAGTGGAGCAGTGGTCCTTCTCCTTTCTTCTAACTGCACCTTTAACTCAATCCCACCTCTTCCCTCCCTTATCCTCCCCTCTTTTGAAGTCCACGTTGTCCACATCTACTCTCCCTGTAACCTCCAAATGGCCATCATATACCGGCCTCCTGGCCCGACCACTGCCTTTATTGACCAATTCTCCACCTGGCTTCTTCACTTTCTCTCTGCTGACATTCCCACTATCATCATGGGTGACTTCAACATCCCCATTGACATCCACCAGTCAGCAGCCTCCAAACCCCTGTCCCTTACTTCATCTTTTGAACTTACTCAGTTGTCCTCCTCAGTCACCCACACAGACAGACAGGGTCTTCACCCATCTCTGCTCCCTATCTAAGTTCACCACCTCCCCTTTCCCTCTACATGACCACCATCTACTCACTTTCTCATCACTGTCCTCCACACCTGTCACCCATGTCCAGCAACATGCGCACCGCCACAGAAACCTCGCACATCTAGACACTCGCACACTCTCTGCCTCTATTCGGCCACTGTCCTCCATAGCTTCACTCCATAACACAGACACAGCCATTAGTTTCTACAATGCTACTCTTGCATCAGCCATTGACTCGGTCGCCCCTGTCATGCATAGCAGAGTGCGACAAATCAATATCCAACCCTGGCACATTAACATCACTAATAAGCTTCTGCAAGTATTCAGAATTGCAGAACAGTGTTGGAATAAAACGCAATAGCATGATGACTTCACTGCAGTCAAACAAGCAACACTCACATTCAAATCAGCTCTCACCTCTGCTAAACAGGCCTATTTCACATCCCTCATATCTTCTTTATCCCACAAACCCAAACAGTTGTTCAACACCTTTAACTCCCTCTTCTGCCCCCACTGCCCCCCCAACCTCCCACATCTCTGCTGAGGACTTTGCCATGCACTTCAAAAATAAGATAGACCAAACAAGGCAAGTCTTTTTTGTCTGATCACCACAACCCCTTTGTATGAAAGACCAAAGCTCTAACCCCATAACCTCCCTCTCCAAAATCACTGAAGGAGAGCTTGCTCATCTGCTCTCCAAATCACACCTCACCATTTGTGCACTTGACCCCATCCCATCCCACCTCCTCCTCAACCTCACCACTACAATAATCCCATCCCTAACCCATCTCTTATATCTATCACTAACTTCTGGTAGCTTCCCCTCTGCTTTCAAACATGCCACAATCACAACTATCCTCAAAAAGCCATCCCTTGACCTGAGCACTATGTCCAGCTACCGCCCCATATCTTTGCTCCCATTTGCTTCCAAACTCCTTGAGCAGCACATCCACGCTGAACTTTCCTCTCACATTGCATCTAACTCTCTCTTCGAAAACCTACAATCTGGCTTCCGTCCCAACCATTCCACTGAGACTGCCCTGACCAAAATTAGTAATGACTTACTTACAGCCAAAGCTAACAGGCAATTCTCTATACTCCTCCTTCTAGACCTGTCCCCTGCCTTCTACACAGTTGACCACTGACTCCCACTATAGAGCCTCTCTTCCTTTGGTGTCAAAGACCTTGCGCTATCCTGGATCTTCTCATACCTTACTATCTCTTTATCTCGCCCCCTCTCTGTTGGTGTCCCTCAAGGCTCTGTTCTAGGACCCCTTTTCTTCTCAATCTATACCGTTGGCCTGGGACAACTCAAAGTCCTATGGCTTCCAGTAACATCTATATGCTGATGACACTCAGATCTACCTCTCTGGCCCAGATGTCACCTCTCTGCTCTCCAGAATCCCAAAGTGTCTTTCAGCCATATCCTCCTTCTTCTCCTCTCGCTTCCTCAAACTCAATGTGGAAAAATCTGAACTAATTATCTTTTCTCCATCTTGCATACCCTCCCTACCTGATCTGTCTATCACAATAAATTAAATCACACTTTCCCCTGTCCCTAAAATCCGCTGCCTCTTAGTAACCCTCTGCCCTATCCTTCAAACCGCACATCCAAGTTCTCGCCACCTCCTGTCGCCTCCAGCTCAAAACTATTTCCAGAATCCGTCCTTTCCTCAACCCTCACTCTACCAAAATGCTTGTGCATGCACTAATCATCTCCCACCTCAACTACTGCTACATCCTGCTCTGTGGCCTACTTTCTAAGGGTACTGTCACACAGTGGCACTTTGGTCGCTACGACGGTACGATCCGTGACGTTCCAGCGATATCCATACGATATCGCTGTGTCTGACACGCAGCAGCGATCAGGGACCCTGCTGAGAATCGTACGTCGTAGCAGATCGTTTGGAACTTTATTTCGTCGCTGGATCTCCCGCTGTCATCGCTGGATCGTTGTGTGTGACAGCGATCCAGCGATGCGTTCGCTTGTAACCAGGGTAAACATCGGGTTACTAAGCGCAGGGCCGCGCTTAGTAACCCGATGTTTACCGTGGTTACCAGCGTAAAAGTAAAAACAAACAAACAGTACATACTTACATTCCGGTGTCTGTCCCCCGGCGTTCTGCTTCTCTGCACTGTGTCTGCGCCAGCCGGAAAGCACAGCGGTGACGTCACCGCTGTGCTCGCTTTCCGGCCGGCCGGCGCTCACAGTGTAGAGAAGCAGAACGCCGGGGGACAGACACCGGAATGTGAGTATGTACTGTTTGGTTTTTTTAACTTTTACGCTGGTAACCACGGTAAACATCGGGTTACTAAGCGCGGCCCTGCGCTTAGTAACCCGATGTTTACCCTGGTTACCCGGGGACCTCGGCATCGTTGGTCGCTGGAGAGCTGACTGTGTGACAGCTCCCCAGCGACCACACAACCACTTACCAACGATCACGGCCAGGTCGTATCGCTGGTCGTGATCGTTGGTAAATCGTTTAGTGTGACAGTACCCTAACACTCTCGCACCTCTCCAGTCCGTCCTTAAATCTGCTGCCTGACTAACTAATCTCTCTCCTCGCTACACTCCTGCTTCCCCTCTTTGCAAATCCCTTCACTGGCTCCCAATTTCCCAGTGTATCCAGTTCAAACTACTAACACTGACCTACAAAGCCATCCATAACCTTTCTCCTACGTACATTTCCGAACTAATCTCTCAATATCTTCCCTCACGTAATCTCCGGTTCTCCCAAGACCTTCTCTCCTTTACACTTATTCGCTCCTCACCCAACCGCCTCCAAGACTTCTCCTGAATATCCCCCATCATCTGGAATTCTGTGCCCCAACACTTCCGGTTATCCACCACATTTGAATCCTTCAAAAGAAACCTGAAAACCCACCTCTTCAAAGAAGCTTACAACCTGCAATGACCACACTGCCTCCTGAACACCATTGGATTTACTGCAACCCTCGACCTATTGTTTCCTTCACCATAATCCTGTAGAATGTAAGCCCGCAAGGGCAGAGTCCTTGCCCCTCTGCATCAGTCTGTCTTTGTTAGTTTTGTTTACTGTAAGTGATATTTGTATTTTAATATACTGTAACCCCGTCTAATGTACAGCACCATGGAATGAATGGTGCTATATAAATAATAATAATAATTTTACTGGCTGCTGAAATCACAAATCACATTTGCATTCTTTCATTTTATGTCCAACAGCCGCACACAAGACAAGGAAGGTTTGGGGTGCACTCTTTTTCAATTAGGACGTGGCCCCATTGAGGCGAGTGCCGAGTCTTCACCTTGGAAATAATCACAATGCAGTTAAACAATTAGATAAATATGAAAAAATAGAAAATAAACACAGAAACAGTGAACAAAACACAGAGTAGGCCGGTGAGATGGGTCTACATGGGTCATGTGGGCACAGGTTTCCGGAACAGAATGTCCCATCACATTGAGGTTTGTGGTTGTATTCTCTGCAGGAAGCAGTGAAACTTCAAATGTCACATTTCTGTAATTAGCCGTGCGACACCATGATGACACCTGTTATTTCTTCTCATCCTAATCACTACATATATACAGTCCTGCTCATCATTATCGGAGCCATGAAGTGTAAGTGCATAACGTGGAATATCTCCTGTATCGAGCGCTCGTGTTACACACAAAAGAGCAAATAATAATAATGTAAAACAAAAAACAACGGGAGGGAAAAATGGAAACACCTGAAGCTGCTGTGCACTGGTATTGGCCCCATTACCATACATTGGTATGGAAACACATTTTGACCCCTGTGGTAAATCACAAATGAGAATCACCTGTGATTAATTGTCGCTGCCCATGTGACAGGAATCAACCAATGAATGAAAACTTCAGTGTTATAAAAAGCCACATGGTAGACCCTGTTCCTTTATCACAATGGTGAAAACAAAGGAACTGTCTGAGGACATGAGAACTGCTATTATTAGCAAATCCAAGACTTCTAAAGGGTGTAAGGCCATCTCCAAAGACCTCGGTATTTCAGTTTTTTGCTGTGTCTGCTACTGGAGGCCTCAACTGTATCACTGGAATCATGAAATCAAAGAATTATCAAGAAATTTTAGAGCAAAATGTCCTGCCCAGTGTAAGAAAACTTGGTTTGAGTTGAAGATCATGGGTCCTCTAGGAAGACAATCACCCAAAGCACACATCCAAAAGTACACAGGAATGGTTGAAAAAGAAAAAATTGCCGTCAATGAGTCCTGACCTCAATCCCAGTGAAAATCTTTGGTGTGAGCTGAAATCTGCCATTGGGAAAAAGAAACCTGCAAACATTCAAGAGCCTGAACAAACTGCAGAGGAGGAGTGGGAGAAAATACCAGCGGAGAAGTGCAAGAAGCTTCTAGATGGCTACAAGAAACATTTGAAGGCCGTCATCAATGCAAAAGGGTGGGCAACCAAGTATTAATTAGGGGTCTTTACTGCTGCAAATGATGTTTATTCTGTTTCTTCTTTTAAATTGCAAAATGTAAGTTGAAAACATTGTTGTCATTGTTGTATTACTTTGGACCACTAATTAAAAAATCCTGAGGAAATAACTATGGTACATTTCCATTTATCTCTGAAGTTACTGTGCAGTCTATAAAAAAAATTAAATGGTGTCAATAATGGTGAGCAGAACTGCAGTATATGCATCTTTCTCATTTGTCACTTACAACTTTTTTGTGTGGCAGCCCTAGAGTTAATAAATAGTTAGAAGAAACTTTACTGAATGAAAACTGGAGGCAATGTAAATTGTATTAGTGAATAACCGCCGGGATGCTGCCGGACCTGCAGAATCCAGTATGTCAGCTATGTACATACCGTACACATACAGGCTGGAAACTTCTGCCTGGTACAGGATTTACAGTGGCGGTAACGGCTGAATCTAACAGGAAAGAAAGTGACAGTTACCTAAAGAATGTAAATCTGCACAAATGAGAGGATCTTCTGTCATTTACTTTTGCTGAAATTCACCCACAAATGTGATATGCGTCGAATAAGTTTGCAGCAAATTGCAAAACTAAATGAGAAGGACTTACTGAAATGACTTTGTAATCCAGGTGCATCTGGAAATTGCAGCCAGCTGCGCTGCTCAATGTGTCAGTCCTGGCTATGCCCCTCTGGGACCCATTGGTCTCTGGTCTTAGAGGTGGTAAGGAAGCACTTGGCGCTCCAAAAACTGCTGTCTATGGGTAGTGTGTGCAGAGCAAAAATAATGAGACAGAGCACAGTGAAGGCTATGTCCTCCCTCCAATAGGGAATCCCACAAGTGCTGTCCCCAGCCGTGCACGGACTGAGAATCTGCTGGATAGGCAAGGTAGACCATGTGGTGTCCTATCTGCAGGGCATTATGGGCATTATGGGGAGATCTGCGCGGCCGTAGAAAACGTCATTAGCTGCTCTCTGATACTTCAGCAGTGCAAAAATAAAATCACAACTGCAATTTTTAAGAAATTAAACTTGATGGCGTTTCTCCGTGAAACATACCCAGATAGAGTAAGCCGGGCGACCAGAGCTGCCTCAACTCCCAGTACTGATAATCAGCCAAGCAGGTGAAGGGTGAGCCAGGGCCGGTGCAGTGGGCCGGTACTGCCTTTTCTCCGCCCCAAGACCCTTCTTCTAGACGTGAACCTGACATGTGTGCTGTGCTGTGGGATTTGTTCTGTACTCACTTGTCATGAGTCCTTGTTACCTCCTTGTCCTTGGGACTGGATACTGCTGCACACATAACAGGAGACATTTGGTCCAGTTCTACAGGTTCGGCTTTAATGTGTTCTTCGGATTCATATGGTTGTGGCATACAAAATTAGCCCTCTCCAGTTGTTGTTCCCTTTGTCCAATTTACTATCAGTCCTTGCTTCCATTCTGCCTGACCTGCCCTCGCCTCAACGGCCTCTGCTGGTCCCAGGGGCTTCCTATCTGGTATTACAGCATCCCTGAGGCCCACCATCTTTCTCTCTCACTGGGACCGGAATGGCCTCTTCCACTTAAGTGAGAGAGAGCCATGGAATCCGATGCCTCTTCTAAGCCCTAATCCCTGTATAGCCTGAGATCTTCAGATGTGTCCTCATGCTGTCTGGGAGACTGGAGACTGACAGGACGTGCTGCCACCTAATGCATCCGCTGACCTTGGACCTGTCACTCCTAACCCTGTCAGAGACTTCCTACTCTCTCCTTCTAGGAAGTGATTCCCCTTTTTATCTGATCTAACCCCTCCCGATATCTGGTCTACTCCCAAGCTTTCTACTGTATCTTACCCTGACTGCTCTACATGTATCCCTATGTTTTCCACTGTTTCCTCTACGGACAGCTTTCCCCCATTCTGCGTGGACGGCTTTGAGGTAAAACCTCCAGGAAAACAAAGACAAAAAACATCCATAATTCCATAATGATAAAATGCAGATTTATATACAACACCTGTAACAATAAAACATGCTTATACATTACTTGTAAATTCCACTTCCTCTTGACACGGTGTCTTCTTCTCACCTCCATACACAGGCATGTGTTATTGATGGAGAGAGCGTACGCTGCTGCTGCTGCTGCTGGACACCTCCGGTCTCTCACGTGAAAACTAAGTATCTGACAAATTAAAATTCAGTTTTCCCAGTTCTTTTTTTTTCTCAACATAGTGCAAATGTCTAAAGTGTATAATCACCTTTAAATCAGACTTGGAAGTCAAAAAATTGCTGCAGGTGTCATGTGTCATATGACTGGTTTCATCCAATGGTGGGTGGGCAATATACTACGTGGCTGGGCAATATACTACGTGGCTGGGCAATATACTATGTGGCTGGGCAATATACTACGTCGCTGGGCAATATACTACGTGACTGGGCAATATACTATGTGGCTGGGCAATATACTATGTCGCTGGGCAATATACTATGTAACTGGGCAATATACTACGTGACTGGGCAATATACTACGTGGCTGGGCAATATACTACGCCACTGGGCAATATACTACGTGGGTGGGCAACATACTATGTGCCTGGGCAATATACTATGTCACTGGGCAATATACTACGTGGCTGGGCAATATACTATGTGGCTGGGCAATATACTACATGGCTGGGCAATATACTACGTGACTAGGCAATATACTACGTGACTGGGCAATATACTACGCCACTGGGCAGTATACTACGTGGCTGGGCAATATACTACGCCACTGGGCAATATACTACGTGGCTGGGCAATATATTATGTGCCTGGGCAATATACTATGTCACTGGGCAATATACTACGTGTGTCATGATTCCCCAATGGCATGGGAACATCAGAAACACAAAAATAACAGACTAGCTCTCGGGTGATGGAAACTCAAGCTGACCGTGACCTAAATCTACCACACAACTAACAGTAGCCAGGAAGCATTCCTACGGCTGCCTAGATGCCATGCGCCAGCCGGAGAACTAACTACGCCTGGAAGAGGAAGGAACAGACCTGGCTTACCTCTAGAGAAATTCCCCAAAGATGATAGTAGCCCCCACGTATATTAACGGTGAGTTCAGAGGAAAAGACATACACAGTATGAAGGTAGATTTAGCAAAGCGAGGTCCACTTACTAGATAGAGGAAGGATACAAAAGAGGACTTCACGGTCAGCTGAAAAACCCTTTCAAAAAACCCATCCTGAAATTACTTTAAGACTCCTGTGTCAACTCATGACACAGGAGTGGCAATTTCAGTCCACAAGAGCTTCCAGTAACAGGAAATGACAAAACTGTAAACTGGACAAGAAAAACAAAACAATAAGGACAAGAGTCCACTTAGCTGATCAGCAGACTAGTAGCAGGAACATGCAACTGAATGACTCAGGTTACAATGATGACCGGCAAGGAAGTGACTGGAGAGCAAGGCTAAATAGGGAACTCCCAAAACTGATGGAAGCAGGTGAGCTGAGGCAGAAAAGCACACACAAGTCTCCAGTACCACCAGCCACCACCAGGGGAGCCAAAAAGCGGATCACAACAGTACCCCCCCCTTAAGGAGGGGGCACCGAACCCTCACAAGAACCGCCAGGGCGACCTGGATGAGCCCTATGAAAGGCACGAACCAAATCCGAGGCATGAACATCAGAGGCAGTTACCCAAGAATTATCTTCCTGACCATAGCCCTTCCATTTAACCAGGTACTGGAGTCTCCGCCTGGAAATACGGGAGTCCAAGATCTTCTCTATAACGTACTCCAATTCACCCTCAACCAGCACAGGAGCAGGAGGCCCAGCAGAAGGAACCACCGGCACCTCGTATCTCCGCAACAACGACCGATGGAACACATTATGGATAGCGAAAGATGCCGGAAGGTCCAAACGAAAGGAAACAGGGTTAATAATCTCCAAAATCCTATAGGGACCGATGAACCGAGGCTTAAATTTAGGAGAAGAAACCCTCATTGGGACAAAACGGGAAGACAACCACACCAAGTCCCCAACACGAAGGCGAGGACCAACCCGACGCTGGCGGTTAGCAAACCGCTGAGTCCTCTCCTGGGACAAATTCAAATTGTCCACCACTTGTTCCCAAATCCGATACAACCGATCCACCACAGCATCTACTCCAGGACAATCCGAAGACTCCACCTGACCAGAAGAAAAACGGGGATGAAACCCCGAATTGCAAAAGAAAGGGGAAACCAAAGTGGCCGAACTAGCCCGATTATTAAGAGCAAACTCCGCCAACGGCAAAAAGGCAACCCAATCATCCTGATCCGCAGACACAAAACACCTCAAATACGTCTCCAAAGTTTGATTAGTTCGCTCCGTCTGGCCATTAGTCTGAGGATGGAAGGCAGACGAAAAAGACAAATCAATGCCCAACCTGGCAAAGAATGCCCGCCAAAATCTAGAAACGAACTGGGTACCCCTATCAGAAACGATATTTTCAGGAATACCATGCAAGCGAACCACATTTTGAAAAAACAAAGGAACCAACTCAGACGAGGAAGGCAACTTCGGCAATGGCACCAAATGAACCATCTTAGAAAAACGGTCACACACCACCCAGATAACAGACATCCTCTGAGAGACAGGAAGATCAGAAATAAAGTCCATCGAGATGTGCGTCCAAGGCCTCTTCGGAATAGGCAAGGGCAACAACAACCCGCTAGCCCTAGAACAACAAGGCTTGGCCCGAGCACACACATCACAAGACTGCACAAAAACACGCACATCACGAGACAGAGATGGCCACCAGAAGGATCTAGCCACCAAATCCCTGGTACCAAAAATTCCAGGATGACCCGCCAGCGTAGAAGAATGAACCTCCGAGATGACTCTACTGGTCCAATCATCAGGAACAAACAGTCTACCAGGTGGACAGCGATCAGGTCTATCCGCCTGAAACTCTTGCAAAGCACGTCGCAGATCTGGGGAAATAGCGGATAATATCACCCCATCCTTAAGGATACCTGTAGGTTCCGAATCACCAGGGGAATCAGGCTCAAAACTCCTAGAAAGGGCATCCGCCTTCACATTCTTAGAACCTGGTAGATATGAGACCACAAAATTAAACCAAGAGAAAAACAACGACCAGCGCGCCTGTCTAGGATTCAGGCGCCTGGCAGACTCAAGATAAATCAGATTCTTGTGATCAGTCAAAACCACCACCTGATGTCTAGCACCCTCAAGCCAATGACGCCACTCCTCAAATGCCCACTTCATGGCCAAAAGCTCCCGATTACCGACATCATAATTTCTTTCGGCGGCAGAAAATTTTCGAGAAAAGAACGCACAAGGTCTCATCACTGAGCAATCAGAACTTTTCTGCGACAAAACCGCCCCCGCTCCGATCTCGGAAGCATCGACCTCAACCTGAAAGGGGAGAGAGACATCGGGCTGGCGCAACACAGGGGCAGACGAAAAGCGGCGCTTAAGTTCCCGAAAGGCCTCCACAGCGGCAGAGGACCAATTGGCAACATCAGCACCCTTCTTAGTCAAATCCGTAAGAGGCTTAGCAACACCAGAAAAACCAGTTATAAATCGACGATAAAAATTAGCAAAGCCCAAGAACTTCTGAAGACCCTTTAGAGAAGTAGGCTGCGTCCAGTCACAAATAGCCCGAACCTTGACAGGGTCCATCTCAACAGAAGAAGGGGAAAAAATGTACCCCAAAAAGGAAATCTTTTGAACCCCAAAA
The DNA here is from genome assembly GCF_051348905.1 of Ranitomeya variabilis. NCBI lineage: Eukaryota > Metazoa > Chordata > Amphibia > Anura > Dendrobatidae > Ranitomeya > Ranitomeya variabilis. The sequence continues at coordinate 188,419,533 of NC_135233.1, forward strand.
ACACACTTAGAACCCTTTACACACAGAGAATTCTCCCGCAAGACCTGAAAAACCCTCCTGACCTGCTGAACATGAGACTCCCAGTCCTCAGAAAAAATCAAAATATCGTCCAAATACACAATCATAAATTTATCCAGATATTCACGGAAAATATCATGCATAAAGGACTGAAAAACTGAAGGCGCATTAGAAAGGCCGAAAGGCATTACTAAATACTCAAAGTGGACCTCAGGCGTATTAAATGCGGTTTTCCACTCATCCCCTTGCTTAATTCGCACCAAATTATACGCCCCACGGAGATCAATCTTGGAGAACCACTTAGCCCCCCTTATGCGAGCAAACAAATCAGTAAGCAGCGGCAACGGATACTGATATTTGACAGTAATTTTATTCAGGAGTCGATAATCAATACAAGGCCTCAGCGAGCCATCCTTTTTAGAGACAAAGAAAAACCCAGCTCCTAAAGGTGATGAAGAAGGACGAATATGTCCCTTTTCCAGGGACTCCTTAACATATTCTCGCATGGCAGCATGCTCAGGTACAGATAGGTTAAACAAACGACCCTTTGGAAATTTACTGCCTGGAATCAGATCTATGGCGCAATCACACTCTCTGTGGGGAGGGAGAGAACCAATCTTAGGCTCTTCAAAAATATCCCCAAAATCCGACAAAAATGCAGGAATCTCAGAGGGAATAGATGACGAGATAGGAACCAAAGGTATGTCCCCATGAGCCCCCCGACATCCCCAGCTTAACACAGACATAGTTTTCCAGTCCAGTACTGGGTTATGAGATTGTAACCATGGTAATCCAAGCACTAAAACATCATGTAAATTATACAACACGAGGAAGCGAATCATCTCCTGATGGTCTGGAGTCATACGCATAGTCACTTGCGTCCAGAACTGTGGTCTATTACAAGCCAGAGGTGTAGAATCAATACCCTTCAGAGGTATAGGAACTTCCAGAGGCTCCAAATCAAACCCACAGCGCCTGGCGAAGGACCAATCCATGAGACTCAGAGCGGCGCCAGAGTCCACATAGGCATCCACGGTAATAACTGATAATTAACAAATCAGAGTTACAGACAGAAGAAATTTAGACTGTAAAGTGCCAATAGAAACAGACTTGTCAACCTTCCTAGTACGTTTAGAGCATGCTGATATAACATGCGCGGAATCACCACAGTAGAAGCACAAGCCATTTTTGCGCCTATAATTCTGCCGCTCGCTTCTTGACAGAATTCTGTCACATTGCATTTTCTCTGGCGTCCCTTCAGAAGATACGGCCAAATGGTGCACGGGTTTGCGCTCCCGCAAACGCCGATCAATCTGAATCGCCATTGTCATGGACTCATTCAGACCTGTGGGCGTAGGAAACCCCACCATGACATCCTTAACGGCATCAGAAAGGCCCTCTCTGAAATTTGCCGCTAGGGCACACTCATTCCACTGAGTAAGCACAGACCATTTACGAAATTTTTGGCAGTATATCTCAGCTTCATCTTGCCCTTGAGACAGGGCTATTACAGCTTTTTCAGCTTGAATCTCCAAATTAGGTTCCTCATACAGCAACCCTAAAGCCAGAAAAAACGCATCCACATTGAGCAACGCAGGATCCCCTGGTGTCAATGAAAATGCCCAATTTTGAGGGTCACCTCGCAGCAAAGAAATCACAATCTTAACCTGCTGAACAGGATCTCCAGAGGAGTGAGGTCTGAGAGAAAGGAATAGTTTACAATTACATTTGAAATTCAGAAACCGAGATCTATCTCCGGAAAATACCTCTGGTGTAGGAATCTTAGGTTCGGAAATAGGAGTACGTATAACATAATCTTGTAAATTCTGAACCTTCGTAGCAAGATTATTTAAACCTGCAGCCAAACTCTGAGGGTCCATCCTTAAACCGGAGAGATCAGAGCCATTCAAGGATTAGAAGGAGAGAAAGGCAAGGCTGTAAATAGAGCAGAAATACAACTGAGCCAACTAAGTAGCAAACATGAGAGGAAAAAAAAAAAAAAAAAAATCTACAGACTTCTTTTACTCGCCTTTCTTCTGCCAATTACTTTAACAGCGGCCGGTCATACTGTCATGATTCCCCAATGGCATGGGAACATCAGAAACACAGAAATAACAGACTAGCTCTCGGGTGATGGAAACTCAAGCTGACCGTGACCTAAATCTACCACACAACTAACAGTAGCCAGGAAGCATTCCTACGGCTGCCTAGATGCCATGCACCAGCCGGAGAACTAACTACGCCTGGAAGAGGAAGGAACAGACCTGGCTTACCTCTAGAGAAATTCCCCAAAGATGATAGTAGCCCCCACGTATATTAACGGTGAGTTCAGAGGAAAAGACATACACAGTATGAAGGTAGATTTAGCAAAGCGAGGTCCACTTACTAGATAGAGGAAGGATACAAAAGAGGACTTCACGGTCAGCTGAAAAACCCTTTCAAAAAACCCATCCTGAAATTACTTTAAGACTCCTGTGTCAACTCATGACACAGGAGTGGCAATTTCAGTCCACAAGAGCTTCCAGTAACAGGAAATGACAAAACTGTAAACTGGACAAGAAAAACAAAACAATAAGGACAAGAGTCCACTTAGCTGATCAGCAGACTAGTAGCAGGAACATGCAACTGAATGACTCAGGTTACAATGATGACCGGCAAGGAAGTGACTGGAGAGCAAGGCTAAATAGGGAACTCCCAAAACTGATGGAAGCAGGTGAGCTGAGGCAGAAAAGCACACACAAGTCTCCAGTACCACCAGCCACCACCAGGGGAGCCAAAAAGCGGATCACAACATACGTGGCTGGGCAATATACTACGTGGCTGGGCAATATACTACGTGACTGGGCAATATACTATGTGACTGGGCAATATACTACATCACTGGGCAATATACTACGTGGCTGGGCAATATACTACGCCACTGGGCAATATACTACATGGCTAGGCAATATACTACATGGCTGGGCAATATACTACATCGTTGGGCAATATCCTACGTCGCTGGGCAATATCCTATGTAACTGGGCAATATACTACGTGACTGGGCAATATACTACGTGACTGGGCAATATACTACGTGGCTGGGCAATATACTACGTGACTGGGCAATATACTACGTGGCTGGGCAATATACTACATCACTGGGCAATATACTACATGGCTGGGCAATATACTACGTGGCTGGGCAATATACTACATGACTGGTCAATATACTACGTGACGGGGCAATATACTACGTGGCTGGGCAATATACTACGTGGCTGGGCAATATACTACGTGGCTCGGCAATATACTACGTGGGCTGTGCAATATACTACATGGACATGCATATTCTAGAATACCCGATGCATTAGAATCAGGCCACCATCTAGTATATCATAAGAGGGACAGTGTTAAGGTGATATAAAATAAGAAGGACAATGTGGAGGTAATATATCAGAAGAGGGACAGTGTGGAGGTAATATATCATAAGAGGGACAGTGTGGAGGTGATATAACATAAGATGAACAATGTGGAGGTGATATATCATAAGAGGGACAGTGTGGAAGTAATATATCATAAGAGGGACAGTGCGGAGGTGATATAACATAAGAGGGACAGTGTGGAGATAATATATCATAAGAGGGACAGTGTAGAGGTGATATAAAATAAGAGGCACAGTTTGGAGGAAATATATCAAGAGGGATAGTGTGGAGGTGATATTACATTAGAGGGACAGTGTGGAGGTGATATATCATAAGAGGGACAGCGTGAATGTGATATTACATAAGAGGGACAGTGTGGAGGTAATATATCATAAGAGGGATAGTGTGGAGGTAATATATCATAAGAGGGACAGTGTGGAGGTGATATATCATAAGAGGGATAGTGTGGAGGTGATATAACATAAGGGTCAGTGTGGAGGTAATATAACATAAGAGGGACACAGTGGCGAATCATATTTTGTACTGGAAGTAGAGTGGGGTGTAATTATTTATTTTCAGGAACAATAGAGGACATATTTTTATTCATGGGGCTTTGAAATGACTCTTTTAAGGGCACCATGTCATGATGTGCTGTAAAAGGCTGAAGAAGAGGGAATTCTGCAGAGACGTGGTTATGGAATCTCATCACAGTGTCTGTACTACAAGGAGACAAAAAAGAAGGAAAAAATTCCAATCAGAGAAGACGTCACCTAGAAGGTCCCTGGATGTCAATGTTTATTTGTGATACCAAGTCTCATTAGTGCTGTGATTCCCGTATGAACTACAGTTTGATGATGGCTGGTAACAACAACTCCCAGCAACTATTTACTGTCATTAAGGTTATATTGGGAGTAGTTGGCTCATGCAATGAAAGTATATATTACAGGGTCTGACCTGACATTGCCATTGGTCACTGTACTAAGCATAGTGATGTACTCATGTACTGACAATGGTTCTGGCAATGTGTCTATGTAAGTACCCCTTTAATTTTTTTTGCATCCTTTGGGATTGGTTCAGTATGACAATGTAGCCCCTGGACAATACAAGGTTGTACACTTTTGATATAGATGGTCAGGTCATTAATTTAAATGGCCACCTGTCATAACGCATGACCTCAAAGAGCAAATGTCCCATAGAGCCCTACAGTAGATTTACTGTACAAGACAAAGTGACCATCCTGTAAGAATGGAAAAATAGAAAAATACCAAACAAACAATCTGCTAATATTTTCTGCAGTTGTAGCTTCAGGTTTGATCTCGGTTGTAACATGCTGCGATATTAAAAGACTCTAACGTGATGACGCAAATAAAGTTTAATATCAGTTTATATTACGTGTTGAGCTGGTGAAACCGCTCATTATAAAGGTATTCTCTTATTATAAACCTGACAACGTCGTGGCCATTGTCTGTACTTGTAGATTTACAAGAACTGTGAACATTATCTAATTACATCTGGATTCATGAGACTCAGAACAATTAAGTCATCGTATTCTCTGTTCTCATGACCTAGATAATCTGCTCTGGAGACAAAACGTTTTCAGGTTTGGAATATATGTTCTCCTGGATGCCGAGCAGATTTTTTGCTGGTCGCAGAGATTCAGAAGAGAAGCACAATTGCTAAAGGACACAATTTACGCACTGGAAACAGTTTTGTCAGGGGTCAGTGAAAATGCCCTCACGCCTCCCATTATGGAGAAGAAATGTCCAATTCATTCATATATGAAGGGACAGATTGTGATCTCCATTTATTGACCTCAGGATAGATCCCAGCACCGTACAATGTGCATGGAGTCCATCATGGCAGCACAATGCTTTATCACACGCATTTACCTCAGACTATTCACAATAACTTCTGACAGATTTTCGCTCAGAACGGCTGCGCTTGAAAATTGGCAGAATCTCAAAGTCAGAGGGAAGTACAGACTGTTCTTTGCCTAAAACAAAACAGGAAACTTGTCTTGGCAGCGCTGAGCTGGACGTTCTCCATCCTCCCAACCCAGCAGGTGGAATCTGCTCTTAGAAAGTTCTGACTTCAGAACATAAAAGGGGCCTAAGTCGACTTTGTGATCTGATAATTTATTAAAAACAGGACAAATTATATAATTGCATGATTAAAGCCATATTTTATATTTCTCTCAATCCTCCAATGTTATGCATTCTCCTTCCTCCTGTACGGTATCTCAGAGGTGGATCTAGGTTTTCTGACAAGTATTCAGTTTGGCGCCCCCAAGCACATATGGGATGTGTACACTCAGTCATGCGCGGATGAGCTGCTCACCCTAATTCTCTCAATATTCAGTGATAAACTGAGAGAAGCAGAAGCGAAGCTCAATGTCACAGGACTATCAGTATGAAAATCGCATGAGTAAGGCTACTTTCACACTGATCCGTCGGTGCGGGCCCGTAGCAATGCGTCGGGCCAACGTACCGATGGATGCTGTGAAATAACTGCAAGGCGTGGGCGCGGTCGAAAATGGCAGACGCAACGCACAAAAAAAGTTACATGGATCGTTTTTTGTGCCGACGGTCCGCCAAAACACGACGCATCCGTCGCACGACGGATGCGACGTGTGGCAATGCGTCGCTAATGCATGTCTATGGAGAAAAAACGCATCCTGCGGGCAACTTTGCAGGATGCGTTTTTTCTCCAAAACGACGCATTGCGACGTACGTCACACAACGCAAGTGTGAAAGTAGCCTAATGCGGCCATATGATGACTGCTGCAACCAGCAAGCAGAGCTGAATCCAGACAGCAAGGATATTACACACTGTTAGGATTGGCTGCAGGGCTTCATTTTATAACTAAAGGGCTCGCCAGTTTTGAGATGAAAGTCTGCAGTGACTATAAGGGTAGGTGCACATGTTCAGTAAACACTGTGGGTTGGACGTTGCATACAACCTGCAGCGTCCAGATGTTACAGCACAGTGGATGGGATTTCAAGAAATCCCATGTCTACTATGTGTCCAGAGACGACCGCGGCTCACCCGCAGAGACAGACATGCGGCACGTCAATTTATCTTGCAAAGACGACGTGATTCTCCACAAGATAAATCTCACCCATACAATGTATGGGACGCGGTGAATCCGCACGGTTCAGAAAACACATGCAGAATCACCTGCACTCAATAGCCGGCAGTAAAAATACTTCATCCAAAGGGCTGCCGATTCCAGATCGTGTGCACCTACCCTTAATGGCTGCTTGCTTCTGAATTCTCACCACCGTGCATGCATTGCACACTTTTAGGATTCTCCGTTGCAGAAGTATGTGATTTGTATACTTCTGGCCACTTTCTGATTAAACGTGTACGCCTCGCTCAATTCATTTTCACTGAGTGAGGCCACACATGTCTAATCAGTATGTGACTGTATGTACATATGCAAATGGCCGGCACCAGAGAATCCTGACAGCGTGCAGTGTGCACTATGAGAATTCAAAAGTCTGCAGTCATATAGAATGACTGCAGACTCATGAGAAACTTGGACAACCTCTTTAATCTTCCTAACATAAAAAATTACAAGAACTAGTATCACAAAAAACATTTACATCCAGGTACCTGATAGATGACATTGTCTCTGGAGTCGTTCTATTTCTTTTTCATCTTGTCCAGACCAAAGGATGACTTTTCACATCCACAGCTCGTCTCTGCAGACTTCCATCTTCTCCGGTCTTCTGCAGCACATCCCCACATGACGCCCTTAAACATAGCAATGTCATTATAATGCTTCTGAATAATAATATATGCCCCACACTGAGCCCCTAAATAAATAATTGCCCCTTCACACTGGGTTCCCTCTATAGGGCTAAGTCTCTATAATAAGTCCCCTCACAACATTCCCCCCTCCTTGGTATACTGTCCCCTTACACTGCTCCCCCATGCTACCCCCCACACTACTCAGTCTCTGTTCTGTGCCCACTTACATTTTTCTCCCCCTGTCCCACTATCTCCTTACACTATTCCCCATAATAGTCTCCTCACACATTTCCTCCTCCCTCCTCATATATTTACATTCTCACATTCCATACTGCCTACTCACACATCCTCCGATTACCCATACTGTGTCCGCACCAGTCCCATCACCCTCGCTCCCCATATTGTGTCCTCATACATTTTCTTACCTCATACTGTGTCTGCACCCATCACTGCCATACAAACCCCCATCTCACCCCTTCCTTCTTATATTGTGTCTTCAAATTTCTCCCGCTCCCCATGTTGTGTCTGCACCTGTCCCTTCATTTGCTCCTCAAACTTGGGTCCTTAAATCATCCCAATTAGCCTAAATCTCCACCCAGCACCGTTACACTAAATACCCTCATCACAGTAAATCTCCCCCCAGCTCCGTTACAGTAAATCTCTCCCACACACAGTAAATACACCCCCACATACAGTAAATAACCCCCACACACAGTAAATACCCCCACACACAGTAAATACACACACAGTTAATACCCCAGTCACACAGTAAATGAACCCCCCACAAAGTAAATGCACCTATACACACAGTGAATATTCCCCAGGCAGTAAATACTCCCCCACACAATAAATACTGCCCTAATGAGGTAAATGCCACACATCCCTGTTACACTAAATCTCCCCCCATCTTCGGTGTCTTCAGCCCCTCTAACGTGAAGCACTTACCACCAATGTGCCAGGAAGAGTGACGTCAGCAGCATGATCACATGACCTGATCACGCTGCCGACGTTACTCTGACCCGGTGGTCAGAGCTTCAATTGTACTCATGTCTCAAAGACACGAGTGCAATTCCTCCCAGGGAGCTGGCAGCTGCTTTTAGTCAACTGTCACATTGATAGCCGCCTCAGAGTACTGCCGACTCCCAGTCCGTGGGGCGGCATAAAGCAGCTGTCGAGGGAGATACATTAGGTGGCCCGACTTCCCCCCCATGCCCCAGCTGCCTCTCCTAGAAACACCTATGTGGTATCTAGCTCAATTTCTGTCTTTGAACCAATCACGCAAGAAGAAGTTACGATGCTCCTTGCATCTTCTCGCTATCACCAGTCACTTAACTAAAATATTTAATCTCTCCCTCTCATCTGGTATTATTCCCTCCTCATTTACGCCAGCATTCATCCATTACTTAAAAAACATACATCGACCAGAACTGCGCTGCTAACTACAAACCGGTCTCTAATCTTCCCATCATCTCCAAACTTCTGGAACGCGTGGTCCACTCCTGCTATCTCTCAGATCACTCTTTTCTTGACCCCTCACAATTTGTTTTCTGTTCTTTACAGTCTACTGAAACTGCCTTCATTAAAGTCTCTAATGATCTACTAACATCTAAATCTAATGTCCCTACTCCCTGCTGATCTCCTGGATCTCTCTGCAGCATTCGACACTGTGGATCACAAAGCTCCTCCTCACCATGCTCCGCTCTATCGGACTCAGGGACACTTTTCTCTCCTGGTTCTCCTCCTACCATTTTGACCACTCCTTCACTGTATCTGGCGCCTCTTCCTCTCGCCTTCCCCTTATTGTTGGGGTTCCTCAAGGTTTCGTACTAGGCCTCCTCATTTTCTCTTTGTACACTGTCCCTATTGGACAATCAGTAGATTTGATTTTCAGTATCATTTCTATGCTGATGGCACCCAATTATACACATCGTCTCCTGACATCAACCCTGCATTACTACAAAACACCAGTTTTTGTCTTTCCGCTGTTTCCAACATTATGTCCTCCCTATCTAAAACTGAATGTGTTAAAAATTGAACTCCTTGTGTTTCCTCCCCCCACTAACCTACCTATATTTTATATTGCCATTTCTGTGTGTGGTTCAACCATTCTACCCCAGCAACATGCCCTCTGTATTGGCATCATATTTGATTCAGATCTTTTCTTCTCTCCTCACATCCGATCACTCGACCGCTCATGTCACTTACACCTCAAAAACATCCCTAGAATTTGACCTTTTCTTACCTTGGACTCGGCAAAAACTCTTACTGTAGCTCTTATTCATTTTTTTTATTGTGATGCTAGTTACTACTTCTGGACAGATCATGAGGCAGAGAAGTCAGTAGTTCCAGGGTCAGTACCAAGAGAGCACGTTGATAACCAAGGGAATAGACAAAGGCATCAATCAGGTCACAATCCAAGGGTAAAAATACCAGAATATCGATGATCAAAGCAAAAGGACAAGAAAAAGGGATAGTCAGAACACAGTCCAAATGGTCAGGTGGCAGAAGATCAGAACTTATTGCAACAGAAGCACAAACTATGTCTGGCAGGGATCGGGGGCAGACAGCTTAATTAAATATCTTGATTCTTGAGCAATCTCCAGAATGCCTGGAGAAAGTCCTGCACCTCCCAGTCATAGATTGGACAGCCAAGTTGTCAAACAAAGCACTGACAGCTCAGCACGACCATCACAAGATTAAACAGCCAAAATCTGTCAATCAAAACACTGACAACTCAGCATGACCCAGTTTCCGTAGGACAGCATAACAATCACTCACTGAGCGGAGGAATCATGACATCTACTAATCGGTCTCCTTTAACCAAACTCTCCACTCTCCAGTCCATCCTGAATGCAGCAGCGAGGATCATACTGCTTTCCAACCGTTACACTGATGCCTCTGCCCTGTAGCAGTAATTGCACTGGTTGCCCATCCAATACAGATTTAAATCTAAACTTATCATTCTTACCCATAAAGCGTTTCACGGTTCAGCCCTACCCTAGATCGTTTCCCTTGTCTCAGTCTACCACCTCACCTGTTCCCTCCCCTCTGATAACGAATTAACACTAAAATCCTCAATAATCTGAAACTCCCATTCTCATCTCCAAGACTTCTTGCGCCAGTTCTTTGGAATTTTTTTCCAATTAGGGTAGGATACCCTACTGCACTTGACTATCGACCTGGTCGACCACCGGATTGCTCCCAAAGTATGCCGGATACCATGGTTCTTTTTATTACTGGGCCTTTTCTAAAGAAGCCATTCATAGCCTCCTTAACATCTAAATTAAATTGACTGCCTCTTTTTATTACATACCACCACTGGACTATTTGATCATTTGTTTTTTTCTCCAGCTATGGACAGATACCCTGCCTCATCTGTCCTTTAGACCATTCGAACACTGGATTATCCTCCAAAGTCAGCTCGATTTCTCTCTCGATCTGACCACTTGACTATGTTCAAGGAAGCTATTTATAGTCTTTTAAGCTATATTTGACTGTTTCTTGTTATGTACAAATGTACTGCCTTTTTTTTTTCTTCTGTTGTGTTATTGAATAGACACTTTTTGTATTTACGCTTTTGAGGGGTTTCAATTTATCATCTGTGGGTTATCATTTACGGTAAATACCCCCAATTCTATATGCCTTAGAGCCTTTTCATCCTTCGTGTTTTTTCCCTTCTTTGGCTTAATGTATTCATTTATTATATTTACTCGTACATTTCTTACCTCTTCACTAGTATAGCTGATGAACTGGCTTCTATCCCCTTAACCATGGTATAATTTCATATTATTATTACATTTTGCACAATAACTCTTTCATTCTTTCTCTCCTTGTTCCACCTCAAAATGCTGTGTCCAGGATTTTTTCCTCCCTGCCCCGGGCGCCATGAACGTGACACTTCTGCGCGTGTATATTAGGACTAGATCAGCCGCCACTATCTCTGTGACTGTTCTTTCCCTGGCCGCTATGCCCGCCCTTATGTTTACTTACTCTGGTGCTTTTGCGCATGTGCGCATTGGGGCCTGACTGCCTCAAATCACCTTTGAGGTCAGTTGTCACTTTTTTGGCTACTGCGCAAGCGCTGGCAGCCATATTGGTATACCCTTTTTATGGGCCTCTTGGCTGCCTCGCGCGCATTTCCGTCTCCGGTAATGCCGACGAGACCAGGTGTCATCTTGTGGCCACCGTGCAAGCGCTGGCAGCCATATTGGTACACCTTTGTGACAGACTGGCTGCCTTGCGCGTCATTTCCACTTCCGGTATTGCCGACAGGATTGCTCAGTGAGCCTGGGTATTCAGCTGTTTCGTGGCCATCTCTGATTACAAAGACATTTAAGACAAATCCTCACACACTGTGAGTATTGCCTCTGATGAAGCCAGACTCTGCTGGCGACACGCGTTGGCCTCCTTGCCTTTGCCTCCTCCTCTCTTATCTTACATTGCGCCGAGGCTCCATTTATGCATGGATCTTTATGGGATTTCCTATTTACCCAGGTTCAGGTTGTATCAAACCCTCTGACCCCAAACTTAGGGGATATTTTGAATGCTTGCTAGCAGGAGTTTTTCCTGATCCAAAGGAGGGAATCCCTTTTTCCTACACTTTTGTGGGAATGTGGTGCATCGGCGCTTTGTATTTGTTGTCATCCTATTTCTGTGCAGCATTTTCTTCAAGGATTTAGGTACTCTATTTTTACAGCATTACTTTGTGTCATTTGAACATATATATTCTTGTACGGGTGCGGATTGCACTTATATTCTTGTCAGTAACACTGTTTTGTACCTTTGGGAAATATTGTGCCTTCAGGGGGTGGCAGGGACATGACCTTATTGCAGGTCTAGGTTAGTTTTTTGCCTGCCTTTATGCAGTTTTAATTGTTTTTAAACTTTGTAGTGTAGTGTTGTGGTGTCTTCCTAATAAACTATATTTGATACTAATATTGTTTTGGTGATCCCTTATAATTGCATGTTATCTTTCTCTTGCTAATTTCTATATTGTTTTTGGCATGCAGTAGGTGATCCCTAGTAGTGGTGCCCTCCAGTGCTCTCCCCTTCTTCAGTTCTTTGGAATTCACTACCCATAATACTTCAACTAAGGCCGGGGTCACACTTGCAAGTGCAATGCGAGAAACTCGCGAGAGTCCTCCGTGTCCCCCCATTTGCTCATAGATTGTAAGCTTGCGAACAGGGCCCTCACTCCTTTTGATATCTGAGTTATGTTTATTCTGTAATGTCTTTATTGTCTATATGAGTCCCTTCTAAAATTGTAAAGTGCTGCGTAATATATTGGCGCTAGAAAAATAAAAATTATTATTATTAATTATTATTGTAATGTGCTAGGGCTTTGTAAACATTGTGTCAGTGATATAGGCAGACACAGTCCATGTAAGGAACACGTGGGGCTTTATTTTCAGACAAAAGGTAAAAAACAGTAAAAAACACAAAAACAACAATGACTTGCCCGGCTAAGCACTAACCAGTACACCATACCTCTGACTCATGCTACCAGGGGTGTATGCGGACTTGACTCTCCAGCAACTCAACATTTTGCACGTTTAACCGTTGTGCATATGGTTCTAAGGAACACCCCATACCATTTCAGAGGCTGTGTCACACTGAAGCTTTTCCTTCAGCCTTTTCTGTGTATGTAATGAGACGACCTCTCTCAGATGAGCTAGCTAAGCTTCCATCAAAGTCAGTCCTGGAGCGGGAGTGATGAGCGGCTGCGTGTGATCAGCGGTGACGTTGTTAAGATTACCGCCAGTCACAGGCAGCACTTATCATGCTCAGCTCAGTGTGTTTCGGCTGGCATAGTTAGAGGTCGCATCACTGATGTGACCACTCAAAAAACAATTCGGATCGTCATGGGACATAGACATTATTGGATTATCGGTGGAAAGGTGAGAATAACTTTGCTTTTTAAATTTTATTTTTGTGGAATAAATGAGTAAAAGAGGGTTGATGAGTTTTAATATCGAATAAAGGACTTCGTGTGTTTATTTCAATTGGAGGACTTTACTCTGTGTGTTTATTAATTTGGACTATGGGGTTAGGAATGGGGGTGTATAATAGACGACTCTCCATTACTAATGCATGAGCTTGATGTCAGTGGCCATAAATCAGCTGACATCAACCTCAAAACTATTACTCCACTTGCCAACACGGCAGGTAGAGTGGGACGATTGGAGGCTAAACATCAGAATTGGTGCATCTAATGGATGTTCTTAGTCTGGTAGGGGGCTAATATGCATGGCCCCTTCCTAGGCTATTACTAGCAGTCCACAGCTGTTTGTTTAGCTTTTGCAGTTTAGTAAATATAGGGGAGACCCCACTTCATTTTTTTTGTTATACCTGCCCTATAATTACCAGTAAATGCTAAGCAAACAGCTGTGACCTGATATTAATAGCCTGGAAACCTTTATGGTTATTTGCCTCTTCCTAGAACATTAACATCAGACCCCAGCCGTCGGCTTTCCCTTAGCTGGTTAGGAGAATTACAGGGGACACCACATCGTTTTTTAAATCTACTTATTTATTTAACACGCCCTAGACAAAGATGGCGGCCGCTGACTACAACTGTCATCCAACTCGTCTGATCTCGCTGATCACAGAGAACCAGTCTAAAATGAAGAGAGCTGCATTCAGAACCCGGTGCTTGGGAACAGCGCTAATTGTGCAGCGCCGCAGAGTCCTGGTCATTGCAGTGATGTCATTCTTCCACCAGGGGGAGTAATATTACGTCCGAAGGTAATAAAGGAGTCCATCCTTCCAGGTATCACCAAACATACACCACACTTCACACTCCAATCCACCAGGGTGAGCCATGCTCTCATCTAGTAGGGCACTCCTCACAGAAGGGTAAAACTGGTGGTTTGGATAGAAAGTTAGTGAGATGCTGACTGGGTTTGACCCAGTAAGTACCTGTCAGGCAGACAGGGGGAAAACTACGGAGCTGCGCCTGCCCCACATGCGGCAGCATCCTAAGAAAGGACACGAAGAAAACTGTGTTGTAAAGAGTGAGAAACGAGATCACAGCACTAGGAGAAAACACCGGGAGGAGTTCGGCCCTGAAATAGGCTGCCTCCTTCTGAGGCGCGTAACCGGTGGCCGGAACACCGAGGGAGTAATTGACTCTACGCTTTACTTCAGAGACAGGCAGGACAGTCAATTCCAAGTTGGCTGCCCGACCTTAATACCTATGAAGACACAGTTGCAAATTGTGGGGGTCGGGGCGTCTCTAGGGTCCCTATAAACAAGCCTCAGGCCATCAATCAAACGGGTTTGTCCTATCCATACCATCTGGGGGACAGAGAGGAAGAAATAACATCTAGAACATCCACGAAAGTTGTGAGGACCTTACCGAGTTGCTCAGCAGGGAGGGACGACAACACACAGGCGCTAGTAGGAAGGCTACTGATTTCCACCTGGATAAGGGGATTCTGGATTTGCCTTTGGACCAGCCGGACTCTGCCTACCCTGTGGTCTGTACCCTGGACTGTGGATGCTGAAGTTTCCAGTAAAAGGTTAAGAGACTGCAACCTTCTGTCCTCGTTATTCACTGCGCCTTACATCGTCCACCATCATCATCTACACTTCTGGGAAGCCCTGGGGATACACTTCACCTGTGGGAAGGTATACCATCTAGCTGCCATACCATCATCCCAGCGGACCCCTAAGCAGCGTCGGTCATCCTGACCGAATACCACAGGTGGAGTCACGAACACCGTACAAACTATCCCCTTTTATTGGACGCCCCTCAAAGGGCCACGGACCGGGTCAGCCACCGTGACATCCCCCGTACTGAAGGACCCGGTGCCGAGTACCCCATTGCCCTAACGTGGGGGCGCTCCAGTTGCACTACTTTGCCCAGGCACCAGTACATGTCACACTAATGAAACATGGAAGTTATCCGTGTATCATCAGTGTGCAGCACGCATTTTGACCATGCTGGCTGAAAAGAAAAGACATGTCTGGGGGGTTTTCACATGGACACACAATCCTGGTAAAAAACCTGACATGTGCGCACCACTATTTACATAGTTACATAGTTACATAGTTATTAAGGTTGAAGGAAGACTGTAAGTCCATCTAGTTCAACCCATAGCCTAACCTAACATGCCCTAACATGTTGATCCAGAGGAAGGCAAAAAAAACCCATGTGGCAAAGAGTAACTCCACCATGGGGAAAAAAATTCCTTCCCGACTCCACATACGGCAATCAGACTAGTTCCCTGGATCAACGCCTTATCAAGGAATCTAGTGTATATACCCTGTAACATTATACTTTTCCAGAAAGATATCCAGTCCCCTCTTAAATTTAATTAATGAATCACTCATTACAACATCATACGGCAGAGAGTTCCATAGTCTCACTGCTCTTACAGTAAAGAATCCGCGTCTGTTATTATGCTTAAACCTTCTTTCCTCCAGACGTAGAGGATGCCCCCTTGTCCCTGTCTCAGGTCTATGATTAAAAAGATCATCAGAAAGGTCTCTGTACTGTCCCCTCATATATTTATACATTAAAATAAGATCACCCCTTAGTCTTCGTTTTTCCAAACTAAATAGCCCCAAGTGTAATAACCTATCTTGGTATTGCAGGCCCCCCAGTCCTCTAATAACCTTGGTCGCTCTTCTCTGCACCCGCTCCAGTTCAGCTATGTCTTTCTTATACACCGGAGACCAGAACTGTGCACAGTATTCTAAGTGTGGTCGAACTAGTGACTTGTATAGAGGTAAAATTATGTTCTCCTCATGAGCATCTATGCCTCTTTTAATACATCCCATTATTTTATTTGCCTTTGTAGCAGCTGCCTGACACTGGCCACTGAATATGAGTTTGTCATCCACCCATATACCCAGGTCTTTTTCATTGACGGTTTTGCCCAGAGTTTTAGAATTAAGCACATAGTTATACATCTTATTACTTCTACCCAAGTGCATGACCTTACATTTATCCCCATTAAAGCTCATTTGCCATTTATCAGCCCAAGCTTCTAGTTTACATAAATCATCCTGTAATATAAAATTGTCCTCCCCTGTATTGATTACCCTGCAGAGTTTAGTGTCATCTGCAAATATTGAAATTCTACTCTGAATGCCCCCTACAAGGTCATTAATAAATATGTTAAAAAGAAGAGGGCCCAATACTGACCCCTGTGGTACCCCACTGCTAACCGCAACCCAGAACGAGTGTGCTCCATTAATAACCACCCTTTGTTTCCTATCCCTGAGCCAGCTCTCAACCCACTTACACATATTTTCCCCTATCCCCATTACTCTCATTTTATGTAACAACCTTTTGTGTGGCACCGTATCAAAAGCTTTGGAAAAGTCCATATACACTACGTCCACTGGGTTCCCTTGGTCCAGTCCGGAACTTACCTCTTCATAGAAGCTGATCAAATTAGTCTGACATGAACGGTCCCTAGTAAACCCGTGCTGATACTGGGTCATAAGGTTATTCCTCTTCAGATACTCCAGTATAGCATCCCTTAGAATGCCCTCCAGGATTTTACCCACAGTAGAGGTTAAGCTTACTGGCCTATAATTACCGAGTTCAGTTTTTGCCCCTTTTTTGAATATTGGCACCACATTTGCTATACGCCAGTCCTGTGGTACAGACCCTGTTATTATGGAGTCTTTAACGATTAAAAATAATGGTCTATCAATGACTGTACTTAGTTCCTGCAGTACTCGGGGGTGTATCCCATCCGGGCCCGGAGATTTGTCAATTTTAGTGATTTTTAGACGCCGCCGTACTTCCTGCTGGGTTAAGCAGGTGACATTTAATGGGGAATTTTTATCACTAGTCATTTTGTCTGCCATGGGATTTTCTTTTGTAAATACTGATGAAAAAAAGTCATTTAGCATATTGGCTTTTTCCCCATCCTCATCCACCATTTCCCCCAGATTATTTTTAAGGGGGCCAACACTGTCATTTTTTAGTTTCTTACTATTTATATAGTTAAAGAATATTTTGGGATTATTTTTACTCTCTCTGGCAATGAGTCTCTCTGTCTCAATCTTTGCTGCCTTGATTTGCTTTTTACAGAATTTATTTAATTTTCTGTATTTATTTAATGCCTCCTCACTACCTACTTCCTTTAATTCTCTAAATGCTTTCTTTTTGTCCCTTATTGCGCCCCTTACAGCTCTATTTAGCCATATTGGTTTCCTCCTATTTCTAGTATGTTTATTCCCATACGGTATATACTGTGCACAGGTCCTATCCAGGATGCTAATAAACGTCTCCCATTTTCTTTGTGTATTTTTGTGTCTCAGGATATCGTCCCAGTTAATTGCACCAAGATCCTCTCTCATCCGTTGGAAATTTGCCCTCCTGAAGTTTAGTGTCCTTGTCACCCCCCTACTACCCATCTTATTAAAGGTTACATGAAAACTTATTATTTTGTGATCACTATTCCCCAAGTGACCCCCAACCCTTATATTTGATATGCGGTCTGGCCTGTTGGTTAATATTAGGTCTAGCAGTGCCCCCCTCCTTGTTGGGTCCTGAACCAGTTGTGAAAGGTAATTGTCTCTCATAGTTGTCAAAAACCGATTACCTTTGCTGGAACTGCAGGTTTCTGTTCCCCAATCTATTTCAGGGTAGTTGAAGTCCCCCATAATAATGACTTCTCCTTGAGTCGCAGCTTCATCTATTTGCTTTACGAGGATATTCTCCATTGCTTCCATTATTTTTGGAGATTTATAACAAATCCCTATCAGTAATTTATTATTTTTTCCCCCTCCCCTTATCTCCACCCATAGGGACGCTACATTTTCATTAAATTCACCTATATTATCACGCAGGATGGGTTTTAATGAAGATTTTACATATAGACACACCCCACCCCCTCGCTTATCTGTACGGTCATTTCTGAACAGGCTATGATCGGGATCTGTGGAAGCGCATGTAGCGCGAAACAGCTGTCATCCCTGCACACCATGATCTCCCTGTCCGTGTCCATGTCCTAATAAAGACTTTTTATAGCATCGGGAATGGTGAGTGCTGATCACTTTTTTTCTCTTGCTTTTACATTATTACCTCTTTTGATTGAGCACCCCATATGCCCATGCACTGAGTAGGGGGAATAGGAGCTGGTACAGCGTATTGTAGCACGCTAATAGGTGATCGCAAGGGACAGCAGTGCGAGTATATTACCTTTTGCTTGGACTGAACAGGCTATAGCCCTGCAAGTTAACAGCCCAGTCATGGCTCTCATCCAGCCACGTCTCAGATATCCCCACCATGTCATAATTATGCTCCAACAACATTAGTTCTAATTCATCCATTTTGTTGGCGAGGCTCCTGGCATTAGTATACATGCACTTGATGTTACTCTCTGTACCTCTATTCTTTCTTAAATTACTAACTGTTCTAACCCCACCCCCCATGCCACTGCCACCCCCAACTTCCTTATTTGTGCCCAGGTCTCTATCTGCACTATCTTCCCCTCCTATAAAATGAATACCCTCCCCCCCAATCCCTAGTTTAAACACTCCTCCAACCTTCTAACCATTTTCTCCCCCAGCACAGCTGCCCCTTCCCCATTGAGGTGCAGCCCATCCCTAGCGTAGAGCCTGTAGCCAACTGAGAAGTCGGCCCAGTTCTGCAGGAACCCAAACCCCTCCTTCCTACACCAATTCTTGAGCCACTTATTAACCTCCCTAATCTCCCGTTGCCTCTCTGGCGTGGCACGTGGTACAGGCAGTATTTCGGAAAATACCACGTTGGAGGTCCTTGCTTTCAGCTTGCACACCCATTTAATACAATGGGTGTGCGTATGTCCGTATTTTTGGTCTTTAAAAAATGGACCGCATATGGACATAAAAAACGGACGCGTGAAGCAGGCCTAACACATTGTTTTTGAAGTCACTTGTAAGGAGGCTATTCAAACATCTTGGAGAAATAACTTCTGTGGATTGTTGCGTTCACAAATAATTCTGTATCTTTCTGTAATAAAAGCCACGCTTGATGATGTTCAGATCAGGGCTCTGTGGGTACTTTGTGGTAAATCTGCCCCAGTTTGAGTAGTATATATTATAAACATTGTCCTTTCTAGATCTGACTTAATTATTGCACAGAAAAATTGGAACAGTTACCCATTGCATCCAATCCCATACCAGCTTATTTTTATGAGACCTTTACAAAAGCAACCTGAAAAAAATAATAACAAGTTGATTGATTGTTACAGACAACTGCTCTACTTTTCCTTTTTGCCAGTTTCTATAAACTATGAAAATCTTTGGTAACCATGTACAATACTTACCCACCCCTTTTTATTAACAAGTTTATAAGCAAAATTCCTTGTAGCTAATTAATAATTTTGCCATCTTAAATTGTCCATAACTGTACCATCTGAACATGTTTATGTTGAATCATCTGCTCTGTATTACCCCCTTAGCGACAGAGCCAATTTGGCACTTAATGACCTGGACAATTTTTACAATTTTGACCACTGTTACTTCATGGGGTAATTACTCTGGAACGCTTCAACGGATCTCGGTGATTCTAAGATTGTTTTTTGTGACATATTGTACTTCATGAGAGTGGTAAAATGTATTTCCTATAACTTGCGTTTATTTATGAAAAAATTGATATTTGGCAAAAATGTTGAAAAACACTTTTCCAAATTACTTCAAAAACTTTTCAAAAGTACTACAGGGATCAAAAAACTCATCCAAAAACACTTTAAACATGGAGAATTTCCTGAAACAGTTTCCACTAGAAAACTTATCACTTTTGAATGCATAATAATAACTTCCATGTGCACATAGCCACATACTCGCTCCACCACTCACTCATGTAGACTTTCCCAAACCTTTCTAATGTCCCTCTTGTGAACCTCCAAACATCTAAGACAGAAGGGTTGACTTCCAACCAGGGGGTAGCTTCTCCTTGGCTTTCCTTCTAAACATACTTATGTTTATATTTGATTATTTTAAGATATTATTTTTTTACAGTTTATGTGGTTTCTACAAAACCTCAAACAAAAGCAAAATAGAGGACAATTATTATTGACATAAAACATGTAGATAGTTGTAGGTACAAACCTTTTCTTTTCATCTGCAACTGGGATAAGCTGAATGGAGCAAGTCAGATCCGCGAGGTGACCCAGATGTTGATGCCTTCTTCACGGACTTGGTGGTGCTTTTTAGATCATCCCAGGGAGAGAGCAGAGTGAGTCTGGGAGAGGGTCACTCAGGTCCTGTAGGTAAGACAGAGGTTGCAGAGCAGGCTCCCACCAAACTCAAAGAAGTTCTGTAAATATAAAAAATAGGCGCACATTTAGTTTGTTTAAAAAATTGCAAACGTTGAGTAGATATACAGGGAGAGCTGTCCACCCTGCCAACCACCCAACCAGCCCATCACCACCAAAACTCCGCAAAACTATCCATCATCTGATTCTCCGATTGATTTGCTGTTAACCATTTAGATACTGCTGCCCATCTCTCACAGCAGCATTAACATGGAACGCAGGCGAGTGCTGGTGCGCATTGGCTTCTATTGGTCCCTGAGAACTATTGCCGGTTACAAATAGTTACCCAGCCAGCTGCGCCCTACTGAAGGCTCCAACTGCTGCCATCTTGGCCCTCCTGTTGCTCAGCCACAGACTAAGCTCCATAGGAGACCATAATATTCAGTATATATTGCAATATTCTGGCATTGCAGAATGTTGTACCAGCAATCAATCGCAGGTACAAGTTCCTTAAAGGAAATGAAAAATAATGAAAAAACAATCTAAAGTATAAAACAATCTGAATCACTTCTCTTTTCCCGCTTTAAAAATAAAGAAAAGTTATTTGCTATTGTTATGTTAGTAAAAATCCAATCCACCAGAATATAAAATTAAATAAGTAATACTGTAAAGACCGTAAAAATTATTACTCCAGAATTGCGGGTTTTTTGGTCACCCCCCTTCCCTAAAAAATGAAATAAAAAGCTATCAAAATGTTCTAAAAATGACAACACAAAGCAAAAACATTTTTAACAAAATTCAGATTTTTTTTTCATCACTTAAATAAAAAAATAATTCAATCATGTTTTCCAGTGAGCTTACCAAATAATCAATACTGTAAAAATTACCCTCCCTTCGCTAAAAATTGGGCATTGCATTTTTTTTCACCGTTTCATCCTGCATCATTGCAGAATGAGTGATGAAACACATGCCCTAGTACATCTATATAAAAGGAAAAAAGGAAAACATATAGCTCTTAGGAGAAGATAAACAGAAAGCAAAAAGGTTTATTGTAAAACTGTGATCCAGTCCATGGAGCCTTCAGATCTCCATCAACAGCACTAACATAGTTTGGATTTTGGGCCACTTCCTGGCTCACATTGTAGAAGTCTACCTGGAGTTTCTTAAGTACCTGAAATACCCTCAGACATCATCATTCAAGGTCAGACTCAGACAGAGGCCAGATGCTTAGGTATATTCTGCTACTCCTGACTTCCATGCTACAACCATTATCATTTATGAGCTCAGTTCAGTGTATTAGGTTTTGTTCATATCTACCACTCAGCAAGCAAGTTACCAACTTCTCATAGCTTTTCTCAGTGCTGTTCACACCCAGCCTCTGCAATCAAGGTAACATAGCTCTTCAAGCAAATCTCCAGGTTCCTGCGGTTAACCATTACCTTTTCACAAGTCCCAGAGTGCATGAATTACTTCTATTACACATTACCCTGCTTTAAGATACCAACATTTAACCTCCTGTCATTACTGTGTACAATTGCATTACAGACCAATATTTCTCTATGGGGCAGCTTCCATCAGCTGTATATTTCTCGGCAGTATTTTACGGGCTGAGAAAATCGCAGCATGCTGTGATTGCCAGCATATTCCTCCAAAAATATGCCAATGAAAGTCTATGGGGGCGAGAAAAATACGGATTACACACTGACCATGCGTGTGACTTGCGAGAAATATGCAAGACTTTTCCAGGTGACAGGAAATGGTCCAACCCATTATCAGGAAGCTTAGACATGCTAATTAGCTCAAAAATCCCTCCAGATATCCCGGAAGAACGCCTCCACGGAGTCCTTCAGCATGTCCTCTTTCATAAACGTGGAGGTGCTTCTTGTTCTGGTCCAAGAAAGGGCAGAAATATGGGACCAGAGGGATGCACACTACTCCAACCGGGCCAGAAATGAGGCGGCATGGAGGAGGATATGTGGGCTATTTTTCTCGGATTTTGAAGAGCGTCCACGTGAGGGACAGCATCAACTAAATAGGTTCACTCATGTTTTGAAAATAATATTATAAACTGCACTAAATAACAGGTTTTCACACTATCCCCTTAAGTTATCTCCTAGTCTGATGTTTTTAATGAAATTATTATGAATGAAGATAATGTTTAAAAAATCCAGCTTACTAGACCACATGACTATGTAAAGTCTCACTAAACTTGTTCGTCCACTGTGTGCAATGTCCTTATACATTATTTTATTGTCTGTCATTGCAGTGGAAGATGTTATGAGATGCTGGCGCAGCATCCGCGATCAGTATAGGTGGGAACGACAGCAGGGGGCCAGGAGTAGTGTTTCTGCATCTACAAAGCGCAAATATATTTATTATGGCCGCCTGTCATTTCTCGATCCCAGTATGGATCTCAGACTGTAAATTCATACATCACACCACATTACACATATGTATTTATGCGCATATACCGTATATACTCGAGTATAAACTGAGATTTTCAGCCCACTTTTTTGGGCTGAAGTAACCCTTATACTCGAGTCATACCCAGGGGTCGCCAGGGGAGGGGGAGCGGAGCTGTGTAATGTCTTTTCCCCGGTGCCGGCAGCTTCTTCCTGTAGTGAGAGGTCACATGGTACCGCTCATTACAGTAATGAATATGGACCCCACTCCCATAGGGGTGGAGCCGCAAATTCATTACTGTAATAAGCAGTACCATGTGACCGCTCACTACAGGAAGAAGCTGCCGGTGCCAGGGAACAGATGTGCAGGGACTGCGCCAGGAGCAGGTGAGTATGGCGGGGCAGTGCGTGATATTCACCTGCTCCCCGTTCCACCGCCGCCGGCGCCGCTGCATCTTCCGCATCCTCTGCAGTGACGCTCAGGTCAGAGGGTGCGATGACGTGATTAGTGTGCGCCGCCCTCTGCCTGAACGTCAGTGCAGAGGACGGGAAGACACAGTGGCGGTCGGTGATGGAACGGGGAGCAGGTGAATATAGCAAGTGCCGGGGGCCTGAGAGGTGAGTATGTCATTTATGTAATTTTTTTAATCGCAGCCACAGCATATGGGGCAAATATCTGTATGGAGCATCTTATGGGGCCATGTGCAGAATTATATGGGGGCAAATATCTGTATGGAGCATCTTATGGGGCCATGTGCAGCATTATATGGGGCAAATATCTGTATGGAGCATCTTATGGGACCATGTGCAGCATTATATGGGGCAAATATCTGTATGGGGCCATGTGCAGCATTATATAGGGCAAATATCTCTATGGAGCATCTTATGGGGCCATAATCCACATTTGTGGAGCATTATACGGGGCAAATGTGTCTATGGAGCATCTTATGGGGCCATAATCAGCATTTGTGCAGCATTATATGAGGCATATTTTAATATGGAGCATCTTATGGAGCCCATCATAAACTGTATGGAGCATTATATGGGGCGTATTTTGTATGGAGCATCTTATAGGGCCATCATGAACTGTATGGAGCATTATATGGGGCCCATCATGAACTGTATGGAGCATTATATGGGGCTCCTGATTCAATATGGATATTCAAAAACACTTAAACTACTGATGTCTCAATTAATTTTACTTTTATTGGTATCTATTTTTATTTTTTAAATTTACCAGTAGCTGCTGCATTTTCCACCCTAGGCTTATACTCGAGTCATTATATTTTCCCAGTTTTTTGTAGCAAAATTAGAGGGGTCGGCTTATACTCGGGTCGGCTTATACTCGAGTATATACGGTAATTAATTTTTTTTTTACATTTCACACTTTCAGAACATAACTCAGTCCAACCTCACTGAGAGGGAGACAGGATCAGAATCTGAGGCCATAATTGATTCGGTCAGGGAAGGTGAAGAGGTGGCTTGCCCATCTTCTTAGCCTTCCAGCTGCATCCCTGCAGGTCCATCTGCACCAGCACCAGAAGCTCCTCCAACAACAGGCCCAGAAGCTGCATCAGCATGCACAGCTGCACCAGCACCCATCAGTCTGGAAGATCCAGGAAACAGCAGCAGCCCTACAGTACCGCTGGAGGCCTCCCCACAGCCTGCTGTGATGTCTCACCGTGGGCGACAAAGGAGAGAGATGCCTGATACAAGGAGGCATGTGGATACGGGGGTTCTTAATTATCTGGCCAGGGCTGCCCAGGAGGAGGGTGAGGAGGCATATTCCCGCAGCTTGGCCAGGTACCTCCGTCCCCTCCCCCCGTGAGGTGAGGCTGTGTGTGAGAGGGTGCATTCAGATCCTTATTGATGCATGCATCCCCACAATACCCCATATGAGGTGTTTCAATTCTTGGAGAGGTGGCAGCTGTCACCCCATAACCTCATGAGAGTTCAAACAAACCCACAAGTGCATGGACAACAGGGATCTGATGCATCCCCTACACCTCTACCCATTCCCTCCCAAAACCAACCATTGTCACAACAGCCACAAATGGCATCCTTTCACCAACCTTCCCAATATGGCCACTTGTACAGACCTAGTGTTGGAGGCTGGTCCCAACCTGGGTTTGGACGACATGGCTATATTGGGGGGTATGAGTCACGTGGCTTCTATAATCCCCAGGAGTCTACTCTACAATATCCCTATGGTCACTTGGCAAGTCTCCAATCTGACCATGGGCAACATCTCCATCATGGCCAAGAGTATGTATCCACACAGGGTGAAGGACAGTTTGGCCAACAAAGGCAGCAAGAGACTGAATCTGGACTGCTGCCATCACCTCCACCAACGTTTCAAAATCTTTAATTTTGTTTTTGTTATGTATTTTGCTGTTGCAAAAGTATTTTGTTTTATGCTTTGAAATTTAAAGTCTGTGTTCCAAATTTGTATGGCCAAATTTCTATGGCCACAAAAGCCATATGACTTTAAAATGGTTTTGTTTACTACCAAATTTGTTTTTGACGTTATAAAAAAGTTTGAAAAGCCAATTTATGTTTCTTCTAACAATAATTAATACACCATACAAAATTAGATTAAAAACAATCTCTTAAATAAGTCAAATCAACACACACAGTAAGTTAACTGAAAAAGTAATTTATATATAGACAAAAATTGTAAACTTACAACATAGAGACAGCATTATCTTGCCAGAGCGTATCACCCTGAGGTGTAAAAAAATAATTTGTAAAGATATCATGGACTTTCAGTCCTGAAAGTGGACGATGCTGAGGGATGACATGTGGTGTAGGCCTTCCCACATTGCCCAACACACCTTCAGTACCATCAGATGAGGAGCACTCATGTTGCCTGGTAAAATTATGTAGGACCACACAAGCTTTGATTACTTCATTGACGTTGCCTTCACTCAGCTGAATTGCTGACTGGAGGACCCGCAATTTGGCACAAAGAATGCCAAAGGCGCACTCCACCAGTCGCTGTGCGTGTGATAGACGCAAGTTAAATATTTGATGCCGGTGGTCCAGGTTTCGACGGGGATATGGCCCCATGACATGTCTTGTTAACTGGAACGCCTCATCTGCCACAAGGACATACGGCACAGCTTCTACATTGGAGCCTGGGAGTTGTCGTGGTGGTGGTGGTAGGTCCAACTGGTTATTGCACAGCCTCCAACCCATAATGGAAGAATTGAAGACTCTAATGCCTCCAGTTCTCCCATAGGCCCCAATATCTACAATTATAAACCTGTAGTGACTGTAAACCACAGCCAACAACACTACCGAAAAATATTGTTTATAATTATAGAATTGGGACCCTGAGTTCGGCGGCTTACGCACACGGATATGTTTGCCATCAAGTGCTCCAATGCAATTTGGGAATTCACAATGCTCCTGAAAGCCACACGCAATCCGCATCCAGTCTTCCATCTTGGGCACAGGCATGACCAGTTGATGTAGTCTGGACCAGTTTTCCGCACAGGTAGCCCGGACTATGCCGGAGATAGTAGACCTCCCAATCAAAAATTCAAGATGTAGGGCAGCATATGAAAGGCCAGTTGTCAGGAAGCTGAAAGCAGACAAAAATCAAAATTACAAGGTTTGAATGATTTAGAACATTCCTAGACAACACAAGTACTGTGTGGAACTAACAAGCCAGGCTAGCAGTACCTTCATAAGTTAACACTGGCTGTGTGAATTTAACATTAACTAGATATTCTTACTAATATTTTAGTAGAGTTTGTACGTATATTATTTATAAATTTATATCAGCTGCTAAGCATAACTAAATAACCCATTTATTAGAGACACATCAGCAACATAGAGTATGAGGATAAAGAATACATACGGTAAAGTAAGGAGAAGACGCTCCTCTGCAGATATATATTTCTGCATCCTGGTGTCCTGAAAGGTGATCCCAGGTCGCACTGTCTCCAACAAAATATCAAAGGTGGCAATACTCATGCTACAATACTGGAAAAACTTGTCAGGATGTGTCCGCAGAGATGCATATAGCTGGTGGAAATGGCCTTTAGTGAGGCGTTGCCTCAAAATCGGATGGACCCACAATCATCTCCTCCTCCTCTGATCCACTATCACTGGGTATGGCTGGACAAAGCGGCGTGACAACACCCAGTTAAATAACACACGCTCAGATGGGGTAAAATTAAGTAGGTCTGACATGTTGCCAACAAACCATCAATACACCAACAGAAGCACAGCAACAAAATGGCCAGATCGGAGGCTGCCACCTGATGTAGAGGCAATAAATGGGGTTGCTGACGATGATTTAAATTAATTTCAGGGCTCAAAACCGTTAAACGCAGTACGGATGACATACGGATTACATATGAATTACATACGGAGGATGACATGTGCAAAATACGCAGCCACACCCTGCCTACGGATGACATACGGAACACTGTTCAGGGAACATTTCTGCGTATCTCGGACGTATTTTTATATGTTGGGTGTGACGCCGGCCTATTCCTGTAATTAACTGCATCTTTGCTGGGAGATAGCAATTTCCCGTACAGTTACTGCTCCCCTTTGTATCTGCCCATCTGGCTCAGCCTCATCTGGTGCTACCTGCTCTTCTTTTTTTGTCTGTCATCCTGCTTACCCTGCCGTCCTGGTCGTTGTTGACCCACATGTCATCCATCAGGACCCACTCCGCTGCATCACATTTATGAGGTTGTATACAGATGTAATATTCTTTTGCTTTGGGCATTGTTTAGCCCCTCTTTACTGCACATGTGATCTGTCCAGAATCCATTATTTCTGTGTTCACCTGATCGTGCTTAGTACGTTGACACTTTCCCGTGTCTGATTTTATATCTATAATTATTTTATTTCCTACTCCTGCGATGCTGCTCGCACGTTCTATGATCCGTTTTGCTTTTTTATATCCATGGAATAAATAATTATTTATTCTTTTATAGAAAAACAGAACTTTCTTATAGTTGGTTTGGTCTCCTCTCTAATAGGATTAATAAACCATCCTAGGGTCTAAGGGGTAAGGTTTCTCCTTGTGGAGAGTGACACACCAGCTCTGGCTTGTCAAGGTAAGGAGGCTTATTCGCCGTGCAATGCTCCTTTGGGCAATTTAATATGCAAATTGCCTCTTCAGAGAAAAAGAGGACTTAAACTCTATAGCGCCACCTGACTTGTAGGATTGCTACTTCCAACAGGTGGCGCTATAGAGTTTAAGTCCTCTTTTTCTCTAAAGAGGCAATTTACATATTAAACCATCCTAAGCATCAGAGGCCTGCGCTCCTCCACGGCCATTGTGCAGCTGAACCTGCTTCCCATGCGGCATGTCCGCACGGGCTGTGCAATAAGCGGATAAGAAGTATGAATGGCCACAGAATAAACACATGCTATGACGTATAGCCCAGTATATTTGTTCTCTTGGAATGGAGAATTTCAAGAAGCTTATGTTATTGCTTAACAAATATTTATTATGTCCTCAGGGAAAAAGTGGTTTTGGAGATTTGACTGGAAATTGAAGTCATGACATAACGGCACAAAGCAAGGCTACTGAGGACACTGTTATGTAAGGACAAGTTTTATACCAAACTGCTAGTTTATGTAACACATTGGGATACATTCAGATGAGGAAACATTTGATTTTCATGTTCAGCTCACTTATTTTTCCAGAACATGAAAAGATATTTGGATTAATATCTTTATAGATTAATCTTTCTTAGCTTTAGCTACAAACTAAGCATTGCATTCATGTTGGGACAAGCATTTCTAGGGCAGCAATTGTCAAAATTAAATGATCCTTGTACTAATTGCAAACTTAACTGCAGACAATGGAAACAAGAAAGTGGACTTTTTGTAATCAGTGGCACATTAAGGATAGCTAGTACACTAGGTAGCTTAGAGTACGCACCCCCCTAGCATCAGATATATGCAATATGACATTTTGGGAGATCATCTGATAGGTCATAGCCCTATACAGAACATTAGAGGATGCAATCTAATAAGCGATAATGTTATACATAACAAGAGGGATGCTATGAAATATTTGAGAGCACTATACAAAACAAGAGGGGACACTATGTAATAGGGGACAGCACTATGCAAAATGAGAGGGAACATTATGCAATAAAGGACAGCACTATACAGAACAAGAGAGGAAATTATGTAATAAGGGACAGTGCTATACAAAACAAGAAGGGACACTGTGTTATAAATGACAGCGCTATACAAAACAAGAGTTTACACTATGTTATAAGGGACAGTGCTATACAGAACAAAAGAGGATGTTATCTAATATGAGATGGTGCTATACATAACAAGAAGAATGCTATGGAATATTTGATAGCACTATACAAAATAAGAGGTGACACTATGTAATAAAGGACAGCGCTATACAGAATAATTGAGGATGCTATCTAATAACAGATGGTGCTATACATAACAAGAGGAATGCTATGGAATATTTGATTGCACTATACAAAACAAGAGGGGACATTATGTAATAAGGGACAGTGCTATTCAAGACAGCAGGGGACATTATGTAATATGGGACAGCGCTATACAAAACAATAGGATACACTATATAATAAGTACAAACTTCAAAAAACTGATGGTCACATCCAAACATAGACTAAGTGTGAACAGGTGCTGAACCTAGAGTCACTAACTCATATACTCTCAAACAAAAAGGCAGCACACTGTAGCGCCATAACAGTCCTGGAAGCCACGATAAGGCATTTCTCATTTCCAGGACCTAGCAATGCCTTTCCTCACTTAGAATAAAGTCTTCATCTGTATGGGAACTTAAATCCTCTGTTAGACTAAAATCTATATCTCTGTGGAGGCGTAGTGGTCCTGCTGAGATTAAAAACACCTGTGGCTAAAAGGCGGAGTGCTCAGTCAGAAGGCTAATGAATACAAACTTCAAAAAACTGACCGTCACATCGAAACATAGACTAAGTGTGAACAGATGCTGAACCTAGAGTCACCAACTCATATACTCTCAAACAAAAAGGCAGCACACTGTAGCGCCATAGAATACAAAAAAATTAAATATAAAAATTGAATTGTATTACTGCATTAGAAACATGAAAAATATCAAAAATATCAAAATGAGATATGAAAAATTGAGAAAGTTGGCCAATTCATGTGTACCATGTGTTTTTAATCCCAGCAGGACCACTACCCCTCCACAGAGATATAGATTTTAGTCTAACAGAGGATTTATGTTTCCATACCGATGAAGACTTTATTCTAAGTGAGGAAAGGCATTGCTAGGTCCTGGAAATGAGAAATGCCTTATCATGGCTTCCAGGTACACATGAAGTGGCCAATTTATGAGCTAAACTTTCTAAATTTTTCATATTTAATTTTGATAGTTTTAATATTTTTCATATTTATAATGCAGTAATGCAATTCAGTTTTCATATTTCATATTTACATGCTATGGCGCTACAGTGTGCTGCCTTTTTACTATGTAATAAGTGACAGTGCTAAACAAAACAAGAGTAAACACTATGTAATAAGGGACAGCGCTAAACAAGAATTGACATTATATAATGATGGACAACACTATACAAAACAAAAGGGGACACTATATACTAAAGGACAGCGCTATACAAAACAAGAGCGGACACTATATAATAAGGAACAGCGCTATACTAAACAAGAGGGGGCATTATGCAATAAGGGACAGCGCTATATATACAAAACAAGAGTGGACACTATGTAATAAGGAACAGTGCTATACAAAACAAGAGGGGACACTATATACTAAGGGAATCCCCCTGAGAAGCGTAAACTTTATACTTGTGTAGGAAATGCATGGTAAAAAAAAATATGGCACTTGCAATGGATGTGGTAGCATTAGAGAAAAATCACCACCAGCACTGCTAGCAGCAATCGTCTCAGCAGTCATAACACCAAACATAGGTTTCTATTGTCTCTGGCAAGCATATCAATGGGAAGGAAACTGAAGGAATAAAGGAATATATCACCTCACTCTCAGTCACAGGAATATGATGTAGCCTCAGACAGCGACACCACAAGCTTGAGTCAGTGTTCTGCTCAGATGACCTCCTCCACTGCCATAACAATTAATGTTGTTCATATTGAAATTTCTGTCAACTTCACGACTGTTTCTGCGCTGTCCCTCAGTTCTATAACCTACAGCATCTTAAGATAGATACTACACCAGAATAACTTATTCCTGTTGATTTATTAGAGGAGATGTTTCTAATACCAAGTTGTGTTTCTGACTCCTCAAGCCATGATGTTAGGAGCAATGTTGGTGGTAGCATCACTCTGAGCCAGGGCAAATCTCAAGGTGGGAAACAGGGGAAGGGGACTGTGAAGGAACTCAAGCCGTTTCCCACACAGAGGCAATTGCAATTTGTATAAGGGACAAGAATGATAATGATGAGTCTGTGGTGGACAAGAGCTGGGTACCAGACATGGCTGCTAAAGGGGTGGTCATCAGAGGATTAAGGTGTTGGCCTTCCGAAATACATAGCACAGGTGACTGCAGCTGGGAATTTGCATGAGCAGCAATACCCAGAACATACTGGCTGCTTCACAGTCTGGCAAATTATCTCACGCTCCCTCACAATCCCTGCATGACGGCCATCCTGAATTTAATTGTGCAACGCTTCTTTCAGAAATATACCCATATAAGGAAGGTAGTGGCTCTGGCCAGGAAAGTGTGACCACATTTCAACCATTCTCACACAGCAAACCATGCACTCCTGGCTTGTCAAAAACAGAGCGGTCTGCCTGAGCGCTGCCTGATTTGCAATGTCGCAACTTTCTAGAATTTACTGCTGTTATATGTTGGAGCCTCTGTACAAGCATTGACAGTCTATATCATTCAGCATCCAGACTGGAGCATGGGTTACTTCTTTGAGATCTGTTATTTGCAGTTAAAGGGAACCTATCACCGCCACCCCCAGGGGTTTGTAACTAAAAGAGCCATCTTGTGCAGCAGTAATGCTGCAATCTGACAAGGTGGCTCTTTTAGTTCGAGTCCTGGCACTGCTGCAATAATCTCTTTTGAAATTTGTTCCTCATACCGTGAAATTGTCCCTGGGGCAGGTCTTTCCCCCCGAATCCAGATGCTCACAGCTGTCATTCATGGCCTCTGCGTGCCGGGCGCCGCCTCCTCTTCCTTCAGTAGCATCCCCGGCACCTGCGCTGTAAGTTCGAAGGGCAGCGCAACTGTGCATGCCCGAAAAAAAACAACAACAGCGCAGGCGCCGGGGATGCTACTGAAGGAAGAAGAGGTGGCGCCCGGAGCGCAGAGGCCATAAATGACGGCTGTGAGGCATCTAGATTTGGGGGGAAAGACCTGCCCCCGGGACAATTCCACGGTATGAGGAACAAATTTCAAAAGCGATTATTGTAGCAGTGCCAGGACCCGAACTAAAAGAGCCACCTTTTCAGAATGCAGCATTACTGCTGCATAAGTTGGCTCTTTTAGTTACAAACACCTGGGGGGTGACAGGTTCCCTTTAATGAAGGAGGTAAATCACTTAGTAAAGCCCTTCAAAGAGTCAGCAGCATTTGTCAGTAGGGACAACTGTGGAATCATTGATGTCATTCACCTTTAAAAAAACTCACCAGAATGCGAGAAAGTATGGAGGAAAAACAGCATCTTGCACATTTTTACTGCCACCCTCTGTCTATTAGTGACCCTCAGGATCCATGCCACATCCTGCAGGATTCAGAGGAGGAGTATAAGCAGGTGGATGTGTTGCACCCCTGAGGGTCCAGTCACCACTGAGGTACTACACCTCAGCCAGAAGTGTGGTACTCCGCTGTCGGGTAAGAAGGGGACACTACCCAGTACCCACACACTAGCACCCCAACACTAAACCTGTTTAGGCCAGGGAGGAAGTAGGTAGAAGGTGTGGGTGAAGAGAGTGACAGAAAAGGGGAGGAGCTTAGGAGAGAGTGAGGAGTTGGTGAAGGGACCTGGGGCTGTGAGGCGCTCCTCCCGAGACTAGAGAAAAGTGAGAAGAGAAAGAAGGGGTAGTAGGGGCACGGGAATTGAAGAATCCATCTGTGGTGCCCGAATCCACTCCGACCATAGTTGGGTGGAAGGACCAGGACGCTGTGGGGTAACCGGCCCCCAGACTAGTAGAGAACTACAAGGTTGAGCTAGCAATCCAGAGGCTGTGGTAATTGTATGTGCCACAGCCACAACCACACATATTCGCCAAAAAGGCAGCCATGTAGGATCAAGGGGACCAGGAGGACATCGCCCGACAGGATCCGAGGCTGCTGGCTTGGGACACTGTGTGTGAGGCGCAGGGCAGGAGAGGCGGGATCCAGCGCAGTGAGACGGCCAGAGAAGAAACATAAGGAGTGGGTTCTGGCAAAGTGCACTCCAAATTACCTGAGAGCTGGTTGGACCACAGACCCGGAGGACACAGCACACCAGCTGGGGATTGTACCTGAAAGACCGTGAGTAAAATTGTGAAGATAGCACCTTGTTGTGTCCTCAGATTTATTTACTGTGTCACCTTTCCTGCACTACAACCATTACCATCACCTTTAACCCAATAACTGCCATGGGGCTTAGCTCTACCCATGGAGAGCTGCAGCAACTCTGCTGTGTGACCAACTGCCCCAGTGGATCTGAACTGCAGCCTCAGCCATCTTCTTATGGTCGAACACCACAGGTCGCATCATGAACAGGTCCCCTATAAACTTTATTCCCCTTTAATTGACTTTTATTGGACGCCAAAGGTCACCCGGGTCACTGCTGCC
Organism: Ranitomeya variabilis; assembly: GCF_051348905.1. NCBI lineage: Eukaryota > Metazoa > Chordata > Amphibia > Anura > Dendrobatidae > Ranitomeya > Ranitomeya variabilis. The sequence goes on from NC_135233.1 coordinate 188,453,082, forward strand.
GTGACCACCCCCTTAAGAACCATCGGACCCGACCCAAGTACCCCATGGCCCTAGCAGGCGCTCCATTTTGGAGTCACAGACAAGATTCACCGACCCATTAAACCTTGTCTTGTGCTCCCAGAAACAATACCAAAGGGAATGGTGTAGCTTCCCATCGTGGGCTGGGTTACTGAAATGTGTGAAAATCATGCCCACCCACTGTTAATTTTATTATGCGACCAGAACATGGTCGTCGGCCTGGGGAATACGCCTCCTGGCCTGGGATGGCGGGAAAAGAAGGAGAAGAAGGAGAAGAAGGAACCGCCCATGAAGTAGAGAGAGGGAACAGCTCGTGGGCACGGCAGTGAACCCGGCAGGCAATATGACAAGCAGCGGGTGCCCGGAGCGTGAGGTGGAAGCGGTGGACTCCCCCAGCCAGCAGGATGGGAACCAAGACCAGCTGCCTACCATGGACCCGGATTTCCTTGGAGCGGAGGTGGAGGAGCTGAGCCGCTAGCTCCTGCGGTCACAGATCACCACAGTGTCGGCCTGGAAGGAGGCCTTATTGGAGAAAGTGTGCGAGCGGCCTCACGACCAGCATCCACAAACACAGCCGAGAAGGAGGAGGCCAGCACTGAAGAAACAATGGATGCAGGTACTGTCTGTGACCAACCCTGTCTGTCCCGGTGACCAAGGAGACCCTGGTAGGTCAACTGAAACCCCCGACAGCTTTTAAACCTGGCCTAGTATGTGAAAATCTAGCCTGGGGCCGGACATCAAACGTCGGGGACCGACTGGCGGTGCCGCTGCAACCTAACCGTACGCCCTGGGCCATGCCCACCACACATCTCCTGGTCTGCCACTGTGATATAAGGCTATGCTGTACGGCTGCTGCAGGGGTTTCTACTCTCACTGCACAGCCATGCCATCCACACATCTGCTGGCCTGCCACTGTGTTATAAGGCTATGCTGTACTGCTGCTGCAGGGGTTTCTACTCCCACTGCACAGTCATGCCAGACACACATCTCCTAGCCTGCCACTGTGATATAAGACTATGCTGTGCGGCTGCTGCAGGGTTATCTACTCCTATTGCACAATCGTGCCATCCACACATCTCCTGGCCTGCCACTGTGATATAAGGCTACTTTCACACTAGCGTCGTGCACTGCACGTCGCTATGCGTCGTTTTGTAGAAAAAACGCATCCTGCAAAAGTGCTTGTGTAGCGCCCCCACCGCCGCAGGGCCGAGGGTTACCCGGTACCGGGCCTCTGAGTCTCTGCTCTGGGGTTGTCACGGTGGCTAGGCCCCGGCCCGTGACCCTGCCGAGGGGCGCCCAGTGAATGATGTGACGGGTGTAGATGGTGCAGTTGTGGGGTGCAGGTCGCGGTAAATAACGAGGACACCAGGTTGCAGTCTCTTTACCTCTTTACTGAAGATCTCTGGGTCCTCAGTCCAGAATACGGTCCACCAGGCTGCGCAAGACCGGCCGGTCCAATGGCACCTCCAGAGTTCTCTTAGCAGGTGGAAATCTGTGCCTTCCTTCTAGCGCTATGTGTTGCGGTCCTTCCCTGCTGTGCTTACAGAAAGTCCCCACAACTGTTGTGTCTGTTTCTTAAGTTCCCTCACAATTCGATTAGATGATGTTCTGCTAATCCTCCGTCCCTCCCTGGTGTTCTGGTTGGGACGGCACCCGTTTGACGGGTAGGCTCGGAGCTCTTCCGGGACCCTAGAGTCGCCCCTCTCCACAAGTTGCCCCCCAAGACTGCATAGGTGATTTAAGTTAGACAGCCCGCCTTAGACTGACTGTCCTGCTGCTGTTTGGAGTATTGCTTGAAGCTGAATGTTATGATACTCCCTCGGCGTTCCGGCCACCGGTAGTGCGCCTCAGTAGGATGTTGCTTCGGTCTTACAGCACGACTCCTACTGGTATTTCTCCTTTTGCGTGATCTCGTTTCTCACTCAGCACAATCTATCTCGCTTTTAATCCTTCCTTGGGCACCGCCGCTATGCTGAGCAGGCACGGTCCCGTTACGTTCGTTCAAGTTGCCAAGTCTCTGTCAGGATCCCACCCCTGACAGAGACCCTACTGTATCTTCCCCCACAACACCCTCTGCCACAAGGTGTTGCCTGGTTCCAACCCAGTCAGCTTTCTGATCTAACTTCCTGCCTGACCCCCAGTTTACCCACTATGGTGGGGAGTGGCCTAGTGAATAGAACCCTTAGCTCCCCCCGGAGGCCCGACTGTGAAATGTATTGGTGTCTGTGATACCTGATCAGATGAACTCCTTCAGTGCCATCAGACGCACCATAGCTCCCCATAGTGGCGGAGCCACAGTACTGCAACGACCAAGACTCTGGGGCGCTGCACTTGCAAGATGCGTTTTTTCTCCATAGACTAGCATTAGCGACGCAGTGCGACGCATTGCCACACGTCGCAACCGTCGTGCGACGGTTGCGTCGTGTTGTGTCGGTCCATCACCACCAAAAAACGTTGCATGTAACTTTTTTGGTGCGTCGTGTCCGCCATTTCCGACCACGCATGCGCGGTCGGAACTCCGCCCCCTCCTCCCCGCACCTCACAATGGGGCAGCAGATGCGTTGAAAAACAGCATCCGCTGCCCCCGTTGTGCGGCGCTTTCACTGCTTGCGTCGGAACGACGCAATTCGTCGTGCGTCGTACGACGCTAGTGTGAAAGTAGCCTAAGGCTATCCTGTACTGCTGGTGCAGGGGTTTGTATGCTCACTGCACAGCTATGTCTGCCACACATCTCCTGGCCTGCCACTGTGATATAAGGCTATGCTGTACTGCTGCTGCAGGGGTTTCTATGCTCACTGCACAGCCAGGCCCACCACACATCTCTTGGCCTGCCACTATGTTATAAGGCTATGCTGTACGGCTGCTGCATGGGTTTCTACTCCTACTGCACAGCCATGCCCACCACACATCTCCTGGCCTGCCACTGTGTTATAAGGCTATGCTGCATCTTCTACTGCAGAGGTTTCTACTCCTTCTGCACAGCCATGCCATCCACACATCTCCTGGCCTGCCACTGTGTTATAAGGCTATGCTGTACTGCCGCTGCAGGGGTTTCTACGCTCACTGCACAGCCATGCCCACCACACATCTCCTGGCCTTCCACTGTAATATAAGGCTATGCTGTACTGCTGCTGCAGGAGTTTCTACGCTCACTGCACAGCCATGGCCGTCACACATCTCCTGGCCTGCCACTGTGCTATAAGTCTATGCTGTAAAGCTGCTACACGGGTTTCTACTCCCACTGCACAGCCATGCCATCCACACATCTCCTGGTCTGCCACTGTGTTATAAGGCTATGCTGTAAAGCTGCTGCAGGGGTTTCTACTCCCACTGCACAGCCATGCCCACCACACATCTCCTGGCCTGCCACTGTGATATAAGGCTATGTTGTACTGCTGCTGCAGGAGTTTCTACCCTCAATGCACATCCATGCCACCACACATCTCCTGGCCTGCCACTGTGTTATAAGGCTATGCTGTACTGCTACTGCTGGGGTTTCTTCTCCTACTGCACAGCCATGCCATCCACACATCTCCTGGCCTGCCACTGTGATATAAGGCTATGCTGTACTGCTGCTTCAGGAGTTTCTACGCTCAATGCACAGCAATGCCACCACACATCTCCTGGCCTGCCACTGTGGTATAAGGATATGCTGCACTGCTGCTGCAGGGGTTTCTTCTCCTACTGCACAGCCATGCCATCCACACATCTCCTGGCCTGCCACTGTGATATAAGGCTATGCTGTACTGCTGCTGCAGGGGTTTCTACGCCTACTGGACAGCCATGCCCACCACACATCTCCTGGCCTGCCACTGTGTTATAAGGCTATGCTGTACTGCTGCTACAGGCGTTTCTATGCTCAATGCACAGCCATGCCACCACACATCTCCTGGCCTGCCACTGTGTTATATGTTTATGCTGTACTACTGCTGCAGGAGTTTCTACGCTCACTGGACAGCCAGGCCCACCACACATCTCCTGGCCTGCCACTGTGTTATAAGGCTATGCTGTACGGCTGCTGCATGGGTTTCTACGCTCACTGCACTGTCAAGCCCGCCACACATCTCCTGGCCTGCCACTATGTTATAAGGCTATGCTGTATGGCTGCTGTAGGGGTTTCTACGCTCACTGCACAGTCATGCATGTCACACATCTCCTGGATGCCCACTGTGTATCGTTGCTGACCCTACTTGGCCAGACATCTTCTTGCCTACCTCATCCCTCTTTTACGTTATTACCCCGCACATGTTTTGAGCTTGTGCAGTGTTCAGCTAGCAATACTGTACTGCTCTTTGAAAGCATACTCTATTGAGGGTGCACAGAGAATTGGTCCCATAGTGTCATGCAACACCTTAAAACTTGCCGTAGGCTCGACAGGAACATGGAATGCAAAAGTTCTAGTAAAAAATTGCAATAAATTAAGCTTTCCAGATGTCCTGCCAACTGCCCATCCTCTATTGCAATAAAGCATTACTGAGAAAATCTGCAGAATTATTATTCTAACCTCTGCCATTACATGAACCTGCTACCATGTGCTTTATCTTGCCTTATCATGCGTCCTCCTTTTATTACATATGAACTTTCTCAGCTCCAGCTTCTTATGTAACCCTAGAGAACATTGCTCGCTCAGTTTGCAGCCAGAAGCCTTTCACCTACATCGACATGCCAGGTGGGAAAATGAATCTGTAATACAGAGGTGATATCATTGATATATACAGGACACTGACAGTGTCGGACAGGACTGACAAAGGCCCCCCGTAACATTGACTCTTGGGGCGCACTGTTCAGCTACATGCAAAAATGACCTGACCCTAGTACAGAAACTTACTCTTGCTTCTATGTAGTATTCATCTGGCTAGCTTGTTTCCTGAATGAGTAAATGATACTTTTTTCAGAAAAAAAAATCAAGTGCAACAACTGCTCATCACCAGCACTGTTTCACAGCGGCCTACCGGAGGATTCTCCTGCTTCCCTGTAGGCCGGTCCAAGCCTGAATATTATGGAACACTTTTACATGGTCTGCAGTCAGGGCTTTAAACCAGGAATCTGTTTTTTTTTTTATACAAAACATAGAACCGCTGTACATTTGGTTATAATATCACTGCTGTTGATTGTACGAATTCACCTTAAAGGGAACCTGTCATCCAGAATCGCTCTTTACCTGCAGATGTAGAGTTTATGTATGGGTAAATAGCATTTACCCCTCCTGTCTTCAGATACAGCGTAGCATGACATTGATTTGGTGATACAACCATTTTTCCAGTGTCCCAGGAACAGTTTTTCAGCACAATACCAGGCCGCATGTTCCTCCTGCCACTGTGAGCAGTTTGAGCGGCCTAAACATGCTACTGTAGCTGCAGCATCTCCAGACTTATCTTCCATTGAGAACATCTGGGACGTCCTTTGTCGGTGATAACAGTGGGATCTGCCAGCAGCGGATCTTGGTGATCCGCCTAAGTGCAGTCAGCAGCAGAACCTTCTTCAGAAGACCATTAATAACTTCATGAATGACATGCAAAGGTTTACAGCGTTCTGTCTACACTGTGCATAAGGAGAAAGCTGCCAATCAGTGGTGGGTTACATAGAGCTGCGGCACTACATGGCATGAGTCACCAAGTCCTGCAGTGATAATCTCCTGCTAAAAGTCTGCTGACAGATTCCCTTTAAATCCTTTAGCGATGACGTGCCATCCTCTTACCAATCTCTTACCTAAACAGTGATACTGGCAGTCACAGCATGCAGTCTCTGAGGACAGTGATTGGCTGCAGCAGTCATGTGTGCATAGATGGCACATCATGACTGCAGGAAGAATGCCAAGACCATTGAAAACCATTTGGTGCCAGTGGGACAGAAACAAATGAGTATAGGTTACTTATTTATTTATGCCATTTTTTTTCCTCATGGTGAATTTTATTACCGTACATTTTTCTGAAAAGTTCTGTAATTTCTGGAAAACTTGTGAATCCAAAGCTAAATGATAAAGCGCCCCCTTGTTTTTCTGCACCTGCTTTGCCAAACAATATTGATATCCCCCTTCACGGTAATTTCCACTGATAAGCGATGGGGTCTAACAGCAGCCATAAATTGGACGAAATTGCCTCTCTTGCGTCACAGTCATTTATGGTCCTGAATTACTCGGGAGATTAGTGATTTATCATTCACAGGAATGTGTTTTCTATTTTATATCAATATGAACTTTATCCTGAAGAAGTAGATTCTGATAAGATCATCAATCATGTATCATGATTTTGTTTTTCTCCATGACCTTGAGGTATCTTCATTTTATTTACTACTGGTAGAGATGTTGGAATCGTCATACTGAAAAGCTGGCAATTGCTCAGAAAATACTCGTGGGGGAAAAAAAGAGAGAACAGGGGGGAGAGGACCCCACTGACCATAAGAGCTTACACTCTACAGGAGAGAGAGGACCCACTGACCATAAGAGTGTAAACTCTACAGTAGAGAGAGGACCTCACTGACCATAAGACCTTACGCTCTACAGGAGAGAGAGGACCCCACTGACCATAAGAGCTTACACTCTACGGAGAGAGAGGACCCCACTGACCATAAGAGCTTACACTCTACAGGAGAGAGAGGACCCCACTGACCATAAGAGTGTAAACTCTACAGTAGAGAGAGGACCTCACTGACCATAAGAGCTTACACTCTACAGGAGAGAGAGGACCCCACTGACCATAAGAGCTTACACTCTACGGAGAGAGAGGACCCCACTGACCATAAGAGCTTACACTCTACAGGAGAGAGAGGACCCCACTGACCATAAGAGCTTACACTCTACAGGAGAGAGAGGACCCTGCTGACCATAAGAGCTTACACTCTACAGGAGAGAGAGGATCCCACTCACCATAAGAGCTTACACTCTACAGGAGAGAGAGGACCCCACTGACCATAAGAGCTTACACTGTACAGGAGAGAGAGGACCCTGCTGACCATAAGAGCTTACACTCTACAGGAGAGAGAGGACCCACTGACCATAAGAGTGTAAACTCTACAGTAGAGAGAGGACCTCACTGACCATAAGACCTTACGCTCTACAGGAGAGAGAGGACCCCACTGACCATAAGAGCTTACACTCTACGGAGAGAGAGGACCCCACTGACCATAAGAGCTTACACTCTACAGGAGAGAGAGGACCCCACTGACCATAAGAGTGTAAACTCTACAGTAGAGAGAGGACCTCACTGACCATAAGAGCTTACACTCTACAGGAGAGAGAGGACCCCACTAACCATAAGACCTTACGCTCTACAGGAGAGAGAGGACCCCACGGACCATAAGAGCTTACACTCTACGGAGAGAGAGGACCCCACTGACCATAAGAGCTTACACTCTACAGGAGAGAGAGGATCCCACTGACCATAAGAGCTTACACTCTACAGGAGAGAGAGGACCCCACTGACCATAAGAGCTTACACTGTACAGGAGAGAGAGGACCCTGCTGACCATAAGAGCTTACACTCTACAGGAGAGAGAGGATCCCACTGACCATAAGAGCTTACACTCTACAGGAGAGAGAGGACCCTGCTGACCATAATTGCTTACACTCTGCAGGAGAGATAGGACCCCACTGACAATAAGAGCTTACACTCTACAGGAGAGAGAGGACCCTGCTGACCATAAGAGCTTACACTCTGCAGGAGAGAGAGGACCCCACTGACCATAAGATCTTACACTCCACAGGAGAGAGAGAGGACCCCACTGAGCATAAGAGCTTACACTCTACAGGAGAGAGAGGACCCCGCTGACCATAAGAGCTTACACTCTACAGGAGAGAGAGGACCCCACTGACCATAAGACCTTACACTCTACTGGGGAGAGAGAATCCAACTGACCATAAGAGCTTACACTCTACAGGAGAGAGAGGACCCCGCTGACCATAAGAGCTTACACTCTGCAGGAGAGAGAGGACCCCACTGACCATAAGAGCTTACACTCTACAGGAGAGAGAGGACCCCACTGACCATAAGATCTTACACTCCACAGGAGAGAGAGAGGACCCCACTGAGCATAAGAGCTTACACTCTACAGGAGAGAGAGGACCCTGCTGACCATAAGAGCTTACACTCTACAGGAGAGAGAGGATCCCACTCACCATAAGAGCTTACACTCTGCAGGAGAGATAGGACCCCACTGACCATAAGAGCTTATATTCTGACTCATGGGTATGTAGAACGCAGTGGTGCCTGGATAGACCTATTCTTTTGGGCGCTTCCGTATTGACCTGTACTCACGTTCATACCGATTTATCAGATAGCTTAACTCAGCCACGTTCTCATGTAAGAAGACTCCAGGAAAAGAGGATTGCTTTAACCGAAATTCTTGTATTATGATGAAAGTAGCAGGTAAAAAGGAATATTCAACAGAGGACATGTAATAGGATGCATACAGATATGGGGATGATGACAAAATGGAGAATAAGGGCGTGAACAAACATACATCACAGGACTACAGTGAGAGAGTTGGGACAAAATAAAGGGAAAGGCAAACTTCTGCCTAGAAAGAAGGATAGAACACAAGCAATGCAAAACACTGAATGATTTCCCAAGTCGTGGGACATGACACTCCCCGTCTGAAATCCTTGGATTTCACGATGTCCGTAATTCTTCGAAGTCGTTCGAACCTGAAAAAACAAGAGGAAGAAAACATGCATGAAATAATAAACATAAAAGATTTTTAAGTCCAACTCGTTGTTGTTGACCCGTAGATCACACCGAAAGATAAGTTCAAGTATATAAAACCCATCTTCAGATTGAGGAAGCCGCAAACATGCAAACTCTTCCACCAACCCAGAATCCAATGGGAATGTTAAGGGTTCAATCCAATGGAAAATGTCAACATTCAATAAACTGGGGAATGAGGAGGAATGCTCCCCGCCGTGAACAACGTCCAGGAGCATGTTCAGTTCATGTGATGTCCTCCTTTCGTAGAAGCAACACGAGTTCAGTGACCGGGCGGAAGAAGGTTCGGGTAGAGCCCCCTTTTGTCACCTTAACTTCTACCTTACGAGTCTTTCCGTCCTCACTGGGTAGGACCTTGGTGATAAGTCCCATTGGCCAGTCATTACGATGAGCCTCTGTATCCTTTAAGAGAACAAGGTCTCCTTCTTGGAGATTGGGACTGGGCGTCTGCCATTTGTGACGGTTTTGAAGCAAGTGTAAATATTTGGTCTTCCATCGATGCCAAAACACGTTAGCCAGGTGTTGTACTTGCCTCCACTGACGTCTGTAAATGTCCTTATTATCGAAGTTCCCAGGCGGAACTGTAGCAGCTCCAATCTTCTGTGTGAGAAGTGTGGCTGGAGAAACATCAGAACCCAAGTTGAGGTCCTTTAGGTTTGTGGCGTGGTCCTCAGATGGAAACGCGTTCATTACTTCTTGTACAACTTCAGCAATTTCTACTGCCAATACCGCAGCGCAAAGCTCGAGTCTGGGTACAGAGTGTGCAGGCTTTGGAGTTAACTTGGCTTTACCCAGGATGAAACCACAGTGTACCTTGTTAGCTCCTAAGGTCATCAGATAAGCTACTGCGGCTATGGCTTCTGTAGATGCGTCAGAGAAAATATGAACTTCTCTTCTGATTGCAGTCAAAGGTGATCTTGGAGAATAACAACGTGGGACTTGGAGTTGCTCTAAGAACTTCAGAGACTTCTTCCACGCCTCCCACCTTTGCTGTTTCTGAGTTGGGAGCGGGGTGTCCCAATCCGTGTTCTCGGCCGTAAGCTGTCTTAACAGTATCTTGCCTTGAATAGTGATGGGTGCTACAAACCCGAGAGGATCATAGATGCTATTTATGACAGATAGGACTCCTCGTTTGGTAAAGGGTTTGTCATAGGGTGACACTTGGAAAGTGAAGGTGTCCCGTTTGATATCCCACAGTAGACCAAGGCTGCGCTGTGTTGGAGGAACATCGGAACCCAAGTTGAGGTCCTTTAGGTTTGAGGCATGGTCCTCAGATGGAAACGCGTTCATTACCTCTTGACTGTTAGAGATAATCTTGTGGAGTCTGAGGTTTGATGTGGATAGCATTTCCTGTGTTCTGGAGAGTAGGTCAATTGCATCTTCGCTTGTGGGCAAGGACTTGAGCCCATCGTCCACGTAGAAGTTCTTCTCTACAAATTGCCGAGCATCGGAACCGTACTCTCTCTCACCTTCCTGGGCTGTCCGTCTCAGTCCATAGATCGCCACAGCAGGTGAGGGACTGTTGCCGAAGACATGGACCTTCATCCGGTAGTCTATGACCTGATTGTTGACATTGTTGTCTTTGTGCCATAGGAACCTAAGATAGTTTCTGTTGTCTTCTTTCACAATGAAGCAATGAAACATCTGCTGAATGTCGGCCATTATGGCAACAGGTCCTTGTCTGAAGCGGATCAATACTCCAAGGAGGCTGTTGTTCAGGTTGGGCCCAGTTAGGAGCAGGTTATTGAGAGAGAGGCCTTCAAACTGAGCACTGGAGTCAAACACCACTCTGATCTGGTTAGGCTTGCGAGGGTGATAGACACCAAAGGATGGAAGATACCAACATTCTTCTCCCTCCCTCAGTGGTGGCGCAGGTTCAGCATGATTTCTGTCAAAGATGTTCTGCATAAAGTCAATGAAATGCTTCTCCATCTCTGGTTTCCTCTTTAGGGTACGCTTTAAGGATGAGAACCTTGCAGTTGCTTGCTGCAGGTTGTTCGGCAACCTCACTCTTGGGAAACGAAAGGGTAAAGGAGCTACCCAACTGTTGGAGTCGTCTTGAACAAATTCTTTATCCATAACCTTTATAAATTCTTTATCTTCCCTTGTGGGTGCCAACTTGTTGTCATTACTTGTGGAATCGAACACTGATGACCCGAGGTTTTCTTCCCAGGACTGGAGTGTGTTCATGTTGTTGAAGGATTCCTGTTGCCACTTGGTGTTGCTCACTTTCTCTTTCACCCAGTAGTGATGTGGGCATGGTTGGAAATGGGTGCTGCGACCATTTGACAAGATGTGTGTCTTGTAAGAGGAGATGTTGTTAGGTCTCTTCATCTTGTGTATGCAAACATTGCCTATGATTACCCAGCCTAGATCTAAGCGTTGGGCAAATGGTGCATCGTGTGGTCCATTAATTTGCTGACGCACCTTGTGCAGCCGGAGGATGTCTCTGCCTAGCAGAATCAGGATATCTGCACTGTTGTTGAGGGCTGGTATCTTGTTTGCTATCCCCTTGAGATGTTGGTGATGAAGAGCAGCCTCTGGCGTTGGGATCTCTTCTCGATTGGATGGAATCTGGTTGCACTCGACCAGTGTAGGTAACGGTATCTCGACGGTGTTCTCGAGAGATGTCGCTGTAAGACCACTGGCCCTTCTCCCATAAACCTCTGTAACACCACTGCAGGTACCTAAGGTGTAAGGGTAGGCATTTCCCTTTAAGTTAAACATATCAAAGAGTTCTGACCTTGCAAGTGATCGGTTGCTCTGATCATCCAGAAGGACGTACACCTTCACGGCTTTCTCTGGGTGACCGTTGGGATATACGTTCACCAGGCAAATCTTCGCACAGGACTTGTCCCAGAGGTCTTCTCCGCAGACTTCTGTGCATGAAGAAGATATTGTGGTATGGCTTGCAGTTTGAGCTGCGTCCTCCCCGCCATGGCTCGTGGTGGGGGAAGGAGTAAGTGTAGAGTCAGGACGGAATGGGTGGAGTGCTTGTACGTGGTCCTCACTGTCACACTCCATGCACTTAATTGTAGTTTTACAGTCTTTAGCAAGGTGTTCAGTAGAAGCACAACATCTGTAGCATACCCCGAACCTCTTTAGAAGCTCCTTGCGTTCCTGGAGCGGTTTCTTCCTGAAGCCGATGCACTTTTTTAAGGGATGTGGCTTCTTGTGGATGGGACATTCACGATTTGGGTTCTCTATCTTTTCACCTTTGTTACTCTTGTCTGGGGCTGGTGTTGGTAAGGGAAGAATATCCGTCTTCTTCACTGACACTGGACCCCTGCGGTTTCTATCATTCGAGCGTGCGCTCACGTATTTAGAAGGAGGTGAAGCTGGGCCACTGTATTCTTCATAGGAAAAGCTTGGGTCGTTCTTGCGCTCTGCCACATCTTTTATAAACTCACAGAAGTAGGAGAACGGAGGAAACGACACTTGATGGTCTTTCTTGTATTTTGACCCTAGTGTAGTCCACCTTTCTTGTACGTTGTATGGTAGCTTGGAGATAATGGGATTTACTCCACGAGCAGTGTCCAGATAGCTGAGGCCAGGTAGGTGGGTGTCTGCCTTGGCCAGCTGGAGCTCTAACAGCAAGTCACTGAGCTCTAGGAACTTTGAACTGTCCTTGCTTGATATCTTTGGAAAACTCTGTAGACGCTTGAACAGTGCATTCTCTATGGCTTCTGGACTGCCAAAGTTTTTCTCTAGTCTTTCCCATGCAGCCATGAGACCAGCCATTGGATTACTGATATGTACAGACCTGAGTCTCTTGACACGCTCTGTGGATTGTGGTCCTAGCCATCTGATTAGCAGGTCCAGCTCTTCGGCAGCAGTGATGCCGAGGTCACTAGTTACGGTTCTAAAGGCATTTTTCCAACCTCTGTAATTTTCAGGTTGGTCGTCAAACCTTGTGAGACCGGTTTTAGTAAGTTCGCGGCGAATCATGTACCTTGCGAAGTCGGACATGTCTGTTCTTTCTGACTTAGGATGCACGAATGTGGGCTGAGCGGTGTTGTACATAGGAGTGGAGACGTCTTGGACTTGAAACGTGGGTAAGTATGGAGTGGCATATGCATTTAGTCCAGCAACCGGTTTGGTGGGTATAGTCTCTGCTACATGCGGAGCTGGCACTGTGCGGTTGTCGAGAGTATAATGACCTGCCGGTATATTGGGTTGCGTGTAGATAATAGCCTGTGGAGTTTGATGAGATGCAGGGTCTTGGTGCATACTGGAATACGAAGGAAGTTCAAGTTTGGGAGCATTGTGCTGACCTTGAGTGTAGGGTTCTGTAAGTTGATCGGCATCCTGGTGTCCTGGAGAAGCATGAACGCCATCAGAAGTGTTAGTGATGATCTGCGGTTCGCCATTTTGGCTTAGCACGTAGTCTCTTGTGCGTTCAATAGGGTCCTCCGCCTCCACTTCACACAAACTGATGCTGTCTCTTTGACTCCCACTGATAGCTCGCTCCAGGATCCTTAACTCCGCCATGGCTGTTGCGTGCTCACATTCCTTCTCCAGAGCTTCCTTGCGTGCTGCATCCGCATCCATTTCTGCTCTCTTTTGTGCTGTGGCTGCATCCATATCTGCTCTCCTTTGCGCAAAGGCTGCTTGTATCTTAGACGTTTCTGCCTTAGCACGTGCCCTTATAAGCTGCTGGCTGAGAGTGGAATATTTTGATGAACTTGACCTAGATGAGCGTTTTGAGTGCTTAGACGATTTGGATGAGCGAGATGATGCATCTGGTGTCCGTGCAATTTTAGCCTCTATCTTTGTCTTAATGTCGCGTACGGTGCAGTCCCTTTCAGAATTAAGCTGCTGGAAACTTTGCAATTCTTTTAAAGTCTCTGGCAAATTCAGTTTCTTCAGGAGAATAATGTATTGATCAGTCTTCTCCATATACCTTTGGTATGCTGTGCATAATTGTTCTAGGGCTCCCTCAAGTGGTAACTCATGAGAAGCAGGCCTTGATACAGTGTCTATGTGACTCAGCACTTTCTCCCACAGTGAAGACACATCACTATATACAACACATTTTTCAGTCTCTAAATTCTCCATGACTTTCCATGTAGGTTTAACTGTACGTTTTCCTCTTTCACTAGCTGGTGGATGGGGATCTGGGTCTCTGTCCTGTGTTTGTAAGTCTGGTAGGGACATTGTATTCCTTGCTTCAGACATGATTTGCTTGCAGGCAGGAAGAGTGGATGATGAGGGTTATACTTCTCACTGTTTATCTGCAGTGTGTGCTTCTATGCACACTGGGGTCTGGCTGGGAACTGGGTTACTGTGTATCTGGGAAATGTCCTTTTCCACTGAGGTTCAGCACAGACCTTGAGTTACTGTCTCTGAAGGCAGGCTATTCCTTTTTACTATTCTGACTCATGGGTATGTAGAACGCAGTGGTGCCTGGATAGACCTATTCTTTTGGGCGCTTCCGTATTGACCTGTACTCACGTTCATACCGATTTATCAGATAGCTTAACTCAGCCACGTTCTCATGTAAGAAGACTCCAGGAAAAGAGGATTGCTTTAACCGAAATTCTTGTATTATGATGAAAGTAGCAGGTAAAAAGGAATATTCAACAGAGGACATGTAATAGGATGCATACAGATATGGGGATGATGACAAAATGGAGAATAAGGGCGTGAACAAACATACATCACAGGACTACAGTGAGAGAGTTGGGACAAAATAAAGGGAAAGGCAAACTTCTGCCTAGAAAGAAGGATAGAACACAAGCAATGCAAAACACTGAATGATTTCCCAAGTCGTGGGACATGACAGCTTACACTCTACAGGAGAGAGAGGACCCCGCTGACCATAAGAGCTTACACTCTGCAGGAGAGAGAGGTCCCCACTGACCATAAGAGCTTACACTCTACAGGAGAGAGAGGACCCCACTGACCATAAGAGCTTACACTCTACAGGAGAGAGAGGACCCCACTGACCACAAGAGCTTACACTCCACAGGAGAGAGAGAGGACCCCACTGACCATAAGAGCTTACACTCTACAGGAGAGAGAGGACCCCACTGACCATAAGAGCTTACACTCTACAGGAGAGAGAGGACCCCACTGACCACAAGAGCTTACACTCCACAGGAGAGAGAGAGGACCCCACTGACCATAAGAGCTTACACTCTACAGGAGAGAGAGGACCTCGCTGACCATAAGAGCTTACACTCTACAGGAGAGAGAGGATACCACTGACCATAAGAGCTTACACTCTACAGGAGAGAGAGGACCCCACTGACCATAAGAGCTTACACTCTACAGGAGAGAGAGGACCCCACTGACCATAAGAGCTTACACTCTACAGGAGAGAGAGGACCCCACTGACCATAAGAGCTTACACTCTACAGGAGAGAGAGAGGACCCCACTGACCACAAGAGCTTACACTCCACAGGAGAGAGAGAGGACCCCACGGACCATAAGAGCTTACACTCTACAGGAGAGAGAGGACCCCGCTGACCATAAGAGCTTACACTCTACAGGAGAGAGAGGACCCCACTGACCATAAGAGCTTACACTCTACAGGAGAGAGAGGACCCCACTGACCATAAGAGCTTACACTCCACAGGAGAGAGAGGACCCCACTGACCATAAGAGCTTACACTGTACCTGAGGATCTGCTCCCAGAGATTATTTTAAATAAAAGGGGGTGTTACCAGTGTATTTTTATTTTTTGGTTGAGAAAGTTGTATAAAGGACTGCTTTTTGTGGTATGAGAAGTTTTAGTGCTACAATTTTGGAGTTCAAAATGATTTCTTTTTATTCCATTTTTGAGGGAGACAAAAGTAACTAAAAAACAACGCTTATGCCATTTCAATTTTATTTTTTCCCTTTGGCATTCATATTATGGAATAAATATCATCATTCTTTATTAGTTCATACAGATAAGAGAAGCCGTACTGGGCCCCTGGCTTTAAAGGAACGCTGACATGATAGTGTTAAGGCGGGAATGTACTGAGCAGAAGGATTTGTGATGGGCATGGGGTTAAATTGTAGTAGGGGTGTATTAGGTGACATCAGAGAGGAGAGCTAATTGGTGAGGAGAGGGGTTATTAAGGTAGAGCCATTTGCTGGCAGGCAGCCATTTTTGGTAGCCCACCAAAAGAAACAATGAATCAATCCTGCTTTGGGGTTGTGTTGCAGGCAATGGCACGGGGAACATTGCACAGGTAGAGGGAAGAATGGAGTCAATGACATTTCAACAAATTCTTGATGCAAATGCAGGGCCCCAGAGACCTGGTCGTTGCAGTAACATCGCTCTGCCACTAAGGGGAGTGATGGTACGTCTGATGGCACTAAAGGAGTTCACCTGACCAGGTATCACAGGCACCAATACACTTCACCGTCTGGCCTCCAGGGGAAGCTAAGGGTACTATGCATTAGGCCACTCCTCACAATCTGGTAAAACTGGGGGTTGGATAGAAAGTGAGAGAAGCTGACTGGGTTTTGCCCAGGCAACACCTAGTGAGAGAAGGGGTTGCTTGAGAAGATTCAGGGGGGTCTCTGTCAGGGGTGGGATCCTGACAGAGGCCTAGCGAACAGAACAGAACGTTAGGGAACCGCACCTGCACTGATTTGCGGCGGTATCTTAAGAAAGGACAAGAAGCGAGGTTTATTGTGAAGCAGTGAGAAACGAGATCACAGCAAAAAGGAGATAATACCAGTAGGAGTCGTGCCGTAAGATCGAGGCAACATCCTACTGAGGCGCGTAGCCGGTGGCCGGAACGCCGAGGAAGTATTGGGCTCCAAGCATTACTTCAAACAGCGGCAGGACAGTTAATTATAGGTTGGCTGTCTCACCTAAATCACCTAAGCAGACATAGGGGGCAATTGTGGGAGAGGGGCGACACTAGGGTCCCGGAAGAACTCCAGGCCTACCCGTCATATGGGTGCGTCCTAGCCATATCATCTGGGGGATGGAGAAGAACATCAGAAAAGATACGAGTTGTGGGAAAGAACATCAGAATAAGACACAACAGTTGTGAGGACTATCCCGTGGTGCTCAGCAGGGAAGTACTACAACACACAGGCGCTAGAAGGTAGGCACTGATTTCCACCTGTGAAGGGAGCTCTGGATGTGCCTTCGGACTGGCCGGTCTCAGCCAGCCCTGTTAGCAGTGCTCCGGATTGCGGACCCTGAAGCCTACAGTAAAGAGGTAAAGAGACTGCAACCCTGTGTCTTCGTTATTTAATCGCACCACCACCTTTAATTGGACGCCCCTTAGCAGGGTCACGGACCGGGTCAGGCCACCGTGACAACCCCAAGACCGAGACTGAGAGGCCCGGTACCGAGTGCCCCGCGGCCCTGCGTCTGGGGGCGCTCCACAAACATAACACCATCTGTAAGAAAGCTGAAGTTGAAAGGAAATGGCTTCTATAGCGCTGCTCACCATTGTTGGCACCCTTCATTTCTTTCACAGACTAAATGGAAATGTATCAAAGTGATATCCTCAGGATTTTTTAATTAGTGATCCAAAGTAATCCACCAATGAAACATTGTTTTTCAACTTATATTTTGCAATTTCAGAGAAGAAACAGAATAAACATCATGTGCAGCAGTAAAGGAGCCCCTAATTAATAATCGGTTGCCCACCCTTTGGCATTGATGACGGCCTCCAAATGTTTCTTGTAGCCATCTGTAAGCTTCTTGCACTTCTCAGCTATATTTTCTCGAACTCTTCCTTTGCAGTTTGTTCAAGCTCTTAAATGTTTGCAGATTTCTTTTTCACAATGGCAGATTTCAGCTCACTCCAAAGCTTTTCAATGGGATTGGTGTCAGGACTCATTGATGGCCATTTTAAAACAGTCATTTTTTTCTTTTGCAACTAGTTCTGTGTACTTTTGGATGTGTGCTTTGGGTGATTGTCAAACCAAGTTTTCTTACACTGGGTAGGACATTTCACTCTAAAATCTCTTGATAGTTCTCTGATTCATGATTCCTGTGATATGGTCAAGGCCTCCAGCATCAGACGCAGCAAAGCAACCCCACAGCACTATGGATCCTTCCCCATGCTTAATTGTTAGTAGGATGTTATTTTCCTTGTAAGCTTTATTGCTCTGTTGGGAAACAAACTGTTGCTTTGCATTGACAAAAAGCTCTATTTTTGTTTCATTTGTCCACAGACATCCCAGAAGGATTGTGGTTTGTCAAGCTACTCTTTAGCAAGGATCAGTTGTTCATTTTTATATCTTTTCTTCAGCAATTGTTTCTTCCTTGGCCTTCACCCATAAAGTTCTGCTTGGTTTAGGATGTGGCATATGGTACTTGTTGAAACCATGACCACACACACTGTTCCAGGTTGGCCTTCAGGTGTTTGGATATTTGACATGGTGTTTTTTCCACCATTCGCACCAACCTTCATAAACATCTCTTGGGAAAGGCCAGGTTCACATGTTCAGTATTTGGTCAGTATTTTACATCAATATTTGTAGCCAAAACAAGGAGAGGAACAAAGAGAGAATAAGTTTAATAGAAAAATGTCACCATAATTTTACTTATATAGCGCCAACATATTCCGCAGAGCTTTACACCACTTCTGTATTTATCACCACTAGTGATGAGCGAGTGTACTCGTTGCTCTCCGAGTATTTGTAACTGCTTGGAGATTTTGTTTTTGTTGATGCAACTGCATGATTTATGGCTGCTAGGCAGCCTGAGTACATGTGGGGGTTGCCTGGTTGCTAGGGAATCCCCACATGTAATCAAGCTGTCTAGTAGCCACAAATTATGCAGCTGCGGCAAGGAAAACTTGCAGTCACAAATACTCTGAGACCACCTGAGCGTGCTCTGGAAAACCCGAGCAACGAGTATACTCGCTCATCACTAGTGATCATCATACTATGAAGAGATTTGTAGTGGATATGTAGTACAGACAGGTTTGTACAGATATAAGCATAATGAGAAAGGTTTCTCACAGAAAAATTCATCAGATTGAGGCTACAGTCACATGTTCAGTATTTGGTTAGTGGTGACATGTTTCAAATATACTTTTCCTCTGATTGTTCCTCAACTGGTTTTGGCCTTCAAATACTGGTGTAAAATACTGACCAAATACTGATATTGTGACCGTAGCCTAAGTGAGCAACTGATAAAATCCCATTACAAAGCAGCAACAGGAATTTGAAGCTGCTGGAGCCTCTGGAGTGCCGCAAACTTCAAAATGTAGGATCCTCCGGAGGTTGCAGTTCTGCATAAACCTCACAGCTCTCACAAGCAAAAACAGTTGCAGAAGGCCAGACATACATGAAGACTAATTGCAAAGCAGTTTCATTTACTGAGTAGTGTTGTGCAACCCTGAATATTCAAGATGGATGGATTAGTGGATGGTTGGTAGATGGCCGCCATGTCCCAACAAGGCTGCGATGTCAGCAAAGAGGTGGCAGAGTTATGTATTGGGCTGGAATCATGGGGAGAGCCGGTGGTAGACCCTTTATGGTTCTTGAAGGTTGAAAATAACCTGGGAAAAGTATACAGACTTTCTTACTGATCACTTTCTTCTAGGGTACAAAAAGAAGAACTGCGCCGTCCTTAGCAAAAACATCTTCATAGTCACAATGTCCCATCTAACTCTGCAAAGAAAACCCAAGTCATTGTCTGTTATGGGCATAAAATGTGAGGTCTTATGGTGCGACCACCGCCTCCCCTGACCACAGCCATATTGAGAACCTTTGGAGTAACCTCAAACACTTGGCCAGTAAGACACTTGCGATTTCAGTAAATGTGACCTCTGTGATGCAGTGACCCCTGTTACAGCTAGGGGGCCCTGCATGTGCTCCTCAGGATATGCATGGAGGCATATCTGTAGTTATAATGGTTGAACTAGCCACACACACCTCCCACCTATGGGAATGGCTACAAGTACATAATGTGACCATGTGGGTCACATGGGGAAAAATGGATGGACCTGAGTGGTCTGTGTGCCAGGTGCTGGAGGGCATCTGTGTTGGGAAGTCCTGGGAGTAGGATTAGATCCCTGAAGAGCACATGGGGGAGGCCTTGGACCTGGGGGCCTCTGTGTTGGACTGTCCCAGATGGGGATGCAAGTCCTGAATAGCACACAGAGAGGACGCGTGTGCAGAGACCCTGATGGCACTGCGTTTGGGGAAGCTACAGCCCGTCTGAGGATCTGGACTGTCAGGTCACCTGGTGAGCAAGGCATTGCCCGGGATGGTGTTCCCAGTTTGGCAGCTTCCCTGAGAGAGAGTGAATACTGACAGGAGTCAGAGTATGGAGCAGGAGCTCCTAGAAGGTAACCCAGCGTATGGGGTGCTGTGCGGTCACCCACGGCAACAGGTCAGAAAAGGATCAGCGTGTTTAGAGACTGCGACCCAATGTCATGTGCGCTATATGACTACGGACATTGATGAACTGTTTGGCCTACGGACACCCATGGTAACTGGACGAAGTGAGAGGTCCAGCATGTTTAGTGTCCATGAGATAAAGCCGAATATGAAGTGTCTAAAGATAAAGCTGCAACTTAATTTCACCGGTCGGTGCCTATTGTGTTCTATGAAGTGTATATGATGAACTGTGCATAATCAGGTTTATGATGCCATAGTAAACCATGTGGACTGTTTAAGTGGAAAAACCGTGTCTAAGTGCTCGAATCCCGTGCCAAGCGAGTGTCCCCCAATACACTCAGTAAGGTCAATCTTACAGCTCTTAATGCTGCAAACTCAACAATGACCGTTTTCATTTCTTTATAACCTGTAAAATGTTTTGAAATTCTGTTGTGTAGAAGAATTTGATGCATTCTGAGTGTTTTTTACATTTTGATAAAAATCCTGTTCTCATTGGGAAGTTTGTCCAATAAAATGTGATTTATCCTCTAATGGTTAATGATGTGAACATTATACTACTCATTTGCATCGGCCATTTAGGAAAATCACAGAAAATAGCATTTGTATAATAATTTGGAACACAGTAATATTTATAGCTGTTTTTCTTTTATAACCAGTTGGAGCCTTCTAAAAATAAAAGAATAAATAACAGAATCCTCACGATCCCCGGCATGGGGTAGATTACTGACCACCTTCTGCAATTTTACGCCATTGCATGTTCTACGGAACATAGACTTTGTGTGATCTAACACAGCTCAGTGATATGTCTTATTTATTTTTGTACTTTGCACCTGAAAATAACCATGAAAATCCCATACAAGTAATAACATGACGTTACCACCCAAACATTCTAAGTCAAACCCTTCTAAGATAAACTCGCTAGGTGTAAAGGATGCAGTGATTCAATCAGTCACTTGTAGTTAGTAACTGGCCAAGTGAAACACGTTACGGAAGGGGGGGTCAAATATTAACCAGGTCCCCTGACGTTTTCCCCTGACCTTGGAAATGTTTGCTGGTGTGTCCATCCCAAATTCAGAGCAGAGACCATTTCACTGGCATGAGATAATGGCAGCACAGTGTGGAGAGAGACATACAATCAATAGCACTTGTTGAGGTCAGCGCTGGTTTTGAACTTATGTTTGGCAAATATTCTTACATCAAGGTTGACATGTTTATCTGGGATGTTAGAAAAACACTGGATGTAAGCCTACAGAAGAAATATAAACCAGTGACTTCACGTAATCCAGAAACATCCTTTCTGGACAAAAATATATATATCCTGTATGAGCAAGAGCAGTGGGACACAACTCATTAAATTCATGTTTTTCAATCATCCCATTGAAGCAGGTGTATAAAATTCATTCCCTCGCCATGCCATGTGCCTTCACTAACCTTGTGAAAGAATGTATAGAAACTGACAAGAATACATTTTCATATGATCAAGAAAATGTACTTTTTACAGATTTTTTTTTTTTTTTCATGTATCATAATGTTTTTTTAATTCTGGAGTGTGGCCTGACGGCAGTTCTGGGATTGTACCATGGAGAGCCAATTTTCTCTCAGGTTATGCCAATTTGTTCAGGGGCGTTTCGAGTCGATGTTGTCTCATCTGTAAGAGGCCACAGGCTCACAAAAAGGCTACCTCAGACAGACTTGGCACAACTCTCTCCATCTGGCAGATTCCAGAGGAATCTCATCCTTCAGGGATCTGGTCTTCCAACAGGGTCCAAGGAATGGCTGCCATCTGGAAGTGTGAACCAAAGGCAGGAAGGGTCACCAGCAGGGACAAAGTCAAGAGGTCATATCGGGAACCGAATCTTAAAACAAGAGAATTGTCAAAATTCACACCGTGGTAAGAAAACAGGAGGAATCAGGAAACCAAAACAAAGACAGGAGCACAAACCAGGTAAGCAGAACTCATTGACTAGCAGTGGAAGTCAGAGACCCACAGTTTTAAAGGAAACCTGTCACCAGCAAAAACACTACTAAACTGCAGCTATTGGGTTAATCTTCAGGTTATTATTATTATTATTATTTATTTATATAGCACCATTAATTCCATGGTGCTGTACATGAGAAAGGGGTTACATACAGTGTTATAGATATCATTTACAGTAAACAGGTTTACAGTGACACACTGGTACAGAGGGGAGAGGACCCTGTCCTTGCGGACTTACATTCTATGGGATAGTGGGGATAGCGTTACTAACCTGGCAACCAAGGTGTGTAAGTGCATGTACATCTGCACGTGGCGCTCCTACTCCAGACAATAAGGCCTTGTCTTGAAATTGTTGTTTCCATTTTTCATCATTTACATATAAATAACTCATCTATCCACCCCGTGATTTCCATCATTTCATGATTTTTCCTTTTTGGTGTTGCAATTTCAATATTGTGCAGTTGTTCACATCAATGCCACAGACAAGCGCCGTGAGTCTGTAGCTTGAGTGAGCATTCTGTGACTTCTCCTCCATCTCCACCTGCTAATATACCCAAGTATGCAATTGTGCATATTATTGGTAATTTTGTTCTCAGTGGTTGATACCTTTTAATGGCTAACTGAAAGATGGTAATAAATAGCAAGCTTAAAATGTGTTATTATCTCTTTAGTGACCTATTAAAAGGTATCAACTAGAGACGTGAGAAACAATTCTGAGGACTCCGGTCAATTACTCAGGTCAGTAATCTGTGACCACCGGAGGGAGGAATCTCCTTACCTCCTGGTATTCCCAACTCTTCTTGTGCCTGCTACAATGTACCATAATCATTGCAGTATGATGATAATCAAAACAAGAGCAGGGAATGCCGGGAGGTTCGGAGATTCGCAGGCCTCCCGTCCAGCGGTCACAGATTACTGACTCGGCCGATGGTCTTCAGCATGGATTCTCCCATCTCTAGGATCAACCACTCAGGACTCTCAGTTTTGATAATTTTCTATCTGCTGGTCAACATTGTACAAAGAAATATTTTTCTGCCGATGATATGAATACTTACATCTAATGGAAAAAAAACAGCACATTGTTATCTAAAATGTGAACATGTGGCCTATAATGCCTGCAGTAGCTGGGAATGCTATTTGTGGTGTAGATATCAACAGTGGCGAATGGTGACAGACTGCAATAATTTTCTATGAGAAATACTTCATTTTCTGGAAGAATTTCAAGGGTGCCAACACTTTCGGCCATGACGGTAGGTATTTATTTGTGGTTTAGGCCTAGATTCTTGACATATTCTATTTACAGTATATCTCTTCTTATTCACTTTTTAGTACAATATGGCTTACAGATTAGGTGATTTATTTTGCCACTAGAAGGTATCACCTTATAATCCTCTTTAGCTGTAGGCGTTCCCTTATAATTAGACAGTCCGTCTTGTTCTAGCTGGGATAAAAGAATCCCAGCGGTGGACGGACGGCAGCGGCACAGTCCCGGTTGCCCAGTCCAGCCAGTGCAGGACTCATTAGCTTCAGGCCATTTGTTCTGCATTGTGTTTATACACAGTTTGCACATAGGGGACAGATTACTCCTGGGAGCCATGCTGGGTGTCATCTGGAGTTCTGCCCAAGTCCACCATCAACACAAAATGTTCTCCTTCATGGCACCAAACTAATAAATGTGAACTGCTTCTTAGCAATGGACCTTGTATAATAACCTGACGCTGCAGTGTTATGTCAGACTATGCGGAGCTGCACTTTTCTCTCCTTACACTTGTCAGTCAATCACTTTACTTTTTACAGAGAGATTGTATATTCAGACAATGTCAGTGCTAAGAGCAGGTCATTATGTGACTTTGATTTTATTTTTTATGTCATTATCTATATTTACAACCAATGTTTACACTGGTGACGAGGCCTCATTTAAGACTCCGACTGTTAGGGCCCTTGCAGACAGCCGTGTATTCCCTCATTCGAGAGATGCTACTGACACTCTATTCGCACTCTGATCCAGGCTTGATCCGAGTGTCGGTGTAGGGAGGAGAGCCAAGTTGATGGTCTCTCCTGCGTATCTGGGCCGGAACTGTCGGGGCTGTCACCAGTGTTGAAGAACGGAGAAGTACAGGGCACCTGACTGATAGGGGTGGGTCAGACTTAAATAGCAGTTTCAGCGGGAAGACAGGACACTTGGCGGGGACCGAGCTTGTGAGTAGTAAGACGGTTAACTTCCTCTTCACGGACGCAAATCCGCTAGCTATGCCTATACCCCCAGGTAGCCAGACTGCCGACGCTTCCTACCCTCAGCCCAGAGAGAGTTCCTCACCGGGTAGTGACCAGGATAGAGTACGGACCTTTGTTCTGCTCAGCACCGCGGAGGCACCGCTTAGTCCCATCCTTGCGGTGCCTGCTGAGGACCGGACCGGGCCTGTGGCTGTGTCCACAGGACTTTGAGCTCCTACTGCGGCCTTGCTCACTGAACTCTCTGCTTCTTCTTCTGTGCCGCCGATCATCACCTCTGCCTCACCATGTGCACAGATCAGGAGTTCACATGCCAAAGAACCTGGAGGATTCGTCATCGCAAGGAGAAAGTGCATCGCTCATCTACGGAACCGGATCGGAGACATCTCGTGCTGAGGTTCTGTCGAGGGATCTTCCAGCCGCCTTCCTCCAGCGCACAGAGACTGATAAGTTAACCTGTTACATTCTATTGCATTTGACTTCCCCCTATCCTCCAATCACATTCCTTAACCCCCTGCTTGTACCATTGCTGTTTCTATACATAAAGAACCTGTTAACCCTTGATCTGTCTCCTGTGTGTCACTGCATCCTACGCACCTGCTAGTATCCTACAAGTGGTGTAGTCGGCAGGATGCAGTCCAATAGCATGCAGGCGGCAGACCAAGCAATTGGGGGTGGCCCCAGGACTAGCCTTTCCTTCGGGGTCATGCTGAGTAATTTGTCCAAGCTCACGGGGAGCAACACTATGCTTTGGAGCTGGACTGAGCGCCTTAGAGGCATGATGAGAATGCACTCAATCACCTCCGCGCTGGAGGCTGAGGTGGCCATTATGGCCCTGGACAGAGAAGCCAGGGATTCAGTAATGTTACTGACCCCATAAGACCAGGATACCTTTAATAAGGTGCTACAGTTCTTGGAGGAGACCCACGGGGACCCCACGGACGTAGGGGAACTGAGAACACAACTTTTTAGTAGGATGCAGGAGGAGCTGGAGGCCATGACCCAATATATGAATGCCTTGCAAGAGCTACACACCACAATTATTAGGAAAGATGGCAGGGGAGTTGGACCCACAGACATAATGCTATGAGACCTCCTAGTGACAGGATTGAGAGACGTGCTGACAAAAGAAGCCCTGTGAGAACGTGTATGGGTGAAACCCCAAATTAGTTTCCCTGAAGTAGGGAGTGAGACACGCCTGCGTGACCAGGAGCAGGGGGTGACAGCCCCGGTGGGGAAGGTCCAGAGCGTGGGGGTGTCTGTAAATGCTATTGCTGTGTGAAAGTAGAACTGGCTGACATCAAGTAAAATATGGTGGCTACCAGTAACCCTTCAGAGGGCAGAGAGGGCCCGGAGCCCCGCCATGACTCCAGAATAATTCGCTGGCCAAGGCTTATCACGTGTTACAACTGTGGAGAGATTGGACACATTGCACGGCACTGCACTTGCCGCGGAAGAGTGACGTCTCGTCGCCCGTTAAACTGGAGGGCTCCAAGCCTGGGGGATGCTGCCTTGAGCCAGAACAAGTAAGGAAGAGCAGCGGAAGTCCCGCAAGTTTAGTGTCAACATGCCTCGTGATATGGGCAGAAATGGACGGACGTGCTGTGCGATGCCTGGTGGACATGGGCTTGCAGGTGACAACGATGCCAGAGGCTTTTTACCGGAATCATTTTCCCTGGGCAAACCGACCCGAATGGGGCTCTGAGATAAAGTTAATGGCAGCCAACCAACTACCCATCCCGGTCGCAGGGGTGGTATGGATGCAAGTATCCATCTGTGAGAAAGACCTGGGGCGGAAAGGAGTGGGACTGACACAGGGAGAAGTGAACTATGGACGCGTCATTACCTTGGGGATGAATGTGCTAAAGGCGTTTGGAAGCCTTCTAATCAGAGACCCCTCTAACAAGACTTTGAAACAATGGGGCCCACACACACCACAGGGAAGAATTTTCCAGCAACTGACATGGGTGGCACAAGCGCAGGAGTCTAACTGTGAGGGAGGAGTGTTAGGGAAAGTAATTGTTCCGGCCTCCACCAAGATTGTGCTTCCACCAGGATAAACAGTGCTGTCCCTGCCCGTTCATGCTTGTGTCCCCCTGGAGGGGGGTGAGGTCCAAATCGAACCATCCTCTTCTGAACAACTACCCATGGGACTCCTGGTGGCGTGTACATTGGTCATTGTAAGGGAAGGAAGTGTTCTGGTGCGGTGCATTAACTTAGAAGATCAGGACATTACTGTCATTCTCAGAAGTGTGGTGGCCTGAATCATGAACCTACCGGAAGAAGTAATGCCTCCTCAAACAGTGCAATTGGAGGTACAACCTGGGAACCCCTGGACTGTGTCAGTGAACTCCATCTCAGTGTCAGAACCTCGTTACATCAAGGAAGGCTGGCCCACATTGGAATAAATGCGGGCTGAACTGGCCGAACTCGAACCCGCTCAGGTATGACAGGTAGAAGCTCAGCTGGGAAAGTATAAGGAAGTCTTCACCCTCCACGAAGATGATTTTGGCTGCACCGCGGCCATTGCGCACGAAATACCAACTGGAAGTGCCATGCCCATACGAGAGCATTACCAACAAATTCCCCCATAGTTGTACCAGGAAGTGAAAAACATGCTGAATCAGATGTTGCAGGCCAGTGTGATCCGGGAGAGCCAGAATCCGTGGGCTGCCCCAATTGTGTTGATGCAAAAGAAAGACAGCACTTTGCGGTTTTGTGTGGACTACCAAAAACTTAATGCCTGTATGGTGAGGGACTCGTACCCACACCCGCTGCCCCGGATTGAGGAGTCCCTGTCTGCTCTGGGGAAAGCCAGGTTCTTCTCTACACTGGACCTCGCCAGCGGCTACTGGCAAGTCCCAATGTCTGAACAAGATTGAGCAAAGACTGCCTTAATTTTTCCCATGGGTCTCTATGAGTTCAACCGCATGCCGTTTAGCCTAGCCAATGCTCCCAGAACTTTCCAACTTCTCATGGAGAGGTGCCTGGGGGACTTGAACTTTGAATCGATACTCATCTACCTGGATGACATTATAGTCTTCGCAGTTTCATTTGAGGAACATCTGCAACGCCTGGAACAAGTGTTGGCCTGCCTTCAGAAGCACGGACTAAAGGTGAAGCCCCAGAAGTGTCATTTGTTCCGCACACTGATTGAATACCTGGGTCATGTCGTTTCTGCCAAAGGGGTGGAACCCTCCAGAGAAAAGGTAGCCATGATTCAAGACTGGCCCACTTCAGAGACCGTGAAAGATGTGCGGGCGTTCCTGGGACTGACTGGTTATTACAGGCAGTTTGTGAAGAATTTCACTTGACAGGCAAAGCCTTTACAGGAACTGTTGAAAAAGGTACCCCCTCGTGGCAAGAACTGGAAAATCTGTTGGCAGGAGTCTCAAGAAGAAGCCTTTCAAGATCTCAAAAGGGGACTCACCGAAGCTCCCAACCTGGCCTATGTGGATTTCTCTCAATCGTTCATTCTCCACACTAAAGGGAGTCTGCTGGGACTTGGGGCTGTGTTGTCACAGATGCAGGACAGAAGAGAGAGGGTGATGACTTATGCCAGTCGATCCCTTCACAATTCCAAACGCAATCCGGACAATTACAGTTCTTTCAAGTTGGAGCTGTTAATGTTGGTGTGGGCTATGATGGAGAGATTCACGAAATATCTGTCTGGCTCTGGTGCGGACCAATAACAACCCACTTGCGCACCTGGAGAACGCGAGACTGGGGCCTTGGACAGCAGTGGGTAGCCAGGATGGCGAAACTCTGATATAAAATCGCCTACAGGAAGGGGGCAGAAAATACCCATGCTGATGCCCTGTCCCAGAGGAAGAGTACCAGAGACCAAGAGCTAGAGAATGAAGAGGTTCCTAGATTTTGGAAGTCCACCAGGACGGTGGAGGCAATGCAGGGACAGATACACACCCCAGCCCAAGATGACATACTGGGACGAACTCAAGATGAGTGGGTTCAGCTTCAACAGGAAGATGGTGAACTGGCTTTACTAAGACGATGTGTGGCTTCTCAGAGACTACCGGAGCTTGTCGGAAAGGGGGACCTTGTCCCCGGAGGCATTGCGGATGCTATGACAGTGGGAACAACTACGAATGAAGAACGGCTTACTATATCAAAACGCGCAACTGCAAACCGAGCCGAATGTGACCTGGCAAGTACTTGTTCTAACAACGTCACTATCTGAAATTGCTGTTGCTGCACATGAGCAAGGAAGTCCACTTGGGTCCAGAGAAGACCTTCCATTGGCTACCACTGTTCATCTTCCATCAGTTGAAGGTGAAAGTGGACGAGGCCTGTAGAAAGTGCCGAATATGTGAGCTGGCTAAGTCGCCAGAACAGAAGGCTCCTGTTCAGTCCCTTTATAATCTCTGCTCCTCTGGAATTCCTGACAATAGACTATCTGACCATCGGCCCGGCCCATCAGGGCTACGAACATTGCCTGGTAATGATGGATCATTTTACAAAGTTTGCCGTGGTGACTCTGACACGGGATCGCACTGCAGAGTCCGCTGCATATGCAATATGTAAGAACTTCATTCAACCCAATGGGTGTCCGAAGACAATTCACTCCGATCAGGGAGCTTGTTTCTTGGAAAAAGTAATGGATGAATTGCACCATCTGTACCGGATTGACAAATCCTGCACCACATCACACCACCCTCAAAGTAATGGTGCATATGAATGATTCAACCGTACACTGATCTAGATGTTAAGGACTCTAGAGGAAGATCAGAAGGCCCGGTGGGTAGAATACGTCTCAGAACTGGTGTGGGTGTACAATAATCGAATACACCGAACCACGGGATATACAACTTATTCCCTTCTGTTCGGCAGAGATGGAAAAGGAATCACCGACTTGGCGTTGGACCCAGAAAAGGACTACCCACGGAGGGGGGTGTCCTCCTGGGTATGAGAACATCGACACCGCCTGCAGATCTTACACCGGTTGGTCCAGACCAGGTTACAGGAACTAGAACATGCAGAGAGAACCTCGTCCGGAGCCAGAGTTTTGAGACCGTGTCTTAGTACGGGAGAAGCGCCCTTGAGACAAGCTGGAAAATCATTGGGAGAAAGACCCGTATCGGGTGAAGAGAAGAGTTAGTTCAGAGGGACCTGTTTACGAAGTTCAACCTGAGGGAAGAGAAGATGCCCCCACTCGGATTCTTCATCGGAACATGCTCTGACCCTGCTTGTGTAAGGACCATGTTCGAGTAGAAGAAGAGCCCGAGGCTCCTGAAATGGTCCATATGCCAGTAGGAGCAGAGGACAAAGAAGGGGGTGAAGGATTAATCTCCGAGAGGTTAGAACTAGAGGATGCAAGCTCTCTCATGGCTCTTCCCCCACAGCCGGATTCGGACCCACAGGAGGGCTCCACTACTTCTTCTGAACTGAGACGCTCTGAGCGAACAACAGCTGGCAAGCCCCCGAACGCTATGACCAAGAGAACTTTATCTGGCAGCAATTCACACAGAGGAAGGGAAGACGGCCATACACTTCTCGAAGAGTCTCACCCGTGGAATGGCAAGGAAAAGGAGCGGGGGAGTGTAGGGAGGAGAACCAAGTTGATGGTCTCTCATGTGTATCTGGGCCGGAACCGTCGGGACTGTCACCAGTGTTGCAAGGGGAAGAGATTGCTGACTGGAGCAGTATAGGGCACCTGACTGATGGGGCAGGGGGAACTTAAATTGCGGGGACCGAGCTTGTGAGTAGTAAGATGGTTAACTCCCTCTTTACAGACCCACGCCCGCTAGCTGTGTCTATACCCCCAGCTAGCCAGACTGCCGACGCTTCCTACCCTCAGCCCAGAGAGACTTCCTCACCAGGTAGTGACCAGGATAGAGTATGGATCTTCGCTCTGCTCACCATCGCGGAGGCACCGCTTAGTCCCATTCTCGCAGTGCCTGTGGCTGTGTCCGCTGGACTGTGTGCCCCTACTGCGACCTTGCTCACTGAACTCTCTGCTTCTTCTTCTGTGCCACTGACCATCACCTCTACCTCACCGTGTGCAGGGATCAGGAGATTGTATGCCGAAGAACTCGGAGGATTCGTCGTCGCAAGGAGAAAGTGCATCGCTCATCTGCAGGACAGGATCGGAGACATCTCGCGCCACCTGAGGCACCGTTGTGGGAACTTCCAGCCGCCTTCCTCCAGCGCACAGAGACTGATAAGTTAACCTGTTACATTCAATTGCATTTGACTTTCCCACTATCCTCCAATCACATTCCTTACCCCCCTGATTGTACCATTACTGTTTCTATACATAAAGAACCTGTTAACCCTTGTTCTGCCTCCTGTGTATCACTGCATCCTACACACCTGCTAGCATCCTACATCGGCACAGTGTGATCAGAACACACTGTTAGGAGAAAATGGAGAACAACATTTCCCCATCTTCTCCATTCTGTGAGTCCACAGAAATCAGACTACAGTCTAGTGTAACAACCCTGCTGGCATCACTGCATGGCCTCCCATCCCCCACCTGCATTACACTCAAACTCACTTACTTCACTGGGCCTTGTTGTGACTTCTCTCTGCTGCCAGCTCCATGCTGTGTGCCTCATGTCTGCTGTTTGCTCTGTGCATGCTCTGTCTGTGTGCATAGGGGGGCAGCGCCAGCAACTCCTGAGTCTTATTGAGACTGTATGCACCTTGCTAAGGTGTCCCCAGCCAATCACCATGAGGCTTCCTGTATTTAAGACATCCCCACCCATTGGTGGGGGCCTGTGCAACTCACTCCCTCAGTCAGTTCTTAGCTGCTGAGGTGCCAGGCCCTGTCTCTGTGACTCTTGTTTCCGCCACCCAGGGGGGCTTTGTACCCTGGTCTGTTTCCTGTGTTAGCCACCCAGTGGGGCATAGTGCCCTGGCCTGTGACCTTGTGTAGCCACCCAGTGGGGAGTAGTACCCTGGCCTGTGTCCTTGTCTCTGTGCCTTGTCTCATTCCTGACTCTGTCTAAGTCTAGTCCTGCTCCTGTGTTCATTTATATCCCTGTCTTGATTTGCTTTCTCTGCTATGCGTACTCTGTGTCTTGCTTTGCTCTGCTCTCTGTGTCTTGCTTTGCTCTGCTTTCGGCTCTGCTCTCTTGCTTTGCTCCTTGCTCTGCACTTTGTGGCTTTGCTCTGCTTTCAGCTCTGCACTCTGTGTCTTGCTTTGCTCTGCTTTCGGCTCTGCTCTCTGCGACCTTGCTTTGCTCCTTGCTCTGCATTCTGTGACCTTGCTCTGCACTCTGTGGTTTTGCACTCAGCTCTGCACTCTGACTTTGCTCTGCTCTCAGCTCTGCACTGTGTGGCTCCACTTCTTGTGGTTCTTCCCTGCTCCGCCTCCTGCGTTTCTGCACTTGGCCCCACCTCCTGCTCTTGGCCCCGCCTCCTGCGTCTCTGCTCTTGGCTCCGCCTCCTGTTCTTGGCTCCATCTCCTGCGTTTCTGTGCTTGGCTCCGCCTCCTGCTCTTGGCTCCAAGACCTGCGTTTCTGTTCTTGGCTCTAGCTCCTGTGCTTCCGCTTTGCATCCGCTCTTGCGGTCTTTCTCTACCTATTCATAAGTCACTCCTGTCTGAACAGGTTCCTACCTGTTTTCATATATCTGCCTATATACCGGTCCCTACCGGTCCAGCCAGTGTAGCAGTCCTGTCTGCCTGTCCTCCCAGAGCGCCATCCGTACCTGCCTGCCAGAGAACCAGCCGTGCCCGCCTTCCTGCCAGTGTCTCTGTTGTACAAGTCTGCCTGCCTGTGTCCCAGCCATGCCTGCCTGTCTGCCAGAGTGCCAGCCGGCCCGCCTGCCTATCTATGTTCCGTTCATCCAGTGGCATCAGCAACCACAGCCAGACACCACCCTGGAGTGCTACCTGGTAGCTTCCTGCTGCACAAGCCTGACCTCACCATTAGAGGCTCCAGCGAAGACCAAGGAAGATACTTAGTTACGCCCCTTCCAGGGTAGTCTGGTCTGTGGTCCAGTGGGACCACACCCCCGTACACCCGTGCCAACCAGTCCGGACATCTAGTTGTCATCCGAGTGCATCCAATGGTTTCCACGCACTCATTGACTTGCATGGCTGAGTGCGATCCAGATATTGGATCAAACTCAGACATGCTGCATTTTTTTCCCTTGGACAGAGGAAAGTGTCGGACACATAAAAGGCTTCATAGGCTGACATTGGTCCGAGTGTGATCTGATGTTGTGTTGGAGCGTGCTTACACCGATAAAGCGACCGTCTGCAACTGTCATCCATAACTTCCCATCCACAGATCGAACGTCACGTCAAAGGTAACAGGTCCCTATCAGTAATCATATCTGTCTCCTATAACCTATCACCTGCCATCCATAACTTCCCGTACTCAGATCGGACGTCACACCCAAGGTAACAGGTCCCTATCAGTAATCATATCTGTCTCCTATAACCCTTCACCTGCCGTCCATAACTTCCCGTACTCAGATCGGACGTCATGCCCAAGGTAACAAGTCTCTACCAGTAATCATATCTGTCTCCTATAACCCTTCCCGCTGGACATAGCTGCAGTCACACATGATGGATGGATGCCCTTACGTGATCACACTCCACAATCACCACAACGCTCACACAACAGTAGCCTTCTGTATATAAAGGTCAAATGTCGGTAACGGAAGCCATCAGGGCTGAAATCCGCCATTGTAAACATTATTTCATTATTTCATGCAGTCAGACGAGCGCTCAGCTGAGCCTTTGAACAGGTTTGTTTGTGCAGCTTTTTTTGGCTGGCTCACCCCAGCGTAGATCAGTCTATCAGGAAGTGGGGAACACAGAGGCCTCCATACAGACGTCCAGGGCCCGGTGTAAGGCAGGGTCTAAGGAGCTGCTGTGTACGGGGCCGTGTCTGGCATACAAGACAGATAAAGCCTAGGATATGGCTGCTAAATCTAGTGCACAAGTCCAGTGCCAGAGTGGTGGAACTGCAGTCAGTCCCAGTGACTTACAGGTCCTGCAAGGGCCATCTAGGGAACTTCCAAGTCTTCTGACCTGGGATACTGTGCCCATTATATGTGTGCCAGGTCTCATTATTGCTTTAAAGAGCTATACCAACTACTTTGAAAGAATATACATTGACTACTGATCTAAAAAGCAAAAAATGTCTTCAAAGTCCCCCAGTTCCAGGGCAGACCCTTCGACATGACCGTTGCAGCCAATCAGTGGCCTCATCGGTAACTTACAGCACTACCGCCATCACTGTCTCCTTGTGTGGCCCCCATGCAAGTCTAAAATTCCTCTTTGTGCCCCCATTCAATAGAAATGTGCTTTGTTCTCAAATACAACAGTACAACAGTAATGTGTCCTCCCTAGAGGAGGCAATACATTAGCAACGTACACCATTTCTACCCAATAAAGTAACGGCGTCCACCTTCAATGCCTCGGTGCAGATGTAACACCCCAAATTATAGCTCTATGAATGAATACTTAATAAAGAGTGGGGAAAAGTAAGCAATGTGATTAATGTCCCCATTGTGGAGATACAGTGTCCCCTCTTCTGATCCCCATACAGTAATATTATCCCCATACAGTAATAATGCCCCCCCAAAATAATGTCCCCCCAATAAGTAATAGCAATTGAGCCCAAATTGGCCCTATATAGTAGTAATGCCCCACACCCTTGCCCCCTAATCTGTAATAATGTCCCTCACCCTACCTCTATCCTGAAATAGTGTCCCCCATCTTGGCCCCCATCCTGTAATAATATTCTCTTTCCTGTAATAACAGCTTCCATCCTGGCCCCTTACTTTAATAATGTCTCCTGTGATGCGGCTCCGGCGCAGGCGTACTTTGTCCGCCCTGTTGAGGGCAGAGCAAAGTACTGCAGTGCGCAGGTGCTGGACCTCTCTGACCTTTCCCGGCGCCTGCGCACTGCAGTACTTTGCTCTGCCCTCAACAGGGCAGACAAAGTATGCCTGCGCCAGAGCTGCAGCGTGAAGACCAGAAGAGGACGTCATCTGATGAAGATAGGAGGCGCCGAACCCGGACCCGCAGCGGTACCGCCCCTGGGTAAGTATAATCTAACCTCTTTTTCTCATCTTTTAGGATACATAGGAGGGCTTATCTACAGCATTACAGAATGTTGTAGATAAGCCCCTGATGCCGGTGGGCTTACCTCACCCTCGATTTTGGGGGTTACAGGTTCCCTTTAAGTGGACTAACAAATGAAGTAAAAAAAGTAAAAAAATAAATAAACTTTTAAAAGTATGAAAAAGGGAAAAAAAGAGTCCAATGACAATTGTTTTCCCTAATTAAAAATAAAGATATGAAAAATAAATCACATATGTGGTGTCACTGGGGCCTCAAAAAATAAATAAATTACAAACAAGACTAACAACAATAACATCGATGAAAGGAAAGAGGCTTCAATCCGTGTGGAAGATGCTGCGGGGGCAGAAACAGCAAGAGGAAAAAGCCTGATGGGAAAGTTGCTGATTGAGAAATGTATCATCCATGAGAGTCATTATTGGGGACTAAGATACAGAATTTTTACTGTATTGATTACAATTGTCTTGAATTCTTTGAAGACTGACTTTTTAATACTTGGGTACATACACAGTATGATAAAATATATAGTATTTTATTACATTAATTTTAACAAGTTGATTTTTAATGATTTTTCATGATATTTAGTAATGTACAGTATTATAAACCTTTTTTAAACACATTAAGACACACATGTTAAGGTTATTATCAAAAATGTTTATCCAGATCCAGTTCATGTTTTACACCCGGGTGTCTTCAAGGATGATTCACAACACTAAGGATATGTGCACACGTTGCGGATTTTGCTGCGGATCCGCAGCGGATTGGCCGCTGCGGATTCGCAGCAGTTTTCCATGTGTTGTACAGTACCATGTAAACCTATGGAAAACAAAATCCGCAGTGCACATGCTGAGGAAAATACCGCATGGAAACGTTGCGTTGTTTATTCCGCAGCATGTCAATTCTTTGTGCAGATTCCGCAACCATTTACACCTGCTCCTCAATAGGAATCCACAGGTGTAAAACCGCAGGTGGAATCCACACAAAATCCGCCCAAAAAAATCGCAGTAAATCCGAGGTAATTCTGGAGAAAATCCGCAGAGTACTCCGCAGCGTGTGAACGTGTCCTTAAAAGGAATAGAAAATGGGCAAACAACTGAATCCTGACAAAGGATGACGCTACCACCTACCTCTGTCCGCCTAAATGAGCGACCTCAGCGCACGGACTCACAGGACTTACCAGGACACTACTGGCTGCAGCGCCATAGTGAGCAGACAATATACAGTGGATCTTCAGAACCATGCTCCTCTGGGAATTAAAAAAGTGAAAAAAGCCTCTTCACACAGGAAGAGGACTTGAACTGTAGTGTCACCTATTAGAGGTGAAGCGATGGCCGGGGGTCCACCACGGTGCAGGAAAACTACCGTACACAAGATGAGGTGCAACAACAAAGGGTAAATTTATTGGAAGGCAAGGAATGAAGTGGATGAGGAAGATGCAAACAGGGGTATGCAATGGCAAAAGATAATTTACAAGAGTTATATTCTTTAGCCTGTCCATCAAACAGTACGGTGCTCCATCTGTTACAGATTCAATATATGCCACACAAGTAAATGCAAACAATAAACAATTAATGATGCTACTCTACGTATAACCTCCCTGGCCTTTACTAAGCAGGCCACACTTAATGTACTGACTATTGAAGCCTACAGTAGGCCCTAACATGCACAAAACAGGAACAAACTCACGATGATGTTGGGGACTCATATCCAGTCCCGGGGGGCCCCCTACAGTCTAGCACGGTGGTGCGCACGGCTTTCTGCCACCTTCGTGAAACGTGGTCTTCTCCTTTCTTCTGGGTCCTGGAGATGCTTCTGGAAACTGTAAATCCCTTTCTCGGTGTCTTCGTGGCTTCTCAAACTAACACAGGACAGCCACTCTCGCTGCACCCGGAAAAGTCTGTCAAATTTCACAAGTCCACTCCGTTACAGGCTGTGGGTCCTCTCTTGCAGCAAAACAGCACAAAGTTCTCTCTGCAGCAGCTCCAGCTCACACAGGCTGTTTAGGCTCCCCCTGCACAGTCCAGTTCATTCACACAGTCTATTGCAGGGGAGAAGCAGAACATTCCATCATCCCAGACAAGGGGATGCAGTCTCTTAAAGTGACAGCGTGTTCCTTACTTTCTATAACAGCACCACCCTCTTACAGAGGGTAACAAGCCTAAAAGTGAGTATCATCCCTTTTATTAAGCCTTGCTACATGACTAAGGATAAGAAGCTAAATCAAACACTCCATTTGCAGACACAAGCTTCAGGGTTTATGCAAAGCATTCATGTCACAGTACAGCAATATGCAAATTGCCTCTTCTGAGAAAAAGAGGACTTAAACTCTATAGCGCCACCTGTTGAAAGTAGCGATCCTTCAACTCACAATCAACCCTTTAACAAGTCGTGCAATATCACTTAGGATAAAAGCCAAATCAGTATCTCAATTCGCAGACATGGTGTTTCGGGCCGTTGACCCTCATCAGTGCGAAGCATGAGAAATAATTTGGCTAGGTGAGAGGCAACGCCTTAGACCACAGTACAGCAATGTCAGAGTGACATAACAGTACAGGGGTAATATGCACAGTGATGTCACAGTACAGGGATAATACACAGCGATGTCACAGTACAGAGATAATACACACAGTGATGTCACAGTACAGGGATAATACACACAGTGATGTCACAGTACAGGGATAATACACACAGCGATGTCACAGTACAGGGATAATACACACAGCGATGTCACAGTACAGAGATAATGCACACAGTGATGTCACAGTACAGGGATAATATACACAGTGATGTCACAGTACAGGGATAATACACACAGTGATGTCACAGTACAGGGATAATACACACAGTGATGTCACAGTACAGGGATAATACACACAGTGATGTCACAGTACAGAGATAATGCACACAGTGATGTCACAGTACAGGGATAATATACACAGTGATGTCACAGTACAGGGATAATGCACAGTGATGTCACAGTACAGGGATAATACACACAGTGGTGTCACAGTACAGGGATAATGCACACAGTGATGTTACAGTTAAGTGATAATAAACACAGTGATGTCACAGTACAGAGATTATTAACACAGTGATGTCACAGGTACAGTAAGTGATAATGTGGTACAGGGATATTACACACAGTGATGTCACAGGTAAGGGGTAATACAGTGATGTCACAGGTAAGTGATAATGTGGTACAAGGATAATAAATACAGTGATGTCACAGTACAGGGATAATACACACAGTGATGTCACAGTACAGGGATAATACACACAGTGATGTCACAGTACTGTGATAATGCACACAGTAATGTCACAGGTAAGGGATAATAAACAGTGATGCCACAGTACAGAGATATTGAAAACACTGATATTAGGATGCCGTAGTATAGTGCTAATAGTAAGGTCACAGTACATAGATAATAAACACAGTGATGTCACAGTACAGAGATAATGCACACACTGATGTAACAGTAAAGGGATAATAAACACAATGACGCCATCAGACATAAAAAAAGTTACAAGTATTGGGACTCCTACACATTACAATTACAGGAGCTTTTTGACATCCCATTCTAAACCCATAGGTGTTAATATGGGACGTGTCTCCCTCTCTCAGCTTTACAGCTCCCACTCTTTTCCTAAAAGACTCTGGAGTGTGTCCGTGGAAATAGTTTACTACTTTATTCTGAAGAACATCTGTGAGGCCAGTGATGTGAGGGTGTTATTTATCCCATAGGTGTTGGATGGGGTTAATATCGAAGCTCTCTATGGCCAGTCAATTTCTCCCACACCAATCTAACCATCCATGCCTTGTATGCTGAATCACTAAAATTTCCAACAACATAGTATTATCCCTTCTCCAACAAACTGTAGAGTTGCACCAGGCAGTCCAGCAGGTAACATTCTCCTGGAATGCGCCAAACTCAGTCTCGCCCACCAGACGCCAGAAGAAGAAGTGTCATTCGTCATTCCACAGAACACGTTTCCACTGCTCCAAACACCACCACTCCATTCTGCACTTGGCATTGCTCCTAATGTACTGAAACTAATGAAGCTAATGAAGTTCCTGGAATGTTAATGTCAGAGGAAGTTTGGAGTTCTGCAGTTATTGAATTTTATGCACTTGTAGACCCCGCTCTGTAGCCCTATCTGGTCTGCCACTTTGTTGATGAATTGCTGTAGTTCTTATACACTTTCACCCTTTAATATGAAAGCTCACAGTTGATGGTGGAATATGTAAGAGCGAAGACATTTAATATTCTGATTTGTTGGAATTTATGCTTGAATTCAGTGAGTTCTATATAGTGAGAAATTCTATCACAAATATTTGTAAAGGCAGACAGCATGGCGACGGACTGAATTTTAAACATTATTAGGGGGGTTCTAATACTTTTCTCCATATAGTATATGAGTATACTGTATATATAATATAGATAGTAACTAAGAATCAAGAGCAGCCCTAAAAGGGTGGGACCTTAATTACTTAAAGGGAATCTGTCAGCAGGCATTTGCTACTTAATCTGAGAGCAGAATAATATAGGGTGCTAGAGTCTGATTCCAGTGATGTATCACTTACTGGGCTGTGTGTTGTAGTTTCAATACAATCAGTGTTTTATTAACAGGAAATTGTCACTAGAGGACTACATTTCACATGCAGACCAGTCCAGCTAATCTGTGTAACCCCGCCTCACCACTGATTGGCAGCTTGCTGACAAATTACAGTGCACATAGGAAGCTGAGGGTGGGGTTATACACAGCTCAGCATTATGACCACAGCTACATCCACATCAGACAAAAACAAGTATTCAATGAAAACTTCACCAAGCAGCCCAGTAATTGACACGTCCCTGGAATCAGGCTTTGTTGCCCTATATTATGCTCCTCTCGGATTATATAGCAAAAACCTGGTGACAGATTCCCTTTAAGCATATTTCTATTTGTTTTTTAAAGACTAAGTAAACAAATCATTTTTGCATTTGTGCCTTTTTTCATTTTTCATTTGTGCCTAATTCTTCTTTTAAAGGGACTCTGTCAGCACAGAATGACTATGAACCAAGTACAGGCGCTCGGTGCTTCATGACGGCCAATCATTTATAGCAGGTGAAATAAGTATTGAACACTTCAGCAATTTTCTAAGTAAATATATTTCTAAAGGTGCTATTGACTTGAAATTCTCACCAGATGTCGGCAACAACTCATCCAGTCCACACAGGCAAAAAATCATCTATAGATATCCATAAATTATGTGTAGCAATGTGAAATGACACAGGGAAAAAGTACTGAACACGCTTACTAAAATTTATTTAATACTTCATACAAAAATCTTTGTTTTGATTGAGCTTCAAGATGCCTCTTGTATGGAGAAACTATTCGCAGAATTGCTCAGGTGTGATTTTGGCTCATTCAGTCTCCTCTGGAGGGATTTATGTAAACCAGAATTTTTTAGTGCAATTATTGTGACATTTTATAAAATGTGTGACTTTTTGCACATTAAATAACAAAGACTGACCATCATTTCCAAACAGAAACCAGATGTGGAGGTGCAAACTAAGAGTAGCCATCTCTGTGCTCTAGAAAATAGCAAAAATTGACAATGCTTAGCGCATAAGTTGGCCAATTCATGTGTAGCCGGCTGCAAGATCCTATCTACCCTCATAGATCTCCTCTAGGAGAGGATTCACATTAGATATGTACCCAGCAGCCACGATAAGGCGATTCTTGTTGCTGGGGACCTATACGTTGGCCAATTTATGTGCTAAGTACCGCATTTTTCCGACTATAAGATGTTCTTTTCCCCCCTAAAAAAGGGGGGAAAATGGGGGGTGCGTCTTATAGTTGGAATACAGGCGTACCGGCAGTGGTGTGTTGGCGGCAGAGGTGAGGCGGCGGCAGAGGTGCGGGGATGGAGGCGGCGCAGTGAGCGGTATGGCGCGAACAGGGTCCCTTTCACAGGTGAGGTGATGCAGCAGCCCGGTAAGCAGCAGAGCCGGGTGAATCATGTTGTTATCGGTGGTGGCGGCCATCTTCCTGAGGCCACGCGTGCGCAGATGGAGTGCTCTGCTTCCCGGGGCTTCAGGAAAATGGCCGCGGGAGGCCGCGCGTGCGCAGATGGAGATCGCGGTGGCCATTTTCCTGAAGCCGAGTTCGCAGATTTAGATCTGCTCACACCATACCGCTCATTATCCCCGCACCTCTGCCGTTGCCACACCACTGCTGCAACCCTCCCATGGACACCAGGCCGTGGCGTCGCGCACCTAAGCAGGAAGGGACCCTGCTCAGGTGCACGCCGTACCGCATCACCCCACCTCTGCCGACACCATGCCTCCTGTGACCTTGCTCTGCCACCGCCAGCCCTCAGGTAAGATACTGTAAATTCGGACAATAAGACAGACCCCCATCTTATAAAAAATATTTTTTTCTGCAATTTTCACCCCAAATTTGCGTCTTATGGTTCGGTGCGTCTTATAGTCCGAAAAATATGGTACCTATTTTCTAGTGCACTAATGCAATTCATATTTCATATATTTCATATTTTCATGCTGTAGTGCTACAGAGCTCTAATTTATTTGCTATTTTTTGTACGATAAAGTCACAAAAAAAGAGCTAAAGACATAAATAATCTATCTATTTTGGACTTTAAAGGGAACCTGTCACCACGTTTTTGGAAGATGGGATAAAAATAGCGTTAAATAGGGGCAGAGGTGGGCGTTACATTAGTGTGTTTGTTATGCGTTTATTACCCACCTAAGTTGCCGAAATACCTTTGCAAAGTCTCCGTTTTCGCCTGTCAATCAGGCTGGTCTGGTCAAAAGGGCGTGTTGTCTTCCCCCAGATTTTGCGTAGTTTTCCGTTGGTGGCGCATGCCCAAGGTCCCGAATCCTCTGCCAGGGGATTTAAAAGAGCGCGCTGTTCGTTATTTCATTGGTGATCGGTGGGCGCGGCCATCTTCCTTTGGCCGCGCGTGCGCAGAAGCGGCGCTCTGCTGGCCGCGGCTTCAGGAAAATGGCCGCGGGATGCCGCGCATGCGCAGATGGATATCGCGGCGGCCATTTTCCTGTAGCCGCGGCCAGCAGAGCGCCGCTTCTGCGCACGCGCGGCCAAAGGAAGATGGCCGCGCCCACCGATCACCAATGAAATAACGAACAGCGCGCTCTTTTAAATCCCCTGGCAGAGGATTCGGGACCTTGGGCATGCGCACACCACTACGCCACCAACGGAAAACTACGCAAAATCTGGGGGAAGACAACACGCCCTTTTGACCAGACCAGCCTGATTGACAGGCGAAAACGGAGACTTTGCAAAGGTATTTCGGCAACTTAGGTGGGTAATAAACGCATAACAAACACACTAATGTAACGCCCACCTCTGCCCCTATTTAACGCTATTTTTATCCCATCTTCCAAAAACGTGGTGACAGGTTCCCTTTAAGCAAAATTCATGTAGTGCTGACCTGTACACTGTTTGGTGTCTTTCATTACTATTTAAACATAAGAAAGGCAAAATCATCCAAATCCTGGAAAAGGATTTTTGGAATGAATTCAAGATTGCAGTAATTTTTTTTTTGCTGTGAGTAATAAAAGCTCAAATGTTTGGCAAGAATACAAGTTTAGAATATATTCGCAGTGCAGAAATGCAGCATCAGATCCTTGGAAAGATTATTATTACATAATACATATTCTGGTGCTAGAAGAGGAATGCTTCCAACTTTGAGGTCTTTTACAAAGTAGAGTCTGGGAAAGGTCATATATATATATATATATATATATATAGTGGCATAGCGACTGGTCATGTGATTAATGGGCGGTATGTATCGCAGGGGTGGGTGGCACTGTGATGGAAGCCTGGGCATACCTCCCCGTATGTCGCTATATAGAAATAGTGCCCGCTGTGCCTCCTTATTATTATAATGCCCCTTCGGCCAAGTCAGAGGTCCAGAGCACTCTGGAAGAGGTTTTCATCCAGGATATCTCTGTACTTGGCTGCATTGATGTTTCCTTCAATGACAACCAGTCATCCTGTCCCTGCAGCTGAAAAACACCCCATAGCATGATGCTGCCATCACCATGTTTCACTGTTGGGATTGTATTGAGCAGGTGATGAGTAGAGCCTGGTTTTCTAGACACATACCACTTAGAATTATTAAAAAGGTCTATCTTCGTCTCATCAGACCAGAGAATCTTATTTCTCATAGTCTGGAAGTCCTTCATGTGTTTTTTTTTTTTATCAAACTCTATGCGGCTTTCATATGTCTTGCACTGAGGAGAGGCTTCCGTCGGGCCACTCTGCCATAAATGCCTGACCGGTGGAGGGCTGCAGTGATAGTTGACTTTGTGGAGCTTTCTCCCATCTCCCTACTGCATCTCTGGAGCTCAGCTACAGTGATCTTGGGGTTCTTCTTTACCTCTCTCACCAAGGCTCTTCTCCCACGATTTCTCAGTTTGGCTGGATGGCCAGGTCTAGGAAGACTTCTGGTGGTCCCAAACTTCTTCCATTTAAGGATTATGGAAGCCACTGTGCTCTTAGGAACTTTGAGTACTGCAGAAATTCGGCCAGATCTGTGCCTTGCCACAATTCTGTCTCTGAGCTGCTTGGCGAGTTCCTTTGGCCTCATGATTCTCATTTGGTCTGACATGCTCTGTGAGCTGTGAGGTCTTATATAGACAGGTGTGTGCCTTTCCACATCAAGTCCTATCAGTTTAATTACATACAGCTGGACTCCAAAGAAGGAGTAGAACCATCTCAAGGAGGATCACAAGGAAAAGGACAGCATGTAACTTACAGTAAATATGAGTGTCTGAGCAAAGGGTCTGAATACTTATGGCCATGTGATATTTCAGGTTTTTTTTTAATTAAATTTGCAAAAATTTTTGTTTTACTTTAGTCAAGATGGGGTGCAGAATGTACATTAAAGTGAAGAAAATTTACTTTTTTTAAATTTAGCATATGGGTGCAATCAAACAAAGAATGAGAAATTTAAAGGGGTCTGAATACTTTCCGTACCCACTGTATGTACAGTATATGCAAGAGGGAGAGTGGCTTTTTACTTTGGTATATATATATATATATATATATATATATATATATATATATATATATTGTAAGATATCGCTTGCTGCATGTCTTG
This sequence comes from Ranitomeya variabilis, assembly GCF_051348905.1. Lineage (NCBI taxonomy): Eukaryota > Metazoa > Chordata > Amphibia > Anura > Dendrobatidae > Ranitomeya > Ranitomeya variabilis. Next base: position 188,496,513 of record NC_135233.1, read on the forward strand.
GGGGACACTCGCTTGGCAACGGGATAAACGCACTCAGCCACAATTTTCTTACAAAAACAGTCTCTTAGGTTTATTTCCACATCAGCATAAACCGCAACCTCAGGGACTTGGTAGTATGCAAGAGCCTGAACACTGTCTGTACATATTCAGCTTTACAGTGGAACCACAGTCCCTCACTGACCCCGGTCAGTATAACACGGATTACAGTCCGTACCTGTTGGCGACCATCACACAGGTTCCCGGATCCCTCTTATCCTAAGAGGTAGCCCACAGAGTAAACACAGTCTCTCTTTCTCTCTCTGACCACGGTCAGTATAACACTGATCCATTTCTGTTACCTGTTGGTGCCGGCCACACAGGTTCCCAGATACCTCTTCTCCTTAGAGGTATCACACAGGCGTCTCTCACTGACCCCGGTCAGTATCACTCATGGTTATCAGACCGTCCACTCCGGAGGTATCTCACAGGCCTCCTTGCTCTGGCTCAGACTAGCCAGCACTAGCTTCCATGTGCCAAACACATCTCCATTACATAGGTGTAACCACACCCAGGTACCTATCACATCGCTAGTCAGGTGATCATGATATCACCGCAGGTCCTCAAACACACAATCGCATAAAGGCTTCATCTTGGGTATTCAGACACACCCTTTGGGTGGGTTTGTAGGTGACTGGCCCACACATCTCTCCAATAACCTGGAAGCCTTCCCAATGTAAGACAAATCCCTCAGCAGTAGATCTGCTTAGCAAAACATGCCCAGGCTTTCATCACAGGGCCACCCACCTCTGCAATGCATTCCGCCCATTAATCACATGACCAGTCACTATGCCACATATTCCCCACTCTGCCTAAAGCCGTGGTGCTTGGCACTTTCTATTACCTGACCAGAGATTCTTCTCGGTCGTCTCTGCCAGTCAAACCATCTGTCAAATTCAGGCCCTGCTACTGAACCATTTCCCCATACCATCTGTCTGGTCTGACTCTTTTTCAACACATCTGTTACAGGGTCTCCCTCCTAGGTCAGTCAGCACTGAACTAACTGATTCGTCACTACTTCTACCTCTTCCATCAGGCCACCTTCTGTTATCTTTCTGCTGGCCATTTCTCCCATTGTCTTTATTGCTGAAGAGCAGTTCTTTCATTTGTCTCTATGTCCTCCAATCTTTAGCGAACCTCTTCGCCTCTCTATACCGTGAGTTGGAGATGGCGGCCATCTTCTTTCCATTTCCTGCAGCTCTCTGTTGATCAGCTCCCTCTCACGTCTTAGCTGCTCGACTTCTTTTAGGTACGCCACGCGATACCCCAGGAGCATCTGGATATTCCCAAGACTCTCCATGGATCCGACAACAAGGAATGGAACCATCCCATCTTCACCCACGACCTCGGCCTCGTCATCAGCCGGAATCCTCAGTCCCTTCACACCAGATCTATTCACTATCTCCTGCATCACTCTCCCAAGCCTTCTGATGACTTTCCCCACCAAATTTCTGGGTACCAGAATGATGTCTTCCACCAAGTCGAGCCGATTTTGAGCTTCTCTTGCTAGCTCCAGATGTCGAGCGGCTTTCTCATTCTTCAGCATGATCATCTGTTTTGTGCAGAGGCATTGTAGGTGCATATCCCCCAGGACAGCCACCCACTTCACTGTGACTTTCTTAATTGACAGTATCACCAACTGTTTCGTCTCTGGTGCCCAGTGCACACTACATGCTTCTACTGCCTTTTTAAAGGCCTCATGCACACCCTCACTGGCAACTTGCCTACCTATTTTTTTATTAACAGGTTCAACCCTCTCTTGGGTCTCAACAGTGTCAGCTTCAGCCCTCTCTTGGGTTTCAGTAGTGACAACCTTAGCCTCATCCCGATTCTCGGGGACTTCAGAGTACTTCACACACTCCGCTATTTCACCTTTCTCTGTCAACACAGAAGTGCGTCTACAACAGGTCAGTTCCTCATGACCTCTGTTGAGTCTCACTACACCAGCACTCTCCAGGTTTTCTTCTCCTACAGCGCCATCAACTGACCAGTCATCCGACTCCACCCTAGCGGTTGCTAGGGGCAACGACACATTACCCTCCTTCCCGATCTCTTCAGTGTCTGAAAGAGAATTCATATGGGAGGTAGAAGTACACAACCTTCTATTATCAGCAAGAGTCACTTGAACAACTTCTTTGTGGCCCTTGTTTCTCTGGTGATGGGAGGTCTTGCCTTTCTTGTGGGGCTCTTGTTTACTGTACTCTCTTAATTTCTCAGAGTCACAGTCACCCCCGGAGTCTGTGTCACACCCCACAGTATGGTGAACCCCAAGTCACTCTCTATCTGGGTGTCAGCTCTACTCTGTTCAACTACTACATCAACATCTTAATGGGAGTTACCACCACCCACTCAGCCAACCTGGTACCAGCAGACCCCATTTCTATTGGTGTTGGACCCCATTCCTGGAGCTTCCCCGTCTTCCACGGTCACACCTTTGGTTACCTCTGCCAAGTCCCCGAGTTTGTCAGACCCACACTTTCTTCCAGTCACCCCGAACTCTGGACTATCGCCTTTAGGTGGCGCTACCTCCTCCTTTATACATCCTATTTCCAAGAATCCCCACAGCCTGCTGTGTAGTGGGGCTTCCATCCGACCACTCTGTCTCTCCTCTGAGCAACCCCACACTTCATCAACATCCCATAGATATTCAAAGAACACAAAGTCCCGGGCCCTCTCAAAAGGGTACAATAAGTTCAGTGTTACACCACCATCTTGGCACTCAACACTTTTGGACATATCAACCATCACTCTGTCCACAACATAGTCCACAGTGACCCCATGGATGCAGCGAACCTTGACCTTTTTCTCAGTCAGACATAGAATGAGAGGAGTTCCTGTCAGAGTCACCTGACTTTTTGAGTCCAGCAGACCAGAGACTCCTTCACGGTGTAGCATCACGGTACACACCTGTGGCCTGTCGTCAAACAGGAAGTCTATGCCGCACTCGGAATAAGTAAAACACAAACACTGCTGTTCCTTAGACATGTCCACTGATGTAACCGGTGCCACCCCTTTTAAAAGCTCTGCCTCCTTTTGGGCCACTATAGCCTTTTAAGACCCCGCCCCCTTTTGGGACTCCACCCCTTTTTGGTCACCGTCCCCTTTAGGGTCACCACCCCTTTTTGGAACTCCACCCCCTTTTGGGCAGCCATCCCTGTTTGGGTTACCGCCCCCTTTTTTAGGAATACCACCTCTTTTAGGGACACACCCCTTCCCTGGGGTATACTGTAGAAGGAGGCATAGGGGGGCATTATAATAATAAGGAGGCACAGGGGGCACTATTTCTATATAGCGACATACGGGGAGGTTATTAGGAGGCAGATGGGCACATTATAATTATCAGTTACTGTATGAAGAGCTACAGGTGGACATTATAATAATAAGGAGGCACAGGGGGGCACTATTTCTATATAGCGACATACGGGGAGGTTACTATTAGAAAGAGGCAGAAGGGGACATAATTATAAGTTACTGTATAAGGAGCTATAGGGGGGCCTTAAAATAATAAGGGGGCACAGGGGGCACTATTTCTATATAGCGACATACGGGGAGGTTATTATTAGAAGGAGGCAGAGGGGCACATTATAATTATCAGTTACTGTATAAGGAGCAATAGAGGGGCCTTATAATAATAAGGGGGCACAAGGGGCACTATTTCTATATAGCGACATATGGGGAGGTTATTATTAGAAGGCGGCAGAGGGGGACATTATAATTATAAGTTACTGTATAATTATAAGGAGGCACAGGGAAACATATGTGACGGGGTGTACGGCAGAGCAAGAAGGGACAACAGGCCAAGGGATGATTCCACAGATTTATTATCAAGAACGCTAGTCACACCTTCTATTCTATGGTTGGGTCCACCAGAAGATTCTAGACTGGTCGGCTCCGCTTAGTCTAGCTAGTATGTACATTTGACTAGCCACCTGCTGTGAGGAAGAATGGCTATTCCTTCACTAGTTGACAAAGCTTAATTACATTATAGCTTAGGGCTGCAAGTATTGGGGGAAGGAGACATAATGTTACAGGTGAACTCCCAGCACAAGAAAATAAATAAATTACAGCTAATAGAAACCAGAAAACAGTTACATCCATCAAATGGCATATTATTCAAATACAGGACAGGGCAAAAGTACATATCATGACAATCCCTTCCCCTCCCAATTTGTGTACCTACTAGGGACCTCTACAGGTCGCTGGTTAAGTACACACAGGCAGAGCGTAACTTACATGTGGCTTCATGCAGCCACGAATTGGCATCGTTGCTCTCCCACATCATTGCCCACGAGAACATCTGCAGGCAGACCACCCATCACCCTAACCACACATCGCCTGACCCCAAAACCAAAGTTCAGATCCACAGTGGCTGTGGGAATAGTCCTCCATTGTCCACCAGCCAGTTCAATGACAATCCCAGGTCCTCTATGGATTGCCTCAGGCCAAACGGGGAATCGGGGATCAGCCAGTGTGACGAAAGCCCCTGAGTCACAAAATCCAATAAGTCTCTGTCCATCCAGCACGACCTCCTGAAAGTGCTTACCTTGATGAGCAGAAGTCGTCATAGCTGCGGGTCGCACACCATAACCTCCTAGTGGTGCAACATGGGTAGGTGAGGCACTAGGCCAGTCCTCACGTAGTGGTGACACGTCTTCCTCCATGGCACTTGGCTGTACATAATTAATAATACGACTGGGTACAGGATTAATCCTCATTTGAGCAGCTGGGCAGGAGGCTTGCAGATGCCCCGGCTGCCCACATCAATAGCATCTGTGCTGGGTCTCACTCCATCCAAGGCGTCCTCTTGGGTGAGGGGTAAGGGAACCTGGAGGCCGGCTCCCACCTGAAGGTGCTGTAGGGGTTTGAGGACGACTCCTCCATGGGCTGGCTGGGCATGAGGCCTGCAGATGCCCCAGATGCCCACAACCATAACACCTGCGCTCTGCTACTTCCTCTCCTCGTTGTATTCCAGAAAATGCAGTAGAAGCAACTGGAGGCACATTTACACGGGTATCAGCATGAGGTAGTGGCTTAGAGGAACGGGGAACAATGGGGACAGAAGAACTGGGGGCCACCGGTGTTGTGGAGCTGTTAGGCCTCTCTCGATCCTCTAACAGAACCCTCCACTGAGGCTTGATGGTGAGAGCCTCATCAGCGAGAGATGCAGCTTCTTCCACTGTCGCTGGTCTCCTCTCACGCACCCATTCCCGGATCTCAGCAGGGCACTTGAAGTAAAACTGCTCTTTTAGGATAACCTGGAGGAAGGTCTCCCAGGTTAAGGCCTCCTCTGCCTCCAGCCAGCGATGACATATTTGTTTGAGTCTATGAGCATATATCTTAAAAGACACTTCCCCATCACAGGCTAAAGTATGGAACTGAGTCCTGTAAGTGTCTGGCGTCACAGCATAATGTTCTAGAATAGTCTGTTTAATCTCCGCATACTCACGGTTCCCCCGAGGGTCCATAGCTCTATAGGCTTCGGCAGCTCCACCCTCTAAGAGCCCCACAAGATATTGGACTCGCTCCCTTTCCGGGACCTCCATTAATCAACACTGATGCTCAAAGTCCTGGAAGAAGCCCTCAATGTCGCCTGCAGCCTCATTAAAGGGCTTGAAGTCTTTGTGGGACACTCTGGGGAGTTCCCTCATGGTGGGTGCTGGGGTTACAGTCTGTCTGGAGCTTCTAGCTGCTTCCAAAGCGATCTGCCTCTCTAGCAATGCCATCTCCTGAGCTCTGTGAATGGCCTCCCTCTCCCTCTCCTCGGCTCTGTGAATGGCCTCCCTCTCCTCGGCTCTGTGAATGGCCTCCCTCTCCTGAGCTCTGTGAATGGCCTCCCTCTTATCGTCTATGGTGGCCTCTTCTCCCAGCAATGCCATCTCCTCCTCGTACCACACAGCCCACTGACTTTTTTGGGTATTTACCTCCGGCTACAGTCTTTCCTCCATTTGCTGTGAGGATCCTTCCTCAGCGTCATCTTGCAGGTGAACTCCTTCCAAAGCCTCAATTAGCTGCTCCTTGGAGAGTCCTTTAAAACGGACTCCTACTTCACGGGCCTTTGATTGTAGGCTCCCCAAAGTCCAGTTCTTGTACTCTGCAGTCTGGTTCCCGATGTTGGGCCATTGTCCTCCATTCCTTCTGCTCTGATCCCTCTGCTTCCAACCAGTTTGTGACGGGGTGTACGGCAGAGCAAGAAGGGACAACAGGCCAAGGGATGATTCCACAGATTTATTATCAAGAACGCTGGAACAACACATGCAGGTAGATCTACAGAGTCCACAACTAGTCCAACGGAACAGGTTCGGGGGCACCTCCCGATAATCCTTGTGCCAGCTAACAAAGCAATAGTCCACACGAGTCCAAGGGATCCCAAAACAATCCCACGAATGACGAGATATGTCCTCAGCTCAAGTCTCGCCCCGTTCGCTTCCGCAGTCACAGATGGACGTGGGGTCTTGCCTCAGCTAAGAATCCCCACTCCTTCTCCTTCAAGGGTCAACTCACATTTGATCTCAAAAATAAGAATGGATTGTCTGAGCTCCTGGGATCCGCCCATGAAGGGGGGTAGGGGTCACACCTCCTATTCAATGGTTGGGTCCACCAGAAGATTCTAGACAGGTTGGCTCCGCTTAGTCTAGCTAGTATGTACATTTGACTAGCCACCTGCTGTGAGGAAGAATGGCTATTCCTTCACTAGTTGACAAAGCTTAATTACATTATAGCTTAGGGCTGCAAGTATTGGGGGAAGGAGACATATTGTTACAGGTGAACTCCCAGCACAAGAAAATACATAAATTACAGCTAATAGAAACCAGAGAACAGTTACATACATCAAATGGCATATTATTCAAATACAGGACAGGGCAAAAGTACATATCATGACAACATAATTACTTTGTGGAAGCATGGGGGGTACGATTGCTGTTTGGAGACACAAAGAGGGCACTATCACTATGTGGAGGCACAGAAGAGGCATTGCAAATAAGTATGGTCACAAAGGTAGTAGTATTACTGTATGGGGCACAAAAGAAGGGAGCTATTACTGGAAAAGGCACAGAGGGGCTGTGAAGAGGTGCAGGAATGTGAGGAGGGTGCTGATAAAAGTTCTCTGTGTGATGCATTCTGCAGAGATGAGTGATGGATGGAAGAAATAGTTGTGGTTCTTTGGGCAGAAGGGAAAAGAAAAGGGAAGTGAACAATGGTATACATAATTGGTACAATCTCGTTTGGTAATGATCAGTATTATAGCATTATTCCATCATTATGTGGTTATTTATATAGTCATAGTGTAACAGTATTATTTACCCTTGTATAGTATGTAAGGAATCACTGACTCTGGCAGTGGATGATGAGGTACAGTATGTATAGGCACAAGGGAACTTGACGCAAACAGGAAATTAAAATAAAGTTCATAAACTTCCAGTATAAAGAAAATGAACAGCCTTTCTCTGCCATAAAGGTAGAAACATACAAAATAGTCCATACAGTATTACGGCCTCACTTGTTCAGATAATACACAGTTTTATCTTAGTCAGTGTCAGACAAATACTGATCAGCACATACAGGTCTTTTTACCTCTTCCCACACAGATTATTGTGGATGAGCTCTGTTACCCTTTCACAACAGCTGTACCTCCTGGATTGTAGGATGGGAACAACCAGTCCCGCCCAGCTCTTCCAGTCATTCCTAAAACCCAGACATAAGTGCAGGCCTATTAAAAACTTGAAACCTTCTTCACATCACTGAAGCTAAACAACTCGGTGATGCATATCTACCATCCTGAGATTTGACAGCTGCTTCCTTACAAGTGGTATTATTAGGCCGGGGTCACACATGCGAGTTTTACGGACGTAAGAGCGCAGAAACTACGTCCGTAAAACTCGCATAACATACGGCACAATTATTCTCAATGGGGCTGCTCCTATTAGCCGTATATTACGGTTCAGTATTATACGGCTTTCTACAGCCGTACAAAATCGCAGCATGCTGCGTTTGTCAGCGTATTGCGCAAAAAAATCGCCAATGAAAGTCTATGGGGGCGAGAAAAATACGGATTCCACACGGACCAGCAGTGTGACTTGCGAGAAATACGCAGCGGTGTTAGTGAAAAGTCGGTAATTCAATTGCCGGCTTTTCATTTCTCCTGCACAAACCCGACAGGATATGAGACATGGTTTTCATACAGTAAACCATCTCATATCCCCTTTTTTTTTGCATATTCCACACTACTAATGTTAGTAGTGTGTATGGGCAAAATTTCAGCGCTGTAGCTGCTGAAATAAAGGGTTAAATGGCGGAAAATATTGGCGTGGGCTCCCGCGCAATTTTCTCCGCCAGAGTGGTAAAGCCAGTGACTGAGGGCAGATATTAATAGCCAGGAGAGGGTCCATGGTTATTGGCCCCCCCGTGGCTAAAAACATCTGCCCCCAGCCACCCCAGAAAAGGCACATCTGGAAGATGCGCCTATTCTGGCACTTGGCCACTCTCTTCCCACTCCCTGTAGCGGTGGGATATGGGGTAATGAAGGGTTAATGCCACCTTGCTATTGTAAGGTGACATTAAGCCAGATTAATAATGGAGAGGCGTCAATTATGACACCTATCCATTATTAATCCAATTGTTTGAAAGAGTTAATAAACACACACACACATGATTTAAAAGTATTTTAATGAAATAAACACAGCGGTTGTTGTAATAATTTATTGCTCTCTCAATCCATTTCCAGGCCCTCGCTTGGCAAAATAATAAACGCACAAGATACATACCTTCTGATGTCAGATCACTTCCCACGATGTAATCCATCTGAAGGGGTTAATAATTTTACAGGCACGAGCCCTGCTATAATGCAGCTGTGCTCGTGCCTGTAATCCCCGGCGAATGAATGAACTGTAGGTCATTGACCTACATTTCCTTCAGTCGCGGTGATGCGCCCCCTGGTGGATGTCCTCATATGACCTGGAGCGTGGGAAAAAGTTCCCAGGCTGCAGTTCATGAGAACATCCAGCAGGGGCGCATCACCGCGACTCAATGTAAGTACAGATCCAGCTTTCCTTTCAGCACCCGGGGATTACAGGCACGAGCGAGTGGTTTATCGCAGCTCGTGCCTGTAATATTAGTTAACCCCTTCAGATGGATTACCTCGTTGGACGTGATCTGACATCAGAAGGTATGTATCTTGTGCGTTTATTATTTTGCCAAGCGAGGGCCTGGAAATGGATTGAGAGAGCAATAAATTATTACAACAACCGCTGTGTTTATTTCATTAAAATACTTTTAAATCATGTGTGTGTGTGTTTTATTAACCATTTAGTACTATTGGATTAATAATGGATAGGTGTCATAATTGACGCCTCTCCATTATTAACCTGGCTTAATGTCACCTTACAATAGCAAGGTGGCATTAACCCTTCATTACCCCATAGCCCACCGCTACAGGGAGTGGGAAGAGAGTGGCCAAGTGCCAGAATAGGCGCATCTTCCAGATGTGCCTTTTCTGGGGTGGCTGGGGGCAGATGTTTTTAGCCACGGGGGGGCCAATAACCATGGACCCTCTCCTGGCTATTAATATCTGCCCTCAGTCACTGGCTTTACCACTCTGGCGGAGAAAATTGCGCGGGAGCCCACGCCAATTTTTTCCGCCATTTAACCCTTTATTTCAGCAGCTACAGCGCTGAAATTTTGCACATACACACTACTAACATTAGTAGTGTGGAATATGCAAAAAAAAATGGGGATATGAGATGGTTTACTATATGTAAACCATGTCTCATATCCTGTCGGGTTTGTGCAGGAGAAATGAAAAGCCGGCAATTGAATTACTGGCTTTTCACAGATATCGCGCTGTAGTAAATATAAATACAGAATATATATATATGTGTCTCAATGACATATATATATATATACTGTATATATGTTTTCCCGAACATTTGAGCACATAAATCCATTAGATGTCGGTTTTGCAAGCCTGCGCGAAAATCTCGCAGTACGGATGCCATACGGATTACATACGGAGGATGCCATGCGCAAAATACGCTGAAACACCCTGACTACGGATCAATATTTTGGGAACATTTCTCCGTATTACGGCCGTAGTACGGACGTATAATACGTGGCGTATTGTCTTACGCCAAGTGTGACCCCAGCCTTAGTCTTGTAATAAATTTCTATTTCCTCCATTGGCAAACAAGGTCCTCTCTGTAATAGTAACTCCCACCTTAGACCATGAACCTGTGTCTCCACTGCTGTCTTCTTCCGCTACCAGTGCCACAGTCTGGGGAAAGCATCTGACATCACAGTGGATAACAATGTTCATGAATACCGATGTGTTGTGTGAAAACATCATCATTGTATTAACGGCAATAAAATAATAATAAGAATATTAATCTTTTTTATATAACGCCTACATGTTCTGCAGTGCTTCTGTTTGGGGAACAAACAAGCATAAAATGTGAACTTATGAAAACAAATGAATCATCAATATGACTAAGGTGTGTTATATGATAACGTGTTATTCTCTGATTTACAGTCGTCATGTACACAGAAGTCGCTGCTACTGACAATTACTTGTCTGTGTGAAAAGATTTTATATTTCAAATATTTTTTTTTTACTCAAGTGAGACTGATGGAATGGGTGTTTGTTTTACCTATAATGGTTTATTATATTGCTTATATTGCTATACTGAATGTTCTATTGGGAAAAGTAAAAAATTTGCTTTAGCTCAATGACCTGCAGATAAATTGGAATTTTAATTCATAAATTGTGTGGTAAATGGGCAAGGACCGAATTGAGTAAGATAGCCACGGCCAAGTTAAGTCTTGTGTGTCCATGGATTATTGTCATGGCAGAAGAAGAGTTATTTTGAGATAGACCCTCTTGATAGATGAGGGGGTCAGCGGGCACCCTGGTCCGCTAGCCAAAAATGCATGGACCAGGGTCATCCCACCGAATGCCCACTCTCCTTTCACTGTGAGCATAACACAACTCAGACAACACATGGTGAGGGTAAAACAGTGGGGCGATACTTTATTGAACCAAAAAGCAGGCAGATAACACGCAGAGCAGCCCCAGCACAGTACCCAAGATGGTGCACATCACAGAGTCCCACCCTTCCGCTGACTCACCAGAATAAGAGCAGCTGTTACTTCAGATCTTCCAGACAAGCATAGGAAGATGACAGTTCATTCAGGTACAAGGCCAGTTGACCGGAGGGCTACAACCTGGCTTCTCCGAACATCTCCATGGAGCCAGGCGACCGGCGAGTCCCAATCCTGGCTTCCTCCAAATGTATCCATGGATTCACGATGGTCAATGGAGCAGATTTGCATTCTTCCAGCCAGGGCTGTGGTCCCCTAAGCTGGCATCCTTTAGAACGATAAATCTGTGTCCCTCGTGATGGAGCCATGATGTCTTGGCTGCTGTCCTTTAGAGAGTCTCTGGATGTTTGGATCTCTGGAAGTCTTGGCTGAATCTCTGGCTGTGTCTTACATAGGCAAATAATCTCTTTTTATAGTTACAAAGTGTCATTCATTCAGTATTCACAGATAAGGGGAAGAATGGTGACAACATCAAGTCACATTAATTGACTGTGTAATCTATTTACATAGATTTTGCTCATCTGTTTTAAAAGTCAACAAACTAGCTGGCATGGACAATGTCTAATTAGCATATCAGTAAGCATCACTAGTGATCCAGGATAACAGCACAGTATGTTATATCAAATATCAATGTCAGGACTCTGAACATTTTTTATTACCTTTTTGTGCATTACTGCCCTTTTCCAAGATGGCGTCTTTGGTCTCATGTGCACTGTGTCTTCCTGCTATAAAACTGCACCCCAGCCTTCAGTCTGTGCTAGAGTATTCTGCCTTGCATCCAGCTCCTGACCTCTGGTGTCTCCCTGGCTATATACCTGCTACTGTGAACCTGTGGGGTTATCCTGCTACTCTGCTCTGAGTTCCTGCTGCATACACCAGTTCCAGTAATCCTCCTTCATCTGCTGCTCGTGTTTACTTCCATCTGCATTTGCTGGACATGTAAGCTGTTTCTGCTCTGCAAGAACCTGAGACTATTACCCAGACCTCCTTGGTTGAGCTAAGATATTATTTGAACTGCCTTATAAGCATATCTATCTGTGTTTTGGACTAAGCAAGGACTTATTCGTGTCAAGTATCCTCAAGAATAATTGTGCTTCATAGACTTTCTGCATGATTGCATTTTCCTCTGAAGTTTCCTATAGACTGCTGAGCTGCATTTGATATTTGCACCAAGTGTTGTGGACTTGAGTTTCTCTCTGCACCTGTTTGAATCACCGTGTGATAATATAGACTTTACCACTTATAAAACTGTGTCCTGTAGTTGTCTTGTTCCACGCAAAGAGTCTCCTGCGTTATCCCCTATAATTATTACAGGATACTCTAGCCTAAAAAAAAAAAAAAGGAGACTGCTGGAACAATGACTGCAGAAAGCAGACTAGAGCAGGTGTTTTCCATAATTAGATCACTGCAGAAAGATGTGGAAGGTCTGCAAAACAAGTTTGGTGGCTTTGAACACAATCAACATGTGTTTGGACAGACTTTGCAGGACTTAAGCACCCGCATGGCAGCCCAGGAAAACAAACTTGCTGGCATAGAGTCCCAGTATGGACGGGCTTTTCAGGACATAGGCACGCAAATAGCTGCACAAGCGACTTTTCCCTCTGGGCAACCGCCACCAGCTAGCCCACCTAAGTTGCCCCCATTCAGATTTAATGGTGATCGCGACAAATTTTGTGGCTTTGTGAATCAATGTATGCTATATTTTGATGTGCATGCTGACCTTTTTCCTAATGATAGATCCAAAGTATTGTGTGTAATAATGCTGCTGACCGCACGAGCGCTCGCCTGGGCAAATCCGATGATTGAGTCTCGTGACCCACGGTTAAATAACTTGGATGATTTCTTGGCCGCTATGGCATTAATGTTTGATAATCCTAATCACCGTGCAACCGCTGAATCTGCTTTATTGTCTTTACGCCATGCAAAACGTTCTGTTATTGAGTATGCTACTGAATTCAGGAGATTAGCGGTAGATACCAATTGGGACAGTTATGCACAATTGCCTATTTTTAAAAGGGGTCTGTCTAGTATTGTAAAAGATGAATTGGCTCGCTCTGAGTCACCACAAGAGCTAGAGACATTTATACAGCATTGTGTGAGCATTGACATTCGCCTTACTGAGCGTAGGCAGGAGAAGTTTTCTGCATATAACCGTATTTCTAACTTTTCCCTTCCTTCCAAAGAGCCTGCAGGTAAAAAATCTCGGGAGGTGGAGGAGGTGCCCATGCAAATTGATTCCGTTCAGAGGCGCGAGATCAATGAGCGCCGGGAGCATCGCCTTCGTGAAAGTCTATGTTTCTACTGCGGCCAGTCTGACCACTTCTTGATCAATTGTCCTAAGTGTCCTAGATGGCATAACAAGGTGCTAGCAGCAGTAGGGGAGTATGACAACTGTGATGATGAATCTGACATCTCTGAATGTAGCCTGCCTTTAAATGCTGTATTCCATTCACTTTCTATGACTTCACCCCCCAAGGAGCTTAAGGAAAAGAACTCTCACTGTTCTCTCCCTATTAAGATCCTGTGTTCAGGACAGTGGATTTCCAGTGCAGCTATGATTGACTCTGGTGCAGGTGGCAATTTCATGGATATCGCATTTGCCAAGGAACATGGTATTGAAATTCAGCAAAGAGCCTCTCCAATTACCATAGAAACAGTGGATGGGTCACCTTTAATCTCTGGGCCTGTGGATCAGGAGACCGTACCCCTTGAAATTTTGTTGGAGCCTAATCATCAGGAGCAACTTTCTTTCTTGCTAATTTCTTCTCCGCATTTTCCTGTGATTTTAGGCATTCCTTGGTTGCGTTCTCAGAACCCAATTATCAACTGGGAGACCAAGGAGATTATCTTTCCAAAAGGAGCAACTCAGCGTTAACAGAAGCTGTCCCTGAGTCCACGGCTACGGAACCACATGTACAGGTATTTTCTTTACCTCCAGCATATAAAGAGTTCTCTGACATCTGTGACAAGAAGAATGTAGATCAGCTTCCTACACACAGGCATTATGACTGTCCCATTGAGTTGCTTCCTGGGGCAGCTATTCCTTTTGGTAACGTATACCCTTTGGCGGCACCTGAGCTTCAAGCCTTAAAGGAGTATATTGATGAAAATCTGGCCAAAGGCTTCATACGTCCTTCTTCCTCGCCAGCAGGGGCACCTATCTTTTTTGTAAAGAAAAAGGATGGGACCCTGAGACCCTGTGTTGACTATTGGGAACTCAATAAGGTAACCATACAAAACTGTTACCCTTTGCCTCTGATTCCCGAATTACTGGAAAGAGTCCGCCATGCTAACGTGTTCTCTAAACTGGATCTTCGTGGGGCTTATAATTTGGTGCGTATTCGTCCAGGGGATGAGTGGAAGACAGCATTCAGATGCCGGTATGGACACTTTGAATCTCTTGTGATGTCCTTCGGGCTTTGTAACGCCCCTGCAACATTTCAACACCTTGCTAATGACATTTTCAGAGATTTGTTGGACCAGTTTGTAGTGATCTATTTGGACGATATACTAATCTTTTCTGACTCTCTACAGGAACATGAAGAACATGTCAAAACTGTTTTAAGACATCTGAAAGAGAACCATCTGTATATTAAGCTGGAGAAATGCGAGTTCCATCGTTCTGAGATACAGGTCTTAGGTTATATCATCTCTCCCCAGGGGCTGAACATGGATTCTGGTAAGATTCAGGCTATCCTTGACTGGCCGGTACCCAAGAACGTTAAGGAGGTCCAACGTTTTATTGGTTTTGCAAATTTCTACAGACGCTTCATTCGAAATTTTTCTGATATTGTCCGTCCCATTACTTCCTTGACAAGAAGGAAAAGCCCTTTAAGTGGTCATCACAGGCTCAAGAAGCTTTTGATCGGCCTAAGATCTGTTTCACATCAGCACCGCTGTTGATACACCCAGATCCAACACTTTCTTTCATTGTGGAGGTGGACGCTTCTGATGCTTTGGGGGCTATTCTCTCCCAAAGAACTGGAGAGAAGGGTCTGCTACATCTTTGTGCTTTCTTTTCCCGTAGCCTAACCTCAGCAGAGAAGAATTACGACGTGGGAGACAAGGAATTGCTGGCTATTATTGCGGCTTTCAAAGAATGGAGGCATCATCTGCAAGGAGCTGCACAACAGATCATAGTGCTAACTGACCATCGCAATTTAGAGTTCCTTAGATCCGCTAGATGTCTTTCTCCTCGTCAGGCTCGTTGGAACTTATTTTTAAATCAATTTAACTTTGTTATCTTGTACCGTCCAGGTTCTCGTAATGGGAAGGCTGATGCTTTATCCCGAATCCATGCTGCGGATTCCGTACCTGGAGCCCCGTCCAAGACCATTCTATCTGCTGCCAATTTCATCTGAGTTATCCACGATCAGGACTTGTGGAAGGAGTGCAGGGAGGCCTATGACGGTGATGTATTTCTGGCCAACCCACCTGTGGATATTAATCTTGTCTTTAAGGGTGGCATGTGGTTCAGAGATCGACGTATCTACGTCCCTGAGGTCATCCGTCTGCAGATCCTCAAGTTGGTACATGACTCCAAGTTGGCTGGTCACAGGGGGGTACAGAAGACACAAGAGTTCCTGAGCCGATTCTACTGGTGGCCAACTTGCCTGAAGGATACAAAGGACTTTGTTCTCTCTTGCGAGGTAAGTGCTCGTTACAAGACTCTTCATGTGGCACCTACGGGTCTTCTACAACCATTACCTGTTCCGTCCCGCCCTTGGTGGTCTATATCAATGGACTTTATTGTGGAGCTGCCTACATCGGGGGCATGGATACAATCATGGTGGTAGTTGATCGCCTGATGAAAGATGCTCATTTTGTTCCGTGCACCGGCCTCCCCTCAGCTAAAGATACAGTGAACTTGGTTATACAGAATGTCTTTCGGTTGCATGGGGTTCCGGATGAGATCATCTCTGACCATGGAGTGCAGTTCATTTCAAAATTCTGGAGGGGTTTTGCTCTGCACTCAATATTAATGTCTGTCTCTCTTCCGCTTACCATCCCCAGACAAATGGTCAGACTGAGCGTACCAACCAGACGCTGGAACAATATCTAAGATGCTATGTCAGCCATCTCCAGGATGATTGGTTGGAGTTTCTGCCATTAGCCGAATTTTCATATAACAATTCTCAGAGCGCCTCCACTAAATTTACACCTTTCTTTGCCAATCTGGGTTATCATCCGTGTATCTTACCTAGGTCTCCAATTAATTCTCCGGTTCCGGCAGTGGAGGAAAGGATGACTGCGATGAGGCAAAATCTGGAGGTTCTGAAGGAATCCCTGACCACAGCTCAAGAACGTTATAAGAGATCGGCTGATAGATTCCGTAAACCTGCACCCATGTTCAAGGTAGGAGATTCTGTGTGGTTAGCAACTAAGAATCTGAAGTTAAACGTTCCTTCACAAAAACTTGGACAGAAATTCATTGGCCCTTTCAAGATCAACGGTATTGTGAGCTCTGTGGCCTGCCGGCTGAAGCTGCCTAGGACTATGAAGGTACACCCAGTTCTTCATGTATCTTTACTAAAGCCTGTATCTCCTAATACCTTCCAGGGACGTGTTGTGCCACCTCCGCAGCCTGTGGTGATTGATGGGCAAGAACAATTTGTGGTGGAGGAAATTGTTGATTCCAGGATTCGCAGGAATTGGCTCCAATATCTGATAAGATGGCAGGGATATCCCCCTGAGGAAGACTCTTGGGAACGTGTGGAAAACATCAATGCCCAACAGAAGATTTCTCGTTTTCATCAGAGATTCCCTGAGAAACCAGGTCCAGGATCGTCCTGAGGCCGCTTCTAAGGAGGGAGTAATGTCAGGACTCTGAACATTTTTTATTACCTTTTTGTGCATTACTGCCCTTTTCCAAGATGGCGTCTTTGGTCTCATGTGCACTGTGTCTTCCTGCTATAAAACTCCACCCCAGCCTTCAGTCTGTGCTAGAGTATTCTGCCTTGCATCCAGCTCCTGACCTCTGGTTACTCCCTGGCTATATACCTGCTCCTGTGAACCTGTGGGGTTATCCTGCTACTCTGCTCTGAGTTCCTGCTGCATACACCAGTTCCAGTAATCCTCCTTCATCTGCTGCTCGTGTTTACTTCCATCTGCATTTGCTGGACATCTAAGCTGTTTCTGCTCTGCAAGAACCTGAGACTATTACCCAGACCTCCTTGGTTGAGCTAAGATATTATTTGAACTGCCTTATAAGCATATCTTTCTGTGTTTTGGACTAAGCAAAGACTTATTCGTGTCAAGTATCCTCAAGAATAATTGTGCTTCATAGACTTTCTGCGTGATTGCATTTTCCTCTGAAGTTTCCTATAGACTGCTGAGCTGCATTTGATATTTGCACCAAGTGTTGTGGACTTGAGTTTCTCTCTGCACCTGTTTGAATCACCGTGTGATAATATAGACTTTACCACTTATAAAACTGTGTCCTGTAGTTGTCTTGTTCCACGCAAAGAGTCTCCTGAGTTATCCCCTATAATTATTACAATCAATAAACAAGAGAATATTACAGGCTTACAAACAAAAGTGTGTATTTTCTTGACCAACCAGACAAACACATAAATTTAAAGTCAACATACAGATAACAGTCTATTCTTCCTGGCTTGCTAAAAATAGATGTCTGGTTAATTAAGATACAATTTTGTGTCTTAATTAACAGTACAGGGGACAATAGTGGAGGAAGAGCAGAAGGACTTACAGTGGGTCTTCTGCCCCTTGCACTGCTCCATTCCCAGCAGCATCTCCTCACAGAGAAGAGGGTGAGGGAGGAGGGCTCACAGCAGGGGACAGCAGGGAGGAGCAGGGCGCTGATATCACTCCTGTCTGCTGTGTCCCCGTCCTCCATAGTGGGTTCTGCAGCCCTCTCCATCTGATCTATGAGCTGTGTGGCCGACTTCCTCCATGGCTGAACATCTAATATCATAGAAGATTAGTATATGAGTGTTTGTATATGTGCTTGTGTTTGTATATATTGTTATATGTATGTATGCGTGTATATTTAAAGGGAACCTGTCACCTGAATTTTGCGGGACCAGTTTTGGGTCATATGGGCGGGGTTTTCGGGTGTTTGATTCACCCTTTCCTTACCCGCTGGCTTCATGCTGGCCGCAATATTGGATTGAAGTTCATGCTCTGTCCTCCGGAGTACACGCCAGCGCAAGGCAATATTGCCTTGCGCAGGCGTGTACTCCGGAGAACAGAGAATTAACTTCAATCCAATATTGCGGCCAGCATGCAGCCAGCGGGTAAGGAAAGGGTGAATCAAACACCCGAAAACCCCGCCCATATGACCCAAAACTGGTCCCGCAAAATTCAGGTGACAGGTTCGCTTTAAGTATATGTGTTCGTGTGTGTGTATGAACATATTTGTTTTTGGTTCATGTATGATACTGTAATTGTAAGGAATTTGAGAATAGACCTGGTTCTTTAAAGTGTTATTCACCAAATAATGAAGTTATTTATCTCCAATCCATAGGATCAGGGGGATCGCTTTCTAATCACTGGGGATCTGACTGCTGAGTTGTGCATGCTCGGTCTCTGCTTTCTCCATTACTTGATAACCGGAAATCCGAATACATAGCAAAAAAAATCTGGGAAAGAGTACTAGTATATATAGTGATAACCCAGATTATTTAAATCATCGCTCCAAACACTAAATGCCGAAAAAGAGGAGGACCAGGAGCATAAAGTACAAATATATATAAGAGAATCTTTATTTATACAAAACATTAAAATCTGGACATCAGTAATCATAACTAGGGTTGAGCGAAACGGGTCGGCCATTTTCAGAAGTCGCCGACTTTTGGCAAAGTCGGGTTTCATGAAACCCGACCCGACCCCTGTGTGGGGTCGGCCATGAGGTCGTCGATCTTCTGAATCTGGTATCGGAATTCCGATACCAAGTTCCGATATGTTTGCGATATCGGGAATCGGTATCGGAATCCATATTTAAGTGTTAAATAAAGAATCAAAATAAAAAATATTGATATACTCACCCTCGGACGCGCCCTGGTACTAAACGGCAGCCTTCCTTCCTAAGGATGAGCGCATGAATGACCTGCGGTGACGTTGCGGCTTGTGATTGGTCGCGAGCGGTCACATGGGCGGTCACGCGACCAATCACAAGCCGCGACGTCATCTAAGGTCCTTCACGCGCTCATTCTTAGGAAGGAAGGCTGCCAGAAAGAAGCAGGGCGCGTCCGAGGGTGAGTATACACCTAATAGGAATATACTCACCCTCGGACGCGCCCTGCTTCTTTCCGGCAGCCTTCCTTCCTATGAATGAGCGCGTGAGGGACCTTAGATGACATTGCGGCTTGTGATTGGTCGCGTGACCGCCCATGTGACCGCTCGCGACCAATCACAAGCCGCGACGTCACCGCAGGTCATTCACGCACACTCATCCTTAGGAAGGAAGGCTGCCGTTTAGTACCAGGGCGCGTCTGAAGGTGAGTATATCAATATTTTTTATTTTGATTCTTTATTTTACACATTAATATGGATCCCAGGGCCTGAAGGAGAGTTTCCTCTCCTTCAGACCCTGGGAACCATAGTATCCCATTGCACTGCATTGGGTTTCGTGTTTCGGCCGACCCCGACCCCGACTTTTTTATAGGATCGGACGATTTCACCCGACCCGATCCTATAAAAATAAAAGTCGCTCAACCCTAATCATAACAAGTATTCCACAACAATACATGAAAAAGGGGGAAAGTACAAACCCTCAACCTCACCACCCCAACGCTATAGGGAGTAATCATGTAAACAGTTGTGGGCGGTAAACACCATATAGCTAGAGGTAATCGCATGGAAAGAGAGAAAGAAAAGAGATTGCTACTGGAGCGCCCCCACAGTCGCAGGGCCGAGGGGTACCCGGTACCGGGCCTCTCTGTCTCAGTTCCAGGATTGTCACGGTGGCTAGACCTGGTCCGTGACCCTGCTGAGGGGCATCCAGTAAAAGTTGAGAGTGATAATGTGTGGTGCAGGGTGCGGTGAATAACGAGGACACAGGGTTGCAGTCTCTTTACCTCTTTACTGAAGGCTTCAGGATCCTCAATCCAGAGTATGGTTAACAGGGCTGTCTGAGACCAGCCGGTCCGATGGCACCTCCAGAGTTCCCTTTGCAGGTGGAAATCTGTGCCTTCCTTCTAGCGCTTGTGTGTTGTAGTCCTTCCCTGCTGAGCACCACGGGATAGTCCTCACAACTGTTGTGTCTGTTTCTGATGTTCCCTCACAACTGATTCTGATGTTCTTCTCCGTCCCCCAGATGATATGGCTAGGACGCACCCGTATGACGGGTAGGCCTGGAGTTCTTCCGGGACCCTAGAGTCGCCCCTCTCCCACTGTTGCCCCCTATGTCTGCTTAGGTGATTTAGGTGAGACAGCCCACCTATAACTGACTGTCCTGCCGTTGGTTTGAAGTAATGCTTGGAGCCAGTACTTCCTCGGCGTTTCCAGCCACCGGCTACACGCCTCAGTAGGATGTTGCCTCGATCTTACAGCACGACTCCTACTGGTGTTTTCTCCTTGTTGCTTTGATCTCGTTTCTCACTCTTCACAATAAACCTCGCTTCTTGTCCTTTCTTGGGGTACCGCCGCGATGAAGTGCAGGCGCGGTCCCGTAACGTTCTTTCTGTTCGCTAGGCCTCTGTCAGGATCCCACCCCTGGCAGGGACCCCCCTGAATCTTCCCCTGCAACACCCTCTGCTACAGGAAGTTGCCTGGTTCCAACCCAGTCAGCTTTCTGCCTCACTTTCTGTCTAACCCCCAGTTTTACCAGACTGTGAGGAGTGGCCTAATACATAGTGCCCTTTGCTCCCCCTGGAGGCCAGACTATGAAGTGTATTGGTGTCTGTGATACCTGGTCAGGTGAACTCCTTCAGTGCCATCAGACGTACCATCACTCCCCTCTAGCGGCGGAGCGATGTTACTGCAACGACCAGGTCCCTGGGGCGCTGCACTCCCCCCCCAGTTAAATCCAGTACTCCCGGACTGGGAAGAAAACAACAATATATGTCAGCAAAAAGACATACAATTTTGAAATGCAATAACAAGTAATAAGTATCAAGATATAGATACAAAAAGCATAAATATCCAATTTCAGCCAGAAGCATAGCTATGGCTGCTTCTCTAGCAATACTCCACAAATTCAAAAAATAGTGGACAAATATATACTAGTACCAAAAAATGAGCACCAAGTACTCACAGACCACCATACCACAAGAAATAAAATCAATAAAGTTTATTGAAAAATTGTTATAAAATTGTACAACACACCATATGAAGATATCAGAAGACTCAATCCAAGTTCCATATTTAAACAGTGATTATGTACTTGTTATATCTTATTAAGCATTCTAATTGTGTATAGATTTTAGTATTGGTCCTATATATGGCTCACAAAAACACCCTTTAAGGTCATTATGCAGTGTATTATGCCCGGATGATGAGAGCTCAAATATAATGGACACCCATAAATAGTTTAGAAATAAAATCAATGCTTACCCATCATAAGTATCGTGCGTTTCGCCACCCACGTGCTTTCTCAAGGGGAGACTCCCCTTGAGAAAACACGTGGGTGGCGAAACGCGCGTCGGGGCGTTCCGGCAGCGATACTTATGATGGGTAAGCATTGATTTTATCTCTAAACTGTTTATGGGTGTCCATTATATTTGAGCTCTCATCATCCGGGCATAATACACTGCATAATGACCTTAAAGGGTGTTTTTGTGAGCGGTATATAGGACCAATACTAAAATCTATACACAATTAGAATGCTTAATAAGATATAACAAGTACATAATCGCTGTTTAAATATGGAACTTGGATTGAGTCTTCTGATATCTTCATATGGTGTGTTGTACAATTTTATAACAATTTTTCAATAAACTTTATTGATTTTATTTCTTGTGGTATGGTGGTCTGTGAGTACTTGGTACTCATTTTTTGGTACTAACAAGTAATAAGTAATAAGAACAGTGCTTCCCTTTATGGGAGGTGAGGACTCTTAAACGTTACAAAAGATTCGAAATGAAGGACAGCATCCAATCCAGGTGAAGACAGAAAACACTTTATTGTGCCATAAGTGCGACGTTTCAACCTCAGAGGGTCTTTATCAAGCAAGTCTTCACCTGGATTGGATGCTGTCCTTCACTTCGAATCTTTGGTATGTACTTCTCCACTTGGGTCCTGTGGAGCTAGGACGAGCACCACTTTATGCAGCAGTGCTGTCAGCCGCCTTTGTATTTCTTAAACGTTACAAACATGGTTAAATATTTTAAATAAGACTATAAATAACTTCTATTACCCAACCGGGTATTCTACTAAGTGCAATTTCTGAACAATAATTTAACCTTGCCTCTAAGGACGTATAAGCTGAATCCACTAAAGGCTTACTATAAGACTAACTTTTTCTTTAACCCCTTCCTGACATCCGACGTACTATCCCGTCGAGGTGGGGTGGGCCCGTATGACCGCCGACGGGATAGTACGTCATACGCGATCAGCGGCGCTCACGGGGGGAGCGCCGCCGATCGCGGCCGGGTGTCAGCTGATTATCACAGCTGACATCCGGCACTATGTGCCAGGAGCGGTCACGGACCGCCCCCGGCACATTAACCCCCGGCACACCGCGATCAAACATGATCGCGATGTGCCGGCGGTGCAGGGAAGCATCGCGCAGGGAGGGGGCTCCCTGCGGGCTTCCCTGAGCCCCCCGCAGCAACGCGATGTGATCGCGTTGCTGCGAGGGTCTTACCTCCCTCCCTGCAGCTCCCAGACCCGGATCCAAGATGGCCGCGGATCCGGGTCCTGCAGGGAGGGAGGTGGCTTCACAGACGCCTGCTCAGAGCAGGCACTGTGAAGCAGCCTGCA
Source organism: Ranitomeya variabilis (assembly GCF_051348905.1). NCBI lineage: Eukaryota > Metazoa > Chordata > Amphibia > Anura > Dendrobatidae > Ranitomeya > Ranitomeya variabilis. The sequence continues at coordinate 188,519,523 of NC_135233.1, forward strand.
CTTTCCTCAGATCGGTGATCTGTCAGAGTGCTATGCAAACTGGCAGATCACCGATCTGTATTGTCCCCCCCTGGGGCAAAGTAAAAAAGTTAAAAAAAAATTTTTCCAAATGTGTAAAAAAAAAAAAAAAAAAATATTCCAAAATAATGAAAAAAAAAATAAAATATTATTCCCATAAATACATTTCTTTATCTAAATAAAATAAAAAAAACAATAAAAGTACACATATTTAGTATCGCCGCGTCCGTAACGACCCAACCTATAAAACTGCCCCACTAGTTAACCCCTTCAGTAAACACCGTAAGAAAAAAAAAAAAAAAACGAGGCAAAAAACAACGCTTTATTACCATACCGCCGAACAAAAAGTGGAATAACACGCGATCAAAAAGACGGATATAAATAACCATGGTACCGCTGAAAACGTCATCTTGTCCCGCAAAAAACAAGCCGCCAAACAGCATCATCAGCAAAAAAATAAAAAAGTTATAGTCCTGAGAATAAAGCGATACCAAAATAATTATTTTTTCTATAAAATAGTTTTTATCGTATAAAAGCGCCAAAACATAAAAAAATTATATAAATGAGATATCACTGTAATCGTACTGACCCGATGAATAAAACTGCTTTATCAATTTTACCAAACGCGGAACGGTATAAACGCCTCTCCCAAAAGAAATTCATGAATAGCTGGTTTTTGGTCATTCTGCCTCACAAAAATCGGAATAAAAAGTGATCAAAAATGGTCACGTGTCCGAAAATGTTACCAATAAAAACGTCAACTCGTCCCACAAAAAACAAGACCTCACATGACTCTGTGGACCAAAATGTGGAAAAATTATAGGTCTCAAAATGTGGAGACGCAAAAACTTTTTTGCTATAAAAAGCGTCTTTTAGGCTGGTTTCACACTTGCGTTTTTATCTGCATGCGTTTTTTAAAAAAACGCATGTGTGAAAAAACGCATGTAAACGTGGTAAAACGCATGCGTTTTTAGACGCATGCGTTTTTATAGAAAAACACAAGAAAACAAACAAAAAAAAAAAACCCTACCCCTAACCCTACCCCTAACCTGAAATACGTGGCACTAAAATATACGTTTATATACGTATATAAGTGCCACGATATTTCAGTGGCCACGTATATAAGTGCCACGTATATAAGTGCCACGTATATAAGTGCCAAGTATATAAGTGCCACGTACTTAAGTGCCACGTACTTAAGTGCCACGTACTTAAGTGCCACGTATTTACGTGCCACGTATTTAAGTGCCACGTACTTAAGTGCCACGTACTTAAGTGCCACGTATTTACGTGCCACGATATTTCAGTGCCACGTATAACCACATAGTTATAGTATTTATAGTACGTGGCACTGAAATACGTGGCACTGAAATATTGTGGCACTGAAACACGTGGCACTGAAACACGTGGCACTGAAACACGTGGCACTTAAATACGTGGCACTTAAATATGTGGCACTTAAATACGTGGCACTTAAATACGTGGCACTTATGACTGTCAGAAAATGTTCATTAAACGGTTAGAGGTGAGGTTAGGGGTAGGGTTAGGGTTACCGTTGGGATTAGGGTTAGGGGTGTGTTTGGGTTAGGGTTTCAGGTAGAATTGGGGAGTTTCCACTGTTCAGGCACATCAGGGGCTCTCCAAACGCGACATGGCGTCCGATCTCAATTCCAGCCAATTCTGCGTTGAAAAAGTAAAACAGTGCTCCTTCCCTTCCGAGCTCTCCCGTGCGTCCAAAAAGGGGTTTACCCCAACATATGGGTTATCAGCGTACTCGGGACAAATTGAACAACAACTTCTGGGGTCCAAGTTCTCTTGTTATCCTTGGGAAAATAAAAATTTGGGGGGCTAAAAATCATTTTTGTGGGAAAAAAATATGTTTTATTTTCACGGCTCTGCGTTGTAAACTGTAGTGAAACACTTGGGGGTTCAAAGTTCTCACAACACATCTAGATAAGTTCCTTGGGAGGTCTAGTTTCCAATATGGGGTCACTTGTGGGGGGTTTGTACTGTTTGGGTACATCAGGGGCTCTGCAAATGCAACGTGACGCCTGCAGACCAATCCATTTAAGTCTGCATTCCAAATGGCGCTCCTTCCCTTCCGAGTTCTGTCATGTGCCCAAACAGTGGTTACCCCCCACATAGGGGGTATCAGCGTACTCAGGACAAATTGGACAACAACTTGTAGGGTCCAATTTATTCTGTTACCCTTGTAAAAATACAAAGCTGGGGGCTAAAAAATCATTTTTGTGAAAAAAAAAAAGAATTTTTATTTTCACGGCTCTGCGTTATAATCTGTAGTGAAACACTTGGGGGTGCAAAGCTCTCAAAACACATCTAGATAAGTTCCTTAGGGGGTCTAATTTCCAAAATGGTGTCATTTGTGGGGGGTTTCAATGTTTAGGCACATCAGGGGCTCTCCAAACGCAACATGGCGTCCCATCTCAATTCCAGTCAATTTTGCATTGAAAAGTCAAATGGCGCTCCTTCCCTTCCAAGCTCTGCCATGCGCCCAAACAGTGGTTTACCCCAACATATGGGGTATCTGCGTACTCAGGACAAATTGCACAACATTTTTTGGGGACCAATTTCTTCTCTTACCCTTGGGAAAATAAAAAATTGGGGGCGAAAAGATCATTTTTGTGAAAAAATATGATTTTTTATTTTTACGGCTCTGCATTATAAACTTCTGTGAAGCACTTGGTGGGTCAAAGTGCTCACCACACATCTAGATAAGTTCCTTAGGGGGTCTACTTTCCAAAATGGTGTCACTTGTAGGAGGTTTCAATGTTTAGGCACATCAGGGGCTCTCCAAACGCAACATGGCGTCCCATCTCAATTCCAGTAAATTTTGCATTGAAAAGTCAAATGGCGCTCCTTCACTTCCGAGCTCTGCCATGCGCCCAAACAGTGGTTTACCCCAACGTATGGGGTATCTGCGTACTCAGGACAAATTGCACAACATTTTTTGGGGACCAATTTCTTCTCTTACCCTTGGGAAAATAAAAAATTGGGGGCGAAAAGATCATTTTTGTGAAAAAATATGATTTTTTATTTTTACGGCTCTGCATTATAAACTTCTGTGAAGCACTTGGTGGGTCAAAGTGCTCACCACACATCTAGATAAGTTCCTTAGGGGGTCTACTTTCCAAAATGGTGTCACTTGTAGGGGGTTTCAATGTTTAGGCACATCAGGGGCTCTCCAAACGCAACATGGCGTCCCATCTCAATTCCAGTCAATTTTGCATTGAAAAGTCAAATGGCGCTCCTTCCCTTCCAAGCTCTGCCATGCGCCCAAACAGTGGTTTACCCCAACATATGGGGTATCTGCGTACTCAGGACAAATTGCACAACATTTTTTGGGGACCAATTTCTTCTCTTACCCTTGGGAAAATAAAAAATTGGGGGCGAAAAGATCATTTTTGTGAAAAAATATGATTTTTTATTTTTACGGCTCTGCATTATAAACTTCTGTGAAGCACTTGGTGGGTCAAAGTGCTCACCACACATCTAGATAAGTTCCTTAGGGGGTCTACTTTCCAAAATGGTGTCACTTGTAGGGGGTTTCAATGTTTAGGCACATCAGGGGCTCTCCAAACGCAACATGGCGTCCCATCTCAATTCCAGTAAATTTTGCATTGAAAAGTCAAATGGCGCTCCTTCCCTTCCAAGCTCTGCCATGCGCCCAAACAATGGTTTACACCCACATATGGGGTATCAGCGTACTCAGGACAAATTGTACAACAACTTTTGCAGTCTATTTTCTCCTGTTACCCTTGGTAAAATAAAACAAATTGGAGCTGAAATAAATTTTGTGTGAAAAAAAATTAAATGTTCATTTTTATTTAAACATTCCAAAAATTCCTGTGAAACACCTGAAGGGTTAATAAACTTCTTGAGTGTGGTTTTGAGCACCTTGAGGGGTGCAGTTTTTAGAATGGTGTCACACTTGGGTATTTTCTATCATACAGACCCCTCAAAATGACTTCAAATGAGATGTGGTCCCTAAAAAAAAATGGTGTTGTAAAAATGAGAAATTTCTGGTCAACTTTTAACCCTTATAACTCCCTAACAAAAAAAAATTTTGGTTCCAAAATTGTGCTGATGTAAAGTAGACATGTGGGAAATGTTACTTATTAAGTATTTTGCGTGACATATGTCTGTGATTTAAGGGCATAAAAATTCAAAGTTGGAAAATTGCAAAATTTTCAAATTTTTCGCCAAATTTCCGTTTTTTTCACAAATAAACGCAAGTTATATCGAAGAAATTTTACCACTATCATGAAGTACAATATGTCACAAGAAAACAATGTCAGAATCGCCAAGATCCGTTGAAGCGTTCCAGAGTTATAACCTCCTAAAGGGACAGTGGTCAGAATTGTAAAAATTGGCCCGGTCATTAACGTGCAAACCACCCTTGGGGGTGAAGGGGTTAAGGGTGTATAAGCTAAACCCACTAAAGACTTACTCATAAAACACTACAATGCTAATCAACTTTTCTTCATTTTTCCAACTTTACATTTGCAGGGCCGCCTGTCTATCTCCCCAGGCCTACTGCCTCTCGCTCTTTTGCAGGACCACCTAGTTCCTCGTCTGGGCCTACTGCCTTTCTCTTTCTATACACAGTATAGGACTTATCAACCTCTCTCTCAGCACAAGATCACTGAGCCATCTCTGTATGGCTCCTAGGAGGACTCACCATCTAACCCCGTACGGGTTCACTCCCCTGTCCTCAGTCTCTAGCAACATTATCAAACATTTTCTTACAATTAATTAACTAGCTAACTACAGGTTACCTCTACATATAAACATTATTACTACTTCTTTTAAGGCAACATTATACTTTAAGTGCTATTGGTGAACGTTCCCTTTAAGAGGGAACCAAGTCTCTTGGAGGTAGCGCAACTTCTCAAGCTGCAATTTCATGTAGGGCAGGAACTCCTGTACTGTTTCCAGGAACAGTGTCTTCGCAAAGAGTTCTCTTTCTTGTAAAACCAGTAGGGGGCACCTTTAATAAGGTGCGAACTATGTACAAAACAGTTTGTGAATCATTCACCGTCCATGATTCGGCAGTCTTTAAAACAGTGATGAACCAATCAAAAAGGCAAAAATAGGGATCCCGGGTAAACTAAGGGATCCCTTTAAGAGTTAACCCTAGTCGGGTTATAGCAGCAGAGACACATGGAAAGACAAACAGTTAACTATATACAATTTGTAAAGCATTTATGCTTACTCAGGTTCTGGCTGATCCAGAGGGGGCCTCCTTCCGGGCCTCACCCGGCAAACGGCCCATGATGGTAAAGAAAGACCCGATCCCCGTCCAGGCAGCGGCACCACTCCTCTCTGGGCCACCTTCCTCGACCGGGAGCGGGCACGACCCATAGATACACTGTGGGCCGGGATATCCTGGGGCTCCGCGGTGGCGGGTTCCGCGGCCTTTTCCGCAGGGAATTCGTCCTCCGGCGTTCTGGCAGCAGGCTGGAGAGTGACGCACCGCTGAACGCCCCGAGCCAACCAGCCGACTTCCCTCCTCCATCGGGTATAGGTCTGTCATGGTTCCCAATGGCAAGGAAACGTAAGAAACATATAAGTAACGAACGAGCTCTCGGGTGATGGAAACTCGAGTTGACCGTGAGCTAAATCTACCACACAACTAACAGTAGCCAGGGAGCATACCTACGGCTTCCTATATGCCACGCGCCAGCCGGAGGACTAACTACGCCTGGTAGAGGAAGAAACAGACCTGGCTTACCTCTAGGGAAATACCCCAAAAGATGATAGCAGCCCCCCACATGTAATAACAGTGAATTAAGAGGAAAAGACATACACAGTATGAAAGTAGATTTAGCAAAGAGAGGTCCACTTACTAGATAACAGAAGGATACAAAAGAGGACTTCACGGTCAACTGAAAACCCTTTCAAAAACCATCCTGAAATTACTTTAAGACTCCTGTGTCAACTCATGACACAGGAGTGGCAATTTCAGCCCGCAAGAGCTTCCAGCTACAGAGAATTACAAAAACTGCAAACTGGACAAAAGGTACAAAACAAAAGGACAAAGTCCACTTAGCTGATCAGCAGACTAGTAGCAGGAACATGCAACCGAAGGCTCTGGTTACAATGATGACCGGCAAGGAAATGACTGGAGAGCAAGGCTAAATAGGAAACTCCCAAACACTGATGGAAGCAGGTGAACAGAAGAAGCAAAGTGCAAACAAGTCACCAGTACCACCAGCAACCACCAGGGGAGCCCAAAAAGCGGATACACAACAGTACCCTCCCCTTAAGGAGGGGGCACCGAACCCTCACAAGAACCGCCAGGGCGATCTGGATGAGCCCTATGAAAGGCACGAACCAAATCCGAGGCATGAACATCAGAGGCAGTTACCCAAGAATTATCTTCCTGACCATAGCCTTTCCATTTAACCAGATATTGAAGTCTCCGTCTGGAAATACGGGAGTCCAAGATCTTCTCTACGACGTACTCCAATTCACCCTCCACCAGCACAGGAGCAGGAGGTTCAGTAGAAGGAACCACCGGTACCTCATATCTCCGCAACAACGACCGATGGAACACATTATGGATAGCGAAAGATGCCGGGAGGTCCAAACGAAAGGAAACAGGGTTAAGAATCTTCAAAATCCTATAAGGACCGATGAACCGAGGCTTAAATTTGGGAGAAGAAACCCTCATAGGGACAAAACGGGAAGACAACCACACCAAGTCCCCAACGCGAAGGTGGGGACCAACACGACGACGACGGTTAGCAAACTGCTGAGTCCTCTCCTGGGACAATTCCAAATTATCCACCACTTGTCCCCAAATCCGATGCAACCGATCCACCACCGCATCCACTCCAGGACAATCCGAAGATTCAACCTGACCAGATGAAAAACGCGGATGAAACCCTGAATTGCAAAAGAAAGGAGAAACCAAAGTGGCAGAACTAGCCCGATTATTAAGAGCAAACTCCGCCAACGGCAGAAAGGCAACCCAATCATCCTGATCCGCAGACACAAAACACCTCAAATAAGTCTCCAAAGTTTGATTAGTTCGCTCCGTCTGGCCATTGGTCTGAGGATGGAATGCAGACGAAAAGGACAAATCAATGCCCAACCTGGCACAGACTGCCCGCCAAAATCTAGACACGAACTGGGTACCCCTGTCAGAAACGATGTTTTCCGGAATACCATGCAAGCGAACCACATTTTGAAAAAACAGAGGGACCAACTCAGATGAGGAAGGCAACTTAGGCAATGGTACCAAATGAACCATTTTAGAAAAACGGTCACACACCACCCAGATGACAGACATCTTCTGAGAAACAGGGAGATCCGAGATAAAGTCCATAGAGATGTGCGTCCAAGGCCTCTTCGGAATAGGCAAGGGCAACAACAACCCACTAGCCCTAGAACAACAAGGCTTGGCCCGAGCACACACATCGCAAGACTGCACAAAAACACGCACATCTCGAGACAGGGAAGGCCACCAGAAGGATCTAGCCACCAAATCTCTGGTGCCAAAAATTCCCGGATGACCTGCCAGAGTAGAAGAATGAACTTCCGAGATGACTCTAGTGGTCCACTCGTCAGGAACAAACAGTCTACCAGACGGACAACGATCAGGTCTATCCGCCTGAAATTCTTGCAAAGCACGTCGCAAATCTGGAGAGACAGCAGACAAAACCACTCCATCCTTAAGGACACCAGCAGGTTCAGAATTCCCAGGAGAGTCAGGCTCAAAACTCCTAGAAAGAGCATCTGCTTTCACATTCCTAGAACCCGGTAAGTACGAGACCACAAAATTTAACCGGGAAAAGAACAACGACCAACGTGCCTGTCTAGGATTCAGGTGCCTGGCAGACTCCAAATAAATTAAATTCTTGTGATCAGTCAAAACTACCACCTGATGTCTGGCACCCTCAAGCCAATGACGCCACTCCTCAAATGCCCACTTCATGGCCAAAAGCTCCCGATTACCAACATCATAGTTTCGCTCGGCGGCCGAAAATTTTCGCGAAAAGAACGCACAAGGTCTCATCACTGAGCAGTCGGAACTTTTCTGCGACAAAACCGCCCCCGCTCCGATCTCGGAAGCATCGACCTCAACCTGAAAGGGAAGAGAAACATCAGGCTGGCGCAACACAGGGGCAGACAAAAAGCGGCGCTTAAGCTCCCGAAAGGCCTCCACGGCAGCAGGGGACCAATTGGCAACATCAGCACCCTTTTTAGTCAAATCCGTCAGAGGTTTAGCAACGCCAGAAAAAACAGCTATAAATCGACGATAAAAATTAGCAAAGCCCAAGAATTTCTGGAGACTCTTCAGAGAAGTAGGCTGCGTCCAGTCGTAAATAGCCCGAACCTTGACAGGGTCCATCTCAATAGAAGAAGGGGAAAAAATATACCCCAAAAATGAAATTTTTTGAACCCCAAAAACACACTTTGAACCCTTTACACACAAAGAATTCTCCCGCAAAACCTGAAAAACTCTCCTGACCTGCTGAACATGAGACTCCCAGTCATCAGAAAAAATCAAAATATCATCCAAGTACACAATCATAAATTTATCCAAATATTCACGGAAAATATCATGCATTAAGGACTGAAAGACAGAAGGTGCATTAGAAAGGCCGAAAGGCATTACCAAATACTCAAAATGGCCCTCAGGCGTATTAAATGCGGTCTTCCACTCATCCCCCTGCTTAATTCGCACCAAATTATACGCCCCACGAAGATCAATCTTAGAGAACCACTTAGCCCCCCTTATGCGAGCAAACAAATCAGTCAGCAAAGGCAACGGATACTGATATTTGACTGTAATTTTATTCAGGAGACGATAATCAATACAAGGCCTCAGAGAGCCATCCTTTTTAGAGACAAAGAAAAAACCGGCTCCTAAAGGTGATGAAGAAGGACGAATATGTCCCTTTTCCAGGGACTCCTTAATATACTCACGCATAGCAGCATGTTCAGGTACAGATAGGTTAAACAAACGACCCTTTGGAAATTTACTGCCAGGAATCAGATCTATGGCGCAATCACAATCCCTGTGAGGAGGGAGTGAATCAATCTTAGGCTCTTCAAAAATATCACGATAATCAGACAAAAATGCCGGAATCTCAGATGGAATAGATGACGAAATGGACACCATAGGAGTGTCCCCATGAGCCCCCCGACATCCCCAGCTTAACACAGACATAGCCTTCCAGTCAAGGACTGGGTTATGAGACTGTAACCATGGTAATCCAAGCACCAAAACATCATGTAAATTGTACAACACAAGGAAGCGAATCACCTCCTGATGGTCTGGAGTCATACGCATAGTCACTTGCGTCCAGAACTGTGGTTTATTACAAGCCAAAGGTGTAGAATCAATACCCTTCAGAGGTATAGGGACTTCCAGAGGCTCTAAATCAAACCCACAGCGCCTGGCAAAGGACCAGTCCATAAGACTCAGAGCGTCGCCAGAGTCCACATAGGCATCCACGGTAATAACTGATAATGAACAAATCAAGGTTACAGACAAAATAAATTTGGACTGCAAAGTGCCAATTGAAATGGACTTGTCAACCTTCCTAGTACGCTTAGAGCATGCCGATATAACATGAGCGGAATGACCACAATAGAAGCATAACCCATTTTTACGCCTATAATTCTGCCGCTCGCTTCTGGACATAACTCTGTCACATTGCATTTTCTCTGGCGTCTCTTCAGAAGATACCGCCAAATGGTGCACAGGTTTGCGCTCCCGCAAACGCCGATCAATCTGAATTGCCATTGTCATGGACTCATTCAGACCTGTAGGCACAGGGAACCCGACCATAACATCTTTAACGGCATCAGAAAGGCCCTCTCTGAAATTTGCCGCTAAGGCGCACTCATTCCACTGAGTAAGCACAGACCACCTACTAAATTTTTGGCAGTATATCTCCGCTTCATCTTGCCCTTGAGATAGGGCTATCAAAGCTTTTTCAGCTTGAATCTCCAAATTAGGTTCCTCATAAAGCAACCCTAAAGCCAGGAAAAACGCATCCACATTGAGCAACGCAGGATCCCCTGGTGCCAATGAAAATGCCCAATTTTGAGGGTCACCTCGCAGCAAAGAGATTACAATCTTAACCTGCTGGACAGGATCTCCTGAGGAGTGAGGTCTGAGAGAAAGGAATAATTTACAATTATATTTGAAATTCAAAAACTGAGATCTATCTCCGGAAAACACCTCTGAGGGTGTAGGGATTTTAGGTTCAGAAATAGGAGCATGTATAACAAAATCTTGTAAATTTTAAACCTTCGTAGCAAGATTATTTAAACCTGCAGCCAAACTCTGAGGATCCATCTTTAAACAGGTGAGCTCAGAGCCATTCAAGGATTATAAGGAGAGAAAGGCAAAGGCTGTAATTAAAGCTGAAATACAACAGATCCAACTATGGAGCAAGCATAGAGGGAAAAGGGAAAAAAAAAAAAATGTACAGACTTCTTTTTTCTCTCCTTTCTTCTGCCAATAAGTTTAACACAGGCCGGTCATACTGTCATGGTTCCCAATGGCAAGGAAACATAAGAAACATATAAGTAACGAACGAGCTCTCGGGTGATGGAAACTCGAGTTGACCGTGAGCTAAATCTACCACACAACTAACAGTAGCCAGGGAGCATACCTACGGCTTCCTATATGCCACGCGCCAGCTGGAGGACTAACTACGCCTGGTAGAGGAAGAAACAGACCTGGCTTACCTCTAGGGAAATACCCCAAAAGATGATAGCAGCCCCCCACATGTAATAACGGTGAATTAAGAGGAAAAGACATACACAGTATGAAAGTAGATTTAGCAAAGAGAGGTCCACTTACTAGATAGCAGAAGGATACAAAAGAGGACTTCACGGTCAACTGAAAACCCTTTCAAAAACCATCCTGAAATTACTTTAAGACTCCTGTGTCAACTCATGACACAGGAGTGGCAATTTCAGCCCGCAAGAGCTTCCAGCTACAGAGAATTACAAAAACTGCAAACTGGACAAAAGGTACAAAACAAAAGGACAAAGTCCACTTAGCTGATCAGCAGACTAGTAGCAGGAACATGCAACCGAAGGCTCTGGTTACAATGATGACCGGCAAGGAAATGACTGGAGAGCAAGGCTAAATAGGAAACTCCCAAACACTGATGGAAGCAGGTGAACAGAAGAAGCAAAGTGCAAACAAGTCACCAGTACCACCAGCAACCACCAGGGGAGCCCAAAAAGCGGATACACAACATAGGTCACTGCGTCTCCGGGCTCCAAATCGCGGTCTTTGGCATATTTTCCACCGCAGGGCTCCACTTCCTTCCGGTCAACACGGACCTGCAGCGGCTCTCCAATTTCCTGGATGACTCCCCTGCCCTCTCGGGAACTAAAGAATACCACTACACCCCAGTGTGACGGTGGAGCCTCCTTAGCACCCGTCAGGTCGATCCGGACCGCAGGTTGGGGTCTATTTCTCCACGCCGTCATCAGGCGCCGCAGATGTTCTGCCTCCGGCAGGATCCTCAGGCCCTGTGCCTGCAGCTCGCACTCTGCCGCGGCCGGGATGGAGGAAGCGGGGGACACCGGAGATAGGCGAACCTCCGTAGGCTGGCCCAGCCGAGCGGTCACACGAGCATCGGCCTCCCGGCGGCGTGCTATCTGCCGGGCCTCAGCTGCAGCCACACACTCCTCAGACGGCGGCCAGTTGGGTCTGCCCGGTGGTAACTCCGTGAGGGCCAGTCCTTGCAATGATGGCGAGTCTGGGGCTGTGACGGGTAGTGCAGCCTCATGCTGGGTCGGGTCGTACCCATGCGGTGCTTCCAACGTCGCCATCTTTGCCTCCTCCTCGGTATCTTCTTCCCGCGCTCTCTTTCGTGGGCGGCCCCTGTCTCCATGGTCTCCACCCTCCAAAGAGAATAAGGAGGCGGACCTCAGCTGCTGACGGACACGTCCTCAGGATACAGAAATACTTAGACTGGGCGGCCATTGTCTTTCGCGGTCTTCGGCTTGTCTACGCCCACTTCACACCCTTCTTCTTCTCCTGCGCTCTCCTTAGCGCTGTAATGGCGGCGGTTTTGGCGGCAAGTGGCAATATACAGTCTTTGCAATAAGTCTCAGTCCAAGCACAATAAATCACAGTTCCAAGGCACACATGACCTGATTCTTCAGGCTTAAGTAGATCCTGTTCGTGATGCCAAGTTGGAGCGCCCCCACAGTCGCAGGGCCGAGGGGTACCCGGTACCGGGCCTCTCTGTCTCAGTTCTAGGATTGTCACGGTGGCTAGACCCGGTCCGTGACCCTGCTGAGGGGCGTCCAGTAAAAGTTGAAAGTGATGATGTGTGGTGCAGGGTGCAGTGAATAACGAGGACACAGGGTTGCAGTCTCTATACCTCTTTACTGAAGGCTTCAGGATCCTCAATCCAGAGTATGGTTAACAGGGCTGTCTGAGACCAGCCGGTCCGATGGCACCTCCAGAGTTCCCTTTGCAGGTGGAAATCTGTGCCTTCCTTCTAGCACTTGTGTGTTGTAGTCCTTCCCTGCTGAGCACCACGGGATAGTCCTCACAACTGTTGTGTCTGTTTCTGATGTTCCCTCACAACTGATTCTGATGTTCTTCTCCGTCCCCCAGATGATATGGCTAGGACGCACCCGTATGATGGGTAGGCCTGGAGTTCTTCCGGAACCCTAGAGTCGCCCCTCTCCCACTGTTGCCCCCTGTGTCTGCTTAGGTGATTTAGGTGAGACAGCCCGCCTATAACTGACTGTCCTGCCGTTGGTTTGAAGTAATGCTTGGAGCCAGTACTTCCACGGCATTTCCGGCCACCGGCTACACGCCTCAGTAGGATGTTGCCTCGATCTTACAGCACGACTCCTACTGGTGTTTTTTCCTTGTTGCTTTGATCTCGTTTCTCACTCTTCACAATAAACCTCGCTTCTTGTCCTTTCTTGGGGTACCGCCACGATGAAGTGCAGGCGCAGTCCCGTAACGTTCTTTCTGTTCGCTAGGCCTCTGTCAGGATCCCACCCCTGACAGGGACCCCCTGAATCTTCCCCTGCAACACCCTCTGCCACAGGATGTTGCCTGGTTCCAACCCAGTCAGCTTTCTGCCTCACTTTCTGTCTAACCCCCAGTTTTACCAGACTGTGAGGAGTGGCCTAATACATAGTGCCCTTTGCTCCCCCTGGAGGCCAGACTATGAAGTGTATTGGTGTCTGTGATACCTGGTCAGGTGAACTCCTTCAGTGCCATCAGACGTACCATAGCCCCCCTTAGCGGTGGAGCGATGTTACTGCAACCAGGTCTCTGGGGCGCTGCACTACTGTGTCAGAGCTCAAAAAAGGGTCTAAGGCAAGTGCACCAACTAATTACAATAAATAACCCATGACACAGCAGCAAAAAAGTACAAAATGCGCTTACCCATGCAGAGGGGGGGAGAGGGGAAGGGATCCCGCCGGTGGATGAACCCCATTTCTCCATTACTTATAGAACTGCTGAGCCCACCAGAGATTCTGAGAACAGGGGTCTGCAGTCTTGTCCTGAATGGAGCAAAGTTGCGCATGATCGGCCTCGGTTCTCTCCATTATCTACAGAACTGCTGTGCGCCGCACTCAGTTATTTCCATCAGCTCCATAGACAATGAATAAATCAGAAATCTCCTGAGCTGCAAAGTCCTGTTCACAGGATTCCTGGGGGTCCCAGTGGTCAGTTGGGATAACTTGATTTCTTTGGGAAATAACCATTTAAGACCAATGGCCTCTGTTCAGTGTCTTCACCATGACACATATGTTAAACAGTTACCACCTATAGATGTCATATAATGGTTTCAACATCCACTGTAAAAAAATGTAAATGATTGAAAAGTATGTGTTTTACAGGATACCGTTGTTTGGAATAGTGCCGTCTGCTACACTATTCCTAAAGGTACCTTCACACGAAGCGACGCTGCAGCGATAGCGACAACGATGCCGATCGCTGCAGCGTCGCTGTTTGATCGCTGGAGAGCTATCACACAGACCGCTCTCCAGCGACCAACGATGCCGAGGTCCCCGGGTAACCAGGGTAAACATCGGGTTGCTAAGCGCAGGGCCGCGCTTAGTAACCCGATGTTTACCCTGGTTACCAGCGTAAAAGTAAAAAAAACAAACAGTACATACTCACCTGCGCGTCCCGCAGCGTCTGCTTCCTGACACTGACTGAGCTCCGGCCCTAACAGCACAGCGGTGACGTCACCGCTGTGCTTTCACTTTCACTTTAGGGCCGGCGCTCAGTAAGTGTCAGGAAGCAGACGCTGGGGGACGCGCAGGTGAGCATGTACTGTTTGTTTTTTTTACTTTTAGGCTGGTAACCAGGGTAAACATCGGGTTACTAAGCGCGGCCCTGCGCTTGGTAACCCGATGTTTACCCTGGTTACCAGTGTAAAACATCGCTGGGTATCGTTGCTTTTGCTTTCAAACACAACGATACACAGCGATCGGACGACCAAATAAAGTTCTGGACTATATTCAGCGACCAGCGACATCACAGCAGGATCCTGATCGCTGCTGCGTGTCAAACGAAACGATATCGCTAGCGAGGACGCTGCAACGTCACGGATCGCTAGCGATGTCGTTTCGTGTGAAGGTACCTTTAGGCTAGGTTCACATTGCGTTAACAGCAGCCCGTTCAACACATGCGTTAACGGGCTGCTGTTAACGCAAGTGCCGACTTGTCATACCACTAGCGCAGATAGAGCTAGCAGATGCTCTATCTGCGCTAGCAGTGACGGACCCGGAAACGCTGCAGCCCGCGTTCCAGGGTCCGTCACTCAATGACGGCACATCGCTAGCGCATGCCCATTATGGGTGTGCGCTAGCGATGCATCCACCAAAGGGCTTAATGGCGGCATTAACGGACTGCGTTACACCGCGTTATGCAGTGGTGTAACGTAGTCCATCTAACGGATCGCTAAAACGCAGTGTGAACCTGGCCTTAATGTTATTTGTAGAGTCCTATCAGATACCAGACATATAATGTAATATAATATATAAATGGTCGGGCTCTGGCGGTTCTAGCAGTAATCACTAATCAGGTCACCACGAGAATGCGCTTTGCACACTTCCTGCCATGTGCCACCTAGAGAGGCAGCCATGTCTTGCTATGTTCTATTCACCTACAGAGCTGACACTCTAGCTGCCACTTGACTGCACATATGACCGCACTGGAACCAGCACAACTGAATCCTAACATATTTTTATATACAGTTGCTTGCAAAGGTATTCATACCCTTGCAATTTTGTTTTTTGAAACATCACAACATGGAATTTCAAAATAGCTGAAAACTTAACTGTGTATAACTAATCACCCCCTAAGGTCTGTACTTTGTAGAGCCTCCTTTTGTGGGAATTACAGCTGCAAGTAGCTTTCGATAAGTCTCTTTGAGCTTTCCACATCGTAACACCATCCATATGCCCCTAGATTCGGACCATTTTCCCTGTCCCTACTGCTAAAAAACATCCCCATAGCATGATGCTGCCACCACCATTTTTCACTATGAGATGGTGTTCTTAAGGTGATTAGGGGGCAGCATGGTGGTGCAGTGGATAGCACAGCAGCGCTGGAGTCCTGGGTTCTAATCCCACTCAGGACAACATCTGCAAAGAGTTTGTATGTTCTCTCCGTGTTTGCGTGGGTTTCCTTCGGGTACTCCGGTTTCCTCCCACATTCCAAAGACATACTGATAGGGAATTTAGATTGTGAGCCCCATCAGGGACAGCGATGATAATGTGTGCAAAATTGTAAAGTGCTGTGGAATATGTTAGTGCTATATAAAAATAAAGATTATTATTATTTATTATTATTAGCTGTGTTGGTTTGGCACCAGACATAGTGTTTACCTTTGTGGCCACAAAGTTGAATTTTGGTCTCATCTGACCACAGCACCTTCCTCCATACATTTTGGGAGTATCACACGTCTTTTGGCAAACTCAAAATGAGCCTTACAATTTTTCTGTGTAACTGAAAGCTTTTTTCTGCCCACTCTTCCATAAAGGCAACCTTTATGGAGTGTACAGCTTATTGTGGTCATATGGACAGATACTCCAGTCTCTGCTTGGGAACTCTGCGGGTCCTTCAGGGTTACTTTTGGTCTCTGTGCTGCCTCTCTGACTAATGCCCTCCTTGATAGTTGACGTAAAAAAAAGGGTTGAGGTGTTTTTGAGGCATAGGTGACATGATTAAGTGAATGGTTGCACATAGGGAATGAAGAAAAGATCTGAGTCAAAGATAATAGACAGCAATGCAAATTTCATGTTTAGAAAGGTTAGTAGGGGGACGAAACACAAAAAGTTCCGTTTTGGAAAGATTCAGATACAGGAAGGACATTATGTTACAGTCACAGACAGCGGAAGACAACTACTGGTGTTTTGTAGTAATGCAGGGGTGATGTCTGGAGAAGAGGTGAAGAATTGGGTGTCATCAGCATAGAGATGGGACTGAAAACCAAATCTGGCGATGGTTTGTCCAATAAGGGCAGTATATAGTCTTGTCCTGAGGGATATCGATGGTAAGGGGACAAGGAGAGGAAGAGTGATACACTGAGAGAGTGATCAGAGAGGTTGGAAGAGAGCCAAGAGAGTGGTATTATTAAAGCGGTGGGACAAAACTAAGTTTTATTTTATCCTAAATCTCTATCTATTTAAGTCATAATCTTATCTTTTTATTTATATACTTTAGTTAAAAATTCCCCTTCGTTCACTCAGTCGAAATGCTTTATCTTTTTTTACTACCTTGTTTGTGATGACACTTCATTTAAAAATCCCAGCGCATGAAGCAAAGTGTCATCGGAGACAACCATTTAAGGGGCTGAGGTGGGCCCTGCTCCACTAAGCATGCATCGGTTGTCAATGTCAATGGATACTCAGTAGGATCTCATCACTGTGCATAAGGACAATACGTGAGTTTCACACCCCACTGGGTGAATGTTTTGAGTAGCAGCAATGCACCACTGCAACTGGTGGTGAAGCCTCCATGACTGAAAGCTATGTCTATTTCCACCCAGATTGTGGTCATCTTTCTCTTCCTACACCTCCTCCAGTTTCTGCTGAACAGACATGACCCCATACCCAACATCCACGTGATATACTGACAACTTTTAGTCCACACACCAAGCAGTTTTACAGCTTGACAGCATGGGTGACAAAAGCCATACAGCGGACAGGTTGCTGAAGGACATCAAGAGACAGCTCTGACACTGGCATGCTCCTGTGACCTGCAGTTGGGAACTGTAAGCAACAATGTCTAGAAGAATCTGTCTTATGGTCAAGCAAAGTATCTCACGATCCCTGAATTACACACATCCTAAATTGTATTGTGCAAGAATTCTTTCAGAAATATGCACACTTGAAGAAGGTGGTGCCATTGGCCAGGAAAGTGTTGGTTTTGCATAACCTGAGCACTCCGCCAGAGCGTAATCTGATTTGTGACCTCACAATTCAGCGATGCATATGTTGGGTCATCTGTACAAGCAGCGTAAAGTTGTGATGCACGACATCAGGCAGCAGCCATCCTGAAGCATGAATTATTTTCAGGTTTGCCATTGGCAGTTGATGAGGAATCCATGTTGCCTACTGAAGTCCTCTGAAGTGGCGATAATATTTGTCAGCAGGTACAAGTGTGGAATCAACAATGTCACCCCCTCATAATTATCCTGGTAAAAACAAGAACCAAAGTCAAGAGGGTAATCAGTCGCCCACCAGGGCAGCGGAGTACTCGGTACCGGGTCCGGTATTAAAAGGGAAGTCACGGTGGCTGCGACCCGGTCCGTGGCCCTGGGCGTCCAATAAAAGGGATGGTCTTTTAAGGGAAAAGTGTTTATAAGTCTGTCGTGATGCCACCTGTGGTGTTCGGTCAATAGTGCGACCGACGCTGCGTTAAAGGGGTCCTCTGGGGGATGTTATTGCAGCACTAATAGTACACTTCCCACAGGTGAAGCGGGGTCCCCGGGGGTCCTAAGGTGTATGGTGGTGATAACGGTTGCCAGTAAATGAGTAAAGGACGCAAGTTGTAAGTCTTTACCTGGTTTACTGCAGTTGGCAGGCCACAGTCCAGGGCACCGGCAACAGGTACTTAGGAGTCCAGGCAGCCCGGAAACAAGCGGAATCCCCTTGGCAAGTCAGGTTAGGAGCCTTCCACTCTGCGCTTGCTAAAGTCCCTTGCTGACTGAAGTGTTCCAAACAAGGTCCTAATTCTCTCAGTTCTTTCTCCTGTCCTGGGACAGGTACCTGTATTGCTGGCAGTTTGAGCCGTACTTTCTGGGGTCTCTACACGGTGACTCCAGGCTCCAGGATGCTGCTGTACCACAGGTGAATATGGGCAATGCCTGTATGATCTTATGCCCTCCAGTTCTGCTGAGTATCCTGTAGTTCCACTCTAGCCTCGGGCTCCCGGTACCCGGTCTCTGCTCACTGACTCTTTGGAGGCCTATTCTCAGCCTCCTTGAGCCCTGAATCTCTCCTCTGCTCCTTTCCTGTCTGTCCTCGCTCACAGACTGTCTGTACAAACTGAACTAGCTCCTCCTCCACACTAGGATCTTTATCCAGGGAAGCTGCCCTAAAACAGGGTTTTGAGCTCCCCCTCCTGGCCTGGATTTGGAAGGTGTTGTGTGTGTGATAACCTGCCAAAGGGAATATCACTTGTCTCCAGGCATGGCACTACCCTCCCCGAGAGGAAAGCAGCACTACTGTGGTATCCGAACTCCTGGGGTGCCACAGTAACATACAGTAATAACATAGTTAGCAAGGACGAAAAAAGATATTTGTCCATCCAGTTCAGCCTATATTCAGCCAGAATAAATCCCCAGAACCACGTCCTTCTAAAGAACCTAATAACTGTAAGATACAATATTGTTACGCTCCAGGAAGATTTATTAATTGTGTTGCCCTCTTTTGTACTCGCTCTAGTTCCATTATATCCTTCCTGAGCACCGGTACAGAGGATGAACAGCAAATTGCAGATGTTCATCGCCGTCCTGCGTCTGTTTGGGACCCTGAGCGGCAGGGTTGATATGGAGAGGGACATAGAGTTGGCAGGGAATGAAGTTGAGTGTCAGAGTTATCATGATGACCAACTTCACCAACCAACTATTGCAGCGAGGTGATGAAAATGAACCAACGGTTGTGCTCGTGACCATGGCAAGCTTCATGCTGGAATGCTTATGGTATGACAGGCTTATTGTGACCATCAAACAAATGGAGGATTATTGGATAGTCATGCTTCATAATAAAAGCAAAATGGGGGAATTGTTTCCGGCTTCCGATTGGGAGTCAAAATTGACTTATTACCAGGATAAGATGTTTTACCTGCACTACAAAGCTTTTCCTGAGCAGACCCCTGCCACCCACATACCCGTCCAAAGACTCCTCTGGAATTGCAGCATACACAACTCTCTTCAGCTTATGCCAGCGATAGGGCTACAACAAGTAGCTGAGGTATTAGCAGCAGACACAGCTACCATATTTTTAAAATGATGGACCAAATGTTTTATTCACCATTGCAACAACCAGACGTATGAGGTTCATCCTTGCCTGGTCTCTGCCCTTTCCCAGGCACATGCCCTGAGCCGTGTTCCCATGGACTACTGGCTTAGCTCTAGCCTTGTTTGCTATGGGCTTCCTGTCACGCCGAGCTTCCAGTGTCACAGAGGGCACTCAGCATGGATGGTGGCTTTGTCACAACCAAGTGGACCAAGTTATCCGCCAGGAGAGTGGAAAACCTTTCATTTATCAAGATGAAGCAGGCATGGATCAGTTCTGAGTTTGATTCATCTAAGGCTCATGCCAATGATTACATCGGCCAGAACCTCTGCCACCCTGACTGTCTTTTGTTTGTCTTCTACACCTTTCTGATGCCCCAAGTGCCGGTGATCCACACTCAGCGGTTCATCTATTCTCCTGTCCATCATACAATACTTCAGTGATTGCTGGCATTTCACTACCACACATCTCCTTGCCCACCAAGTCCTATTTCTCTACCGTGATGCTTCTGCTTACGCCGGAGTCATTCGAGTGCAGATTCTCTCATGTGAGAGATTCATATGGATTATGTTAATGACACTGATGTGAGTTTGATCAGAGTGTCAGAGAGAATAAGAGCAGCTGTTCAAGGTCAGCTCATAGCCTCTATCCCCTGATGACACCGCAAGGCGAAACTTGTTGAGGAGGCTAATGGCTGCAGATTATAAATAGCATGCACTAGATGTTGAGCACAGAGACAGGCAGCTACGGGCAGTTTTGCAGGACTTATTATAGTCAGTCTATGAGTATGTATGTGAGCACTCAGAGAAATAGAGATCATAAATGATAAACTTTGGTATCACTAAAGCAGTACAGAAACTGGCGCACCGATTGATATGAGCTATGGTAGCAATGACAGCACTACCTCTCATAAATGAGACTGCTGACTCGTGTGATCGGCCGTAATGACTGCAATTGTATCAAGAGACTGTGCTTGATAGTTATTCGATAATATTAGAGAACCTATAAGATATCAAAAGAGCGGTGACACCGCGTCTGCTGCTAAACTGCCTCTAATATAAGCACCAGCACTATATACTACAGCATGGTCAACCTCAATAAATACTAAAACATAACATTTAATAAGTTTTTAAAATACACAAGGAGGATATAGTGAAGGTTATAGGTGAGACACCACAAATAACATACAGGAAGGGTAGGTCTCTAAAAAACAGATTAGTACATAGCCATTTTAATAAGTTCCAGGATAAAAAAACTTGGCTGCCAGAGAAGCCAAAAGGGTGCTTCAAATGTGGAAGATGCGTGGCCTGTGTGTCAATACAATCAGGTAGGGAATTTATAAATGACCACACAAATGAGAGTTTTGGGATCAAACATTTTATCAATTGCAAAACCACAGGAGTCATCTATAAGGCATCATGTTTATGTGGAAAGTCACATGTGGGAAAGACAACAAGGGAATTTAGGAGAAGGGTTAGAGAGCATATTGGAGACATATGCAATGGTAGAGATACCCCACTAGTGAAACATGTCAACAGTTATCATGGGGGTAAAAGTGAAGTTATTAAATTTATGGGAATTGACAAAGTGGAACCATCAGTAAGAGGTGGAAATTATGACAAGATGATTTTGCAAAGAGAATGTAAGTGGATCTTTTGGTTAGATACGCAGCAACCTTTAGGTTTAAACGAACAGCTAAATTATAGCTGTTTCCTATGAATGAAGTATCTTGACTCATTTTTTTTTCCCCCCCTTCTCCTTTTCACCGTGTATAATTTTTGATATTGTCACATAGCGAGGTATTCGACAGACTATAAGGAAACTAAGCCTATAAAAACAGATTTGTAATGAGTTTATCATGCTTAATTGTATTATAGAGAGTTATACTGAGCTGTATTTACAGTAGATATCAGTATTAATATTGATCCATTAGCAGAACGAAAGCAGAAGATATAGACCTGAAAATATCTAGGCTGCAGACTAATGGGAATTATTGGTATGGTGGTGGTTTGTTTTATTTTTATTTTGTATATCATACAAGAATTGGCGTCAGAAATTTTGGTTACCTAGATAGCTTCTCTTAAATAAGAGGTGCACCCAAACATTGATCTATATACAATTATAAATAGAGGCTTTATAGTTAAATAAAAGATAAGGTAAAAATATAACTATCTATTAATACTCATCAAAGTGATACATTGAATAAAACCTCTTGAGAGATAATTTGAGCACAGGACCGGCGATCATGTGACTAAGAGAGGCGGTTCAGATAGCGCATGCACCATTACGGTTCCTAGATCAGGGAAGACAGTGCTGCAAAAGAAAGGAGATACCTGATTATAGGACCTACGGTCAGGTGACCGGGAGGTGCAGTATGAGACACGCATGCGCGGTGATCAATAGCAGATCGAGTGCGGGACCTGCGGTCACGTGATCGGGACATGTAGCGCTACTAGCGCATGCGCAGTAATCATTTACGGACCGCAACCCCTGCACTGTAGACGCCTGATGAGCAGGTATGTGAAAACATGGTGGGTGACTGACGGTTGATGAATGAAGTAAGGGAAGTGATGTCAGACGCCGTGGGAGTGGAATACTATCCATCACTTATTTAAGGACAGCATATCCCGGAAAGACAGAGAGCACTTTCCCGATTGAGGGGCACCGACCACACTAGTCGGTTTTCAAGTTGCACGTGCTATTGCAGGCAACTGTTTGAGCCTATTCTAAATTTCCCCTGATGAATTCCCCGTAACGGGGAAGGAAACGCGTTGGGAGTATACATGCTATAGGGAGGCTACATTTGTCATGGGTATCCTTTTGAGCAGGATGACATTCGGGTACTGCCCTTGTTAGGGCGGGAGATATACAGGGGCACGACAAGGAGATTTAGACCCTAAGATCCCCCCCCCCCATAACTATATATTTATATCTTCTTCATCCTGCTGGTGCGGTTTATTCCTAAAAGAATTAGCCAAAAAAGAAATGAGAAGGAAATACTCATATGGGTGAGATTGAACCAAAACCCTTTTTTACTTGCGCACTGGTTATTTTGAGCACTTAGATTTCTTTATGCTGTTTGTGTATTTTAAAAACTTATTAAATGTTATGTTTTAGTATTTATTGAGGTTGACCATGCTGTAGTATATACTGTTGCCTATGGGTCAGTTAATGGCAGAATAGATAATTCTAGTTCCTTAAGCTGAATTGAAGCACCAGCACTAGACTAAGTCTGTGGTTGGATCGCAGCACTGAACTGGAGCGGCCCCCAAGCGCAGGGCAGCGGGGTACTCGGTACCGGGTCTCTCTCTCTCTCGGTTCTGGGGATATCACGGTGGCCTGACCCGGTCCGTGGCCCTGCTAAGGGGCGTCCAATTAAAGATGTAGGTGCAGATGTAGGTCGCAGTAAATGACGAGGACACAAGGTTGCAGTCTCTTTACCTCTTTACTGAAGGCTTCAGCATCCGCAATCCAGAGCACTGCTAACAGGGCTGGCTGAGACCGGCCGGTCCGAAGGCACATCCAGAGTTCCCTTTGCAGGTGGAAATCAGTTGCCTACCTACTAGCGCCTGGGTGTTGTAGTACTTCCCTGCTGAGCACCACGGGATAGTCCTCACAACTGGCCGGAGTGTGAAGTGTAATGTGTGACTGTGATACCTGGTCAGGTGAACTCCTTTAGTGCCATCAGACGTACCATCACTCCCCTTAGTGGCGGAGCGACAGGACTGCAACGACCAGGACTCTGGGGCGCTGCACTACGATTATCAATTTCTAGTTTTGTGTGTTTTTAAAGTGTGTGATGTTTTCCGTTGTTTACAATTATAATAACTAAGAGTTGTGTTTTACCTTAGGGTCTTTATTAAGGGAGCTTCATTTGCCTTTGGCAACTATTGTGACAAGAGAATTGGAGCACACTGTGGAGAAGATGGACAATAACATTTCTCCATCTTCTCCACTGTGTGAGTCTGCGAAAATCAGACTGTGCTCAGATGTCATCTGAGTGTACTCCCATGATTTCCACACACCTGTAGACTTCTATGGATTTGTGCTGTCTGACTTGTGCTGCAAATTTCAGCATGCTGTGATTTGGCATGAGAAAAAGAAACGCTGATGACTACTGCCTCATAGAATAACATTGGTCCAAACGCTGTCTGATAAAACATCTGATAGCACAACAACGATGTATACACTCGTGTGAGTGAGCCCTTCTAGTTTAAGTAGGTTTAAAAGGTCTGTTAATGAAGTGTATTGATAAATAGGCAGTTAATTACTACTTGTTTATGCCTATCCAAACAGAATGAGGTCACTTAAACACTAATAAAACTATTTGCATCAAACAGCTCAATACAGGTTGAATACGCTCCTATGAGACCTCAGAGTGTTACACACACATTTTCCAAGCAGTGAGAAGATTTGCAGTATAGAAATTTGGAGCAAACTTATTTCCCACAAATCACATTTGTTGGAACAATTGTCCAAGGTTGGTGAACACAAATTTCTTCCCAACTCTATGTATAAGTTATTGTTCTTTTTCCCTGAATGCCAGGGTTACACAGAGCAGAGCAATGGTTCCTGGAAGCGTGTGCGTGTGCTCGGTTATGTTGCTTTAGGCTCTGTCTCGTAGACACAGTCCATTAAACACACAAGTTATAGGAACATCGCCTGTATTAACTTGCAATCTCCTGTCCTGCTAACCCTCGGCATAGCTGTAGGATTATTACAGACTGTACTAGCAATGCTGCATGCTGTAAACAAACCTATTGCTTTACCAGACAATGTAACCATATCATGTAAGTATGCAGTGGAGGCAAAGGATCCATTAGTTAGGCCCCGCGAGCATGTTCCTGTACATAATACACATCCATAATACAGGGCGCGAGATGGAACCGGATGCCATTCTGTATTAAAGGTGACCTGCACAGTTCATTTACAGGTATTATTTTTTACCAGGCCTATATGCTGCTCTTTCACTGAATATGAGGTTGCCTTTTCGTTCCGCCAACTTTCCATTACTTAGGTATAGTCCCTTTTTAATTTTTGTGCCCTACTTTGTCAGCCACAATCCTCAAGAAGATACCCAGCGAGAAGAGTTGAGAATCATTTCAAGGATCACACTCCCAGATTTACATACATGGCACAAAATGTAAAAAGTGGTCATATATCAGGAGTGAAAAATGTCAGATTCAAGAGAACGTCGACTTTTACGCCTGTTACCTGTCAGGTCAGTACAATCAAATAGATTCACATTTAGGCAAGCAATAAGAACACTAATTATGGCGTGAACATTGGTATGCTACAACTCTAAATAGTCAAAAATAAACTGATGGTGGAAGTGGAAACATAATATGATAATTGACCTAAATTATCATACTGGAAAATAATCATATAGACTATCGTAATGCTACAGCAGTAAGAGTAGAATTAGTTACCTGCAGTGTGCTGATGCAATGACAGATAGCACTGGTAAAATCCTAGCACTGCAGGTCTTTTATGGATGCACCTGGCTAGCTTTGTCTAAGAACCAGGAAATGTGTTCACCTCGTGCCAGTCTGCTACTGCATGTTAAGCAGAGTGGAGTGTGTTGGAGCTAGTGAGTGACCAGCCAAAATGAGAGCTGTAACTGGGATAGAGACAAGCCCAAGTCTTTCTCTTGTGAGATAGCGCTCACTAACGGGTTGGGGAATACTGGCTTGGCAACAAGATTTAAGGTACACAGGAACACTTTTCACACATAACAATCTATGCGGTTTATTATAGAGTCATAAACCATACCACGAACAGTCCATTACACACTGTATCAGGACAAGACATTAAGTTGCGGTCACTAAACATGCTGGACCCAAGTTCGTCCAGTTACCAAGGGTGACCGCATAGTTCATAATGCTTCTTAGTACTCGGCTTTAATACGGAGTCTCTAAACATGCCAGACTTCTCTGCCCAGTTTCTGTGGGAGACAACACGCTGAACAGTTCATTATATCCTCCGGAGAAGCTGCATAACAGGGATCACCAACTTGCCTGACAGACATACACCAGTTAGTTCCAGACCCACCGAAGGATGGTAGTTTCTAGCGATGAGCGAATATACTTGTTACTCGAGATTTCCTGAGCACGCTCGGGGGTCCTCCGAGTATTTTTCAGTGCTCGTAAATTTTGTTTTTATTGCAGTAGCTGAATGTTTTACATCTGTTAGCCAGCATAAGTACATGTGGGGGTTGCCTGGTTGCTAGGGAATCTCCACATGTAATCAAGCTGGCTAACAGATGTAAAACATTCAGCTACAGCAATAAAAACTAAATCTCCGAGCACTAAAAA
This sequence comes from Ranitomeya variabilis, assembly GCF_051348905.1. Classification (NCBI taxonomy): domain Eukaryota; kingdom Metazoa; phylum Chordata; class Amphibia; order Anura; family Dendrobatidae; genus Ranitomeya; species Ranitomeya variabilis. Next base: position 188,545,364 of record NC_135233.1, read on the forward strand.
ATACTCGGAGGACACCCGAGCTTGCTCGGGAAATCTCGAGTAACGAGTATATTCGCACATCACTAGTAGCTTCCCCAACACAGTAGCCGTCACCGGCTCTGCAGATCCATGTCCTCACCTCATGCTTTTCAAGGATCCGGTCCAGACACAGGACCTCCCAACACAGAGGCCACTCAGGATCACGGCCTCACCAGGTGCTCTTCAGGGATCCGGTCTCCACTCTGGACCTCCAAACACCCAGGCCACTCAGGATCATGGCCTCACCAGGTGCTCTTCAGGGATCCGGTCTCCACTCTGGACCTCCCAACACCCAGGCCACTCAGGATCACGGCCTCACCAGGTGCTCTTCAGGGATCCGGTCCCCACTCTGGACCTCCCAACACCCAGGCCACTCAGGATCACGGCCTCACCAGGTGCTCTTCAGGGATTCGGTCTCCACTCTGGACCTCCCAACACCCAGGCCACTCAGGATCACGGCCTCACCAGGTGCTCTTCAGGGATCCGGTCTTCACTCTGGACCTCCCAACACCTAGGCCACTCAGGATCACGGCCTCACCAGGTGCTCTTCAGGGATCCGGTCCCCACTCTGGACCTCCCAACACCCAGGCCACTCAGGATCACGGCCTCACCAGTTGCTCTTCAGGGATCCGGTACCCACTCTGGACCTCCCAACACCCAGGCCTTTCCTCTCATAGGACCTTCCAGCCAAGAACCATTCAGGTCCATACACACAAACCATGAGACCCACACCCTGGTCACATTACATAGTTGTAACCACTCCCATAGGTGGGAGGTGTGTGGCTTGTTTGGCACGCCCAGCTCTCAAACTAGCCCTGCAAGCCTCCCTTTAAAGCTACACAAATACTTGTGGGACTACAGGTCCCAGAACAACATTACTTCAGGCTTACAGTGCAGAGTATCTTCCTCTACGACATACATACCGGCCATTCACAATAATGCTGGACTTTGTCTCATCACCACAGTTATACCTGCGATTGCCATGCATTCCTATGTGTATTCTGAGGAGACCATGCAGCGTCCCCCACCTGTAACAGGGGTCACTGCATCACACTCTGAATGGAGACTGCATGGCTCAGCTAGGAAAGCTGAGCAGTCTGTGTGTTGGAGCTGCAGAGAACCATGTGGAAGCTGCATCCAGGTCAGTGTGAACTATGCACGAAGTTCAACACTTCTGTTTAGTGTTGTACGCTGCTGGAACTCAGGCTGAATGGGATACCAGGCTAGTGGGATAGTGCATCTTCTGTGTATAAAGTTTTCTTTGAGAGAAAAGACTGTAATCTGTTCAGGTGAGCCCGCACTGACATATCTGTGCCCTGCTAAATAAAATGTTTATTTGCTGTTATACTTTGGTGCTGAAAGCAATAAAATTGCACATTTCTAGACCAAACCACATTGCCTACCTAAAGAACGCTACCTAATGCCTGCCTAAAAGCATGAATCCCTGCTCTACACACAAAATAATGTAAGATACGTAGTTAATGGGTTTTGGTGTGTATAAGTCATCCACCAGCAACACAGTGTACCTCAATATGGATGGATTCTGCCTCTAGTGACTCTGCTCTTTCTGTTCCTAACCAGACAGATAGGATCCAGCTTAGCTCTAATTTATACCTTTCTTTGAAAAATGGGTGAATAAGGGTGCACAGCCCAGAAGGGGGCCATATCACCAAAAGCACAATGCAAAAAATATACTGACAAGGCCAGAATTCCTATACGTGAATGGCTGGGGGGCAACATACTGTGTGTGGGGGACTGTGAGGGTCATCAGAGAGTGTACAGGGGGTTTGTGCTGTGGGGATGTTATGCTTGTGTGGCTGATTGGAGGGCAAATACTGTGTGTGGGGGGACTGTAGAGCATCATCATATACTGTATGTGGGGAACTGTGAGGGTCATCATACAGTATACAGGGGGTTTGTGCTGTGGGGGCATTATGCTGTGTGTGGATGGCTGTGGGAATCATACTGTGTGTCGGGGACTGTGGGGGGTCATCAGAGAGTGTACAGGGGGTTTGTACTGTGGGAATGTTATGCTTGTGTGGCCGATAGGGGGGCATCATACTGTGTGCAGGGGGACTGTGGGGGTCATCAGACAGTGTATGGGGCATTTGTACTGTGGGGATATTATGCTTGTGTGGCTGATTGGGGGGCATCATACTGTGTGCGGGGGGACTGTGAGGGTCATCAGACAGTGTACAGGGGATTTGTATTGTGGGAATATGTTTGTGTGGCTGATTGGCAGACATCATACTGTGTGTGGGACTGTGAGGGTCATCAGACAGTGTACAGGGGGTTTGTACTGTGGGGATATTATGCTTGTGTGGCTGATGGGCAGGCATCATACTGTGTGTGTGGGGACTGTGGGGGGTCATCATATACTGTGTGTGGGGGTTGTACTATTGGGATATTATGCTGTGTGTGGCTGACTGTTGGGCATCATACTTTGTGTGGGGGGGAACGTGGGGTCTATCATACAATGTGCAGGGGGGGGGTTGTACTGTGGGGACATTATGCTGTGTGTAGGTACATGTGGTACTTCATACTGTGTAAGGGGGACTGGGGTGATTTGTGCTCCGGAGTTTGTACTGTGGGGGCATTATGCTGTGTGTGGGTGGCTTGGAGACATTATACTGTGTAAGGGGGACTGTGGGGCATCATCATCATATAGTGTGTGGAGGTTTGTACTGTGGGGATATTATGCTGTGTGTGGGGGTCATCATATACTGTGTGGGGTTTGTACTGTGGGGATATTATGCTGTGTGGGAATCATACTGTGTGTGGGGGACTGTGGGGGTCATCATATAGTGTGCAGGGGGGTTGTGCTGTGGGGATATTATGCTGTGTGTGGATGGCTGTGGGATTCATACAGTGTGTGGGGGTCATCATACAGTGTACAGGGGGTTATGCTGTGAGGATATTATGCTGTGTGTGGATGGCTGTGGGAATCATACTGTGTGTGGGGGACTGTGGGGGTCATCATACAGTGTACAGGGGGTTTGTGCTGTGGGGGCATTATGCTGTGTGTGGATGGCTGTGGGAATCATACTGTGTGTGGGGGACTTATAATAGCAATATTCCCATATATTTTTGTATTTTGGCTGCTATTATTGTAGGGATGAAATAATAATTAAAACTGAAAGGAACTGTAGGATGTAGCGTTAGCTTGTTCTCTCCACGCCGAAGTGAGAAAGCAGACATAACTATTTCTAGTGTGATCCATTCAGACTTGTCCATTTTTAATTGCACATATCTGCTAATGAATGAAGTGAATGAAACAAAATGTGAGAATAGGAATAATTGCTATAACTCCACTGCCACAAATCTGATGTGACACTGTGTCAGAATCTCCGGGGGGCCACAGGCACTGGCTCCTCCCACATAGACATAGCGCCTCCTACCGGACTGCCCCCGCGATCCTGCGCTCCTTGCAGTAAGACTGTCACTGATTGGCTGAGGAGCTGCAGACTCCTAGGGTTAGGGCTTCTTTCAGGTCTCGAGCTGTGGTGGACATACTGATTGTGCAGAAAATGATTTCTTTTGGTTTATACCATATATTGGGTCGAATTCACCAATGTTTTTAGACTATAATTCTGGAGTAAAAAGCATTCAAAGGGATGGGAATTTTGTCTTTCTCACGCCACTGTCATCCACCTCCGACAAAATTGACTGAGTGTGGCGACTGCCACTCATCACATTCATAACAAGCAGCGGCATTTACTAGGCCAGAAATATTACTCCAGTCACTGGCTGGAGTAAGATTAGTGGCGAGGTGCACACAGAGGCGCACACCTCGTCTCCTGCACTTCTGACTCATGGTGAGACATGTGCTTCATCATGAATCAGGAGCATCTGACTCCAACACAACCCCGCATCAAGACCAATGTGAACAACACTGGCCGCAGTTTTCATACTTTTCCTCCCTGGAGTATTACCTGTAATCCATGCTCAGCAGGGCTCTGTAAAGAAAAGGACTTTGGCCATACAGTATAGGATAGGCCATCCTGTGTGTTTGGGGATTGGAAGGGTTAATACAGGACCAGTCACTAGGGCTTCTTTGATTGGCCCTCTTTGTTTGAAAAGACCAGGAGGGGTTTTTCCGCCTTTCCCAGGGTGGACGCTCCCTCTAATACAAAGATGCTCAAACTACCGCCCTATTTCTTTTGGAGTTTGTAGTTATATTTATATTATCTGTATTTTATATTAATGTACAATGTACATAAAAATAAATGTTATCATACTGTTATTATGTGTCAGTCACAGCTCCCGGTCTTTACTGAACTTCTATATTTTTGTCAGTTAATAGCAATTGCATGATTATGATGAATTGTGAAAAATCTGTGGTTCGGCTCCATGGTCTCAGCCATCTATTCTAGAGGCAGATGGAGATCGTAGAGTACCACACTTCAGAGCTGGTCATTCCGCGTTCTGCCGTGTCTCAGGAATATCCAGGACTCTAGAGGAGATTATCTGTTCATCTACTGACACATCGGGATTTGTCTGATTTCACCTGTTCGGTATTCATCCATGTGAAATGGATCCATAGGCAAAAAACAGAATCACTTTTAAACTGAAAAATAATCTGTCATTAGGTTTTTGCCACCTAATCCGAGAGCAATATAAAGTAGAGACCCTGATTCAAGCAATGTGTCACTTATTGGGCTGCCTGCTGTAGTTTTGGTAAAATCCCTGTTTTATAGGCTTTAATTGCCGAGTTTGATCTGACACACAGATCAATATCAGACATGTCTCAATGATTTGCCACAGACCACTTGGTCTGCAAGAAAGCCACAGACATGTGAACAACCCCATATACTTTCAGAATCCCTTTAATGGCTTGCTCACATGATCATATTATACAGTATATATCCAGAAAAACAGCAACACTGCCTTTAAGGGTATGTGCACACGTTGCGGATCCGCAGCGTTTTTTACTGTGCAGAAACGCTGCAGATCTGCAAGTGATTTACAGTACAATGTAAATCAATGTGAAAAAAAAAATGCTGTGCTAATGGTGCGGACAATTCTGTGCGGTAACGCTGCGGATTAAAAGAAGTAGCATGTCACTTCTTTTTTGCAGATCTGCAGCGTTTTTGTACCCAGTCCATAATAGAAAACCGCAGGGGTAAAAATGGCAAGAAATCCGCAAAAAATCCGCAGCAAATCCGCAACAAAAACGCACAAAATCCGCACAAAATACGCGACAAATCCGCAGCTGCGTTTTCTGCCAAGAGATGCAGAATCCGCACCAGAAATTCCTAAGCCTAATCCGTAACGTGGGCACATAGCCTAAAAGTGCAAATCTCCACGAAATAAACTGGCAAAGCTTCCTAGCAAAGATATAAAACCCAGAAAAGGAGACCGCAGATCCAAAATAATGAAAAAGTCAGGATCTTCTGCCTTTCTCAGTGCATGAGATATACAGTGCCTTGCGAAAGTATTCGGCTCCCTGGAACTTTTCAACCTTTTCCCACATATCATGCTTCAAACATACAGATACCAAATGTAAATTTTTGGTGAAGAATCAACAACAAGTGGAACACAATTGTGGAGTTGAACGAAATTTATTGGTTACTAGCTGTGCTTCGCCCGGGTTAATAACTGCTGTTAGCAAAAATAGAATGTGTTACAAAAATGTATTCTGCACACAAAAACCACAAAACAAATAGATAGAAATGTAATTATTAAAAGGCAAAAACTAAGCTAATAGAAGCATTGCACAACATTTATTTCAACACCAGAGATATTCCACACAGACTTAACTAAACTGGCCAAGTAATGTGAAGTAATCTTCTACTACTTATTCGAGAGCCTTTTGATAAACAACATGCCTATATTAACCAACCAGAGCTCAGATTAATTAACTGTAGCAAAATAGAAGCGGAGCTGTGATTGGTTGCTATTGGCAGCCTGATAAATCCCCAGCCAACAGGAAGCCCTCCCCCCTGGCAGTATATATTAGCTCACACATACACATAAAAGACAGGTCATGTGACTGACAGCTGCCGGATTCCTATATGGTCCATTTGTTGCTCTTGTAGTTTGTCTGCTTATTAATCAGATTTTTATTTTTGAAGGATAATACCAGACTTGTGTGTGTTTTAGGGCGAGTTTCATGTGTCAAGTTGTGTGTGTTGAGTTGCGTGTGGCGACATGCGTGTAGCGACTTTTGTGAGATGAGTTTTGTGTGGCGACATGCGTGTAGCAACTTTTTGTGTGTCGAGTTGCATGTGACAGGTTAGTGTACCAAGTTGTGTGCAGCAAGTTTTGCGCATGGCGAGTTTTGCGCGTGGTGAGTTTTGTGTGTGGTGCGTTTTGAGTATGTGCAAGTTTTGTGTGAGGCAACTTTCGCATGTGTTGCAACTTTTGTGCATGTGGCAATTTTTCCGCGTGTGCAAGTTTTGCATGTGGCGAGTTTTGCGCATGGTGAGTTTTGAGCGGTGACTTTTGTGTTTCGACTTTTATGTGGCGAGGTTGGTGTATGTGTGGTGAAATGTGTGCTGAGGGTGGTATATGTGTTCAAGCACGTGGTAGTGTGTGGCGCATTTTGTGTGTGTGTTCATATCCCCGTGTGTTGTGAGTATCCCATGTCGGGACCCCACCTTAGCAACTGTACGGTATATACTCTTTGCTGCCATCGCTCTCATTCTTTAAGTCCCCCTTGTTCATATCTGGCAGCTGGCAATTTGCCTCCAACACTTTTCCTTTCACTTTTTCCCCATTATGTAGATAGGGGCAAAATTGTTTGGTGAATTGGAAGGCGCGGGGTTAAAATTTCGCCTCACAACATAGCCTATGACACTACTGGGGTTCAGACGTGTAACTGTGCAAAATTTTGTGTCTGTAGCTACAACGGTGCAGATGCCAATCCCAGACACACACACAAACACACACACACATTCAGCTTTATATATTAGATTTTAAATTTTTGTGAAAATTCAAAAACTGAAATGTGGGGCGTGCAATATTATTCGGCCCCTTTAACTTAATACTTTGTTGAGCCACCTTTTGCTGCGATTACAGCTGCAAGTCGCTTGGGGTATGTCTCTATCAGTTTTGTACATCGAGAGACTGAAATTCTTGCCCATTCTTACTTGGCAAACAGCTCGAGCTCAGTGAGGTTTGATGGAGATCGTTTGTGAACAGCAGTTTTCAGCTCTTTCCACAGATTCTCGATTGGATTGAGGTCTGAACTTTGACTTGGCCATTCTAACACCTGGATATGTTTATTTGTGAACCATTCCATTGTAGATTTTGCTTTATGTTTGGGATCATTGTCTTGTTGGAAGACAAATCTCCGTCCCAGTCTCAGATCTTTTGCACACTCCAACAGGTTTTCTTGAAGAATGATCCTGTATTTGGCTCCATCCATCTTCCCATCAGTTTTGACCATCTCCCTGTCCCTGCTGAAGAAAAGCAGGCCCAAACCATGATGCTGCCACCACCATGTTTGACAGTGGGGATGGTGTGTTCAGGGTGATGATCTGTGTTGCCTTTACGCCAAACATATCGTTTGGCATGGTTGCCAAAAAGTTCGATTTTAGTTTAATCTGACCAGAGCACCTTCTTCCACATGTTTGGTGTGTCTCCTAGGTGGCTTGTTGCAAACTTTAAACAACACTTTTCATGGATATCTTTGAGAAATGGCTTTCTTGTTGCCACTCTCCCATAAAGGCCAGATTTATGCAGTGTACGACTGATGGTTGTCCTATGGACAGACTGCCCACCTCAGCTGTAGATCTCTGCAGGTCATCCAGAGTGATCATGGGCATCTTGGCTGCATCTCTGATCAGTCTTCTCCTTGTTTGAGATGAAAGTTTAGTGGGACAGCCGGGTCTTGGTAGATTTGCAGTGGTATGATACTCTTTCCATTTCAATATGATCGCTTGCACAGTGCTCCTTGGAATGTTTAAAGTTTTGTAAATCATTTTGTATCCAAATCCAGCTTTGAACTTCTCCACAACAGTATCACGGACCTGCCTGTTGTGTTCCTTGGTCTTCATGATGCTCTCTGTGCTTCAAACAGAACCCTGAGACTATCACAGATCAGGTGCATTTATAGGGAGGCTTGATTACACACGGGTGGATTATATTTATCATCATTAGGCATTTAGGACAACATTGGATCATTCAGAGATCCACAATGAACTTCTGGAGTGAGTTTGCTGCACTGAAAGTAAAGGGGCCGAATAATATTGCACGCCCCACATTTCAGTTTTTGAATTTCCACAAAAATTTAAAATAACCAATAAATTTCGTTCAACTTCACAATTGTGTTCCACTTGTTGTTGATTCTTCACCAAAAATTTACATTTGGTATCTTTATGTTTGAAGCATGATATGTGGGAAAAGGTTGAAAAGATCCACGGAGCCGAATACTTTCGCAAGGCAACGTATATACACTGTATATGTAACACTCCTTCAAACCCCTCTTTGGGCAGGGTATCCAGTAATTCTCACCTCAATATGATGCAGTGCCTCAACCCAAATCTTGCTGGGAGCTTCTAGTTAGATGCAGGAGGGTCTTCCTCTTCTACCAGGGGTCCAGTGGGGAAACACCTGTCCACACTCCGTACACACTCACAAGAGATGAGGTTGAAACAATTAACAGGTATTTGTACAGTGGAATAAATGGAGTTAAATTCAGAGGACATAACAAGGAACAGCAAAACATATAATATTACACAATCTATGATACAGGTTCAAAATGTGCTTATCAGTAGATATGAATGTTAATGATGACATGCTTAAAGTGACAGCAGGCACAATCCTAACTAATAACACATAATCCAATAATGGCTGCAGAAATGCCAGTAACACAGTCCAATGATGGGGCCCAATTGCCTCTGTTGTTGGCGCGCTTGCCGAAGCCGTTGGTGCACATAATACTATAGGAACAAAATCCCCTCAGCAACAGTTCTCTTATTAACTCATCAACAGTGGAACAACAAGTCCCAGCAGTAGCTACTCGCTCCTTGATGTAACAGGTTTGGGATCACACAGGAATCCAGCTTAGGGCTGGAGGGTCCCGATGCCGGAGACACTAGGGATGGATTTTAGGCTCGCTCCCTTAGTTAGCCCAGGCGGCAATAGACATCCCCTGGTAACCTGACTGGTCACAGATGTAGTTCAGCTGCTGGATTATCTTGTCCCCTCACACTGAACAGCTGGACACTTAGCACTCTGTGCCTCTGTCCCCTGCTCTCCAGGATCAGACTCTTACATGTCTGACATGGAGGATGGCATACATCTCTCTCTCCTGCTGGCTGCACCCTTCTTCTCCAGCCTGCTCACCCAATAAGTCCCTTACTCTGCTGCTTCTCCACCCCTATGATGCAGAGAGGAGCGATGTCTGCTGGGAGTTTTTGTCCAGGGCAGTGCAGCAAGAGAATCATTAATGTCTGCTGCTGTGAATGTCTGTGTAATCGCAGCCATCTCTTTACACATAGGTGTCACTGCAGGTGTTACACTCTTCACCTGGTCAGTCTCTGTCAACCCCAAAGCACGCAATGACGACTCACCACCTGAAATAGAAACTTGTGGTAAAGCATCCTAACACCACAGCCAGTTACATTACTCATATGACGTATGGGTACAGAGAGGAAATGTGTCCACATAACATTGAAATAGGGGGGTACTATGCTGAAAAATTCAGTAATGTGACCCATCTGGTCATATACTACCATCATGGGGCCTAGTGTCCCATTTGAGATGAGTGTGTACCACAGGTGCCCCATCCTTGACCCACACTCTTGACTTTCAGGCTCAGGTCACATGACAGTCATCAATTCACTAGGTTGTTCTGTGTCCCCTGAGCTCTGCCGATTGAGGATGGCTTGGGATTTGTGGCTGATACAAACAGATGTCCAGATCTACATGCTGTGGAAACTGTATAGGATATGTTTTGACTGTCCCTCTTTCATTCTTGGGCTTCACAAACTGTTCTCAATGTCTTCTGCCATGTTGAGTTTTTCTAGGGACACACCGTGAAGGATTTACAATAGCACCCATTCTTGGTATGTAGAATCGATTGGCTATACAATCAGTGGTCTTCTTAACACCCAGGTGACCATGGTCATTATGCAGCACTCTTGTGACCATCTTCCGAAACAGAGTGGGAATCACCAACTGTCTGTAAACTCCCCCATTTTGATACTTGACCTCCCAATATAGCAGTGCATTTCTCACAATTAGGGACTCCAACAGCCTCTTCAAGGCTTGCCTCTCAGCCCTCTGGCCATTTTTCACGGACCATCAAATTACTCCTGTAGAAGGATCTTTCTGCTGAGACTTCTCCTCCCGGATTTGCATCATCGGTGGCAGAGAGAAGGTATTCACCTTAGCCAACTGGTAGGACAAATGTTCAGAGGCTTCCTCTGAAACACTCAAAAGCTGAGCTCTGTCCCATGATGGAACGATCTTGCATCAGATCCAGTGACACATGATGTCAATCCCAAGACTCCTCCTCTATGATGCAGAGAGGAGCAATGTCCGCTGGGAATTATTAATGTCTGCGGTGGGAATGTCTGCACAAACCCAGCAGGAGCAGTCGCTTCACACATAAATGTCACTGCAGTTGTTACACACACACACATATATACTGCATATAGAAACACACCACTTAATAAAGACCAGTGAGAAAATCGCTGTTCTTGATGAACCGGGACCAATGTTTTTTTTCTTGCTAAAAAACTGATTGCAGCTGGATCTATTTGTTGAATAATTGATGTCATGTGAACATGTAATGGCGCGGGCAGTAGCCATGGGCGAGGTAGTCGTCTGTTGCTCCCCGGCCTGTTACATGAAATTAAGGGTCCAGGCTGGGTGTGTGGACTTGTGCTGTGAGGGTGCTACCCTCGTGCAGGCCGCATATAAAAGATGTTGCTGGTTTGTCAGGACCAGGTGTTGGACAGTTCAATCATGGAGACCATTAGTCAAAAATAAACTTTTTATTGACCAGGAACTTAGTAGGGAATATATACACTGTGTTCCAAATTATTATGCAAATTGGATTTAAGTGTCATAAAGATTTAATTGGTTTGTTTTTCAAATAAACTCGTGGATGGTATTGTGTCTCAGGGCTCAATGAATCACTGAAATCAATCTTAAACACATATGATAATTAGTTTTCCAGGTGATTCTAATTAAAGGAAAACTACTCAAAAATGATGTTCCACATTATTATGCAGGTCACAGGTTTCAAGCAATATGGGAAATAAAAAGGATCTCTCTGCTGCTGAAAAGCGTTAAATAGTGCAATGCCTTGGACAAGGTATGAAAAAATTAGATATTTCATGAAAACTTAAGAGTGATCATCATACTCTGATGAGATTTGTGACTGAAGCAGAGCACAGAGTTCATGCAAATAAAGGCATAATGAGGAAGTTTTCTGCCAGACAAATTCATTGGATTAAGAGAGCAGCTGCCAAAATACCATTACAAAGCAGCAAACAGTTATTTGAAGCTGCTGGTGCGTCTGAAGTCCCTCGAACCTCAAGGTGTAGGATCCTTCAAAGGCTAGCTGTGGTGCATAAACCTACTATTCGGCCACACCTTGTGTTCACAAGCAGAAACGGATGCAGTGGGCCCAGACATACCTGAAGACTAATTTTCAAACAGTCTTGTTTACTGATTAGTGTCGAGCAACCCTGGATGGTCCAGATGGATGGAGTAGTGGATGGTTGGTGGATGGCCACCATGTCCCAACAAGGCTGCGACGTCAGCAAGGAGGTGGAGGAGTCATGTTTTGAGCTGGAATCATGGGGAACCAGCTGGTAGGGCCCTTTAGGGTTCCTGAAGGTGTGAAAATGACCTCAGCAAAGTAAATAGAGGTTCTGACTGACAACTTTCTTCCATGGTCTAAAAAGCAGAAATGTGCCTTCAGGAACAAAATCATCTTCATGCATGACAATGAATATCTCTGAGTAATTGGCTGCTATGGGCATAAAAGGAGATAAACTCATGGTGTGGCCACCATCTTCCCCTGACCACAACCCTATAGAGAACCTTTGAAGTATCATCAAGCAAAAGATCTGTGAGGGTGGGAAGCAGTTCACACCAAAACAGCAGCTCTGGGAGGCGATTCTGACTTCATGCAAAGAAATACAAGCAGAAACTCTCCAAAAACTCACAAGTTCAATGGATGCAAGAATTGTGAAGGTGATATCAAAGAAGGGTTCCTATGTTAACATGTAACTTGGCCTGTTTGGATGTTTTGGAGTTAAATAGCTTTTTTGTTCAGTGAATGTGACCTCCTAATGCTGCAAATTCCACAAATGAGCATTTTCAGTTCTTTAAAACAGATCAAATGTTTAGAAATTCTACTGTGCATAATAATTTGGAACAGTGCATTTTGAGTTTTTATTCATTTTGGAGATTATACTGTTATCTTTGGGAGGTTTCTTCAATAAAATTCGATGTATACTCTAACGGGTGATGACTTTTATTAGACTGACTGTCATTTGCACCGACCATTTAGGAAAATCCGAGAAAAATGTCATTTGCATAATAATTTGCAACATAGTGTACAATAGATAGCGGGTGCATAGTCTTATGAATGCTTCCTTTACAACTTGAAGCTTTTTCCACACAGAGTCATTCCTTCTTATCTCTATTGTTTGCTTGCTTTTCCTTTTCTCCTTACTCTTCCCACTGGTCCTCTGTTTCCACTGTTCCTCACTACTTTATCACAACCCAGCTCAACACCACATTTCTGCTTAGCAACAGCCATTTACTTGTCCTTCAGTTCTGTATGTTCTATCCACTAAGAGTGCCAGTATGGCCGGTACTTATCTCCCTCTCTGCTCTATCTTTGCATCACTTCTGCTCTGAATCTCGCTATCCCTTTGCTTTGGTCTCCTCTCATTTATATATCCCAGAATGTGGCACTGCTCACAAGGGACCTCAGGTCCTCTTTCTATGCACTCCAGGCACTATCTGCCTCACTACCAGGAAAACCATCACTTTCCCTTCAACATAGCCCCTCCCACTATGGGCTAGTCCGAAGCATTAACTCTCACAATTCCTACTGTCAAACTACATACTTTATCAATACAACTAACATCTTTAACGCACATCACAATTCACATTACACATTACATTTCACATTACACCACATAACATGACACTTGTTTCTTAGAAAGATAATGTTCATCTCCTTACAAACGGGTCAGTTTTAAAGTGCATCATCATTTGAAACGGAGTGATCTTTTTTTATTTTCAGGATCCGTGTCAAACAGATGAATACTGGATGTGTGAATGCAGCATAAATTACAATACTTTGCTCAATTTTTCGGAAGTGTATTTGCAGCGCCCCAGAGTCCTGGTCGTTGCAGTATTGTCGCTCTTCCACAAGGGGGAGTGATGGTACGTCTGATGGCACTAAAGGAGTTCACCTGACCAGGTATCACAGTCACACACTACACTTCACACTCCGGCCACCAGGGGGAGCAAAAGGTTCTATGTATTAGGCCACTCCTCACACTCTGGTAAAACTGGGAGTCAGATAGGAAGTTAGGGAGAAGCTGACTGAGTTTTGCCCAGGTAACATCTAGTGAGATAGAACCAGGAGGAGTCGTGCCCCAAGATCGGCAACATCCTTCTGAGGCGCGTAGCCGGCGGCCGGAACGCCGAGGAAGTAATAGGCTCTACGCATTACTTTGAACTACGGCAGGGCAGTTAACTCCAGGTTGGCTGTCTCACCTTTACACCTAATGAAGACAACGGAGGCAATTGTGGGAGAGGGGCATCTCTAGAGTCCCTATAAAATAACTCCAGGCCTACCCCGTCATACGGGTGCGTCCTATCCAAACCATCTGGGGGACGGAGAGAGAGAACAGAAACATACACAACAGTTGTGAGGACTATCCCGTGGTGCTCAGCAGGGAAGTACTACAACACCCAGGTGCTAGTAGGCTACTGATTTCCACCTGCAAAGGGAACTCTGGATGTGCCTTCGGACCGGCCGGTCTCAGTCAGCCCTGTTAGCAGTGCTCTGGATTGTGGATGCCGAAGCCTTCAGTAAAAAGGTAAAGAGACTGCAACCCTGTGTCCTCGTCATTTACTGCGACCTACACCATTACCATCTACTCATCAAGGGAAGCCCTGGGGACATACTTCACCTGTGGGAGGTTACAACATCTAGCTGCCATTCCATCACCCCAGCGGACCCCTAGCAGCGTCAGTCACCCTGACCGAATACCACAGGTGGCGTCACGAACACTTGACAAACTCTCGCCTACACCTTTATTTGGGCGCCCCTTAGCAGGGCCACGGACCGGGTCGGGCCACCGTGACACCCCTAGAACCGAGACCGAGGGACCCGGTACCGAGTACCCCGCTGCTCTGCGTTTGGGGGCCGCTCCAAACTTGGCGTCACGAACAGGATCTACTTAAGCCTGAGAATCAGGTCATGTGTGCCTTGGAACTGTGTCTGAATTGTGCTTGAACTGTGACTCATTGCAAAGACTGTGTGTTGTCACTTGCCGCCAAAAATTCCCGCCAAAACCGCCGCCATCACAGCGCCACGAGGAGCGCAGGAGAAGAAGAAGGGCGTGGATTTGTGGGCGTGAACGAACTGAAGAGCGCGAAGAACAATGGCCGCCCAGTCTAAGTATTTCTGTACCTTGAGGATGTGTCCGTCAGCAGCCGAGATCCGCCTCCTGTTTCTCAATGGAGGGCAGAGACGAAGAAAGCGAAACCGCCCACGAAGGAGAGAGTGGGAAAAGGACCAGGAAGAGGCGAACTACGTGGAGGATGCCATGGCGAGCTGCCCAGGACCAGAGCGTGGGGTCAGAGCAGAGGACTCCCCCAGCTACCCGGAAGGGCACCGGAACCAGGCCTCCACCGCTGACACTGACTCCCTGCAGGCCAGAATGGAGGAGTTGATTGACCAGCTCCTGCAGATGCGGGTAACCACCAGGGCCGCATACCGGACGACACCTGCGGAGGATTCCTCAACATCGCCACCGCTCCCTACATCGCTACAGGAGCCGCTGCCAACACCGTCACGGACGCCGCCGCCAGCAGAGCCAGCCGACATCGAGGACACCGCTGCGGCAGGTAAGAATGCTGACCCTGCCTCGGTGACCGAAGGACTGCTGATAGGCCCCATAGCAGTGCTACCTGCTGCCACAACTAAGACTAACGACATTAACCCCCAGTCTCTGAACTAGCGAATCCCAACACTACCACCACTGTGTGCATCATTTCTACTACTGAACCTGCCACTAAAACTGACATTCGAACCCAGACTCCTAGTGACTTGACCGCATTTGAAAAGCGAACCAACGACATTGACACCGCATCAGACGAGAGCACAGAACCGAAGCTTCCCCGGTTGAGAAGTGTTCACTATCGACTGATGTCTTGCAACTTACAAGAATAAACCTCGGAAACCTGAATCTGTAAATAGCTAACTGTTTGTTTTCCATGTTTTTGCTGCTTTAAACCCATCTAGGGTTAATTCTTAAAGGGATCCCTTTGTTGACCCGGGATCCCTACTGTTTCAAGTTTGCACAAGTTCATCATTGTTCTAAAAGACTGCCGAATCATGGACGGTGAATGATTCACAAACTGTTGCTGTACATAGTTTGCACCTTCTTAAAGGTGCTCCCTACTGGTTTTACAAAAAGAAGAGCTTTTTGAAGAGACTGTTCCTGATTACAGCGCGAAAGTTCTTGCTTTAAACTGACTTGCAAATTGATGGTTTGCACTACCTCAGAAGAGACTTGGTTTCCCCTTAAAGGGGATGTTCAATTGTTGCACTTAGCTTAAAACATGATAATGTTGCCTTGAATAGATAGATAAGTAATAATGTTCTTACATAGTAGTAGTATGTAGTTAGAAAGATAGTGATAAGGAATAGAAATGTTGATAATGTTCTTTGAATAAAACTGAAGTTAAAGTAATTATTAGAGTTTCATGAGAGAAAAGCTGAGGAAAGATGCAGTAGGCCCGGAGGGGTAGATAGATAGTCCTGTATATGTGAAAGTAAAAGAGAAAAATAAAGAAAATGTTAATTTGTACTTGTGAGTTTCATAGCATACCTTTAGTGGGTACACGCCCTTAAAGGAGAGATACCGTTTTGTATTTGCACTTAGTAGATAGTATGCCCGGCTGGGTAATAACAGTTATTTATAGTTAGTTAATTAATAACTGTTATTTAAAATCTTAAGCACAATGTAAATATGTTCTTATTGTAACGTTCAAGTGTTCTCACCTCCCATAAAGGGAAGCACTGTTAAATTTACTTGTTTACAGCATTCCAAAATTTTGTATGTCTTTTGCTAACATGTATTGTTGTTCTTCTTTTCCCAGTCCGGGAGTACTGGATTTAACGGGGGGGGGGGAATGCACCACCCCAGAGTCCTGGTCGTTTCAGTATTGTCGCTCTTCCACAAGGGGGAGTGATGGTATGTCTGATGGCACTAAAGGGGTTTACCTGACCAGGTATCACAGTCACACACTACACTTCACACACCGGCCACCAGGGGGAGCAAAAGGTTCTATGTATTAGGCCACTCCTCACACTCTGGTAAAGCTGGGAGTCGGATAGGAAGTTAGGGAGAAGCTGACTGGGTTTTGCCCAGGTAACATCTAGTGAGAGAGAGAGAGTTGCTTGGGAAGACTCAGGGAGGTCCCTGTCAGGGGTGGGATCCTGACAGTGGCCTAGCACGAGACAGATCGTTACGGAGCCGTGCCTGCACCTCATTGCGGCAGCATCCTAAGAAAGGACACGAAGCAAAGTATATTGTGGAGAAGTGAGAAACGAGATCACAGCACAAAGGAGATAGAACCAGGAGGAGTCGTGCCCCAAGATCGGCAACATCCTTCTGAGGCGCGTAGCCGGCGGCCGGAACGCCGAGGAAGTAATAGGCTCTACGCATTACTTTGAACTACGGCAGGGCAGTTAACTCTAGGTTGGCTGTCTCACCTTTACACCTAATGAAGACAACGGAGGCAATTGTGGGAGAGGGGCGTCTCTAGAGTCCCTATAAAATAACTCCAGGCCTACCCCATCATACGGGTGCATCCTATCCAAACCATCTGGGGGACGGAGAGAGAGAACAGAAACATACACAACAGTTGTGAGGACTATCCCGTGGTGCTCAGCAGGGAAGTACTACAACACCCAGGCGCTAGTAGGAAGGCTACTGATTTCCACCTGCAAAGGGAACTCTGGATGTGCCTACGGACCGGCCGGTCTCAGCCAGCCCTGTTAGCAGTGCTCTGGATTGTGGATGCCGAAGCCTTCAGTAAAAAGGTAAAGAGACTGCAACCCTGTGTCCTCGTCATTTACTGCGACCTACACCATTACCATCTACTCATCAAGGGAAGCCCTGGGGATATACTTCACCTGTGGGAGGTTACAACATCTAGCTGCCATTCCATCACCCCAGTGGACCCCTAGCTGCGTCGGTCACCCTGACCGAATACCACAGGTGGCGTCACGAACACTTGACAAACTCTCGCCTACACCTTTATTTGGGCGCCCCTTAGCAGGGCCATGGAGCGGGTCGGGCCACCGTGACACCCCTAGAATCGAGACCGAGGGACCCGGTACCGAGTACCCCGCTGCCCTGCGTTTGGGGGCCTCTCCATATTTCCCAGACCAAAAAACATATTTTGCTTTTAGAGAGCAAATCCCTCATGTGCCCGAGGTATCAGCAAACACATGATTCTTTGCATTGCAAATGTTTAAGTTCTATTGCACAAATAATTGTGGAACTGTTCTCAGAAATGGGTGACTTAATATCCTGCAAATAGAAAGGTATCTGACTCTGGTCATGAAAATTAAAAACAAATTCAAGGTGCATTTATCTTGAAACAACTTATTTCCTACATGTAGAGAATCAAGAGCCTGATACAGTGAGTAGACATATAATTATTGTCACACTGAACTGTTTAGCGTTATATTAGGGTTCTCGAGAGAGTATTCAAAATGCTGCATGTTATAGAGGCCTTCTCGGGGGCATGCACTTTCCCTCCCAATCCCAGACTCTGCCAGCGGCTGATCTCGCAGTTTATCAGTGTTAGACATCGCTAAGCTGTGATTGGCAGCACTTGAGATCGATAAAAGCGCGCACCTCTAGAGAAGACTCTGAAGAACACTCTGTTGACCTGCAAAACAGAGATTTCAAATATTGTGCTCTGGAAGAGGCACATGTGAATATCTCTGCAATGGAGCAGAGTAGCAAAAAACAGAAAAAAGCAGCAGAATCAGGAGGAGTGCTGTAATTTTTAAAAGATATTTAAAGGGGTGATCCAAAGGCAAAGCATTTTTCTCCTAACTCCCTCTCTATTTAATCCCATAATCTAAGCTATTTTCTAATATACTTGCATCTAACTGATTTTGTATTTTTTTCATTTTTCCTGTCTGATGATGATTCTTTTGAGTTTCTCAATGAATGCTGGGATACTCATGCAAAGCATCATCGGGCGGGGGGGGGGGGGCAGAGTCTGTGGTTACTGAGGCAGCCTCTGCTCACTCCCTGAAATTAAGAGTCATCATTGACGCTCGTTTCAAGGGCGGTGCTGTCCCTGTTGTGTACCTGGGTGTCTCCCTTGAGCAGTGTCTCCCCCCATGCGCAGTTTCCCCCTGTGCCCCATGTGATGAGTGCAGCTTCAGGTCTGTCATTTGTATGGGGGTGTCTTATGGACGCCTCTCCATTACTTATCTCTGGGCTTGATGTCATCGGACATTACGAAGTTGACACTAACCACATAAACCACTACTCCGATTGCCATCACACCAGGGTATTCGGGAAGAGACGAGCCTAAGCACCAGAATTGGCGGATCTGATGGATGCGCCATTTCTGTGGCAGCGGAGGACAGGTGTTATTAGTCTGGGAGGAGGAAAATATCCAGGGCCCCTTTCCAGCCTATTAACCCGCAGCTGTCTGCTTAGCCTTTGCTGATTATTAAAAATAGGGGGATCCTACCACATTTTTGGGAGATTTACCCTTTTTAATAACCAGCCAAACCTACGCAGATAGCTGTGAGCTATTATTAATAGGTTGGGAAGCTTCATTTTTATTGATCCCTTCCCAGAATAATAACACGAGCTCTCAGCTGTCTGCTTTCACTCAGCTGGGTATTAAAAATAAGGGGGACCACGCACCATTTTTTTCATTTAATTTTATATTTATTAGCTAAATACTTGTACAGTAAACTACACACCTACCGCACAAATTATATATCTCACTGAAATCTTTCTATCTATTCTGATGGTTCACGCTGTGAATCTACTGTACTAGACTGATGAAATGTTGGATTTCCTATGAGATGGGTGTGTAAACATCAGATGGCACACACATGGTCCGTGTGTCGTGTGATTTTTTTCTTGCACCCATTGACTTGCAGTGGTGAGTCTCGGATGTTTTATACGGCCATAAGCAGCAGACTACGATGTTTTTCCTCACCCCAATTCCATGTGAGAAAAAACTCGCAGATGAGTGCTTCATGATTTATTAACAATGGTGCATGCGCAATGCAATTTTTAGGGAGGAAAGGGCTGAAATTCCTCCAAGCTCCAAGCCAAT
This sequence comes from Ranitomeya variabilis, assembly GCF_051348905.1. Taxonomy (NCBI): domain Eukaryota; kingdom Metazoa; phylum Chordata; class Amphibia; order Anura; family Dendrobatidae; genus Ranitomeya; species Ranitomeya variabilis. Next base: position 188,564,921 of record NC_135233.1, read on the forward strand.
GTGCTGGACTGATAGACAATTGCTGGAAATGTTTAGATACAGTTATTCTTGTAGAACGGGTTCACATACTTTTGTCACTCATAAACATGTGATGTTGGAACATTTTTCTCATTTTTTCCTAATATTAATATTTTACTCATTAGTTTGATTTCTTTTTATCTACTTTTAGGCTTTGGATTAAAATCTAATGTAATTTTAGGTTAAATTTATGCAAAATCTGAAAGATTGTGAAGTGTTTTGCAAACTTTCAAACACCACTGTAAATTGTCAAATTGTTCATATGACGATACGGTCACATCCAAATATGATTATGGAAGAAAAAAGGAGTCCGCTGCCAACTAGAAATGGGTGAGATTATATCAGTGGAATTGAATTCTACTCTAATTTTACAAAAAAAGACAACTGGTACCTAAAAAAAGAGATTGTTTTGTAATTTGCCCTGAGAATATTTATTAGGTGAGCTAAAATTTAGAGGGCTAAAAAAACCCTAATACTCATAGCTCACCTGTGGCGAAACCTCTGCTGCCTCCAGTGCCTGCCTCAAGCCATTCAGTCGTCAGAGTCTTTTCTTTTCATGCAAGGTATTGCCACTGTAGAATATGCCACAACCAGGCCCCAGCGGGCACGGCTCATCTGAATGACATAATATTAGTGATGAGCGAATAGCATTGTTGCTCGGGTCTCCCCAAGCATGGTCTCCGAATATTTGTTAGTGCTCGGAGATAGTGATTAGCGAGTATACTCGTTGCTCGAGTTTTCCCGAGCACACTCGGGTGGTCTCCGAGTATTTGTGACTGCTCGGAGATTTAGTCAACTGCATGATTTGCGACTGTTAGACAGCTTGATTACATGTGGGGATTCTCTAGCAACCAGGCAGTTCCAACATGTACTCAGGCTGGCTAGCAGCCGTAAATCATGCAGCTGTGTCACAAAAACTAAATCTCCGAGCAGTCACAAATATTGGAAAACCCAAGCAACGAGTACTGTTGTGAATTTGGTTTCTGGGCTCCCCCGGTGGTTTCTGGTGGTACTGCACTTGTGTGCTTCATCTCCTTTGTTCACCTGTTTCCATCAGGATGTGGGAGTTTTCTATTTAACCTTGCTCCTCAGTCATTTCTATGCCGGCCAACAATGTTACCAGAAGCCTTTCTGTTGCATGTTCCTGCTCCTAGACTACTATCAGCTAAGTTGGACTTGTAGTCCTAAGTTTGTTTTGCATTTTTGTTCCAGTACTCTGTGATTGATTTTTCTGAGGCTGGAAGCTCTTGTGAGCTGAAATTGCCACTCTGGTGTCATGAGTTGATATTAGAGTCTTAAAGTAATTTCAGGATGGTGTTTTGAAAGGGGTTTTCAGCTGACTGTGAAGTTCCCTTTTCTGTCTTCCTACTATCTAGTAAGCGGACCTCAATTTGCTAAACCTATCTTCATACTTCGTATGTCAATTTCCTCTGAAATCACCGACAATATATGTGGGGGCTACTGTCTGCCTTTTGGGGAAAATTTCTCTAGAGGTAAGCCAGGTCTGTATTTTCCTCTGCTAGGGTCAGTCAGTTCTCTGGCTGGCGCTGGGCGTCTAGGGATAAAACGTAGGCACGCTACCCGGCCACTGTTAGTTGTGCGGTAGGTTTAGCTCACAGTCAGCTCTAGTTCCCATCTTCCAAGAGCTAGTCCTTTTTGTATGCTTTACTATGTTCTCTTGCCATTGAGAACCATGACAGTTTGGCCGGCCAAGGGTTAAAATAATTGGCAGAAGAAAGGAGAGAAAAGAACTCTGCAGAGAATTTTTTTTTTTTTTTTTCCCGGAGTTTGCTCATTAGTTGATTCACTTGCATCTCTGCTTACTGCAGCCTTCGTCTCTCTCTCCTTCTAATCCTTGAATGGTTCTGATTTCACCTGATTAATATGGATCCTCAGAGTTTAGCTACAGGATTGGATAATCTCGCTGTGAAGGTTCAAAGTTTACAGGATTTTGTTATTCATGCTCCTATATCTGAACCTAGAATTCCTTTACCTGAATTTTTCTCCGGGGATAGATCTCGCTTCCAGAATTTCAAACATAATTGTAAATTATTTTTGTCTCTGAGATCTCGCTCCGCTGGAGATCCTGCACAGCAGGTCAGGATTGTAATTTCCTTGCTCCGGGGCGACCCTCAGGACTGGGCATTTGCTTTGGCACCAGGGGATCCTGCGTTGCTCAATGTGGATGCGTTTTTCCTGGCTTTGGGGTTGCTTTATGAGGAACCTCATTTAGAGATTCAGGCTGAAAAAGCCTTAATGGCCCTGTCTCAAGGGCAAGATGAGGCTGAAATATACTGCCAAAAATTTCGTAAGTGGTCTGTGCTTACTCAGTGGAATGAGTGCGCCCTGGCGGCGAATTTCAGAGAGGGTCTCTCTGATGCCATTAAGGATGTTATGGTGGGGTTCCCTGTGCCTACAGGTCTGAATGAGTCCATGACAATGGCTATTCAGATTGATCGGTGTTTGCGGGAGCGCAAACCTGTGCACCATTTGGCGGTGTCTACTGAGAAGGCGCCAGAGATTATGCAATGTGATAGAATTCTGTCCAGAAGCGAACGACAGAATTTTAGGCGAAAAAATGGGTTATGCTTCTATTGTGGTGATTCAACTCATGTTATATCAGCATGCTCTAAACGTACTAAGAAGGTTGATAAGTCTGTTTCAATTGGCACTTTACAGTCTAAGTTTATTCTATCTGTGACCCTGATTTGCTCTTTATCGTCTATTACCGCGGACGCCTATGTCGACTCTGGCGCCGCTTTGAGTCTTATGGATTGGTCCTTTGCCAAACGCTGTGGGTTTGATTTAGAGCCTCTGGAAGTTCCTATACCTCTGAAGGGTATTGACTCCACGCCATTGGCTAGTAATAAACCACAATACTGGACACAAGTAAATATGCGTATTAATCCGGATCACCAGGAGATTATTCGCTTCCTTGTGTTGTATAATCTACATGATGTGTTGGTGCTTGGATTGCCATGGCTGCAATCTCATAACCCAGTCCTCGACTGGAAAGCAATGTCTGTGTTAAGCTGGGGATGTCAGGGGACTTATGGGGATGTACCTTTGGTTTCCATTTCGTCATCTATTCCCTCTGAGATTCCGGAATTTTTATCTGATTATCGTGACGTTTTTGAGGAGCCTAAAATTGGTTCACTACCTCCGCACAGAGAGTGCGATTGTACTATAGATCTGATTCCGGGCAGTAAGTTTCCAAAGGGTCGTTTATTTAATCTATCTGTGCCTGAACATGCTGCTATGCGGGAATATATTAAGGAGTCCTTGGAAAAGGGACATATTCGTCCTTCGTCATCTCCCTTAGGAGCCGTTTTTTTCTTTGTATCTAAAAAAGATGGCTCTTTGAGGCCGTGTATTGATTATCGGCTTTTGAATAAAATCACGGTTAAATATCAGTATCCTTTGCCACTGCTTACTGATTTGTTTGCTCGAATAAAGGGGGCCAAGTGGTTCTCTAAGATTGATCTTCATGGGGCGTATAATTTAGTGCGAATTAAGCAGGGGGATGAGTGGAAAACCGCATTTAATACGCCTGAGGGCCATTTTGAGTATTTAGTAATGCCTTTTGGTCTTTCAAATGCCCCTTCAGTCTTTCAGTCCTTTATGCATGACATTTTCCGTGAATATTTGGATAAATTTTTGATTGTGTATCTGGATGATATTTTGATTTTTTCGGATGACTGGGACTCTCATGTCCAACAGGTCAGGAGGGTTTTTCAGGTTTTGCGCTCTAATTCCTTGTGTGTAAAGGGTTCTAAGTGCGTTTTTGGGGTTCAAAAGATTTCGTTTTTGGGGTACATTTTTTCCCCCTCTTCCATTGAGATGGACCCTGTCAAGGTTCAGGCTATTTGTGATTGGACGCAACCCTCTTCTCTTAAGAGCCTACAGAAGTTTTTGGGCTTTGCTAATTTTTACCGTCGATTTATAACTGGTTTTTCTGATGTCGCTAAACCGTTGAATGATTTGACTAAGAAGGGTGCTGATGTTGCTGAGTGGTCCCCTGCTGCTGTGGAGGCCTTTCGGGAGCTTAAGCGCCGCTTTTCTTCCGCCCCTGTATTGCGTCAGCCTGATGTTACTCTTCCTTTTCAGGTTGAGGTCGACGCTTCAGAAATCGGAGCTGCGGCGGTTTTGTCGCAGAAAAGTTCCGACTGCTCCGTGATGAGACCTTGTGCGTTCTTTTCTCGTAAGTTTTCGCCCGCTGAGCGAAATTATGATATTGGTAATCGGGAGCTCTTGGCTATGAAGTGGGCTTTTGAGGAGTGGCGTCATTGGCTTGAGGGGGCTAGACATCAGGTGGTGGTATTGACCGACCACAAGAATTTGATTTATCTTGAGTCCGCCAGGCGCCTGAATCCTAGACAGGCGCGCTGGTCGTTATTTTTCTCTCGGTTTAATTTTGTGGTTTCTTACCTACCGGGTTCTAAAAATGTGAAGGCGGATGCCCTTTCTAGGAGTTTTGAGCCTGATTCCCCTGGTAATTCTGAACCTACAGGTATCCTTAAGGATGGAGTGATATTATCTGCTGTTTCCCCAGATTTGCGACGGGTCTTGCAGGAGTTTCAGGCGGATAGACCTGATCGTTGCCCGCCTGGTAGATTGTTTGTTCCTGATGATTGGACCAGTAGAGTCATCTCGGAGGTCCATTCTTCTGCGTTAGCAGGTCATCCTGGAATCTTTGGTACCAGGGATTTGGTGGCTAGGTCCTTCTGGTGGCCTTCCCTGTCGCGAGATGTGCGAGGTTTTGTGCAGTCTTGTGATGTTTGTGCTCGGGCCAAGCCTTGTTGTTCTCGGGCTCGTGGATTGTTGTTATCCTTGCCTATTCCGAAGAGGCCTTGGACTCACATCTCCATGGATTTTATTTCTGATCTCCCTGTTTCTCAGAAGATGTCTGTCATCTGGGTGGTGTGTGACCGTTTCTCTAAGATGGTCCATTTGGTTCCCTTGCCTAAATTGCCTTCCTCATCCGAGCTGGTTCCTCTGTTTTTTCAAAATGTGGTGCGCTTGCATGGTATTCCGGAGAATATCGTTTCTGACAGGGGAACCCAATTCGTGTCTAGATTTTGGCGAGCGTTCTGTGCTAGGATGGGCATTGATTTGTCTTTTTCGTCTGCTTTCCACCCTCAGACTAATGGCCAGACCGAGCGAACTAATCAGACCTTGGAGACTTATTTGAGGTGTTTTGTGTCTGCGGATCAGGATGATTGGGTTGCCTTTTTGCCCTTGGCGGAGTTTGCCCTCAATAATCGGGCTAGTTCTGCCACCTTGGTTTCTCCTTTCTTCTGTAATTCGGGGTTTCATCCTCGTTTCTCTTCCGGTCAGGTGGAGTCTTCGGATTGTCCTGGAGTGGATGCTGTGGTGGAGAGGTTGCATCAGATTTGGGGGCATGTGGTGGACAATTTGAAGTTGTCCCAGGAGAAGACTCAGCATTTTGCCAACCGCCATCGTCGTGTTGGTCCTCGTCTTTGTGTTGGGGACTTGGTGTGGTTATCTTCTCGTTTTGTCCCTATGAAGGTTTCTTCTCCTAAGTTTAAGCCTCGGTTCATCGGCCCGTACAAGATATTGGAGATTCTTAACCCTGTGTCCTTTCGTTTGGACCTCCCTGCATCTTTTTCTATTCATAATGTCTTCCATCGGTCATTGTTGCGCAGGTATGAGGTACCGGTTGTGCCTTCCGTTGAGCCTCCTGCTCCGGTGTTGGTTGAGGGTGAGTTGGAGTACGTTGTCAAGAAGATCTTGGACTCCCGTGTTTCCAGACGGAGACTTCAGTATCTGGTCAAGTGGAAGGGCTACGGTCAGGAGGATAACTCTTGGGTGACAGCCTCTGATGTTCATGCCTCCGATTTGGTCCGTGCCTTTCATGGGGCTCATCCTGATCACCCTGGTGGTTCTGGTGAGGGTTCGGTGCCCCCTCCTTGAGGGGGGGGTACTGTTGTGAATTTGGTTTCTGGGCTCCCCCGGTGGTTTCTGGTGGTACTGCACTTGTGTGCTTCATCTCCTCTGTTCACCTGTTTCCATCAGGATGTGGGAGTTTTCTATTTAACCTTGCTCCTCAGTCATTTCTATGCCGGCCAACAATGTTACCAGAAGCCTTTCTGTTGCATGTTCCTGCTCCTATACTACTATCAGCTAAGTTGGACTTGTAGTCCTAAGTTTGTTTTGCATTTTTGTTCCAGTACTCTGTGATTGATTTTTCTGAGGCTGGAAGCTCTTGTGAGCTGAAATTGCCACTCTGGTGTCATGAGTTGATATTAGAGTCTTAAAGTAATTTCAGGATGGTGTTTTGAAAGGGGTTTTCAGCTGACTGTGAAGTTCCCTTTTCTGTCTTCCTACTATCTAGTAAGCGGACCTCAATTTGCTAAACCTATCTTCATACTTCGTATGTCAATTTCCTCTGAAATCACCGACAATATATGTGGGGGCTACTGTCTGCCTTTTGGGGAAAATTTCTCTAGAGGTAAGCCAGGTCTGTATTTTCCTCTGCTAGGGTCAGTCAGTTCTCCGGCTGGCGCTGGGCGTCTAGGGATAAAACGTAGGCACGCTACCCGGCCACTGTTAGTTGTGCGGTAGGTTTAGCTCACAGTCAGCTCTAGTTCCCATCTTCCAAGAGCTAGTCCTTTTTGTATGCTTTACTATGTTCTCTTGCCATTGAGAACCATGACAGAGTACACTCGCTCATTACTACTCGGAGATTTAGTTTTTGTCAAGGTAGCTGCATGATTTACGGCTACAAGCCAGCCTGAGTACATGTGGGGATTCCCTAACAAACAGGCATTCCTCACAGGTATTCAGCCTGTCTAGCAGCCATAAATCATGCAGCTGCCTCGACAAAAACTAAATCTCCGAGCACTAACAAATACTCGGAGACCACCCGAGCGTGCTCTGGAAAACCCGAGCAACGAGTATACTCGCTCATCACTACATAATATCACCAAGTGTGCTGTGAAGTTATGGCGCTCTGTGAACTCCGAGGAATAGACCTGAGATATGGTGACTTTTCGAATTTTGCCCTAACTCTATTTATCTCCTATCTGAAGAATCCAAACTTGGATATATCATCCGAATAATTTATTTAAAATTTAGTTAAACCAGAATTCATATGTTAAATGGCAAAAGTGTTTTCCATCCTGGGCTGAGATCTTCATCAGGGGTTAAGCCTTGGGAGAGAAAAAAGCAAAACAAGATAATGAAATGTGATACAAATATTTATATGCCTGGAGGATAATAATAATAATAAAAACACTTTTGTTATTCGTTAAGCAACAGGCAGAGTATTTCCACTCTCATGATGGATAAGATACTGTAGTCACAACAGTCGCGTCCGGTCGATATTGATGAAGACCTTGGACCTGATGTCGTGTACACGAGTAATGCCGTATAAGAAAAAGGAAGAATCGTTTGTCATAATGGAATATATATCTCATTTCGTCATTAGACTTAATAGATTCTACAATAGAGGATACGTGATCAACAAACTGGAAACATCTAAAGGTCGTTGTCAGTATTGATATTTACAGTGAAGTATTCTCATCCCATACAAAACCTAAAGAAGCGGATTTTCTCAGGACTTCATGGGCAGGAATTGTCCTCATTATAGAGTACAGCACTTGGTCTTATATTTATGGTTGTCCATGACCTGACAAACATTTCGGAAATAGATGCATCCACACGTACTGTGCAGCATTGTATCTCAGCCCTATGTACCTCAATACAACTACGAGAAATACCAAACACAACCCATGGACAGGACACTGCTTCATGAAGAAGGCAGCCATTTTTTCATATACTAGTGACAGATCAAGGACCTTAGGCCAGAGGCGAATCTAGGTTTTTCTGCACCAGGAACAAAAAATCAGTTTGGCGCCCCCTCATTTACACAGCTGAACTAGTGTGGTTAGTCACCATGTTACTGCGCATGCGGTTTTCACACTTAAAGTCACATGCCGACGAGCTGCTCTCCCTAATTCTCTCAATGTTCAGTGAAACAAGTTATGGATTGCTACATGTCTACAGAAACAGAACCAATAACAATAAAGCATCAAAGCCACCAACAGCACGGCATACTCTCCCCTAACTCTACCTCCACACAGTCTCTTCACACATTTCTCTATTACCCCTTGCGAAAATGAACATTAGGAGCTATACTAGAACTAAATTTAAGAGGAAAAATTGTCATTATTTCATTTTTTCCACTTTGTGTTATTCCTGTGAAGCACCTGGAATGTTAACACAATATTGACAGCATTTTTAAATGCATTGAGGGAGTGCAGTTTTTATAATTATATAAAATTATATTGTTATGGGCATTTCTTTACTATATAAACCCCTCAAAATCTCTTCAAATAGACTGATAAAAAATAGGTTTTGAAAATTTTCATTAAAAAAATAATTGTTTCTAATTTTGTAAACGATCTAACAAATTAAAAGGAGGATTGAAAAATAATGATAATGTATGGTAAATGATATTTAACTTTTTTTGCTTGTCATAAGTTTTTGTTTTAAGAGTATAAAAAAATCAGAGTTCGAACATTTTGCTAAACTTTCTAAATGCTTAGAAAAATGCAGATATTTCCATAAATAAACACTAAAAATATTGACCTAAATTTACCAGTAACAAAGTAAAAAGTGTCACAAAATCACCAGCGAGTAGAAATATTGAGCACTTATCCACAATAATGAAAAAGGTTCACAGATAAATCCACCTCATTAAAGTATAGTACAGTATTTATATAATATGTCTTACAAGTGATAACTTGAGGTATTTCAGAGAAAACACAGTTTGAAGAGCCTGCTAGGGAGCCAGATTCTCCCCACCCTACTCTGAATGATTGACAGGCCTCTCCCACGTCTGTGCAAAGCAGAAATCTGTCAATCACCTGGAGTGAGAAGGGAAGAAGTCGCCTGGTGGTTGTGCCAGACTAGTCTCACCTTGTCGTCCCCATCCGGCTCTTCAATCTATGTTTTCTCTACAAAAACTGAGTCAATTCATAGTAAATCATACCTGGTTGCAATCACCCGGCTAGTGTCTGATTGCTGCTGCCCATGATCAGGTGTGAATTTTCCCTTTAACTTTGTTTCATACTTGAAAAATTATATTAAAAATAAAATTTAAAAATGGTACAAATAATAAAATTAAAAAATGTACCATAATATTCATTTTGCATAATCTACTAGTGTGTCTCCCTTATAATAAGACCTGCCCCAACAGTATGCCATAGCATGATTTTACAGGGTTTTTGGAGTTTGTTTGAAGTATAAGCCCTACTTGAAAAATAAGCCCTAGTTAAAGTCAGCGTTAGGGGCGGTAAAACTAGGCAATAACCCAGGACCCCACTATTTTAGGGGCCACCAGCCTTTCTATTCTGAGGTTAAGACTGCTTGAGGACATTTGGTGACATCAAAGTCATGTGATGATGATATCACCAATGGTCTCTCAACTGCAGGAGTCTTGAGGTGAAGAGGAGACAGTCACCAGACACATGTATATATACACACACTGCTCATACAGTACATACCATGTATATGTGTAGTGTGCATATACATGCGTATGTGCAGTGTGTGTATGTACATGTGCATGTGCAGGATGTGTATACATGTGTATTTTCCAGTGTGTACATGTATACACTGTGTTCCAAATTATTATGCAAATAATATTTCCTCATATTTTCTCTAAATTACCTATCTGAATTGCAGTCATTGTTATTTTCCAGTCATCTACTATTCTAGTATAATTGCAATGTTTTGGAACAAACTGCCTATGAAAACAGTATATTTAAAAAAAAAATAAACACTCAAAATGCATGTTCCAAATTATTATGCACAGCAGAGTTTTCAACCTTTTTTTTTATTATTTTGAACAAAAAAATGGTCAATTGTGAAGTTATAAGCATTATCAGCTTATTACAAAATGAAATCAAACAGTTTTCAAGTGAAGACTTTATTCTAGGTGATGTTACATTTGCACATAGGACCCCTTGTTCGAAAGAAGCTTCTGAACTCTCTCGTCCATTGAATTTGTCAGTTTTTGAATGGTTTCTGCTTCAATTGTTTTGCATGTGACAGAATACCCTCCCAGAGCTGTTGCTTAGATGTGAACTGCCTCCCGCCATCATAGACACTCCTTTTGATGATGCTCCAGAGGTTCTCAATGGGGTTGAGGTCAGGGGAAGATGGTGGCCACACCATAAGTTTGTCCTCTTATGCCTATAGCAGCCAGAGATGCAGATGTGTTTTTTGCAACATGAGACGGTGCATTATCAGGCATGAAAATGATCTTGCTGCGGAAAGCACGGTTCTTCCTCTTGAACCATGGCAGGAAGTGTTGTTTTAGAAACTCCACATAGATTAGGGAGTTCATCTTTACCCCTTTAAGGATCATAAAGTGGCCATGATTCCAGCCCAAAACATTACTCCACCTCCTCCTTGTTGACGCCTTAGCCGTGTTTTCATGGGGTGTCCATCAACCAGCCATCTTCCACTCCATCCATCTGGACTATCGAGCGTTGCACGGCACTCATCGGTGAACAAAACAGTTTGGAAGTTAGTGTTCATGTATCGTTTGGCCCACTGGAGCCATTTCTGCTTGTGTGCAGTGGATAGAAGTGGTCGACAGGATGGCTTACGCACCTCTGAAGGACCCTGCATCTTGTTTTTCTGGGGACGTTGGGGGCACCAGCCGCTTCAAAAACTTGTCTGCTGCTATGACAAGGCATTTTTTCAGCTGCTCTTTTAACCCTACGCAATTGCCTGTTGGAAAGAGTCCTCAATTTTTCCTTATCAGCACGCACACGTGTGTGCTGGGAATCAGCTACATACTTCTTGATTGTGCGAAGATCACGATGAAGTGTCTTGGCAATGTTGATTGTAGTCATGCCTTGACCTAAATACTCCACAATTTGTTGCTTCTCAGCAGCCGACACATCCTTTTTCTTTCCCATTTTGGCAAAAAATGTAGGCTGCTTAATAATGAGGAACAGCCTTCTTAAGTAGTCTTGCCTTTATTTGGACACACCTGCCAAACTAATTTGCACAGGTATCTGAAATTGCTTTCAGTGATATAAAGAGCCCTGACACACATCACCATCAATGAGTTTAAATGACAAACAAAAAAATTCTAACCTTATCACTCCTAAACTCTTTGTGCATAATAATTTGGAATACAGTGTATGTGTATGCGTAGTGTGTATATGTACATGTGTATGCGCAGTGTGTATGTACATGTGCATGTGCAGTGTGTATGTACATGTGTATGCGCAGTGTGTGTATGTACATGTGAATGTGCAGTGTGTGTATGTACATCTGCATGTGCAGTGTGTGTATGTACATGTGCAGAATGTGTATACATGTTTATGTGCAATGTGTATGTACATGTGTATGTGCAGTGTGTATGTACATGTGTATGCACAGTGTGTATGTACATGTGCATGCGCAGTGTGTATATATACATGTGTATGTGCAGTGTATATATATATATACATGTGTATGCGCAGTGTATATACATGTGTATGTGCAGTGTGTGTATGTGCAGTGTATGTATATACATGTGTATGTGCAGTGTATGTATGTGCAGTGTGTGTATGTACATGTGTATGTGTGGTGTGTGTATGTACATGTGTATGTGCAGTGTGTATGTAAATGTGTATGTGCAGTGTATGTATATACATGTGTATGTGCAGTGTGTGTATGTACATGCGTATGTTCAGTGTGTGTATGTACATGTGCATGTGCAGTGTATGTATATGCAGTGTGTACATACATGTGTATGTGCAGTGTGTGTATATGCATGTGTTTGTGCAGTGTGTGTAAGTGCATGTGTATGTGCAGTGTGTGTATGTGCAGGATGTGTATACATGTGTATGTGCAGTGTGTGTATGTAAATGTATGTGCAGTGTGGGTATGTACATGTGTATGGGCAGTGTGTGTATGTGCAGTGTGTGTATATACATGTGTATGTGCAGTGTGTGTATGTGCAGGATGTGTATACATGTGTATGTGCAGTGTGTGTATGTAAATGTATGTGCAGTGTGGGTATGTACATGTGTATGGGCAGTGTGTGTATGTGCAGTGTGTGTATATACATGTGTATGTGCAGTGTGTGTATGTACATGTGTATGTGCAGTGTGTATATACACGTGTATCTGCAGTGTGTATGTATGTGTATGTGCAGTGTGTATATACATGTGTATGTGCAGTGTGTGTATGTACATGTGTATGTGCAGTGTATGTATATGCAGTGTGTACATACATGTGTATGTGCAGTGTGTGTATATACATGTGTATGTGCAGTGTGTGTAAGTGCATGTGTATGTGCAGTGTGTGTATGTGCAGGATGTGTATACATGTGTATGTGCAGTGTGTGTATGTAAATGTATGTGCAGTGTGGGTATGTACATGTGTATGTGCAGTGTATGTATGTACATGTGTATGTGCAGTGTATGTATGTGCAGTGTGTGTATATACATGTGTATGTACAGTGTGTGTATGTACATGTGTATGTGCAGTGTGTGTATATACATGTGTATGTGCAGTGTGTGTATATATATGTGTATGTGCAGTGTGTGTATGTACATGTGTATGTGCAGTGTGTATATACACGTGTATCTGCAGTGTGTATGTATGTGTATGTGCAGTGTGTATATACATGTGTATGTGCAGTGTGTGTATGTACATGTGTATGTGCAGTGTGTGTATGTACATGTGTATGTGCAGTGTATGTATATGCAGTTTGTACATACATGTGTATGTGCAGTGTGTGTAAGTGCATGTGTATGTGCAGTGTGTGTATGTGCAGGATGTGTATACATGTGTATGTGCAGTGTGTGTATGTAAATGTATGTGCAGTGTGGGTATGTACATGTGTATGTGCAGTGTATGTATGTGCAGTGTGTGTATATACAGTGCCTACAAGTAGTATTCAACCCCCTGCAGATTTAGCAGGTTTACACATTTGGAATTAACTTGGCATTGTGACATTTGGACTGTGATCTACAGCCTGGAAGTGTGAAATGCACTGCAGCATAAAAGAATGTTATTTCTTTGTTTATTTTTTTTTTAAATTGTGAAAAGTCTTTTCAGAGGGTCATTTATTATTCAACCCCTCAACCCACCAGAATTCTGTTTGGTTCCCCTAAAGTATTAAGAAGTAGTTCAGGCACAAAGAACAATGAGCTTCACATGTTTGGATTAATTATCTCTTTTTCCAGCCTTTTCTGACTATTTAAGACCCTCCCCAAACTTGTGAACAGCACTCAAACATGGTCAACATGGGAAAGACAAAGGAGCATTCCAAGGCCATCAGAGACAAGATCGTGGAGGGTCACAAGGCTGGCAAGGGGTACAAAACCCTTTCCAAGGAGTTGGGCCTACCTGTCTCCACTGTTGGGAGCATCATCCGGAAGTGGAAGGCTTATGGAACTACTGTTAGCCTTCCACGGCCTGGACAGCCTTTGAAAGTTTCCTCCCGTGCCGAGGCCAGGCTTGTCCGAAGAGTCAAGGCTAACCCAAGGACAACAAGGAAGGAGCTCCGGGAAGATCTCATGGCAGTGGGGACATTGGTTTCAGTCAATACCATAAGTAACGTACTCCACCGCAATGGTCTCCGTTCCAGACGAGCCCGTAAGGTACCTTTACTTTCAAAGCGTCATGTCAAGGCTCGTCTACAGTTTGCTCATGATCACTTGGAGGACTCTGAGACTGACTGGTTCAAGGTTCTCCGGTCTGATGAGACCAAGATCGAGATCTTTGGTGCCAACCACACATGTGACGTTTGGAGACTGGATGGCACTGCATACGATCCCAAGAATACCATCCCTACAGTCAAGCATGGTGGTGGCAGCATCATGCTGTGGGGCTGTTTCTCAGCCAAGGGGCCTGGCCATCTGGTCCGCATCCATGGGAAGATGGATAGCACGGCCTACCTGGAGATTTTGGCCAAGAACCTCCGCTCCTCCATCAAGGATCTTAAGATGGGTCATCATTTCATCTTCCAACAAGACAACGACCCAAAGCACACAGCCAAGAAAACCAAGGCCTGGTTCAAGAGGCAAAAATTCAAGGTGTTGCAGTGGCCTAGTCAGTCTCCTGACCTTAACCCAATTGAAAACTTGTGGAAGGAGCTCAAGATTAAAGTCCACATGAGACACCCAAAGAACCTAGATAACTTGGAGAAGATCTGCATGGAGGAGTGGGCCAAGATAACTCCAGAGCCCTGTGCCGGCCTGATCAGGTCTTATAAAAGACGATTATTAGCTGTAATTGCAAACAAAGGTTATTCCACAAAATATTAAACCTAGGGGTTGAATAATAATTGACCCACACTTTTATGTTTAAAATTTATAAAAATTTAACTGAGCAACAAAACTTTTTGGTTTGTAAGATTTATGCATCTGTTAATAAATCCTGCTCTTGTTTGAAGTTTGAAGGCTCTAACTTATTTGCATCTTATTAAACCTGCTAAATCTGCAGGGGGTTGAATACTACTTGTAGGCACTGTACATGTGTATGTGCAGTGTGTGTATGTACATGTGTATGTGCAGTGTGTGTATATACATGTGTATGTGCAGTGTATGTATGTGCAATGTGTGTATATACATGTGTATGTGCAGTGTGTGTATGTACATGTGTATGTGCAGTGTGTATGTACAGTGTGTGTAAGCACATGTGTATGTGCAGTGTATGTATGTGCAGTGTGTGTAAGTACATGTGAATGTGCAGTGTGTGTATATACATATGTATGTGCAGTGTATGTGCATGTGTATGTGCAGTGTGTGTATGTGCAGTGTGTGTATGCACATGTGTATGTGCAGTGTGTGTATGTACATGTGTATGTGCAGTGTATGTATGTACATTTGTATGTGCAGTGTATGTATGTGCAGTGTGTGTATATACATGTGTATCTGCAGTATGTGTTTCTACATATGTATGTGCAGTGTATGTATGTGCAGTGTGTGTATATACATGCGTATGTGCAGTGTGTGTATGTACATGTGTATGTGCAGTGTGTGTATATACATGTGTATGTGCAGTGTATGTATGTGCAATGTGTGTATATACATGTGTATGTGCAGTGTGTGTATGTACATGTTTATGTGCAGTGTGTATGTACAGTGTGTGTAAGCACATGTGTATGTGCAGTGTATGTATGTACATGTGTATGTGCAGTGTATGTATGTGCAGTGTGTGTATATACATGTGTATGTACAGTGTGTGTATGTACATGTGTATGTGTATATACATGTGTATGTGCAGTGTGTGTATATATATGTGTATGTGCAGTGTGTGTATGTACATGTGTATGTGCAGTGTGTATATACACGTGTATCTGCAGTGTGTATGTATGTGTATGTGCAGTGTGTATATACATGTGTATGTGCAGTGTGTGTATGTACATGTGTATGTGCAGTGTGTGTATGTACATGTGTATGTGCAGTGTATGTATATGCAGTTTGTACATACATGTGTATGTGCAGTGTGTGTAAGTGCATGTGTATGTGCAGTGTGTGTATGTGCAGGATGTGTATACATGTGTATGTGCAGTGTGTGTATGTAAATGTATGTGCAGTGTGGGTATGTACATGTGTATGTGCAGTGTATGTATGTACATGTGTATGTGCAGTGTATGTATGTGCAGTGTGTGTATATATATGTGTATGTGCAGTGTGTGTATGTACATGTGTATGTGCAGTGTGTGTATATACATGTGTATGTGCAGTGTATGTATGTGCAATGTGTGTATATACATGTGTATGTGCAGTGTGTGTATGTACATGTTTATGTGCAGTGTGTATGTACAGTGTGTGTAAGCACATGTGTATGTGCAGTGTATGTATGTGCAGTGTGTGTAAGTACATGTGAATGTGCAGTGTGTGTATATACATATGTATGTGCAGTGTATGTGCATGTGTATGTGCAGTGTGTGTATGTGCAGTGTGTGTATGCACATGTGTATGTGCATTGTGTGTATGTACATGTGTATGTGCAGTGTATGTATGTACATTTGTATGTGCAGTGTATGTATGTGCAGTGTGTGTATATACATGTGTATCTGCAGTATGTGTTTCTACATATGTATGTGCAGTGTATGTATGTGCAGTGTGTGTATATACATGCGTATGTGCAGTGTGTGTATGTACATGTGTCACGATTCACACCGTGACTGCCAACACTATATCACGGATCCCAGCAATGTGTCAGGGATCCCGGGGAGGATATCTTTATCGTCCCCACTATTCACACCAATTTGTCATGAACCGGGGTTGTTTGGTTGCCCCTGGTTCCTTCTGAAGGGGATTTATCTATATCCCACTTTCCAGTTCCGGTTTGGAACCTGCAGCTCTCTGGCGCCCCCCTTACCCTCAGGTGAGACTAGGTACTGCACCTAGGATAATTATTCGCCAGAAAGGCTGCCCACTATGTACTGGCTATTGGGCTCACTGCAGTGAGGGCGATTAACTACTTTCACTCAGGCGGGAACAATAATTAACAATGCCGCCGTCGCTTTGCAGTTTCCCAAATGCACAGAACAAAGTATGCTGCCACCAGCTCCGATTAAACAGGTCCAAAGCCAACCCAAATCAGTAGAGCAATTCACTTCAGAGGACACACAGTTCGTAATAGAGCAGAAGAGACAAGCTAGCAATTAAATCAAGTCAAACTGCTGAAGGGCAAGGCTCCAGCGTAGCAAACTTCCGATGGTTCCACACATGGCGTTTAGCCAGCGCAGAGGGTTGTGGTCAGTTACCACAGTAAAGGTGCGACCGTACAAATAGGGCTGCAAGCACTGCAGGGCCCAGACTATGGCCAGGCACTCCTTCTCGATGGTGGAGTAGGCCACTTCCTTCAGCAGAAGTTTCCGGCTCAGGTACAACACGGGGTGCTCTTGGTCCTCCGAGTCAACTTGGCTAAGCACAGCACCGAGGCCAAACTCGCTGGCATCGGTCTGCACCAAGAACGGTAGACTGCTGTTGACTGCTTTCAACACAGGGGCGTTGCACAGTGCTGTATACAGCCGTCGGTCCAGTTGACAATGTGGGGTAGCTTCTTCCTGGTGAGGTCCATCAAGGGATTTGCCAAGCTACTATAGTGCTGTACAAAGCGCCTATAGTACCTTGCAGTGCCAAGGAAGGAAATCACCTGTTTCTTGGTCCTGGGGGTGGGCCACTTTCTCAGGTTCTGGCTTTAGGGTGCCCTAGGTAGTGGACCTCACTCGTGCCCATCTGGCACTTTCCCGCTTTGATAGTCAGTCCAGCTCGGTGAATTCGCCTGAGCACCTCCTCGAGATGCTGCAGGTGTTCGTCCCAGGAGGAACTGAAGATGGCAATGTCATCCAGGTACGCCACCTCGTACTTCTCCAGTCCCTGAAGCAGGTGGTTGACCATCCACTGGAAAGTGGCAGGGGCATTCTTCATGCCGAAGGGCATGACTGTGGACTCGTACAGTCCGAAGGGTGTGATAAAGGTGAACTTTTCCTGTGCCTTGGGGCTCACGGGAATCTGCCAATATCCTCGACTCAAATCCATTATGGTCACGTATTTTTCACCAGCTAACTTCTCAAGCAGCTTCTCGATGTGCGGCATTGGGTGAACATCAGAGGCTGTGATGGCGTTGAGCCCCCTGTAGTCCACACAGAACCGAGTGGTCCGATCCTTCTTTGGCACGAGGAATACAGGTGAGGCCCACGCGCTCTTTGACCATTGAATCACCCCCAGCTGTAACAGCTCATCGATCTCCTGGCGCATAACCTACTGCACCTGGTCGGAGATTCGATAGGGTGTTCGCCGTAGTGGGGCATGATTCCCGGTGTCCACCTCGTGGACCGCTAACTCAGTACTCCCAGGTCGGTTGGAGAACACGGCCCGGAAGGGTTCCAGCATTGTCCGCAACTGCAACTGCTGGGGTTCGGCTAGCGAGGCGCTTACCTCCATATCCTCAATGGACCCTCCGGCCTTGGCTTGGGCCAGCGTGTCCAGGAGGGGTCTTCCTCCCCATCTTCGGGCAGGCTGCAGACCGGTAGGATGAAAGGTTCATGTTCATGATGAGCCTTCATCATGTTGACGTGAAAAGCCTTTCCCTTACTCCGAGCGTGGTCAAGCGAGACCACGTAGGTGACCGGGTTAAGCTGTTGGTGGACAACGTTTGAGCCTTCCCAGGCCTGTCCAATGAGCGGGATCTCATGGGCAATCTGCAACAACTCACTCCGGAATTACTGTGGGACGACCAGCTGTCTTTCCCTTAACCACTTCTTTTGCGATTTTCCAGATACGGTCTCCGGGTACCACCTCCCTCATTCCCAGAACACCCTCTCCTTATCAGTCACGGAGGTGGGCATCTTGGCAAGTTGTCTCAAATTCTCTATGCTCGCATCTGTGTGCTGAGCGGCCTGAATCTCCTTGCTAGGGGAAGCCAGAAGCGACATCAGGGTCTCTTCCCCACGGGAATCCTCTGGGACCTTCTCTGGGTCCATCTCTGGTTCAGTCACACCTGTGACTGAGGAGGATCCAGAAGGCAGAACGTTATTTGCGTTGCAGGAACTCTGTCTGTGGGTGACTGCAGCTATGTATGCTGTTTCCCTGGGGATGTCCACAGACCCATCAGCCGGCACTGCTATGGGTGCTACCTCCCCATCCACCCCCAACATTCCAGGAGCAGTGCTACTTATGGACCAGTTACCTTTTTCTGTGGCACTGGTCTATTGCATGGCATCACCTTCCTCATGGTTCTCATGCACCTCCCCATTTCCTTGAGCACCGACGCTTGCTCCTGTTAGGGTTTCCTCAGTCATCCCACCCCGCGGAGTGACGTGGCTCAGCACTCCTGCACCTGTGAACACATCAACCTTTGTGGAAAAATGGTTATCAGGTTCAGTTGGCACATTTACATCATTGTCAGCCACATTCCTAGAGAAAAAATGGTTAACAGATGCATCGTTTTCATCGTTAGCATTATTGGTATTACCCTCGGCATTTTCTGAAAAATCATTATCAAGTACATCATTAACTGGTAAAGCATGGTCAGGTAACACATGCAACTTCCCATTGCTATCATCTGCATTCGATCGGAGAGAAGAGTCAGGGACATAGTATGCAACCATTGTCCCCAAATCAGTCCCCAATAAAACGTCAGTGGGCAAGTTATCGGACAGCCCCACTTCCTTCACCCCGCTCCCGGCACCCCAATCAATGAAATCCCGGGCCATCGACAAGGGACAGCGGATGCCCCCAATCCCGGTGACAGTCAGGGTTTTCCCCGGAATAATCTCTTTAGGGGCCGCCAGTTCGGGTCGGATGAGGGCCCGTTCAGCTCGTTGTTCTTGAGGCCTGTAGCGACATGGCCTCCACGGTGACGTGCTGTACATTGTCACACACCCTCCCAACCGCCCCACCCACCAAGAGAACTGCTGCATTAGGCCTTGGGGCCTTGGCTGGGGGGGTTCGTCTGTTTTGCTGGACAGTAGGCACTGATATGACCAGTCTGTTTGCAGGAAAAACACTGGCAGTCGGTGGTAGGTCTGGTGCTGTTGGCAACAGGGACAGGGCCTCTGTTGTGTTGGCTGGTGGAGGCACTGGTTTTGGTTGCAGGCTTACCCCCTCTCCAGCTGGCAGTGACTGGTTTCCGTGCTTCCGATTTACGGTTGGCCTCATAGGCATCGGCAATCTGTGCTGCTTTTGTCACATCTTTGGGCTCTCTGTCCATCACGAACTGTCGCACCTCAGCTGGGCAAAGATGTAAGAACTGGTCTTTGATCATCAGGTCTCCCAGCTGCTCAAAGGTGGTCACTGACAGTCCTTAGATCCAGTGGTTAAAGTGGGTCCTGAGTCCATGCACCACATCACCGTAGCTGTCGTGTGGGCCAAGTTGGAGGTTCAGGAACTTTCTACGGTAAACCTCAAGTGTAATCTGGTACTCTGTTATTAGGGCCTGTTTGATGGCCTCTTAGTCACCATCTTGCTCTTGAGGGAGAGCAGCAAACTCTTCCAGAGCTTTGCCTTTTAGCCCTGGGGTCAAGTATCAGGCCCATTCTTCTGTAGGCAGCTGGCACTGTCTGCAGACTTTCTCAAAGGCCCACAGAAAAGTGTCCAAGTCCCTGTCCTTTTCCATCACAGGAAAGTGCTCGGGCCGGGGCTTTGGTATCTGAGCGCTGTTGGGCTCACGGCTCCGGGCGGTGGAGGGTATCCCCCCCTGCCAGACCATCTCTAGTTCATATTTTCGCTGGGCTTGGCAGTCATCTCTCTCAGCCTCCCTCTCGACTCTCTCCGCCTCTTGGAATTGCAGGACGAGCTGCAGACATCTCTCTGTGTTATCCGCGGAGCATTGTTGCAGAGCCAGCTGCAGGCAGAGGTCTGTGCTCCCCTGCTTGCAAGTAGGGCCGGCATTCTGTGGTTGGACCTCTGCGGCAGCACCATTTTCGCAGGTGCAGGCATCTGCGGCCACTGGGCTCTGAGAGTGGTCTGGAGCGGCTTCCCATTGCACCAGAGCCGTGACCAGTTGGTCTTTGTTTTTGCCTGCAAAGTCAATCTGCTGTGACATGCACAAGGCCATAAGAGTGTCCTTCGACCGCTTCGTATAAAAGGTTTCTCCCAGCACAGCCATGGTTGCCAAATAAGAGATAGTATAGAAAAACAAAGAGAAAGGGAGGGGGTAATCGCAAGTACGAACGGTATCGTTTCAGGACTAGCTTGCTCTCCAAGCTTATTTGCGCAGAGTCCTCGCAAGAACTTTGCAAGTTTTTAGTGAGAGGAATGATTGCTCAAACCAGATCACTAATGATCTATTATCCCACCGCTCTGCCGCCAATATGTCACGATTCATACCATGACTGCCAAGACTATGTCACTGATCCCAGCAGTATGTCAGGGATCCCGGGAGGATATCTTTATCGTCCCCACTACTCACACCAATTTGTCATGAACCGGGGTTGTTTGGTTGCCCCTGGTTCCTTCTGAAGGGGATTTATCTATATCCCACTTCCCAGTTCCGGTTTGGAACTTGCAGCTCTCTGGTGCCCCCCTTACCCTCAAGTCAGACTAGGTACTGCACATAGGGTAATTAGTCACCAGAAAGGCTGCCCGCTATGTACTGGCTATTGGGATCACTGCTGCGAGGGCGATTAACTACTCCCACTCAGGAAGGAACAATAATTAACAATGCCGCCGTCGCAATGCAGTTTCCCAAACGCACAGAACAAAGTATGCTGCCACCAGCTCTGATTAAACGGGTCCGAAGCCAACCCAAATCAGTAGCACAATTCACTTCAGAGGACGCACAGTTCATAATAGAGCAGAAGAGACAAGCTAGCAATTAAATATTTTACTCCATTAAAAATTTGGCAGTGTTTATAAAGTATAAAAATATATTAGAAAGGAGACGATTCGTATATACATTACAGATTACAAAATAAAATAAGGATTAAAATAGAAGATTACACTCACATTTTGCTTAAGTCATTGCAGGCTAACCATGCTGGTTGAGGATCCAGACATCACAGTGCATGACAAAGACTCTTCATGGATTAAGCTCCCAGGCAAGAATGAAAGCCGGGCTAAATGCAGGAACCTATACCTCTGAGCTTGTGACATCACTAAAGGGCTTGTTAATGATATGCACTAAGGCTCAGAGATATTTAAAGGTCTGAGACAAAAGAAATTCCTGAGTGAGAAGTGAGGGACAACAGATGGCTTTGCAGGATTGGTTACCTGCGGTTTAAAGCCACACCCTGCTCACACACTAGCTTCAAGTTACCCAGTGTCTGGGCCATAGGGCTTGTTTGTTGTATTCAGGGGGGAGAGAGAGAGAGGGGGGTAAAAGCTGCCGTGTGCTTTCAGTACCATGGTCACATGTGCAAAAATCCCTCTGCCACGGTATTTTACATTATCGTGACAACATGTGTATGAAACATAGTAACATAGTTATTAACCCCTCTGTGACCTTTGACGTACTATCCCGTCGAGGTGACCTGGGCCTATCTGACCCTTGACGGGATAGTACGTCATAGCCGATCGGCCGCGCTCACGGGGGGAGCGCGGCCGATCGCGGCCGGGTGTCAGCTGCATATCGCAGCTGACATCCGGCACTATGTGCCAGGAGCGGTCACGGACCGCCCCCGGCACATTAACCCCCGGCACACCGCGATCAAACATGATCGCGATGTGCCGGCGATGCAGGGAAGCATCGCGCAGGGAGAGGGCTCCCTGCGGGCTTCCCTGAGCCCCCCGCAGCAACGCGATGTGATCGCGTTGCTGCGAGGGTCTTACCTCCCTCCCTGCCTGCTCCAGACCCGGATCCAAGATGGCCGCGGATCCGGGTCCTGCAGGGAGGGAGGTGGCTTCACAGAAGCCTGCTCAGAGCAGGCACTGTGAAGCAGCCTGCACTTCAATCAGATCGGTGATCTGTCAGAGTGCTATGCAAACTGACAGATCACCGATCTGTATTGTCCCCCCCTGGGGCAAAGTAAAAAAGTAAAAAAAAAAATTTCCAAATGTGTAAAAAAAAATAAAAAAAAATATTCCAAAATAATGAAAAAAAAAAAAAATATTATTCCCATAAATACATTTCTTTACCTAAATATAAAAAAAACAAAACAATAAAAGTACACATATTTAGTATCGCCGCGTCCGTAACGACCTGACCTATAAAACTGGCCCACTCGTTAACCCCTTCAGTAAACACCGTAAGAAAAAAAAAAAAAAACGAGGCAAAAAACAACGCTTTATTATCATACCGCCGAACAAAAAGTGGAATAACACGCGATCAAAAAGACAGATATAAATAACCATGGTACCGCTGAAAGCGTCATCTTGTCCCGCAAATAACGAGCCACCATACAGCATCATCAGCAGAAAAATAAAAAAGTTATAGTTCTGAGAATAAAGCGATGCAAAAATAATTATTTTTTCCATAAAATAGTTTTTATCGTATAAAAGCGCCAAAACATAAAAAAAATAATATAAATGAGATATCGCTGTAATCGTACTGACCCGAAGAATAAAACTGCTTTATCAATTTTACCAAACGCGGAACGGTATAAACGCCTCCCCCAAAAGAAATTCATGAATAGCTGGTTTTTGGTCATTCTGCCTCACAAAAATCGGAATAAAAAGCGATCAAAAAATGTGATGTGCCCAAAAATGTTACCAATAAAAACGTCAACTCGTCCCGCAAAAAACAAGACCTCACATGACTCTGTGGACCAAAATATGGAAAATTTATAGCTCTCAAAATGTGGTAACGCAAAAAATATTTTTTGCAATAAAAAGCGTCTTTCAGTGTGTGACGGCTGCCAATCATAAAAATCCGCTAAAAAACCCGCTATAAAAGTAAATCAAACCCCCCTTCATCACCCCCTTAGTTAGGGAAAAATAAAAAAAATGTATTTATTTCCATTTTCCCATTAGGGCTAGGGTTAGGGCTAGGGTTAGCGCTAGGGTTGGGGCTAGGGTTAAGGCTACAGTTAGGGTTGGGGCTAAAGTTAGGGTTAGGGTTGGGGCTAAAGTTACGGTTAGGGTTTAGATTACATTTACGGTTGGGAATAGGGTTGGGATTAGGGTTAGGGGTGTGTCAGGGTTAGAGGTGTGGTTAGGGTTACTGTTGGGATTAGGGTTAGGGGTGTGTTTGGATTAGGGTTTCAGTTATAATTGGGGGGTTTCCACTGTTTCGGCACATCAGGGGCTCTCCAAACGCGACATGGCGTCCGATCTCAATTCCAGCCAATTCTGCGTTGAAAAAGTAAAACAGTGCTCCTTCCCTTCCGAGCTCTCCCGTGTGCCCAAACAGGGGTTTACCCCAACATATGGGGTATCAGCGTACTCAGGACAAATAGAACAACAACCTTTGGGGTCCAATTTCTCCTGTTACCCCTAGGAAAATACAAAACTGGGGGCTAAAAAATAATTTTTGTGGGAAAAAAAAGGATTTTTTATTTTCACGGCTCTGCGTTATAAACTGTAGTGAAACACTTGGGGGTTCAAAGTTCTTACAACACATCTAGATAAGTTCCTTGGGGGGTCTAGTTTCCAAAATGGGGTCACTTGTGCGGGGCTTCTACTGTTTAGGTACATTAGGGGCTCTGCAAACGCAATGTGACGCCTGCAGACCATTCCATCTAAGTCTGCATTCCAAATGGCGCTCCTTCCCTTCCGAGCCCTCCCATGCATCCAAACGGTGGTTCCCCCCACATATGGGGTATCAGCGCACTCAGGACAAATTGGACAACAACTTTTAGGGTCCAATTTCTCCTGTTACCCTCGGGAAAATACAAAACTGGGGGCTGAAAAATAATTTTTGTGGGAAAAAATTTTTGTTTTATTTTTACGGCTCTGCATTATAAACTTCTGTGAAGCCCTTGGTGGGTCAAAGCGCTCACCACACATCTAGATAAGTTCCTTAGGGGGTCTACTTTCCAACATGGTGTCACTTGTGGGGGATTTCTACTGTTTAAGTACATTAGGGGCTCTGCAAACGCAATGTGACGCCTGCAGACCATTCCATCTAAGTCTGCATTCCAAATGGCGCTCCTTCAATTCCGAGCCCTTCCATGCGTCCAAACGGTGGTTTCCCCCCACATATGGGGTATCAGCGCACTCAGGACAAATTGGACAACAACTTTTGGGGTCCAATTTCTCTTGTTACCCTCGGAAAAATACAAAACTGGGGGCTGAAAAATAATTTTTGTGGGAAAAAATTTTTGTTTTATTTTTACGGCTCTGCATTATAAACTTCTGTGAAGCCCTTGGTGGGTCAAAGCGCTCACCACACATCTAGATAAGTTCCTTAGGGGGTCTACTTTCCAACATGGTGTCACTTGTGGGGGGTTTCTACTGTTTAGGTACATTAGGGGCTCTGCAAACGCAATGTGACGCCTGCAGACCATTCCATCTAAGTCTGCATTCCAAATGGCGCTCCTTCACTTCCGAGCCCTTCCATGCGTCCAAACGGTGGTTTCCCCCCACATATGGGGTATCAGCGCACTCAGGACAAATTGGACAACAACTTTTGGGGTCCAATTTCTCCTGTTACCCTCGGGAAAATACAAAACTGGGGGCTGAAAAATAATTTTTGTGGGAAAAAATTTTTGTTTTATTTTTACGGCTCTGCATTATAAACTTCTGTGAAGCCCTTGGTGGGTCAAAGCGCTCATCACACATCTAGATAAGTTCCTTAGGGGGTCTACTTTCCAACATGGTGTCACTTGTGGGGGGTTTCTACTGTTTAGGTACATTAGGGGCTCTGCAAACGCAATGTGACGCCTGCAGACCATTCCATCTAAGTCTGCATTCCAAATGGCGCTCCTTCCTTTCCGAGCCCTCCCATGCGCCCAAACAGTGGTTCTCCCCACATATGGTATATCATCGCATTCAGGACAACTTGGACAACAGATTTTGGGGTCCAATTTCTCCTGCTACCCTCGGGAAAATACAAAACTGGGGGCTAAAAAAATAATTTTTGTGGGAAAAAATTTTTGTTTTATTTTTACGGCTCTGCATTATTAACTTCTGTGAAGCCCTTGGTGGGTCAAAGCGCTCAAAACACATCTAGATAAGTTCCTTAGGGGGTCTACTTTCCAAAATGGTGTCACTTGTGGGGGGTTTCAATGTTTAGGCACATCAGTGGCTCTCCAAACGCAACATGGCGTCCCATCTCAATTCCTGTCAATTTTGCATTGAAAAGTCAAACGGTGCTACTTCCCTTCCGAGCTCTCCCATGCGCCCAAACAGTGGTTTATCGCCACATATGGGGTATCAGCGTACTCAGGACAAATTGTGCAACAAATGTTGGGGTCCAATTTCTTCTCTTACCCTTGGGAAAATAAAAAATTGGGGGCGAAAAATAATTTTTGTGAAAAAATATGATTTTTTATTTTTACGGTTCTGCATTATAAACTTCTGTGAAGTACTTGGTGGGTCAAAGTGCTCACCACACCTCTAGATAAGTTCCTTAGGGGGTCTACTTTCCAAAATGGTGTCACTTGTGGGGGGTTTCAATGTTTAGGCACATCAGGGGCTCCCCAAACGCAACATGGCGTCCCATCTCAATTCCAGTCAATTTTGCATTGAAAAGTCAAACGGTGCTACTTCCCTTCCGAGCTCTCCCATGCGCCCAAACAGTGGTTTATCGCCACATATGGGGTATCAGCGTACTCAGGACAAATTGTACAACAACTTTTGGGGTCCAATTTCTTCTCTTACCCTTGGGAAAATAAAAAATTGGGGGCGAAAAATAATTTTTGTGAAAAATATGATTTTTTATTTTTACGGTTCTGCATTATAAACTTCTGTGAAGTACTTGGTGGGTCAAAGTGCTCACCACACCTCTAGATAAGTTCCTTATGGGGTCTACTTTCCAAAATGGTATCACTTGTGGGGGGTTTCAATGTTTAGGCACATCAGGGGCTCCCCAAACGCAACATGGCGTCCCATCTCAATTCCAGTCAATTTTGCATTGAAAAGTCAAATGGCGCTCCTTCGCTTCCGAGCTCTGTCATGCGCCCAAACAGTGGTTTACCCCCACATATGGGGTATCGGCGTACTCAGGACAAATTGTACAACAAATTTTGGGGTCCATTTTCTCCTGTTACCCTTGGTAAAATAAAACAAATTGGAGCTGAAGTAAATTTTTTGTGAAAAAAAGTTAAATGTTCATTTTTATTTAAACATTCCAAAAATTCCTGTGAAGCACCAGAAGGGTTAATAAACTTCTTGAATATGGTTTTGAGCACCTTGAGGGGTGCAGTTTTTAGAATGGTGTCACACATGGGTATTTTCTATCATATAGACCCCTCAAAATGATTTCAAATGAGATGTGGTCCCTAAAAAAAAATGGTGTTGTAAAAATGAGAAATTGCTGGTCAACTTTTAACCCTTATAACTCCCTAACAAAAAAAAATGTTGGTTCCAAAATTGTGCTGATGTAAAGTAGACATGTGGGAAATGTTACTTATTAAGTATTTTGCATGACATATCTCTGTGATTTAAGGGCATAAAAATTCAAAGTTGGAAAATTGCAAAATTTTCAAAATTTTCGCCAAATTTCCATTTTTTCTGCAAATAAACGCAGGTAATATCAAAGAAATTTTACCACTATCATGAAGTACAATATGTCACGAGAAAACAATGTCAGAATCGCCAAGATCCGTTGAAGCGTTCCAGAGTTATAACCTCATAAAGGGACAGTGGTCAGAATTGTAAAAATTGGCCCGGTCATTAACGTGCAAACCACCCTTGGGGGTGAAGGGGTTAAGGTTGAAGGAAGACTTTAAGTCCATCTAGTTCAACCCATAGCCTAACCTAACATGCCCTAACATGTTGATCCAGAGGAAGGCAAAAAAACCCATGTGGCAAAGAGTATGCTCAACATTGGGGAAAAAAATTCCTTCCCGACTCCACATACGGCAATCAGACTAGTTCCCTGGATCCACGCCCTATCAAGGAATCTAGTATATATGCAGCACCCCACAGTCCTGGTCGTTGCAGTACTGATGCTCCGCCGCTAAGGGGGGCTATGGTACGTCTGATGGCACTGAAGGAGTTCACCTGACCAGGTATCACAGACACCAATACACTTCACAGTCTGGCCTCCAGGGGGAGCTAAGGGTGCTATGTATTAGACCACTCCTCACAATCTGGTAAAACTGGGGGTTGGATAGGAAGTGAGTTAGAAGCTGACTGGGTTGGAACCAGGCAACATCCTGTGGCAGAGGGTGTTGCAGGGGAAGATTCAGGGGGGTCCCTCTCAGGGGTGGGATCCTGACAGAGGCCTAGCGAACAGAGAGAATGTTACGGGACCGCGCCTGCGCTTCATCGTGGCGGTACCCCAAGAAAGGACAAGAAGCGAGGTTTATT
Source organism: Ranitomeya variabilis (assembly GCF_051348905.1). Classification (NCBI taxonomy): domain Eukaryota; kingdom Metazoa; phylum Chordata; class Amphibia; order Anura; family Dendrobatidae; genus Ranitomeya; species Ranitomeya variabilis. The sequence continues at coordinate 188,592,784 of NC_135233.1, forward strand.
GTGCTGAGTGAGAAACGAGATCAACGCAACAAGGAGAAACACCAGTAGGAGTCATGCTGTAAGACGAGGCAAAATCCTACTGAGGCGCGTAGCCGGTGGCCGGAATGCCGAGGAAGTATTGAGCTCCAGGCCTTACTTCAAACCTACGGCAGGACAGTCAGTTATAGGCGGGCTGTCTCACTCAAATCACCTAAGAAGACATAGGGGGCAACATTTGGAGTGGGGCGACTCTAGGGTCCCGGAAGACCTCCGAGCCTACCCATCATACGGGTGCATCCTAGCCATATTATCTGGGGGACGAAGCAGAACATCATAATCGAGTTGTGAGGGAACTTCAGAAACAGACACAACAGTTGTGGGGACTATCCCGTAAGCACAGCAGGGGAGGACAACAACACACAAGCGCTAGAAGGTAGGCACAGATTTCCACCTGCAAAGGGAACTCTGGAGGTGCCATCAGACCGGCCGGACTTGCGCAGCCTGGTTAACCATATTCCGGACTGAGGATCCTGAAGCCTTCAGTAAAGAGGTAAAGAGACTGCAACCTGGTGTCCTCGTTATTTACTGCGACCTGCACCACATCATAACATCATCACCATACCTCCACCTTCATTGTACGCCTCTCAGCAGGGTCACGGACCGGGTCTAGCCACCGTGACAACCCCAGAACAGAGACTCAGAGGCCCGGTACCGGGTACCCCTCGGCCCTGCGGCAGTGGGGGCGCTACAACTTGGCGTCACGAACAGGATCTACTTAAGCCTGAAGAATCAAGTCATGTGTGCCTTGGAACTGTGATTTATTATACTTGGACTGTGACTTATTGCAAAGACTGTGGATTGCCATTTGCCGCCAAAACCAGCCGCCATTACAGCGCTGAGGCGAGCGCAGGAGGAGAAGAGGGGCGTGGAGTAGGCGTGGACCAGCTGAAGAGCGCGAAAGACAATGGCAGCCCAGTCTAAATATTTCTGTACCTTGAGGACGTGTCCGTCAGCAGCCGAGATCCGCCTCCTGATTCTCAATGGTGGGCGGAGGCAGAGAAAACAAAACCGCCCACGAAGGAGAGAGCGGGAAAAAGACCAGGAAGCGACCCACGTGGATGACGCCATGACCAGTCGCTCAGATCAGGAATGCGGGGTCGGAGCCGAGGACTCCCCCAGCCACCCGGACAAGCACAGTGGTCAGCTCTCCGCGAGAGGGACCGGCCTTCTGCAGATTGAAATGGAGGGCCTGATCGAACAACTCCTCCAGCTGCGGATGGAGGCGCCGGTGGAGGACCTTCCAACGTCTGACCCTGCGTCGCTGCTGGAACTCCAGCCGACGTTCCCATCGACCATACCGCCAGCGGAGACGACCAAGGAGGAGGGGCCTACACCGACTGGTGAGTCCGCCGACCCTGTCCCGCTGGCTGAGGGTCTGTTGATAGGCCCCGTCGCGGCACCCCCTCTCCCTAGGACCCATAGACTCCAGCGCCTGTTACCATGGGAGGAGGCAACGGGTATGGAACACTTCCGGAAAGCCCCGATTCCACCAACTACCCTGCTGTGTGAGGTCCATGCGGAGCGCACAGTGTGCCGCTGGGTGAACCCAGGATCCAACCTCATGGGGTTCCCCGGGGTGAAGACACAGGAAGGGGAGATGGTGCAGGCCCTGAGCTGGGAGGAATACCAGGCCCAGCTGGAACAGCAGTGGGAGGAGAAGGAAAAGGCATACCAGACCGGACTAGAGGCCTACCACCAAAAAGACTTGGCGGTCAAGGACCGGGCCCGCAAGGACCCCACCGCTCATCAGGCCCCATGCAGGCAGGGCACCGTCGTCGCCTTCAAGCTCCGCGGAGGCTGGGGCTTTATAAAAGTAACGGACCTGTACCCCGAAGTCTTCGTCAACCGACGGGATGTGGAGTCTCATCTCAGAGAGGGCCATCCAGACCGGGATCTCTACCCGGGGGACGAAGTCACTTACACCCGGCATTTTGGGGAAAAGGGGTGGTTCGCCCTGAATGTCCATAAGGAGCGAAACCCCGTGACACCCCCGACTAAGGTGCCAGTGAAGCTGTCCCCCGTAGCGAAGGTGCCCCCTTGTGGTCAGCCCACGATCATCACCAAGACCACCGTGGTCACTCCAACGTGCACCGTTGTCAAAACCACAACCTGCAGCATCGTCACCTCAACCACCGTCGTGGCCAAGGAGGCGCCTCCTCAGGTGGTTGGTGCCCCTACTGCCCCAGAACTGAAGACAGTGGGTACGCAGACCCCCAGATGGGACAACGACCCCCTTACGCAGTACCAGGCGGCAGGCAATATCCAAAGGGGTTGCCTCCGCCGGTGCTGCCTCCTGAGTGGTTCAAGTAAATGTCCTAATGTTTTGAACCTGTATATAGTTAACCGGTCGTCCTTTTATGTGTTTCTTTGCTGCTACAACCTGACTTGGGTTAACTCTTAAAGGGATCCCTTTGTTTACCCGGGATCCCTTCTTCTGCTTTTCTTTTTGTTTTTCGTCTTATCATTGTTGAAAAGAACTGCTGGATCATGAACACTGCATGATTACAAACTCATTGTAAATAGTTTGCACCTTCTTAAAGGTGCCCTCTACTGGTTTTACAAAGAAAAGGACTCTTTGCGAAGAAACTGTTCCTGGAAGCAGTACCAGAGTCCTTGCTGCATGCGGACTTGCAGCTTGAGAAGTTGCACTACCTCATAGAGACTTGGTCCCTTCTTAAAGGGAACGTTCATCCATAGCACTTGCAGAATGATGATGCTTTGAAAGGAAGTACTAATAATGCTTACATATGAGAGTTATATGTAGTGAGCTAGTTAATTATGAGAAATGTTTAATGATGTTGCTAGAAGAATGAGGACAGGAAGTGAACCCGGATGGGGTTAGTTGGTGAGTCCTCCTAGGAGCCATACAGAGATGGCTCGGTGATCCTGAACTGAGAGAAGGAAGATAAGTTCTATACTGTGTATAGTAGCAGAAAGGCAGTAGGCCTGGGCGGAAAGGGGCGGTCCTGCAAAAGAACGAGAGGCAGTAGGCCTGGGGCAGATAGACAGGCGGTCCTGCAGATGTAAAGATGGAAAATGAAGAAAAGTTGATTAGCCTTATAGTGTTTTATAAGAAGGTCTTTAGTGGATTCAGCGTGTACGTCCTTAAAGGCAACGTTAAATTATTGTTCAAAAATTTGCACTTAGTAGAATACCCGGTTGGGTCAGAAAAGTTATTTATAGTATGTTATTTAAAGTATTTAACCATGTTTGTAACGTTCAAGTGTCCTCACCTCCCATAATGGGAAGCTCTGTTCAAATCTGCTTATTGTTATTGCATTTCAAAATTGTATGTCTTTTTGCTGACATGTATTGTTGTTTTCTTCCCAGTCCAGGAGTACTGGATTTAACCGGGGGGGAGTGCAGCGCCCCAGAATCCTGGTCGTTGCAGTACTGATGCTCCACCGCTAAGGGGGGCTATGGTACGTCTGATGGCACTGAAGGAGTTCACCTGACCAGGTATCACAGACACCAATACACTTCACAGTCTGGCCTCCAGGGGGAGCTAAGGGTGCTATGTATTAGGCCACTCCTCACAATCTGGTAAAACTGGGGGTTGGATAGGAAGTGAGTTAGAAGCTGACTGGGTTGGAACCAGGCAACATCCTGTGGCAGAGGGTGTTGCAGGGTAAGATTCAGGGGGGTCCCTGTCAGGGGTGGGATCCTGACAGAGGCCTACCGAACAGAGAGAACGTTACGGGACCGCGCCTGCGCTTCATCTCGGCGGTACCCCAAGAAAGGACAAGAAGCGAGGTTTATTGTGCTGAGTGAGAAACGAGATCAACGCAACAAGGAGAAACACCAGTAGGAGTCGTGCTGTAAGACGAGGCAACATCCTACTGAGGCGCGTAGCCGGTGGCCGGAACGCCGAGGAAGTATTGAGCTCCAGGCCTTACTTCAAACCTACGGCAGGACAGTCAGTTATAGGCGGGCTGTCTCACTCAAATCACCTAAGAAGACATAGGGGGCAACATTTGGAGAGGGGTGATTCTAGGGTCCCGGAAGACCTCCGAGCCTACCCATCATACGGGTGCGTCCTAGCCATATCATCTGGGGGACGAAGACGAAGCAGAACATCATGATCGAGTTGTGAGGGAACTTCAGAAACAGACACAACAGTTGTGGGGACTATCCCGTAAGCACAGCAGGAGAGGACAACAACACACAAGCGCTAGAAGGTAGGCACAGATTTCCACCTGCAAAGGGAACTCTGGAGGTGCCATCGGACCGGCCGGACTTGCGCAGCCTGGTTAACCGTATTCCGGACTGAGGATCCTGAAGCCTTCAGTAAAGAGGTAAAGAGACTGCAACCTGGTGTCCTCGTTATTTACTGCGACCTGCACCACATCATAACATCATCACCATACCTCCACCTTCATTGTACGCCCCTCAGCAGGGTCACGGACCGGGTCTAGCCACCGTGACAACCCCAGAACAGAGATTCAGAGGCCCGGTACAAAGTACCCCTCGGCCCTGCGGCAGTGGGGGCGCTACATATATACCGTGTAACATTATACTTTTCAAGAAAGGCATCCAGTCCCCTCTTAAATTTTAGTAATGAATCACTCATTACATCATATGGCAGAGAGTTCCATAGTCTCACTGCTCTTACAGTAAAGAATCCGCGTCTGTTATTATGCTTAAACCTTCTTTACTCCAGATGTAGAGGATGCCCCCTTGTCCCTGTCTCAGGTGTATGATTAAAAAGATTATCAGAAAGGTCTTTGTACTGTCCCCCCATATATTTATACATTAAAATAAGATCACCCCTTAGCCTTCGTTTCTCCAAACTAAATAGCCCCAAGTGTAATAACCTATCTTGGTATTGCAGACCCCCCAGTACTCTAATAACCTCGGTCGCTCTCCTCTGCACCTGCTGTAGTTCAGCTATGTCTTTCTTATACACCGGAGACCAGAACTGTGCACAGTATTCTAAGTGTGGTCGAACTAGTGACTTGTATAGAGGTAAAATCATGTTCTCCTCATGAGCATCTATGCCTCTTTTAATGCATCCCATTATTTTATTTGCCTTTGTAGCAGCTGCCTGACACTGGCCACTAAATATGAGTTTGTCGTTCACCCATACACCCAGGTCTTTTTCATTGATGGTTTTGCCCAGAGTTATAGAATTAAGCACACAGTTATACATCTTAATACTTCTACCCAAGTGCATGACCTTACATTTATCCCCATTAAAGCTCATTTGCCATTTATCAGCCCAAGCTTCTAGTTTACATAAATCATCCTGTAATATAAAATTGTCCTCCTCTGTATTGATTACCCTGCAGAGTTTAGTGTCGTCTGCAAATATTGAAATTCTACTCTGTATGCCCCCTACAAGGTCATTAATAAATATATTAAAAGGAAGCGGGCCCAATACTGACCCCTGTGGTACCCCATTGCTAACCGCAAGCCAGTCCGAGTGTGCTCCATTAATAACCACCCTTTGTGCAGTGTATGTATATACATGTGTATGTGCAGTGTGTGTATGTACATGTGTATGTGCAGTGTGTGTATGTACATGGGTATGTGCAGTGTGTGTATATACGTATGTATGCGCAGTGTGTATATACATGTGTATGTGCACTGTGTTTATGTGCAGTGTGTATATACATGTGTATGTGCAGTGTATGTACATGTGTATGTATGTGCAGTGTGTGTGTACATTTCTGCCAGAGGCACACATCACATGTAAGATTCCTAATTTATTAAGTGGTGTGTGCCTTTTTGTGAATTAGGTGAATCTTACTCCAGCAGCCCAGTTCATTAAGAAGGGCCTGCACACAACACCAGTCTTATGAATCAGGGCCATTGTTCTCGTTAGCACATCTTCTGCTGTAAATAGATGTGCTGCCGATAACATGATATGCAGAAGGACAGGATTATCTTTTAGTGATGGTCCTAACCCTGTCATTCTTCTTCTGCCTGTGTAAAGAGTAGATTGTTATACATGGAAAGAGGAAATAGGATCTCAAGAAATTCATGATGGAATTCAGGGTTTGGAGAGTTATGGTGACGTTCCAGAATGTGATGCCATGATTATATTTCCATAAATGTTGACTTTTTGCTCAAGAATAAATTGTAATTCATGGAAAAAAGAAAGACCCCTCAAAAACAGGCTCTAACCCATATTGTTTAGAGAAGCACGGTTAATAATTAAATGTTTTTTTGTTAGAGCAAATATAAAAATGTAAGGAGAATGGAAAGCAGCCCGTTGTTTGGTAAGTGTTAAAAACAGCCATTCACTGGATGAGGGCAGATTACGTTCTAATTTGTGGCTTATGCACAGTCACGTTTCAGCAAATATTGACCTATAAAAAAGGAAATATTTGGGCTGACATTCCTGAAGATCCCCATCAATAGTGCGCTGCCAGACTAAGTTTTGAGGAGTTAATAATGGAAACTCTTTTTGGTGTACAAGTTATGTAACGCTGGAGGCCAGAGCCCAGATCGGAGCTGAGGATTCATCGGATTATAAGGAACGAAAGCATGAAATAGTCTGAGAAAAAGCGTGGAAAGATTCTGCTTTTATGTTAGAAGTTAGCAAACCAGAGCACAAGCATTGCAAAAGCCTTCCTGTAATGCTGTTATGTTAGGGTACTGTCACACAGTGCCATTTTGATCGCTACGACGGTACGATTCGTGACGTTCTAGCGATATCGTTACGATATCGCAGTGTCTGACACGCAGCAGCGATCAGGGACCCTGCTGAGAATCGTACGTCGTAGCAGATCGTTTGGAACTTTCTTTCGTCGCTTGATCACCCGCTGACATCGCTGGATCATTGTGTGTGACAGCGATCCAGCGATGTGTTCGCTTGTAACCAGGGTAAACATCGGGTAACTAAGCGCAGGGCCGCGCTTAGTAACCCGATGTTTACCCTGGTTACCAGCGTAAACGTAAAAAAAACAAACAGTACATACTCACATTCCGGTGTCTGTCCTCCGGCGTCTCAGCTTCTCTGCACTGTGAGCGCCGGCCAGCCATGACCCTGGTAATGTCGAGCGATTGGGGTAAGGGGGACCCAACCCCACACCTACCCGTCGCTGCACCTAGCTCCGAGTGCAAACCCCATTAACCCCAAATAAAACGCATACAACAAATTATTTGGAATAGTAATGGCCACAGCAGCCTTTTATTTATTTAGCATAAACAAACATAGTAATGCATAAAACCCACCAACAATGAGAAACTGTGAAGGAGTCCTTGGAGCTCCCAAAGAATCTGGTGAACCACACAGCAAAGCGTGACCATAATCAAAGCCAACTTACTCCCAGCCGTTTCCATACTGGCTCAGGAGCACCGAAAACCCATAAGGTTCGCTGTTCACGCTAGAAACCAGGGGAACCGACTCCCCCTGCCGGAACCCCCACCCCAGTCACCAGATCCAAAAACCAATTGAACTCTAAATACAGAGGAGCCATCAGCCAATGGCTCCCCCAACCCAATTTCCACCAACTCCAAGGACTCCCCCCCAGCCACCACAGCCACCATGACCCTTAAAAACACAAGAAAAAATTTTCCCCCGCACAAAATTAACACCCCAACATAACAAACAAAATAGGGCGGGCGGGCGGGACACAGGATGGCCGGAGAGCGGGAACTGCTGAGCACCACCCCCCACACCACTATTTAACCTCCCGCCTTTCTTCAAATCCCTGCCCCATTAACCCTAACCCCTCCCTCCATCCCATGGTCATGTTGACCTTCACTTACGCCGCTGGGGGGAGGGGCGGCTCCAGCTCCGGCCCTTACTTGACCCTGGTAATGTCGAGCGATTGGGGTAAGGGGGACCCAACCCCACACCTACCCGTCGCTGCACCTAGCTCCGAGTGCAAACCCCATTAACCCCAAATAAAACGCATACAACAAATTATTTGGAATAGTAATGGCCACAGCAGCCTTTTATTTATTTAGCATAAACAAACATAGTAATGCATAAAACCCACCAACAATGAGAAACTGTGAAGGAGTCCTTGGAGCTCCCAAAGAATCTGGTGAACCACACAGCAAAGCGTGACCATAATCAAAGCCAACTTACTCCCAGCCGTTTCCATACTGGCTCAGGAGCACCGAAAACCCATAAGGTTCGCTGTTCACGCTAGAAACCAGGGGAACCGACTCCCCCTGCCGGAACCCCCACCCCAGTCACCAGATCCAAAAACCAATTGAACTCTAAATACAGAGGAGCCATCAGCCAATGGCTCCCCCAACCCAATTTCCACCAACTCCAAGGACTCCCCCCCAGCCACCACAACGAGGGACTTTGAATACCTCAAAGGCCCGAGACCCCACCAAAACGAAAAGCTATGGCCTTCTCCACACCCTCCTGCAACCCAAGTGCCCAGAAATCAATTCCCACCGCATTTAAATGTACCCCATCAGCCAGCCAAAAGGCCCCATCACCTTTTTCCAACTCAAAATGCCTCACGGCAACTCCCCCATTCCGGACAACAAAAGCAGACACCGCTCTGTTAACTTTGATTCTCGCTTTATTAAGTTTGTCCAAAGACCGCATATTCCGCCATCGCTTCCGCGGCACAATCTCAGACCAAACCACTGCCAAACCAGGGTATAAAAGCCACAACCGCAGCAAATCTTGCTTAATATCCCTGATTAACTCTCTGAAAGGTCTCACCCCCAGATCATTACCCCCCACATGCAACACCAGAATATCTGGTTGCTTATCCAAAATGACCACCTTGTGAAACTCCTTCAGGACCCTGTTCCAGGCCATGCCCCTGAAGCCAATCCAACGGACCACCGCAACCGACCGATCGAAGCCCAGCTGTCTACCATCCGACCGCACGTCCGCTCTCAAGGCTCCCCAATGGACATAGGAATGGCCGAAAATCCACACAAGCAATGGCAAAGAACCTAAAAGATACAAACATAAACAGTTAAAAACTGCTAAAGTAAACCAAACACAAAGCAACTGATGCCCACAAGCACCCAACAACCTTCCACTCAATACCTAACGTAACTGCGGTACCTATTGGACGACCATCTACCAATCCGCTTGATAACCTCGGAATCCAAACCTCCCACAGCAGCAGCAGTTGCCGCCCCAATACGAAACGAATGAGGAGCGAAACGAGAATCGTCCAAACCTAAAGCTCTAACCGACTTCTTGAAAACCATAAGAAACTGATAACGCGACAACGACGACCCATCCCTGTGGCACAGCAACGAACCTTCCCTAGAAGGGAACCACCCCCAAAAACACTTCAAACAGCTGACGGGGCACATTCTGGACCCCGCAACCAAACCTAGCACAATCCTCTTACCCTGACCAATTTGATCCGTCTTAGAGCGACGTAACCAGAACTCCACACGCCCATCGGACAAAAATACATCGCGCGCCAAAATTCCTCCCGCCACTCTCTTATTGGGAGACACCAACTCCCCAATTCTCAACGCGCCAAAAAAGGCAAACGAGAAAGCCAGTCTAAACAAACAATGTTCAAAAACCGATTCACAACAATCCCCCAACACGTCGCCCAACCCTTCCAACATAACAAAAGACACAGGACGCCGGGAATCCAAGCGACCATAATGTCTGCGGAAACCTTTCACTGCCTGTTTTACCAAAAATACTTTGGACAAATCCCGCTGTCCCCGTATCTTACAACCAAAAGCCAGAGCGGCCAACAAACGCGATACCTTAGACCATGACCAACCTTCAGCAAAACCCCGACTCAGCCACGACAACAAAACACCCACCTGCGAATCAAAATCCCCCACACCCGGGTAAGATGACAACTCCCTTTCCCAGGAAAGCCAAGCCGCCTGATAAGCCTCCCATGTCTTGGGAGCCAATGAGGACCTTATCAAATCTTCTGCGTCCCGGATACCACAAGCCAAAGCTCCGCCGGGCATTCCAAACCGCTGATCTCTGCCTCCGGCGCCAAGAACCGAAAACGGTCGAACTGAAAACGAGAAAGAGAATCAGCAATTGAGTTACACACCCCAGGCACATGAGTGGCCATAACCTGTGAATTCAATTCCAAACAACGAAGCACCAATTGTCGCAACACCCGCACCACCGGAGGTGAAGATGCTGTGAGACCATTCACTGCACAAACCACCCCCATGTTATCACAGTTGAAACGAATGCGCCTGTTACGGAATTCCTGTCTCCACAAATGAACTGCCACCAAAATCGGGAAAAGTTCCAGAAGCGCAACATTCCGAACTAATCCCTCTGAAAACCATTCCGCGGGCCAAGGGGCAGCACACCACTGTCCTCTGAAGTACGCCCCAAAACCACTACTGCCAGCCGCATCCGTGAACAAATCCAGCGACTCATTACCTACTACTTCTTCCATCATCAAAGAACGACCATTGTACGTTTCCAAAAAGGAGCTCCAAACCGCCAAATCTTCTTTCAAGTCAGCCGATAAACGAACAAAATGGTGCGGAGCACGGACCCCGGCCGTGGCACCCGCTAACCTCCTGGAAAAAACTCTCCCCATCGGCATCACCCTACAAGCAAAATTGAGTTTTCCCAGCAGTGATTGCAAATCCCGCAACGACAGTTTCTTAACACGACGCGCCCGAGCCAAATCCTCACGCAAACCTTCTATCTTCTCCGCAGGCAACCGAAACTCCCAAGCCATTGTATCAATAACAATGCCCAGAAAACTCAAACATGTGCTCGGACCTTCCGTCTTACCGGGGGCTAAGGGAACCCCAAACCGATCGGCCACCCACTCGACAGCCCTCAACAGCCTATTGCAACGATCAGACCCAGCCGGGCCCACACACAAAAAATCGTCCAGGTAGTGTATAACGGAATCACAATCCGATACGTCCTTAATTGCCCATTCTAAAAATGAACTGAATGTTTCGAACAAAGCACACGATAAAGAACATCCCATGGGCAAACAACGGTCCACGAAGAAACCCCCTTCCCAACAACAACCAAGAAGTTTAACACTTTCTGGATGAACCGGCAACAACCGAAATGCCGCCTCAATATCAGTTTTAGCCAACAAGGCCCCTTTACCAAACTTGCGAACCCACCCAATGGCCTCATCAAAGGACGCATAAACCACCGAGCAAAGCTCCGGGGCAATACCGTCATTCACCGAGAAACCACGAGGATAAGACAGGTGGTGAATCAAACGAAACTTGCCCACTTCCTTCTTGGGCACCACACCTAGAGGTGACACCACCAAATCTTCAAACGGCGGAGCCAAAAATGGACCGGACATCCTGCCCAAAGCCACTTCCTTCTTCAACTTTTCCGATACAATCTCCTTGTGTACAAAAGCTGACCGCAAGTTCTTAATAACCCGGGGCACATCGAAAGACGGGGCCGGAATAACAAAACCAAACTGAAAACCCTTAATTAACAACTCGGCCGCCTCTCTCTTCGGATATCTATTTAGATAGGGGGCCATCCTTTCCAGACTCACCGGCGTCACCCCCATGGGAATTCCCCGCTCCTGACTTCGATTTTGCTTTCTTGAAGCATTTTGAGGCCCCGTGAGAGGAGCCACTACAATGGGAGCATAAGTGCTTGAACTTGCAGTTAACTCCGAACTTACACTGCCCATCATTGAATTGCCAGCACAAACCCGCTTTATGTCCCCCTGACTGACCAGACTGGCCTGACACCCCCGTACTGCTGGACTGACCCCCTTGGCCGGAAGATCCGGCTCCCCCCTGAAAGGAATGACCAAATCTATATTGCGCCATCACGCGCAACCAAAGCCCGATGTCCTTTTGGTCCCAACGCAACGTTGGACGAATCGCTTTCCTTTGCCGAAATTGCTCGTCATACCTCAACCATGCCTGCCCCCCATAAACCCTATGAGCCTCCCCAATTGAGTCCATATAGCAGAACAGACCCGAGCAATTCTCCGGCGCCCTCTCACCAATCACGCTAGCCAGTATAGCGAAAGCTTGTAACCAATTAACGAAAGTCTGAGGAATAAGCCGCCATCTGCGCTTTTCCTCCTCCTCCTTCTTGCTGTCGTCCTTCTTCCCCTTATCTAGATTAAATTTTTCCAGAGGAAGCAAAGAAAAAATTTCCACATACTCATCCTTAACGATTTTCTCCTTCACCTCTTTTTTAAGGTGCGCCCCCAACGGGCCCTCAAAACAAACATACACTTCCCCGTGAGCCCTATCATCCAAGTGAATGCGACATTCCTTCTCCTTATCTGTCTGAACCGAAACCGAAACCGGAGCCACGGGGCCAACCGCCATATCACGTGCACCAATAACCCCTCCTCGAGCAGCCATCCAAGCCGCCAAATGCCTCTGATCATTCATACCCCCCTCCAACCGTACCAGTAAATCCCTAACGTCATTTAAAACTGCACGTACGCCACCCGCATCCCCCACACTCGGGACCAAAACCCCCGAAGCAAATCCCCCATCCCCTTGCAGCCCCCGAACAACTGGAGAGGATAACAATTGCGCAGATAGTAAAGACACGGACGCACACTCACCAGGCTGCGAGGGAGCTGTGATCCCTCCAGCCGGAATACCTGGGTCCTGATGACTCCGTCCTGAAGAAAAGGATCCATCTAATGGGGATAATCCTGCGTGTCCTTGGTTTGAATCCAGCTGCACTCCTTGCGACACTCCAGCAGGTGGCGATGAAGAGACGGGTGCCAGCCGACCACCAGATGGCTGCACCGATGTAGGTCCTGGGCTCCCATCCAGCCCTGACGAGACCACCATGAAATCCGGGCCTCCGGGCACGGAAGAAGGTCCTGCTGCCGAAAACAGGGTCGGCCCGTGGGCTACTGGGCCACCCGGTCCATAGCCGTCGCTCCGCCCGCTCCTGTTTGAAGCTGAGGCAGGCCGCGCGGCAGGGACATCACCGCCGCGGCCCCCCGCTGCACGCTGCCTCCCACGCTGACCGGCTCGCGCAGGCTCCGCCCCCACTATGCAGCGAGGCGAAGGCCTAGCAGCCGATGATGGGCCCCTTCTGGCTGTTGGATTCCTCCCAGGCCGGGGCGCGCTGGCACCGCGACTAGATTGCGCCCGGCCTGGAGGGTCCCTGGAGGGGCTCCTACGCCGACGGGGAGCCCGGGGAGCTACGTCGGGAGAGAGACGCTCTGGGGGCCTGGCCCGGCGCGAACGCCGCAGAGGAGACGCCGTCACTGCCGCCGGACCGCCGCTCCCCACGATTCCTGCCACCTGCTGTTCCAGCCAGCCGGGAGGGTGCGAAGCAGCCGCAGCCCTCAGACTCTCCAAGGCACGATCCACGGCGGACATGGTGAGTGCACACAGGATGGCCGGAGAGCGGGAACTGCTGAGCACCACCCCCCACACCACTATTTAACCTCCCGCCTTTCTTCAAATCCCTGCCCCATTAACCCTAACCCCTCCCTCCATCCCATGGTCATGTTGACCTTCACTTACGCCGCTGGGGGGAGGGGCGGCTCCAGCTCCGGCCCTTACTGAAAGCGAGCACAGCGGTGACGTCTGACGTCACCGCTGTGCTTTCCGGCCGCTGTGCTTACACAGTGCAGAGAAGCAGAACGCCGGGGGACAGACACCGGAATGTGAGTATGTACTGTTTGTTTTTTTTACGTTTTCGCTGGTAACCAGGGTAAACATCGGGTTACTAAGCGCGGCCCTGCGCTTAGTAACCCGATGTTTACCCTGGTTACCCGGGGACTTCGGCATCGCTCCAGCGCCGTGATTGCAACGTGTGACCACAGTCTACGACGCTGGAGCGATAATCATACGACGCTGCGACGTCACGGATCGTGCCGTCGTAGCGATCAAAATGGCACTGTGTGACAGTACCCTAAGTGACGTATTTGCTCAGACTGTGCTGGAAATTGCTCTGTTTCTTGCACATTTTATTGCCACCAATAAAGCTAGAGTAGGGTCTGAATAACAGGAAAAAAGGTGATATAGTGCCCTGATATGAACGGGAGGGTCTCATACAGCTTTCACCTCCTGGTTTTAAAAGACACGAGATTGATAGAAAATGAATCATTATCTAAATGGATAATGTAGCATCAGGCAATGGCCTATTGTATAAAACACTTTGAGCTAGATATATATATATATATATATATATATATATATATATATATATATATATATATATATATATATATTTATTTACAATCTTATTTCAGGATTAAAAAATGAAATCTTGCAATTTTCATATTGGCCATCCGGCTATTTTAGACTCCGATTTCTTGTTCTTTCCAGAAGCCTTCATGTCGTACACGTCGGTCTTGCTGCGGGAGCACGTTGGAGTCAGACGCTCTCGGTCCGCTCCCATTATCTTTATTCTCTGTGTCAGTCCATTGCTGCTAATGTACATGTGAAATCCCTTAAAGAACATGGAGTCGGAGTCTAGTGTAGCATTAGCGGCCAGGATGAAAATTGCAAGATTTCAACATTTTTCAAATACTGATCATGATGTTTTAAGAAAAATAAGAAAACATTACCAAAATAAAGTTGTGATTTATAAAGTAGGTCATTTTCTGTTGACGCTTTAAGAATTGAACTTTGCAGTAAAAATAAAGGATGTAGTATTATATAACAGCAAGCAGAAACAGTCCTAGATGCCGGCAATGTCTGATTTAATTGCTCTTCCCTTCATGGAGATTCGGTCACTGACCACATATTTCTGGACCTAACTGAATGTATATCGTGTGACAAAGTCACTGGCTTCTGAAACCTAGAAGTTTGCTCCAGCACACTAACTGCTGGGAGGGGTTAATCAGACAAGTTTAAGAGCTAGGTTTTTTTGTGGACAGCTAACCTGTGGGTGGGAGGCTGCACACCATATCTCCACCCCAGGGTGTGGTCTAGGATGTAAAAAGTCGGCCTGATGAGGCATTCAGTGGGTCTGGAGGCGACAGCTGCAGAGAAGAGTTTATGTTAAACTGTACTGAACCCGGCTGTTGTATCCTGAGCGGGCGGACCCCTGCAGTCATATGGACTGTGTTATATGTTATCTTTTGCTTTCCCTTTATGCCAGAAAGGCCATGCTTATTTTGTTGAACCTGCAGTGTTTTAAGCTGTATTTTAAATAAACCAGCAGAAGAAACGTGCCAGTGTGTACCTCTGTGAGGAGCTGATAATGACTGTACAGCGCTGTAGAATTAATGGCATTATATGGCCGGGTCACACAATCGTAGATTGTCTCCTCTGAGAGAATCGGATTGATTACGGCAATGACACTCCAGAGTGTCAGTATGATCAGAGTGCCAGTATGATCAGAGTGTCAGTATGGTCAGAGTGCCAGTATGGTCAGAGTGCAAGTATGGTCAGAGTGTCAGTATGGTCAGAGTGCCAGTATGATCAGAGTGTCAGTATGGTCAGAGTGCCAGTATGGTCAGAGTGCAAGTATGGTCAGAGTGGCAGTATGGTCAGAGTGCCAGTATGATCAGAGTGTCAGTATGATCAGAGTGCCAGTATGATCAGACTGCCAGTATGATCAGAGTGCCAGTACGGTCAGAGTTTCATTTATAAAGTAGGTCATTTTCTGTTGACGCTTTAAGAATTGAACTTGCAGTAAAAATAAAGGACGTAGTATTATATAACAGCAAGCAGAAACAGTCCTAGATGCCAGCAATGTCTGATTTAATTGCTCTTCCCTTCATGGAGATTCGGTCACTGACCACATATTTCTGGACCTAACTGAATGTATATAGTCTGACAAAGTCACTGGCTTCTGAAACCTAGAAGTTTCAGTACGGTCAGAGTGCCAGTACGGTCAGAGTGCCAGTATGATCAGAGTGCCAGTATGATCAGAGTGTCAGTATGATCAAAGTGCCAGTATGATCAGAGTGTCAGTATGATCAGAGTGTCAGTATGGTCAGAGTGTCAGTATGGCCAGAGTGCCAGTATGATCAGAGCGTCAGTATGGTCAGAGTGTCAGTATGGTCAGAGTGTCAGTATGGTCAGAGTGCCAGTATGATCAGAGTGTCAGTATGATCAGAGTGCCAGTATGATCAGAGTGTGAGTATGATCAGAGTGCCAGTATGATCAGAGTGTCAGTATGATCAGAGTGCCAGTATGATCAGAGTGCCAGTATGATCAGAGTGTCAGTATGATCAGAGTGTGAGTATGATCAGAGTGCCAGTATGATCAGAGTGCCAGTATGATCAGAGTGCCAGTATGATCAGAGTGCCAGTATGATCAGAGTGTCAGTATGATCAAAGTGCCAGTATGATCAGAGTGTCAGTATGATCAGAGTGTCAGTATGGTCAGAGTGTCAGTATGGCCAGAGTGCCAGTATGATCAGAGCGTCAGTATGGTCAGAGTGTCAGTATGGTCAGAGTGTCAGTATGGTCAGAGTGCCAGTATGATCAGAGTGTCAGTATGATCAGAGTGCCAGTATGATCAGAGTGTGAGTATGATCAGAGTGCCAGTATGATCAGAGTGTCAGTATGATCAGAGTGCCAGTATGATCAGAGTGCCAGTATGATCAGAGTGTCAGTATGATCAGAGTGTGAGTATGATCAGAGTGCCAGTATGATCAGAGTGCCAGTATGATTAGAGTGCCAGTATGATCAGAGTGTCAGTATGATCAGAGTGCCAGTATGATCAGAGTATCAGTATGATCAGAGTGTCAGTATGATTAGAGTGTCAGTATAATCAGAGTGTCAGTATGATCAGAGTGTCAGTATGGTCAGAGTGTCAGTATGGTCAGAGTGTCAGTATGATCAGAGTGTCAGTATGGTCAGCGTGTCAGTATGATTAAAGTATTAGTATGGTCAGAGTATTAGTATGATAAGAGTGTCAGTATGATTAGAGTGTCAGTATGATTAGAGTGTCAGCATGATTATAGTGTCAGTAAGATCAGAGTGTCAGTATGATCAGAGTGTCAGTATGGTCAGAGTGTCAGTATGGTCAGAGTCTCAGTATGGTCAGAGTCTCAGTATGGTCAGAGTATCAGTATGATCAGAGTATTAGTATAATCAGTGTGTCAGTATGGTCAGAGTGTCAGTATGATTAAAGTGTCAGTATGGTCAGAGTATTAGTATGATCAGAGTGTCAGTGTGGTCAGAGTATCAGTATGGTCAGAGTGTCAGTATGGTCAGAGTGTCAGTATGGTCAGAGTGTCAGTATGATCAGAGTGCCAGTATGATCAGAGTGCCAGTATGATCAGAGTGTCAGTATGATTAGAGTGTCAGTATAATCAGAGTGTCAGTATGATCAGAGTGTCAGTATGGTCAGAGTTTCAGTATGGTCAGAGTGTCAGTATGATTAAAGTGTCAGTATGGTCAGAGTATTAGTATGATCAGAGTGTCAGTATGATTAGAGTGTCAGTATGATTAGAGTGTCAGTATGATCAGAGTGTCAGTATGATCAGAGTGTCAGTATGGTCAGAGTGTCAGTATGATTAAAGTGTCAGTATGGTCAGAGTATTAGTATGATCAGAGTGTTAGTATGGTCAGAGTTTCAGTATGGTCAGAGTGTCAGTATGGTCAGAGTGTCAGTATGGTCAGAGTCTAAGTATGGTCAGAGTGTCAGTATGATTAAAGTGTCAGTATGGCCAGAGTATTAGTATAATCAGAGTGTCAGTGTGGTCAGAGTATCAGTATGGCCAGAGTGTCAGTATGGTCAGAGTGTCAGTATGGTCAGAGTGTCAGTATGGCCAGAGTGTCAGTATGATTAAAGTGTCAGTATGGTCAGAGTATTAGTATGATCAGAGTGTCAGTATGGTCAGAGTATTAGTATGATCAGAGTGTCAGTATGATTAAAGTTTCAGTATGGTCAGAGTATTAGTATGATCAGAGTGTCAGTATGGTCAGAGTATCAGTATGGTCAGAGCGTCAGTATGATTAAAGTGTCAGTATGGTCAGAGTATTAGTATGATCAGAGTGTCAGTATAGTGTGATCTAATTCTCTCGGATAATAAGAAGATGAAGAGCAAAATTTCTCTATTTTCTCTATTCTGTGACGTGCTCCGAGTGCAGTTGTAGCGCCCCCACCGCCGCAGGGCCGAGGGGTACCCGGTACCGGGCCTCTGAGTCTCTGCTTCTGGGGTTGTCACGGCGGCTAGGCCCCGGTCCGTGACCCTGCCGTGGGGCGCACAGTGAATGGTAGGTGTGGATGTTGGTAGTGCAGTTGTGGGGTGCAGGTCACGGTAAATAACGAGGACACCGGGTTGCAGTCTCTTTACCTCTTTACTGGAGATCTCTGAGTCCTCAGTCCAGAATATGGTTCACCAGGCTGCGCAAGTCCGGCCGGTCCAATGGCACCTCCAGAGTTCACTTCACAGGTGGAAATCGGTGCCTTCCTTCTTAGCGCTATGTGTTGTAGTCCTTCCCTGCTGTGCTTACGGAAAGTACCCCACAACTGTTGTGTCTGTTTCTCGTGTTCCCTCACAACTCGATTAAATGATGTTCTTCTAATCTTCCGTCCCTTCCTGATATTACAGTTAGAACGGCACCCGTTTGTCGGATAGGCCTGGAGTTCTTCCGGGACCCTAGAGACGCCCCTCTCCCGCAATTGCCTCCCAAGACTTCATAGGTGATTTAGGTGAGACAGCCTGCCTGAGACTGACTGTCCTGCCGCTGTTTAGAGTATTGTTTGAAGCTGGTTATTGTAATACTCCCTCGGCGTTCCGGCCACCGGTAGTGCGCCTCAGTAGGATGTTGCTCCGGTCTTACAGCACGACTCCTACTGGTATTCTCCTATCGCTTGATCTCGTTTCTCACTCAGCACAATCTATCTCGCTTCTAATCCTTTCTTGGGTCCCGCCGCTTCCCGGAGCTGGCGCAGACCCGTTACGTTCCTTTCAATGCCAAGCCTCTGTCAGGATCCCACCCCTGACCGAGACCCTACTGTCTCTTCCTCCACAACACCCTCTGCCACTAGGTGTTGCTTCGTCCAATCCAGTCAGCTTTCTCCTCTAACTTCCTGCCTGACCCCCAGTTTACCCACTATGGTGGGGAGTGGCCTAATGAATAGAACCCTTAGCTCCCCCCGGAGGCCCAGCTGTGAAATGTCTTGGTGTCTGTGATACCTGATCAGATGAACTCCTTCAGTGCCATCGGACGCACCATGGCTCCCCATAGTGGCGGAGCCACAGTACTGCAACGACCAGGACTCTGGGGCGCTGCACTCCCCCCTGGTTAAACACAGTACTCCGGGACTGGGAAGAAAACAACAATACAAGTTAGCAAAAAGACATACAGTTTCATTGAGTGTAATAACAATAAGTATACTTGAACAGGCTTCCCTTTATGGGAGGTGAGGACACTTGAACGTTACAAACATGGTTAACATTATAAATTACAGGCTATAAATAACTCCTGTTACCCAACCGGGTATTCTACTAAGTACAAAATTGTTGAACAATAATTTAACATTGCCTTTAAGGACTCACACTCTAAATCCACTAAAGACCTTCCTATAATCACATTATAAGGTATTTTAACTTTCCCATTCGCCTTCTTTAAATCTGCAGGACCGCCTGTCCTATCGGCACCAGACCTACTGCCTCTCCTTTCTGTTACAGGACCGCCCCGTTCAGCCAGGGCCTACTGCCTTTTCAACTACTATACACAGTATAGAACATAACATTACTTTCAGTTTAAGAGCACTAAGTCATCTCTACATGACTCCTATGAGGACTCAGGGTTTACCTTCTATCCTAACTATCCATCAACATTATCTAAACATTTTCTATCGAACATTAAGCCTTCTCATTATCTTTCTTTCTTGCATGCTGGACACCACGTCTATCCCTACGGGTCCACTGCATCCTTCTTCTATCTTTCACCTTTTACTTCTCAGAGTACATCATCAGTATTTCTTCACATTTAACTAATTAAACACATATAACTGTCTCGTACAAACATTATCATCACTTTTCTCTCATCAACATTATTGCTACTTGTCTTAAGCAATATCGGCAAATGAACATCCCCTTTAAGAGGGGACCAAGTCTCTGTGAGGTAGCGTATTTTCTCAAGCTACCAGTCCATACTCAGCAAAGGTTCCAGTGCGGTATCTTCGCAAAGAGTCTTTAAGTAAAACCAGTAGGGAGCGCCTTTAATAAGGTGCAACTATTTACAAGAAGTTCGGATCATGCACTGTTCATGATTTCAGCAGTTTTTGAATAACATAGAAAAAATAGAAAATAACCAAAAACAATAGGGATCCCGGGTCAACAAAGGGATCCCTTTAGGAGTTTACCCTGAGCGGGTTTAGCAGGACAACGAGAAACAGTAACTATTTACAGATTCATGGTATCGAGGTTTATCCTTCTAAATCGGGAGGCGGCTTCCGCGAGTACCGGTCTCCCCCCGCCACCACATAGAGGGCGTCCGCACCCTGGATAGGGGTCTGGGTACTCACGGTTCTCCTTGGAGTGATGGCCCGCAGGCATTTGGCGCACAGAGAAATCGGGGCAATAACTGCCGGCCATGAGGAATCATCAGAGGATGGTACGGTCACTTCCGGCTTGTATTTGCGTACGTGCAGGGCATACCACCCCTTATCCCCCCAGTGGCGGGTGTACCGAACCCGGTCTCCTGGGTAAAGATCCCGGCCTGGGTGTCCTTCAATGAGGTGTGCCTCTACATCCCGCCGGTTTACAAACACTTCCAAGGCAAGACCGGGCTCCTTAATGAAGCCCCAACCTCCCTGCAGCCGGAAGGTATTGATCACGCCATAGCGCTGCGGCCCCCAGTTCTCCTCCGCAACTTGCCTGACTTGGGCTTTATTCTGAAGGTCCTTCTCTCGCTCAGCCTGACGCCGGAGCTCCTTCTTGCGGGCCCATTCTTCCTCTTGCTGGCGCAGCTGTTGGCGGTACTCCCTCTGGCGGATGACTTCGATACTCTCCCCCTCCTCTTGGGCATCCCCTGGAAACCCCATCAGGTTGGTAGTGGCCGCACGGGTCCATTTGAAGGTTACCCATTCTCCCTGGAGCTGCGTGGGTTGTTTGATGGGCCGTAGGGGGCGATCGGCCGTCTGCAGAGTTTCCCAGGGCCTCTCGCACTCGATGCGGCTACACACTCGCCCGGGTGGTTGTGGTGGGGGTGAGTCTATATCCACCAGCAGGGGCTCTTCAATCGCCACGCCGGGATCGGCGCGGTTACCTGCCTCCGATGCACCCCCGGTGTCGGCCTCCTCCGTTGTTGGCTGCAGGGCCGATACCTGGTGCGGGTGCGGCTCCTCGCCAGGGGTGGTTGCTCGCTGGCACAGACTCCGGAACTGCCGGCACAGCTCCTCCACTTCTGCCCCGAGGATTTCCTGATTAGCGCAGCCTGGTAAGGACTCCGCCGGCTCCCATTGGTAGAACCTGGCACGGGTCTTCTCTCCCTCCCCGGGGTGACTTCCGCGCTCCATGCTGCCAATCGGATTCTGCCTCGTGGTCTCCAGAAGTTCTTGCCCCTCCCCGTCCGGAGGGCGGCCTTTCTCTCCTCCACCATCCCACACTAGGAGGCGGGCCCTTCTCCTTGATGGGCATATTCTCTGGACATAGTAATATCGGTGAGGGGCGGGCTCCATCTTCGCGCCACTCTTCCAAGCTACGCCCACGAGGACACGCCCCATGTTCCCTGCGCGCCACATAGTGTTATAATGGCGGCGATTTTGGCGGGGAATGTCGGAACACAGTCTTTGCAACATAATACAGTCCTAACACAGTAGATCACAGTTCCAAGGCACACATGACCTGATTCCTCAGGCTTAAGTAGATCCTGTTCGTGACGCCAAGTTTGTAGCGCCCCCACCGCCGCAGGGCCGAGGGGTACCCGGTACCGGGCCTCTGAGTCTCTGCTTCTGGGGTTGTCACGGCGGCTAGGCCCCGGTCCGTGACCCTGCCGTGGGGCGCACAGTGAATGGTAGGTGTGGATGTTGGTAGTGCAGTTGTGGGGTGCAGGTCGCGGTAAATAACGAGGACACCGGGTTGCAGTCTCTTTACCTCTTTACTGGAGATCTCTGAGTCCTCAGTCCAGAATATGGTTCACCAGGCTGCGCAAGTCCGGCCGGTCCAATGGCACCTCCAGAGTTCACTTCACAGGTGGAAATCGGTGCCTTCCTTCTTAGCGCTATGTGTTGTAGTCCTTCCCTGCTGTGCTTACGGAAAGTACCCCACAACTGTTGTGTCTGTTTCTCATGTTCCCTCACAACTCGATTAAATGATGTTCTTCTAATCTTCCGTCCCTTCCTGATATTACAGTTAGAACGGCACCCGTTTGTCGGATAGGCCTGGAGTTCTTCCGGGACCCTAGAGACGCCACTCTCCCGCAATTGCCTCCCAAGACTTCATAGGTGATTTAGGTGAGACAGCCCGCCTGAGACTGACTGTCCTGCCGCTGTTTAGAGTATTGCTTGAAGCTGGTTATTGTAATACTCCCTCGGCGTTCCGGCCACCGGTAGTGCGCCTCAGTAGGATGTTGCTCCGGTCTTACAGCACGACCCCTACTGGTATTCTCCTATCGCTTGATCTCGTTTCTCACTCAGCACAATCTATCTCGCTTCTAATCCTTTCTTGGGTCCCGCCGCCTCCCGGAGCTGGCGCGGACCCGTTACGTTCCTTTCAATGCCAAGCCTCTGTCAGGATCCCACCCCTGACCGAGACCCTACTGTCTCTTCCTCCACAACACCCTCTGCCACTAGGTGTTGCTTCGTCCAATCCAGTCAGCTTTCTCCTCTAACTTCCTGCCTGACCCCCAGTTTACCCACTATGGTGGGGAGTGGCCTAATGAATAGAACCCTTAGCTCCCCCCGGAGGCCCAGCTGTGAAATGTCTTGGTGTCTGTGATACCTGATCAGATGAACTCCTTCAGTGCCATCGGACGCACCATGGCTCCCCATAGTGGCGGAGCCACAGTACTGCAACGACCAGGACTCTGGGGCGCTGCACAGTCCTATGATTTCCATGCAACCTCGCTCTTGTATGGGTGTGCATGGTATGATCACAGTGCCGGTATGATCAGAGTGCCAGTATGATCAGAGTGTCAGTATGATCAGAGTGCCAGTATGATCAGAGTGTCAGTATGATTAGAGTGTCAGTATGATTAAAGTGTCAGTATGGCCAGAGTATTAGTATAATTAGAGTGTCAGTATGATTAGAGTGTTATTATGGTCAGAGTGTCAGTATGGTCAGAGTGTCAGTATGGTCAGAGTATCAGTATGGTCAGAGTGTCAGTATGGTCAGAGTATCAGTATGGTCAGAGTGTCAGTATGGTCAGAGTGTCAGTATGATTAAAGTGTCAGTATGGTCAGAGTATTAGTATGATCAGAGTGTCAGTATGATTAGAGTGTCAGTATGATCACAGTGTCAGTATGACCAGAGTGTCAGTATGATCAGAGTGCCAGTATGATCAGAGTGTCAGTATGATCAGAGTGTCAGTATGATTAAAGTGTCAGTATGATCAGAGTATTAGTATGATCAGAGTGTCAGTATGATCAGAGTGTCAGTATGATCAGAGTGCCAGTATGATCAGAGTGTCAGCATGATCAGAGTGTCAGTATGATTAGAGTGTCAGTATGCTCAGAGTGTCAGTATGATTAGAGTATCAGTATGATCAGCGTATCAGTATGGTCAGAGTGTTAGTATGGTCAGAGTGTCAGTATGATTAAAGTGTCAGTATGGTCAGAGTATCAGTATGGTCATATCAGTGTGCTGCGGCAACGTAGCATTGTTTATTCCGCAGCATGTCAATTCTTTGTGCGGATTCCGCAGCGATTTACACCTGCTCCATAATAGGAATCCGCAGGTGTAAAACCACAGGTGAAATCCGCACAGAAAAATCCGTGGAAAAAACGCAGTAAATCCGCAGTAATTCCGCAGGAAATCCGCACTGCGGATTTCCTGTGGATTTACCAAAATCAATGCGGAAAAATCCGCACACCTTTCTGCAACGTGTGCACGCACATTCAAGCGAACAGAACGGCTCATTATAAAAATGAGAAAAAAAAACCATTGTGGTGGGCACTGTCATGATGAAGACAAGGATGAGAAGGTGCAGAAAAACAACCAGCGTTTATTAATGAGCTGCAACGTGCTTCAATATCGATCTGAAATGTGATAACGTCTTACTAAATGTTAGCCGTTTTTCCGTCCACAACAACATGCTTTTTTTCTCATTTTTTGCCTCGCAGCAGACATGTTACAATTAAATTTTTCCAGGTTGGTAATATTCTTTATTCTAATTGATCCTGTAGAGGAGACTTGGACTCGTGTTACGTGTAGGGCTCCGTGGTAGATAGGATGGTATGCATGGACTCATCTTACCTGTAGGGCTCTGTGGTAGATAGGACAGTGTGCATGGACTCGTCTTACGTGTCGGGCTCCATGGTAGATAGGACAGTATGCATGGACTCGTGTTACCGGTAGGGCTCCGTGGTTGATAGGACAGTGTGCATGGACTCGTCTTACGTGTAGGGCTCCGTGGTAGATAGGATTTTGTGCATGGACTCGTGTTACCTGTAGGGTTCCGTGGTAGATAGGACAGTATGCATGGACTCGTCTTACCGGTAGGGCTCTGTGGTAGATAGGACAGTGTGCATGGACTCGTCTTACGTGTAGGGCTCTGTGGTAGATAGTACAGTGTGCATAGACTCATGTTACGTGTAGGGCACTGTGGTCGATAGTATGGTGTGCATTGACTCGTGTTACCTGTAGGGCTCCGTGGTAGATAGGACAGTGTGCACAGGCTCATGTTACGTGTAGGACTCCGATGTAGATAGGACGGTGTGGATGCACTCGTGTTATCTGTAGGGCTTCGTGGTAGATAGGACGGTGTGCATAGACTCATGTTACGTGTAGGGCTCCTTAGTAGATAGGATGGTAAGCATGGACTCGTCTTACCTGTAGGGCTCCGTGGCAGATAGGACAGTTTGCATGGACTTGTGTTTATGTAGGACTCCGTTGTAGCTAGGATGGTGTGCATGGACTCGTGTTACCTGTAGAGCTCAGTGGTAGATAATACAGTGAGCATGGATTCGTCTTACCTGTAGGGCTCCGTGGCAGATAGGACAGTTTGCATGGACTCGTGTTGCGTGTAGGGCCCCGTGGTAGATAGTAGTGTGCATAGACTCATTTTATGTGTAGGACTCCATTGTAGATAGGACAGTGTGCATGGACCCGTGTTACCTGTAGAGCTCCGTGGTAGATAATACAGTGTGCATGAACTCGTGTTGGCTGTAGGGCTCCGTGGTAGATAATACAGTGTGCATGAACTCGTGTTACGTGTGGGACTCTGTGGTAGATAGGACGATGTGCATGGACTCGTCTTACGTGTAGGGCTCTGTGGTAGATAGGACGGTGAGCATGTTCTCATCTTACGTATAGAGATCCGTGGTAGATAGGACGGTGTGCATGGACTATTCTTACGTGTAGGGCTCTGTGGTAGATAGGACAGTGAGCATGTTCTCATCTTACGTATAGGGCTCCGTGGTAGATAGGACGGTGTGCATGGACTCGTCTTACGTGTAGAGCTCTGTGGTAGATAGGATGGTGAGCATGGACTCGTCTTACGTGTAGGGCTCCATGGTAGATAGGACGGTGAGCATGGACTCATCTTACGTGTAGGACTCTGTGGTAGATAGGATGGTGTGCATGGACTCATCTTACGTGTAGGGCTCTGTGGTAGATAGGACAGTGAGCATGGACTCGTCTTACGTGTAGGGCTCTGTGGTAGATAGGACAGTGAGCATGTACTCATCTTACTTGTAGGGTTCCATGGTAGATAGCATGGTGAGCATGGATTCGTCTGACGTGTAGGACTCTGTGGTAGATAGGATGGTGTGCATGGACTCATCTTACGTGTAGGGCTCTGTGGTAGATAGGACAGTGAGCATGGACTCGTCTTACGTGTAGAGCTTTGTGGTAGATAGGACGGTGAGCATGAACTCGTCTTACCTGTAGGGCTCCGTAGTAGATAGTACAGCATGCATGGACTCTTCACTGTCAGTTTTCCATCCATTCGTGTCAAGCATTGAGCCAATGGGACCATTCTTCACAACTCTTCCAACTACTTTCTAACCATTTGCTAACAGCTCCAGGACAATGACTACTCGTTGGATGTGGAGAGGATGTGTGAGCTGCTTTACCAGCCTTTTCTCCATCTCGATGAACAGATACCAGGATCTGGGTGTAAAAGCTGTATACTCCGATTGCAACTGTTTTTCTTCTAACTAAATATATTTGCACCTGGACAAACATATGAGAATGTCACAACTCCACCCGACCAGAGAAAATGACTTCCCATCTAAAAACAAATCCTACAAATAAATCCATAACTGCGGTGTTTGTACGGCGGCGTGTCCTACAATTACACTTGTCAGCTCACTGCTCGGCTGTTGGAAAAACTTGTTTTTATAAGAAAGTGATTCATGTTGTGACTTTCCACAGCTGTTCCTTGACGAGAAAAGGAAGCCATTGTGAACCCTGACCAGTGATGAAGGCAACGCAAATAGATGTGAAGAACAGCAAAATCCTGGGTGTAACTAACATGGTGTCTGTATAACGGGCGCGGGAAAGAAAGGGACAGATTTATCACATTTCTCAATGAGTTTTCTTTTATTTATTTTTGTGCTCATTTTTTCCAGGTCATTCAGGGCTTTACTTGTTGATCCCTTCTTTTTAAGTCACATCAGAATTAGAGGCGTTAGAGGCGCCGGGGAGAAAGCTAGCAGTTTTCTTTCTTTTCTTGTCTTCTCAATTACATGGCAACAAGAGAACAAAATGTCCCGAGCCATTATTGTCTCCTGATATCTCTCATGGAAGGTCAAAATGTTGTATCCAAGAAAAAAGCTCTGGATGTGTAAAGCTCTTAGGCTATGTTCACACGTTGTGATTTTGCGGCATTTTTTAGGCAAATTAAAAGCTTCCTTTTACCGTACCAGAAAAAGCTGCGAGACGTCAGAAATCTCCTGCACACATTGTTTTATTTCCTGATTGAATTAGAAAACTGCTGCATTTTTCAATCCTTTTAGTGCTTTTGCACCGTTGTATCTCATAGAAAAGCAATCATAAAGTGAAAAAAACGCAGCAAAAAACACAACCATGCATTATTTGTGAGTAAAACTAAATTTATTCAACATGCAAAAATGCAGCAAAAAGCGCAAATAAGAAAATCCAGCAAAAACGGAGCATACTCTGATTTTTGTAAGCATTGTATTACTGTCTAGAGAGCAGGTCTTCACTGCAGAAAAAAAATCACAGCAAAAACGCAATGTGTGAACACAGCCTAAGAGGTACTTTATGTGGCTCAATAACAGTGTTGTTGTCTGGTAATAATGCAATAACTACTGGTGAGAAGCCGCTCCATAGCCATATTGGAGCCAGTGACTATGAATACTGACATCAGCAATTTGACATCATCACCACAGTAAACGGAGGATTATGGAGGACACAGAACTCTGAAGGGTTTGGAAACGTTTCATTAATATTTCTCATTCTCTGGAATTTTCATGAAATCCCAAACCCATAATATAGGTAAGTGGTGATAGAACAGCGTCCAGAACCTTATGTCCAGAACCTTATGTAAAGGGGCGCTATCCCCAGAAAATGACCTTGTAACAATGTATCACCACAGGCAGCCTCCTACATTAGCGTTCCTTGTCCTGCATTTGTTGGGGGGCACGTGGGTCTTTCTTCCTCTCTGCAGAGGGTCTTCCGATACACCATGTTACACAACATCACTGGGACTTTCTTTCACTATCTCGCAGTCGTAATATATCTCCATGAAATACTGGATAAGTCGCTAGTAGTGTTGAGCGATGCTTTCCGATATCGGAAAGTATCGGTATCGGAAAGTATCGGCCGATACCGTCAAAATATCGGATCCAATCCGATACCGATACCCGATCCCAATGCAAGTCAATGGGACGAAAATATCGGAATTAAAATAAACCCTTTATAAACTTGTAGGTTCATTCTACATGAAGGAAAACAACTAAGAATAATGTAGGATGTATTGGGGGACGTGGCGGAGACATTAAAGGCACAGAGGTTTAGCCCAATGTAATAGAATAGCAGGATTTTGGGGGTTTTTTATGACGTTCGGCGGTAGAAAGATTTTGACTATGTTAATTTTTTTTTTTATTTTGTCAGATATTGATGTTTCACTACTTCCACGCCCTTCACCTTCTTTTTTACTTCTCCCACACTTTCTTCTTCATTATCCTCATCATCAGCTTCTTTGACATCAACTTCTTCACCTTATTCATCTTCTTCTTCATCTTCTACCTATTATTTTTTTGGTTACATTGTTCATATTCTTTTTATTTTACTATTATCTTCATCATATTCTACTTCTTCATCATATTCTTATTTGTGACAGGCATTCCCGTAGTTGTTATCTATAAAAGTTTGAAGATTACACCTTCCGTTCTGCCTGTCACAAAAGAGTTACATTTGTCCGCGTTCAGTTTGGCCTGCAGCATCAGGCTTTATCCAGGGGCACCACGAGGAGGAACGGACTCACCCCCATACACTGCTTAGTCTTCTTCTGCTTATAATTTAGATAATATTTTTTGCTCTGATATTTAGTGTTATGCTTAATGTTCTTCTGCTCTTTGTTCTGCAGCCTCTTGTTCTTCTGCTTCTCGGTCTTCCAGGTCGTCGTCGTCTCCAGGGTCGTCGTCTCCGGGGTCGTCGTCATGGGGGTGGTCTTCAGGGTCGTCGTCTCCGGGGTCGTCGTCATCGGGGTGGTCTTCAGGGTCATCGTCTCCAGGGTCGTCGTCATCACGGTGGTTGTCGTCTCTGGTGTCGTCGTCATCTTAGGGGTGGTCTTCCGGGTCATCGTGTTTAGTCTCTTGAACTTGGAAATGTAGCAGAAGGTACAAGAAGGCTGAGAAAATGCCGAGAACCAGCTGATGGAACTGGAACTCGGATGGCTACCCGAAGGTCCAAGAGCCAATGGAACTACCGAGGACCAGCTGACGTTACTGGAACCCGGTTACTAAGCAGGAGGTACCCGTGCCTGAAAGCACTACCAAGGACCACCTGATGTTGGTGGAACTCGGATACCCAGAGGGAGGCACCTAAGCCAAAGGCTCTGCCCGGAACCAGCTGACGGTACTGGAACCAGGATGGGGAGCAGAAGGTACAAGAGCAAAAGACACTGCCGAGAACCAGCTGACGGTGCTGGAACCCGGATGGGTAGCCGAAGGTCCAAGAGCCAATGGAACTACCGAGGACCAGCTGACGTTACTGGAACCCGGTTACTAAGCAGGAGGTACCCGTGCCTGAAAGCACTACCAAGGACCACCTGACGTTGGTGGAACTCGGATACCCAGAGGGAGGCACCTAAGCCAAAGGCTCTGCCCGGAACCAGCTGACGGTACTGGAACCAGGATGGGGAGCAGA
Organism: Ranitomeya variabilis; assembly: GCF_051348905.1. Lineage (NCBI taxonomy): Eukaryota > Metazoa > Chordata > Amphibia > Anura > Dendrobatidae > Ranitomeya > Ranitomeya variabilis. The sequence continues at coordinate 188,622,098 of NC_135233.1, forward strand.
AGGTACAAGAGCAAGTGTCTGCGTGGCTTTTGCAGGACACGTTGCCGGCTGCACAGCAGGGGAACAGCTGGCGGTGCTGAACCCCACTGACACATTGGCTGGTGTTTTTCTCTGTGCAGCTAGCAGTACCGGGCCCCAACTGGCGGTGTTGGAGCCCGGGGTCAGCAGGAGGAGGAGATGGAGCAGAGTGTAGGCCGAAGCCTGCACCGGCGGCAGCTTTTGGGTCTGTTGTGCCTGCGTGGCAGTTGCAGGACACGTTGCCGGCTGCACAGCAGGGGAACAGCTGGCGGTGCTGAACCCCACTGACACATTGGCTGGTGTTTTTCTCTGTGCAGCTAGCAGTACCGGGCCCCAACTGGCGGTGTTGGAGCCCAGGGCTCTGCAGGGGGAGCAGAGTGTAGGCCGAAGCCTAATTGAACCAATTTCAAAGGTAACCTTTAACCCCCCCTCAGGGGTTACAAAGTAGAAGAGCCACAGCTTATGCAGCAGTAGTGCTGCACAAGTCAAAGGTTGCTCTTTTAATTTCGCTCCTTGCACACGCTGAATGAAACACGTATAACATTTAGCCCTTTAAACAGTCAAACTGTGTTGGAGGCGCGAGTTCCCTTTGTAATGAGACGCAGCACAGATGTCAAGAATCCCACCTTGGTGCTGGGTGCAGCCTCCTGAGCGTTGTTATTTGCTGTACAGGAGTCTGCGCTGTCGTGTTATCCCCTGGCCTAGCGCTGTTAGCGCTGCCCATGTTCTGGCATCATTTAATGTCGGCCGGTGCGGTTCGCGATGACCACGAATCCCAGCCCCGCAGTGTCTTAACATTGTTAAAACACTGCGGGGCTGGGATTCAGGGCCTGGCGCAGCACATATGTTCGCCTCTCACACTCGGGTCCTTACACCCGCTTCAGACTGTGCGGCGTCATCTGATCCCTTATCGCATGCCACGGCCATGAAGCCGCACAGTCCGCAGAAGGCGGAAGGAGATGAGGGACAGGCGAACTGATGCACTGATCATGCCCGTCAATCACACCCTCGCAGTCCCAATAAATAAGACAACGAGGGGCGTTGTGTGGGTCAGGGCGGCCGCAGAGGCGCAGGCAGCCAAACAATGATGCCAGAAGACGGGCAGCGCTACCAAGGGGGTTGCAGCGTGTCATTACAAAGGAAAGTCACACCACCGGGACAGTTAAATGGTCACACAGAGGACACATTTTAGACGTGTTTTCAGTTCCACATGTGCGAGGAGAATACGTTTATGAGCCACCTTGCACACATGCAGCATTACCGCTGTACAAGGTGGCCTTTAAAACGTACAAACGCCTGGGGGAGGGGGGACAGGTTCCCTTCAATTTCAGTTCTTGTGTCTGCGTGGCTTTTGCAGGACACGATGCCGGCTGCACAGCAGGGGAAAAGCTGGCGGTGCTGAACCCCACTGACACATTGGCTGGTGTTTTTCTCTGTGCAGCTAGCAGTACCGGGCCCCAACTGGCGGTGTTGGAGCCCGGGGTCAGCAGGAGGAGGAGATGGAGCAGAGTGTAGGCCGAAGCCTGCACTGGCGGCAGCTTTTGGGTCTGTTGTGCCTGCGTGGCAGTTGCAGGACACGTTGCCGGCTGCACAGCAGGGGAACAGCTGGCGGTGCTGAACCCCACTGACACATTGGCTGGTGTTTTTCTCTGTGCAGCTAGCAGTACCGGGCCCCAACTGGCGGTGTTGGAGCCCGGGGTCAGCAGGAGGAGGAGATGGAGCAGAGTGTAGGCCGAAGCCTGCACTGGCGGCAGCTTTTGGGTCTGTTGTGCCTGCGTGGCAGTTGCAGGACACGTTGCCGGCTGCACAGCAGGGGAACAGCTGGCGGTGCTGAACCCCACTGACACATTGGCTGGTGTTTTTCTCTGTGCAGCTAGCAGTACCGGGCCCCAACTGGCGGTGTTGGAGCCCAGGGCTCTGCAGGGGGAGCAGAGTGTAGGCCGAAGCCTAATTGAACCAATTTCAAAGGTAACCTTTAACCCCCCCTCAGGGGTTACAAAGTAGAAGAGCCACAGCTTATGCAGCAGTAGTGCTGCACAAGTCAAAGGTTGCTCTTTTAATTTCGCTCCTTGCACACGCTGAATGAAACACGTATAACATTTAGCCCTTTAAACAGTCAAACTGTGTTGGAGGCGCGAGTTCCCTTTGTAATGAGACGCAGCACAGATGTCAAGAATCCCACCTTGGTGCTGGGTGCAGCCTCCTGAGCATTGTTATTTGCTGTACAGGAGTCTGCGCTGTCGTGTTATCCCCTGGCCTAGCGCTGTTAGCGCTGCCCATGTTCTGGCATCATTTAATGTCGGCCGGTGCGGTTCGCGATGACCACGAATCCCAGCCCCGCAGTGTCTTAACATTGTTAAAACACTGCGGGGCTGGGATTCAGGGCCTGGCGCAGCACATATGTTCGCCTCTCACACTCGGGTCCTTACACCCGCTTCAGACTGTGCGGCGTCATCTGATCCCTTATCGCATGCCACGGCCATGAAGCCGCACACTCTGAAGAAGGCGGAAGGAGACGAGTGACAGGCGAACATATGCACTGCTCAAGCCCATCAATCACACCCTCGCAGTCAAAATAAATAAGACACCGAGGGGCGTTGTGTGGGGCAAGGCGGCCGCAGAGGCGCACCCAGCCAAACAATGATGCCAGAAGACGGGCAGCGTTACCAAGGAGCTTGTTGCGTGTCAATACAAAGTAAAATCACACCTGAGGGACGTTTTAATGGTCACAGAGGACACATTTTAGACGTGTTCAGTTCCACGAGTGCAAGGAGAATACGTTTATGAGCCACCTTGCACACATGCAGCATTACTGCTGTACAAGGTGGCTGTAAAACATAGAAACACCTGGGGGAGGGGGGACAGGTTCCCTTCAATTTCAGTTCTTTTGTCTGCGTGGCTTTTGCAGGACACGATGCCGGCTGCACAGCAGGGGAACAGCTGGCGGTGCTGAACCCCACTGACACATTGGCTGGTGTTTTTCTCTGTGCAGCTAGCAGTACCGGGCCCCAACTGGCGGTGTTGGAGCCCAGGGCTCTGCAGGGGGAGCAGAGTGTAGGCCGAAGCCTAATTGAACCAATTTCAAAGGTAACCTTTAACCCCCCCTCAGGGGTTACAAAGTAGAAGAGCCACAGCTTATGCAGCAGTAGTGCTGCACAAGTCAAAGGTTGCTCTTTTAATTTCGCTCCTTGCACACGCTGAATGAAACACGTATAACATTTAGCCCTTTAAACAGTCAAACTGTGTTGGAGGCGCGAGTTCCCTTTGTAATGAGACGCAGCACAGATGTCAAGAATCCCACCTTGGTGCTGGGTGCAGCCTCCTGAGCGTTGTTATTTGCTGTACAGGAGTCTGTGCTGTCGTGTTATCCCCTGGCCTAGCGCTGTTAGCGCTGCCCATGTTCTGGCATCATTTAATGTCGGCGGGTGCGGTTCGCGATGACCACGAATCCCAGCCCCGCAGTGTCTTAACATTGTTAAAACACTGCGGGGCTGGGATTCAGGGCCTGGCGCAGCACATATGTTCGCCTCTCACACTCGGGTCCTTACACCCGCTTCAGACTGTGCGGCGTCATCTGATCCCTTATCGCATGCCACGGCCATGAAGCCGCACACTCTGAAGAAGGCGGAAGGAGACGAGTGACAGGCGAACATATGCACTGCTCAAGCCCATCAATCACACCCTCGCAGTCAAAATAAATAAGACACCGAGGGGCGTTGTGTGGGGCAAGGCGGCCGCAGAGGCGCACCCAGCCAAACAATGATGCCAGAAGACGGGCAGCGTTACCAAGGAGCTTGTTGCGTGTCAATACAAAGTAAAATCACACCTGAGGGACGTTTTAATGGTCACAGAGGACACATTTTAGACGTGTTCAGTTCCACGAGTGCAAGGAGAATACGTTTATGAGCCACCTTGCACACATGCAGCATTACTGCTGTACAAGGTGGCTGTAAAACATAGAAACACCTGGGGGAGGGGGGACAGGTTCCCTTCAATTTCAGTTCTTGTGTCTGCGTGGCTTTTGCAGGACACGATGCCGGCTGCACAGCAGGGGAACAGCTGGCGGTGCTGAACCCCACTGACACATTGGCTGGTGTTTTTCTCTGTGCAGCTAGCAGTACCGGGCCCCAACTGGCGGTGTTGGAGCCGGGGGTCAGCAGGAGGAGGAGATGGAGCAGAGTGTAGGCCGAAGCCTGCACTGGCGGCAGCTTTTGGGTCTGTTGTGCCTGCGTGGCAGTTGCAGGACACGTTGCCGGCTGCACAGCAGGGGAACAGCTGGCGGTGCTGAACCCCACTGACACATTGGCTGGTGTTTTTCTCTGTGCAGCTAGCAGTACCGGGCCCCAACTGGCGGTGTTGGAGCCCGGGGTCAGCAGGAGGAGGAGATGGAGCAGAGTGTAGGCCGAAGCCTGCACTGGCGGCAGCTTTTGGGTCTGTTGTGCCTGCGTGGCAGTTGCAGGACACGTTGCCGGCTGCACAGCAGGGGAACAGCTGGCGGTGCTGAACCCCACTGACACATTGGCTGGTGTTTTTCTCTGTGCAGCTAGCAGTACCGGGCCCCAACTGGCGGTGTTGGAGCCCAGGGCTCTGCAGGGGGAGCAGAGTGTAGGCCGAAGCCTAATTGAACCAATTTCAAAGGTAACCTTTAACCCCCCCTCAGGGGTTACAAAGTAGAAGAGCCACAGCTTATGCAGCAGTAGTGCTGCACAAGTCAAAGGTTGCTCTTTTAATTTCGCTCCTTGCACACGCTGAATGAAACACGTATAACATTTAGCCCTTTAAACAGTCAAACTGTGTTGGAGGCGCGAGTTCCCTTTGTAATGAGACGCAGCACAGATGTCAAGAATCCCACCTTGGTGCTGGGTGCAGCCTCCTGAGCGTTGTTATTTGCTGTACAGGAGTCTGTGCTGTCGTGTTATCCCCTGGCCTAGCGCTGTTAGCGCTGCCCATGTTCTGGCATCATTTAATGTCGGCCGGTGCGGTTCGCGATGACCACGAATCCCAGCCCCGCAGTGTCTTAACATTGTTAAAACACTGCGGGGCTGGGATTCAGGGCCTGGCGCAGCACATATGTTCACCTCTCACACTCGGGTCCTTACACCCGCTTCAGACTGTGCGGCGTCATCTGATCCCTTATCGCATGCCACGGCCATGAAGCCGCACACTCTGAAGAAGGCGGAAGGAGACGAGTGACAGGCGAACATATGCACTGCTCAAGCCCATCAATCACACCCTCGCAGTCAAAATAAATAAGACACCGAGGGGCGTTGTGTGGGGCAAGGCGGCCGCAGAGGCGCACCCAGCCAAACAATGATGCCAGAAGACGGGCAGCGTTACCAAGGAGCTTGTTGCGTGTCAATACAAAGTAAAATCACACCTGAGGGACGTTTTAATGGTCACAGAGGACACATTTTAGACGTGTTCAGTTCCACGAGTGCAAGGAGAATACGTTTATGAGCCACCTTGCACACATGCAGCATTACTGCTGTACAAGGTGGCTGTAAAACATAGAAACACCTGGGGGAGGGGGGACAGGTTCCCTTCAATTTCAGTTCTTGTGTCTGCGTGGCTTTTGCAGGACACGATGCCGGCTGCACAGCAGGGGAACAGCTGGCGGTGCTGAACCCCACTGACACATTGGCTGGTGTTTTTCTCTGTGCAGCTAGCAGTACCGGGCCCCAACTGGCGGTGTTGGAGCCCGGGGTCAGCAGGAGGAGGAGATGGAGCAGAGTGTAGGCCGAAGCCTGCACTGGCGGCAGCTTTTGGGTCTGTTGTGCCTGCGTGGCAGTTGCAGGACACGTTGCCGGCTGCAGAGCAGGGGAACAGCTGGCGGTGCTGAACCCCACTGACACATTGGCTGGTGTTTTTCTCTGTGCAGCTAGCAGTACCGGGCCCCAACTGGCGGTGTTGGAGCCCGGGGTCAGCAGGAGGAGGAGATGGAGCAGAGTGTAGGCCGAAGCCTGCACTGGCGGCAGCTTTTGGGTCTGTTGTGCCTGCGTGGCAGTTGCAGGACACGTTGCCGGCTGCACAGCAGGGGAACAGCTGGCGGTGCTGAACCCCACTGACACATTGGCGGGTGTTTTTCTCTGTGCAGCTAGCAGTACCGGGCCCCAACTGGCGGTGTTGGAGCCCGGGGTCAGCAGGAGGAGGAGATGGAGCAGAGTGTAGGCCGAAGCCTGCACTGGCGGCAGCTTTTGGGTCTGTTGTGCCTGCGTGGCAGTTGCAGGACACGTTGCCGGCTGCACAGCAGGGGAACAGCTGGCGGTGCTGAACCCCACTGACACATTGGCTGGTGTTTTTCTCTGTGCAGCTAGCAGTACCGGGCCCCAACTGGCGGTGTTGGAGCCCAGGGCTCTGCAGGGGGAGCAGAGTGTAGGCCGAAGCCTAATTGAACCAATTTCAAAGGTAACCTTTAACCCCCCCTCAGGGGTTACAAAGTAGAAGAGCCACAGCTTATGCAGCAGTAGTGCTGCACAAGTCAAAGGTTGCTCTTTTAATTTCGCTCCTTGCACACGCTGAATGAAACACGTATAACATTTAGCCCTTTAAACAGTCAAACTGTGTTGGAGGCGCGAGTTCCCTTTGTAATGAGACGCAGCACAGATGTCAAGAATCCCACCTTGGTGCTGGGTGCAGCCTCCTGAGCGTTGTTATTTGCTGTACAGGAGTCTGTGCTGTCGTGTTATCCCCTGGCCTAGCGCTGTTAGCGCTGCCCATGTTCTGGCATCATTTAATGTCGGCCGGTGCGGTTCGCGATGACCACGAATCCCAGCCCCGCAGTGTCTTAACATTGTTAAAACACTGCGGGGCTGGGATTCAGGGCCTGGCGCAGCACATATGTTCGCCTCTCACACTCGGGTCCTTACACCCGCTTCAGACTGTGCGGCGTCATCTGATCCCTTATCGCATGCCACGGCCATGAAGCCGCACACTCTGAAGAAGGCGGAAGGAGACGAGTGACAGGCGAACATATGCACTGCTCAAGCCCATCAATCACACCCTCGCAGTCAAAATAAATAAGACACCGAGGGGCGTTGTGTGGGGCAAGGCGGCCGCAGAGGCGCACCCAGCCAAACAATGATGCCAGAAGACGGGCAGCGTTACCAAGGAGCTTGTTGCGTGTCAATACAAAGTAAAATCACACCTGAGGGACGTTTTAATGGTCACAGAGGACACATTTTAGACGTGTTCAGTTCCACGAGTGCAAGGAGAATACGTTTATGAGCCACCTTGCACACATGCAGCATTACTGCTGTACAAGGTGGCTGTAAAACATAGAAACACCTGGGGGAGGGGGGACAGGTTCCCTTCAATTTCAGTTCTTGTGTCTGCGTGGCTTTTGCAGGACACGATGCCGGCTGCACAGCAGGGGAACAGCTGGCGGTGCTGAACCCCACTGACACATTGGCTGGTGTTTTTCTCTGTGCAGCTAGCAGTACCGGGCCCCAACTGGCGGTGTTGGAGCCCGGGGTCAGCAGGAGGAGGAGATGGAGCAGAGTGTAGGCCGAAGCCTGCACTGGCGGCAGCTTTTGGGTCTGTTGTGCCTGCGTGGCAGTTGCAGGACACGTTGCCGGCTGCAGAGCAGGGGAACAGCTGGCGGTGCTGAACCCCACTGACACATTGGCTGGTGTTTTTCTCTGTGCAGCTAGCAGTACCGGGCCCCAACTGGCGGTGTTGGAGCCCGGGGTCAGCAGGAGGAGGAGATGGAGCAGAGTGTAGGCCGAAGCCTGCACTGGCGGCAGCTTTTGGGTCTGTTGTGCCTGCGTGGCAGTTGCAGGACACGTTGCCGGCTGCACAGCAGGGGAACAGCTGGCGGTGCTGAACCCCACTGACACATTGGCTGGTGTTTTTCTCTGTGCAGCTAGCAGTACCGGGCCCCAACTGGCGGTGTTGGAGCCCGGGGTCAGCAGGAGGAGGAGATGGAGCAGAGTGTAGGCCGAAGCCTGCACTGGCGGCAGCTTTTGGGTCTGTTGTGCCTGCGTGGCAGTTGCAGGACACGTTGCCAGCTGCACAGCAGGGGAACAGCTGGCGGTGCTGAACCCCACTGACACATTGGCTGGTGTTTTTCTCTGTGCAGCTAGCAGTACCGGGCCCCAACTGGCGGTGTTGGAGCCCGGGGTCAGCAGGAGGAGGAGATGGAGCAGAGTGTAGGCCGAAGCCTGCACTGGCGGCAGCTTTTGGGTCTGTTGTGCCTGCGTGGCAGTTGCAGGACACGTTGCCGGCTGCACAGCAGGGGAACAGCTGGCGGTGCTGAACCCCACTGACACATTGGCTGGTGTTTTTCTCTGTGCAGCTAGCAGTACCGGGCCCCAACTGGTGGTGTTGGAGCCCGGGGTCAGCAGGAGGAGGAGATGGAGCAGAGTGTAGGCCGAAGCCTGCACTGGCGGCAGCTTTTGGGTCTGTTGTGCCTGCGTGGCAGTTGCAGGACACGTTGCCGGCTGCACAGCAGGGGAACAGCTGGCGGTGCTGAACCCCACTGACACATTGGCTGGTGTTTTTCTCTGTGCAGCTAGCAGTACCGGGCCCCAACTGGCGGTGTTGGAGCCCAGGGCTCTGCAGGGGGAGCAGAGTGTAGGCCGAAGCCTAATTGAACCAATTTCAAAGGTAACCTTTAACCCCCCCTCAGGGGTTACAAAGTAGAAGAGCCACAGCTTATGCAGCAGTAGTGCTGCACAAGTCAAAGGTTGCTCTTTTAATTTCGCTCCTTGCACACGCTGAATGAAACACGTATAACATTTAGCCCTTTAAACAGTCAAACTGTGTTGGAGGCGCGAGTTCCCTTTGTAATGAGACGCAGCACAGATGTCAAGAATCCCACCTTGGTGCTGGGTGCAGCCTCCTGAGCGTTGTTATTTGCTGTACAGGAGTCTGTGCTGTCGTGTTATCCCCTGGCCTAGCGCTGTTAGCGCTGCCCATGTTCTGGCATCATTTAATGTCGGCCGGTGCGGTTCGCGATGACCACGAATCCCAGCCCCGCAGTGTCTTAACATTGTTAAAACACTGCGGGGCTGAGATTCAGGGCCTGGCGCAGCACATATGTTCGCCTCTCACACTCGGGTCCTTACACCCGCTTCAGACTGTGCGGCGTCATCTGATCCCTTATCGCATGCCACGGCCATGAAGCCGCACACTCTGAAGAAGGCGGAAGGAGACGAGTGACAGGCGAACATATGCACTGCTCAAGCCCATCAATCACACCCTCGCAGTCAAAATAAATAAGACACCGAGGGGCGTTGTGTGGGGCAAGGCGGCCACAGAGGCGCACCCAGCCAAACAATGATGCCAGAAGACGGGCAGCGTTACCAAGGAGCTTGTTGCGTGTCAATACAAAGTAAAATCACACCTGAGGGACGTTTTAATGGTCACAGAGGACACATTTTAGACGTGTTCAGTTCCACGAGTGCAAGGAGAATACGTTTATGAGCCACCTTGCACACATGCAGCATTACTGCTGTACAAGGTGGCTGTAAAACATAGAAACACCTGGGGGAGGGGGGACAGGTTCCCTTCAATTTCAGTTCTTGTGTCTGCGTGGCGGTCGCAGGACACGTTGCCGGCTGCACAGCAGGGGAACAGCTGGCGGTGCTGAACCCCACTGACACATTGGCGAGTTGTTTTTCTCTGTGCAGCTAGCACATCTGGGCCCCAACTGGCGGTGTTAGAGCCCAGGGTCAGCAGGAGGAGCAGGGGGAGCGGAGTGTAGGCCGAAGCCTGCACTGGAGCAAGTTGAAAGGAAACCTTTAACCCCCCCCCCCCCAGGCATTTGTAGCTGGAAGAGCCATCATGTACAGCACTAATGCTGGAAAAGGTAAACTTAGCTCTTTTAATTATGGTCCTTGCAGATGCTGAACCTAACACTTATGAAATGTGTCCCCTCACAGCGTTCAACCGTCCGGTAGGTGGAACTTTCCTTTGTCATGTGACGCAGCACAGCCGTCATTTTTACCCCCTTGGCGCCGTGCGCCGCCTCCTCAGCGTTGTTTGAATCTGTCCCGGAGCCTGCGCTGTTAGGTTACCCCTTGGCCATGCACACATTTCGCGCTGCCCGTCTTCTGACATCATTTGCTGTCAGGCTGGCTGCGCCTGTGTGGGTGCGCTGTCCGAGATTCAGCCTCGCGGTGTCGTCTAATGTAATCCCACCGCGGGCCTGGGATCCATGGCCATGCGCAGTGCATATCCTCACCTCTCACTCCCCTCCCTACGGCTTCTTCAGACTGTGCGGTGTCACGGCCGTGGCATGCTATTAGGGATCAGCTGACACCGAACAGTCTTTAGAAGCCGTAGGGAGGGGAGTGAGAGGCGAGGATATGCACTGCGCATGGCCACGGATCCCAGGCCCGCGGTGGGATTACATTACACGACACCGCGAGGCTGAATCTCGGACAGCGCACACACACAGGCGCAGCCAGCCTGACAGCAAATGATGTCAGAAGACAGGCAGCGCGAAATGTGTGCATGGCCAAGGGGTAACCTAACAGCGCAGGCTCCGGGACAGATTCAAACAACGCTGAGGAGGCGGCGCACGGCGCCAAGGGGGTAAAAATGACGGCTGTGCTGCGTCACATGACAAAGGAAAGTTCCACCTACCGGACGGTTGAACGCTGTGAGGGGACACATTTCATAAGTGTTAGGTTCAGCATCTGCAAGGAGCACCACGAAAAGAGGCACTTTTTCCCTTTGCATCATTACTGCTGCACAAGGTGGCTCCTTCAGTAACAAACGCCTGGGGGGGGGGGGGACAGGTTCCCTTAAATTTAACTTGTTGTGCCTGCGTGGCGGTCGCAGTACACGTTGCCGTATACACAGCAGGGGAACAGCTGGCGGTGCTGAACCCCACTAACACATTGGCGAGGTGTTTGGCTCTGTGCGTACAGCACTTCTGGACGGCAACTGGCGGTGTTGGAGCCCAGGGACAGGTGGAGGAGGAGGAGGTTGGAGGAGGTTGGAGGAGGTAGGAGGGATTGCCACACACACAGCAGGGGAACAGCTGACGTTACTGAACCCCAATAACAGAGGAGGGACTGTTGACTGTGCGTACAGCACTTCTGGACGGCAACTGGCGGTGTTGGAGCCCAGGGACAGGTGGAGGAGGAGGAGGTTGGAGGAGGTAGGAGGGATTGCCACACACACAGCAGGGGAACAGCTGACGTTACTGAACCCCAATAACAGAGGAGCGACTGTTGACTGTGCGTACAGCACTTCTGGACGGCAACTGGCGGTGTTGGAGCCCAGGGACAGGTGGAGGAGGAGGAGGTTGGAGGAGGTAGGAGGGATTGCCACACACACAGCAGGGGAACAGCTGACGTTACTGAACCCCAATAACAGAGGAGCGACTGTTGACTGTGCGTACAGCACTTCTGGACGGCAACTGGCGGTGTTGGAGCCCAGGGACAGGTGGAGGAGGAGGAGGTTGGAGGAGGTTGGAGGAGGTAGGAGGGATTGCCACACACACAGCAGGGGAACAGCTGACGTTACTGAACCCCAATAACAGAGGAGGGACTGTTGACTGTGCGTACAGCACTTCTGGACGGCAACTGGCGGTGTTGGAGCCCAGGGACAGGTGGAGGAGGAGGAGGTTGGAGGAGGTAGGAGGGATTGCCACACACACAGCAGGGGAACAGCTGACGTTACTGAACCCCAATAACAGAGGAGCGACTGTTGACTGTGCGTACAGCACTTCTGGACGGCAACTGGCGGTGTTGGAGCCCAGGGACAGGTGGAGGAGGAGGAGGTTGGAGGAGGTTGGAGGAGGTAGGAGGGATTGCCACACACACAGCAGGGGAACAGCTGACGTTACTGAACCCCAATAACAGAGGAGGGACTGTTGACTGTGCGTACAGCACTTCTGGACGGCAACTGGCGGTGTTGGAGCCCAGGGACAGGTGGAGGAGGAGGAGGTTGGAGGAGGTAGGAGGGATTGCCACACACACAGCAGGGGAACAGCTGACGTTACTGAACCCCAATAACAGAGGAGCGACTGTTGACTGTGCGTACAGCACTTCTGGACGGCAACTGGCGGTGTTGGAGCCCAGGGACAGGTGGAGGAGGAGGAGGTTGGAGGAGGTTGGAGGAGGTAGGAGGGATTGCCACACACACAGCAGGGGAACAGCTGACATTACTGAACCCCAATAACAGAGGAGGGACTGTTGACTGTGCGTACAGCACTTCTGGACGGCAACTGGCGGTGTTGGAGCCCAGGGACAGGTGGAGGAGGAGGAGGTTGGAGGAGGTAGGAGGGATTGCCACACACACAGCAGGGGAACAGCTGACGTTACTGAACCCCAATAACAGAGGAGGGACTGTTGACTGTGCGTACAGCACTTCTGGACGGCAACTGGCGGTGTTGGAGCCCAGGGACAGGTGGAGGAGGAGGAGGTTGGAGGAGGTAGGAGGGATTGCCACACACACAGCAGGGGAACAGCTGACGTTACTGAACCCCAATAACAGAGGAGCGACTGTTGACTGTGCGTACAGCACTTCTGGACGGCAACTGGCGGTGTTGGAGCCCAGGGACAGGTGGAGGAGGAGGAGGTTGGAGGAGGTAGGAGGGATTGCCACACACACAGCAGGGGAACAGCTGACGTTACTGAACCCCAATAACAGAGGAGCGACTGTTGACTGTGCGTACAGCACTTCTGGATGGCAACTGGCGGTGTTGGAGCCCAGGGACAGGTGGAGGAGGAGGAGGTTGGAGGAGGTTGGAGGAGGTAGGAGGGATTGCCACACACACAGCAGGGGAACAGCTGACGTTACTGAACCCCAATAACAGAGGAGGGACTGTTGACTGTGCGTACAGCACTTCTGGACGGCAACTGGCGGTGTTGGAGCCCAGGGACAGGTGGAGGAGGAGGAGGTTGGAGGAGGTAGGAGGGATTGCCACACACACAGCAGGGGAACAGCTGACGTTACTGAACCCCAATAACAGAGGAGGGACTGTTGACTGTGCGTACAGCACTTCTGGACGGCAACTGGCGGTGTTGGAGCCCAGGGACAGGTGGAGGAGGAGGAGGTTGGAGGAGGTTGGAGGAGGTAGGAGGGATTGCCACACACACAGCAGGGGAACAGCTGACGTTACTGAACCCCAATAACAGAGGAGGGACTGTTGACTGTGCGTACAGCACTTCTGGACGGCAACTGGCGGTGTTGGAGCCCAGGGACAGGTGGAGGAGGAGGAGGTTGGAGGAGGTAGGAGGGATTGCCACACACACAGCAGGGGAACAGCTGACGTTACTGAACCCCAATAACAGAGGAGCGACTGTTGACTGTGCGTACAGCACTTCTGGACGGCAACTGGCGGTGTTGGAGCCCAGGGACAGGTGGAGGAGGAGGAGGTTGGAGGAGGTAGGAGGGATTGCCACACACACAGCAGGGGAACAGCTGACGTTACTGAACCCCAATAACAGAGGAGGGACTGTTGACTGTGCGTACAGCACTTCTGGACGGCAACTGGCGGTGTTGGAGCCCAGGGACAGGTGGAGGAGGAGGAGGTTGGAGGAGGTAGGAGGGATTGCCACACACACAGCAGGGGAACAGCTGACGTTACTGAACCCCAATAACAGAGGAGCGACTGTTGACTGTGCGTACAGCACTTCTGGACGGCAACTGGCGGTGTTGGAGCCCAGGGACAGGTGGAAAAGCAGAGGAACACAATGTAGGCCGAAGCCTGAGAAAGTCGAAAGGGAACCTTTAACCCCCCCCCAAGGCGTTTGTAGCTGAAAGAGCCAGCTTGTGCAGCACAAAAGATGCAAAAGGAAAAGGTGGCTCTTTTCATCATGCTCCTTGCAAACACAGAACTAAACACTTATAAAATGTGTCCCCTGCAACCGTAAAACCGTCCCGGAGGTGGGACTTTCCTTCGTAATGTGACGCAGCACAGCCGTCATTCCTACCCCCCCGGCGACGCGCACCGGCTCCTCAGCGTTGTTTGATTCCGTCCCGGAGCCTGCGCTGTTATGTTATCCCGTGGCCAGGCACACTTAGCGCTGCCCGTCTTCTGGCATCATTTGGTGTCAGGATGGCTGCGCCTGTGCGGCCGCGCTGGCCGAGAGCCCGCCTCGCAGTGTCTTCTGATTTAATCCCACTGGGGGCCTGGGATCCATGGACATGCGCAGTGCATATCCTCGCCTCTCACTCCCCTCCCTACGGCTTCTTAAGACTGTGCGGTGTCACGGCCGTGGCATGCTATTAGGGACCAGCTGACACCGAACAGTCTGAAGAAGCCATAGGGAGATGAGTGAGAGGTGGAGGTTCAGATATGCACTGCGCATGTCCATGGATCCCAGGCCCCCAGTGGGATTAAATCAGAAGACACTGCGAGGCGGGCTCTCTGCCAGCGCGGCCGCACAGGCGCAGCCATCCTGACACCAAATGATGCCAGAAGACGGGCAGCGCTAAGTGTGCCTGGCCACGGGATAACATAACAGCGCAGGCTCCGGGACGGAATCAAACAACGCTGAGGAGCCGGTGCGCGACGCCGGGGGGGGTAGGAATGACGGCTGTGCTGCGTCACATTACGAAGGAAAGTCCCACCTCCGGGACGGTGTTACGGTATCAGTGGACACATTTTATAAGTGTTAAGTTCTGCGTGTGCAAGGTGCTAAACCAAAATAGCTACCTTTTCCTTGTGCAGCATTACTGCTGCACAAGGTGGCTCTTTCAGTAACAAACGCCTTGGGGGGGGGGGGACAGATTCCCTTACATTTCAGTTGTTGTGTCAGCGTGGCGGTCGCATGACACATTGCCGGCTACACAGCTGGAGATCAGCTGACGTTACTGAAACCCAATAACACTGGGTCGTATGTTTTGACTGTGCAGACGGCACTTCTGAGCCTCAACTGGCGGTGTTGGAGCCCAGGAATTTAAGTTCAGGTGGTAGAAAGATGAACACAACAGGAGACCTGGATAACGTATACAGTGACCTAATTATTTAATCAGGAGGAGGAGTGGCAAATTCCTGCGAGATCCAGGCCTTGTTCATTTTCAGGAAAGTAAGCCGGTCAACGTTATCGGAGGATAGTCGCATGCGACGGTCAGTTAGTACACCACCTGCAGCACTAAAGACACGTTCCGATAATACACTGGCCGCAGGGCAAGACAGCACCTCCAATGCATACTGGCTTAGCTCTGGCCATGTATCCAGCTTTGAGACCCAAAACTTGAAAGGGGAAGAGCCGTCTGGGAGTACAGCAAGAGGGCAAGACATGTAGTCTGTCACCATCTGACGGAACCGTTGCCTCCTGCTGACTGGAGCCGTCTGTGATGGTGTAGACTTTTGTGGGGGGCACAGAAAACTGTGCCACAGTTGGGCCATACTGGTCTTGCCTTGGGCAGAGGCACTGCTTCTGCTCCCTCTTTGTGCAGAGCCTCCACCACTGCCTGGACGCACTGAGCTGCTTTGGAATGCACTAGCAGCACTTCTCTCAGTTGGAATGGAGAAGATGATGGAATTGACCAGTGTGTCTTGGTACTCCCGCATTTTTCGCTCCCGGTTCAACGGTGTGATGAGGCTTTCTACGTTGTCCCGGTAGCGAGGATCGAGGAGGGTGAACACCCAATAATCAGACATGTTGAGAATGTGGGCGATGCGGCGGTCGTTTCTCAGGCACTGCAGCATGTAATCCACCATGTGCTGCAGACTGCCAACTGCCCAAGAAACGCTGTCCCCTGCTGGAGGCGTGATCTCTGCCCGCTCGTCATCACCCCACCCTCGCTGTACACACTGAGTACTGGACAATTCGGTAACTCCCTCCTCTGGACGGACGTCTTCCTCCTCCATTGACTCCTCCTCATCCTCCTCACAAACTGTCCCCTGCCTACGCATTTGTGAGGAACCACGTGGCGCTGACTGTCCAGAAGATGATGGAAATGGTGAATCCTCATCCTCCACCTCTTCCACAACATCATCCCTTAGCGCTTGCAGTGATTTTTCAAGCAGGCAGATAAGGGGGACAGTCATGCTGACTAGTGCATCATCTGCACTCGCCATCCGCGTGGAATAATCAAAGGGACGCAAAACCTGGCAGACGTCATTCATAGTGGCCCACTCTGTGGTTGTGAAGTCTGTACGGCGCTGACTGCGACTTTTTTGCGCCTGAAGCAGCTGGTACTCCATTACAGCTTGCTGCTGCTCACACAACCGCTCCAACATATGTAACGTGGAATTCCACCTGGTAGGTAGGTCACATATGATGCGATGTTCCGGCAGGCGGTGTCGGCGCTGCAGAGCCGCAATGCGCGCTTTTGCCGTGCTGGAACGCCGCAAGTGAGCACACTCTAGGCGGACCTTGTGCAGCAGTGCATCAAGATCCGGATAGTCCCTCAAAAAGCTCTGCACGACCAAATTGAGCACATGTGCCAGACATGGGATGTGAGTGAGGTTGCCGAGGCCCAGAGCTGCCACCAGATTTCGGCCATTATCACACACTACCATGCCTGGCTGGAGATTCGCTGGCACAAACCACACATCGCTCTCCTGCTTGATGGCATTCCAGAGCTCCTGCGCTGTGTGGCTACGATTCCCCAAAAAAATTAATTTCAAGACGGCCTGTTGACGTTTGGCCACGGCTGTGCTCATGTCGGTCGTAACAGGTACACGTTCATCACGGGTCCATGTGGAGGTGGACTGTGACGGCTCCTGCAGCGATGATTCTGAGGAACTGGTGTAAGAGGAGGAGTCAATGCGTACAGAATGGATTCCTGCAATCCTTGGAGTGGGCAGGACACGTCCTGCGCCACTCGCACGGTCTGTACCCGGCTCAACGACATTAACCCAATGGGCAGTGAGGGAAAGGTATCGCCCCTGTCCATGTTGACTGGTCCACGCATCGGTGGTGAGGTGGACCTTGCTACTGACGGCGTTCAGTAGCGCGTGTTTTATGTGTCCCTCCACATGCTTGTGCAGGGCAGGGACGGCTTGCCTGCTGAAGTAAAAGCGGCTGGGCACATTGTACTGTGGGACTGCCAATGACATCAAGTCACGGAAGCTGTCAGTCTCCACCAGCCTGAATGACAGCATTTCCAGTGACAGAAGTTTGGCAATGCCTGCAGTCAGAGCCTGTGCTCGTGGGTGGTTTGACGAGAAAGGCCGCCTTTTCTCCCATGCCTGTACTACCGATGGCTGTAGACTGGGCTGGGAGTGTGTGGATGACTGGGAAAGTGGTGCTGCGGGTGGAATTACAGCGGGTCTCTGGACAACAGGGCCAGAGGTTCTTCCACGGCGATCCTGGGAGGAAGCCGAACCAGCTGCGTGTGAGCTAGAGGAAGAGGCAACACGAGCTGAAGAGGTGGTAGCTGCCGCTGTTGGTTGGCCTACCTCTTCAGTGTGTTTTTCTAACTCCGCCGGGTGCCTGTTGCGCACATGTTTCCACATGTTGGAGGTATTGAGGTTGCTGACATTTCGACCTCTTTTGACTTTTTGATGACACACCTTGCATCTGACATAGCAAATGTCATCTGCAACTGTGTCAAAAAAGGACCAGGCACTGCAAGTCTTGGGAGCGCCCTTTTTGGCTTTTGGAAGAGACATGCTCCTAACGGGTGCCAAAGCGGAGGCTGCAGGATCCGCAGTCTTCCCCCTCCCTCTCCCTCTTTGGGCCGTACGGGGAATCTCTTCCTCAGAGCTGCTCCCACCACCTTCCTGTCCCTCACGCCAAGATGGGTTGAGGACCTCATCATCTACACTACCCTCTGCCCCCAACTGCTCCTCCTGGGTAGTCTCAGCAGCAGAGCACGCACCAGTAAGTGGCACCTGAGTGTCATCATCAGCTGATGCGGCCTGCGATGTGGTGACCGGAGCCACTGGCCCACCCGCCTCTTCAGAGGAAGACAGAAAAAGCTGTTGGGCATCACTGCACCCTGCCTCTTCTTCCATTTCTCCAATGCTGCTTGGCTGGCCCCCTGTTTCCAAGCCAAGAGATTCAGAGAACAGAAGTAGAGACGGCTCCTGTCCTGGGCTCTCTGTCTGCCTGGGCAATTTGGCAGGTGGTGAAGAGACAGATGGCTGCTCTCCAGTGCTCTGTGTCTGAGAGGATGTGGCACTAATGGAAGTTGATGCATTAGCTGCCATCCATCCGACAACAGCTTCAATTTGTTCTTGACGCAGCAGCGGTGTACGGCGCTCTGACACAAAGCTGCGCATGAACGACTGTTGCCTGGTGAAAGTGGGTGCTGATGAGTCACCGGTGCCCGCAGCAGGCACAGAATCCCCACGTCCCCTCCCTGCTCCGCGCCCACGCCCACGTGCCTTACTCACTGCCTTCTTCATCTTGGTTGACTGATAAAGATAAGCAGAAAAGTACTAACGGATTTGTGTGCTTATTCCTGAGCAACTCCTCCTAACAGGTATAAGAAACACTAATTTTCTAAAGTGTGGACTAGACTTTAATATGAGCTAATGTGGCCTACACAAATGTAAAGTGGTGTAACTGGTGTGTTTGGTGAACTTTATTATTTATTTCTTTTTTGGGGGCTGAACTGACAACAGATAGAGCTGCAGTCACACGGAGACCGTGCAGACAGACGTAAACGGCGCTGCAAGGCCCAAAAACCCTCCTCTACGTTATCCTATGTAATGTTTTTCCACAAGTTAGCTGGAGACGGGTGGAAAGACACTAATAGGATTTTTTTAAATAAATTAGCAGCAACCTACACTACTTGAAAAAAAAAGAAAATTGATTTGGCGGTATGACGCAGTGAACAACCCTGAGCTGGAGACAACCAGGCTATGGCTGCTCACAGACTACAGGGCGAGCTGCAATCACACAGAGACCGTGCAGACAGCCGTAAATGGCGCTGCAAGGCCCAAAAACCCTCCTCTACTTTATCCTATGTACTGTTTTTCCACAAATTAGCTGGAGACGGGTGGAAAGACACTAATAGGATTTTTTTAAATAAATTAGCAGCAGACTACACTACTTGAAAAAAAAAGAAAATTGATTTGGCGGTATGACGCAGTGAACAACCCTGAGCTGGAGACAACCAGGCTATGGCTGCTCACAGACTACAGGGCGAGCTGCAATCACACGGAGACCGTGCAGACAGCCATAAACGGCGCTGCAAGGCCCAAAAACCCTCCTCTACTTTATCCTATGTAGTGTTTTTCCACAAATTAGCTGGAGACGGGTGGAAAGACACTAATAGGATTTTTTTAAATAAATTAGCAGCAGACTACACTACTTGAAAAAAAATTAAAATTGATTTGGCGGTATGACGCAGTGAACAACCCTGAGCTGGAGACAACCAGGCTATGGCTGCTCACAGACTACAGGGCGAGCTGCAATCACACGGAGACCGTGCAGACAGCCGTAAACGGCGCTGCAAGGCCCAAAAACCCTCCTCTACTTTATCCTATGTAGTGTTTTTCCACAAATTAGCTGGAGACGGGTGGAAAGACACTAATAGGATTTTTTTAAATAAATTAGCAGCAGACTACACTACTTGAAAAAAAATTAAAATTGATTTGACGGTATGACGCAGTGAACAACCCTGAGCTGGAGACAACCAGGCTATGGCTGCTCACAGACTACAGGGCGAGCTGCAGTCACACGGAGACCGTGCAGACAGCCGTAAACGGCGCTGCAAGGCCCAAAAACCCTCCTCTACTTTATCCTATGTAGTGTTTTTCCACAAATTAGCTGGAGACGGGTGGAAAGACACTAATAGGATTTTTTTGAATAAATTAGCAGCAGACTACACTACTTGAAAAAAAAAAAAAAAAGAGCAGTATGAGGCAATGAACCACCCTCCCTGAACTGAATACAACCAGCTATGGATGGCCTATGTGGCTGCACTCAGACTAGAGAGTGGGCTGCACTCACACACACACACACACAGACCTTGCAGATCGCTGTGAAAACAGCGCTACAAGGCAAAAGCAAGGTGATTAGTAGGTGAACACAGCGGTTGCTAAATTAGCCTTTGGAAAGCACAAAGAAGCAAATCGCTATCTCTAAACTGTCCCTCAGTCAGCAAACAGCGTCCTGTCACTAACTGAATTCACAGCAGAGTGATCGCAAAATGGCGCCAGCGACTTTTAAACTGCAGCATGACATCATTTCAGCAGCCAATCACAGCCTTGCCAGTAGTTTCATGCCCTCCATGCTAAACAGGATGTGCCCACACTTGGAATCATTCTCATTGGCTGAATTTCTGCATTTTGACTCTTGGAACTTCCGATTCCGGTATCCGATACGCGGCAAGTATCGGAATCCCGGTATCGGAATTTCGATACCGCAAGTATCGGCCGATACCCGATACTTGCGGTATCGGAATGCTCAACACTAGTCGCTAGCCATTAAAAAATATAGAATTTACTGTGCTAAGTAATGTCTGATGAATTATAGGGATTGACAGTGCCTGGAGATTTGGTGTTCCTCACCATAGACTGCTTACATTGGGCCGCTGCTGGATTAATAATGAATGATCAGTGTAGGGGGCTTGTATTGGACCCCCAACAATCTTCCACTGATGGTCTATCCTCAGGATAAGCCACCAATATATATGTAGTTGACAATCCATTTAAGATGATTGATATAGTAATTTTAGGCTGTAGTATGTTTGTATACAGAAGTATCTCCTTATGTGTATCAACCAGACAACAACCAAGTGCCATAAATCTATGAACTGTAAAGGGAACCTGTCACCCCCAAAATGGAACATGAGCTAAGCCCACCGGCATCAGGGGCTTATCTCCAGCATTCTGTAATGCTGGAGATAAGCCCCCGATGTATCCTGAAAGATGAGAGATTATTAGATTATACTCACCCAGGGGCGTTCGCGCTGCGGTCCAGTCCAATGGGCGTTGCGGTCCGGGTCCTCCCATCTTCATATGATGACGTCCTCTTCTTGTCTTCACGCTGCGGCTCCGGCGTAGGCATACTTTGTCTGCCCTGTTGAGGGCAGAGCAAAGTACTGCAGTGCGCAGGGAAAGGTCAGAGAGGCCCAGCGCCTGCGCACTGCAGTACTTTGCTCTGCCCTCAACAGGAAAGACAAAGTACACCTGCGCCGGAGCCACAACGTGAGTACAAGAAGAGGACGTCATCGAAAGAAGATGGGAGGCCCCGCACCGGACCGCTGGGTGAGTATAATCTAACCTCTTTTTCTCATCTTTCAGGATACATCGGGGGCTTATCTACAGCATTACAGAATGCTGAAGATAAGCCCCTGATGCGGGAGGGGTTAGCTCACCTTCGATTTTGGGGGTAACAGGTTCCCTTTAATCCCACTCTATTGCAAATGTATGGCATAGGAATATAACTCTTTCAACAGGAGAATATCAGGTCTCCAATTGACAGATTTAGCCAGGGATACTGCAGAGGACAGAAATGGTTTATTACCGCTTCTGACTTCTCTTTTGCTAGCTTCATACTGCTCAGGGACTAACTGAATGACGGCACCTCACCCTCACACTCGCTGGCAGTGGCTAGTTTTGGGAAGATGGCTCTCAATCAGTTACAGGTGATAACATAGGCATAAGGGAAGGGTCAGGTTCACATGGTCCTGGTAGGAGAGAGGGCTCATGACAGCCGTAGTGCAAGGCTACATCGCTAAATGACAAAAAGGAAGGAAAAAAATGTCCAGCGGGAAAAGGGAGTGAAATAAATCCAAGATTTATTGAAAAACACTTAAAAATGTATGGCAAGACATCCACAGCACACAGACCAACGCGTTTCAGCTGACAAAGCCTTACTGATAGTTACCTTGAGTAACCATGTCCATGAATAAGGCTCTGTCAGCTGAAACGCGTTGGTCTGTGTGTTGCTGGATGTCTTGCCATATATTTTTAAGTATTTTTTAATAAATCTTGGATTTTGATTCTTAATCAAAATGGTGCTAATGAATAATGCAATTTATCCTGCATAAAACAAAACCTCAGATGGTTTCATTAATGAAAATTTAAAAGAAAAAAATAATACTTGTTGCAGATTGGAGATGCAAAAAAAAAAAAATTGGAAAATCTTTGAGACCCATTCCAACCTGGTCCCTAAGGGGTTAATCTGCTTTTCACTGCACTGTTCTTGCCAGCGATAAAGATCAAGATCAACAAGTGTTCTCCTCTCCTCAGCTTGTGATTGACCATAAATGGGAGCAGGGAGAACCTCAGTTGGTTTGTTGGGTGCGAGTTGTCTAAGTTACTGCTTCTGAGTCACGCAAGGGGACAATATGGTCATTATTCACACAGGGCCTGGCGGCTGCTGAGCATGCAGAGAGAGGGCACCACCTCCAGGATGACAACAGAGGTCACTTTTCTGTACATTGCATGGATTCTGCTCAGTTTTAGAAGTTTCTCTTTCTTTTCAGAAGCCGCATTACTGGCATTGTGAAATAATTCATAGGACGCATGATCTATCTGTCTGATGGAATGAAGAAACCTGACAGCTTTTACCATTGCTTTTATTATTGCAGTGCTTTGGTCTGCTCTCTGCAGTGCAGAGACAAGTGGGTCTGTGGGACCCTGCATTGATGCATCATCCACATGAGACAGGGAAAGATGACTGTGATCATAAGAAGAGAGGAGGTGATAATAATCCTAAAAAACTCCCAAACTGTGCATCATCGGTACGAGAAGACTGGCACCTACCATCCAAATGGGACCGTGCGGAACCAAGTGGAAGAGGATGAGTTGCAGGGAGGACAAGAGTGGGTTTTGACGTCAGGAAAGAGAGCAGATCAGATGTGTGCAGGGGAAGAGGCTGCCGCTGGAGTGAAAGACCACAGTAAGGAGTGGGCGCCAGCGGTCAGAGACAGGATCCAAGCAGCACAAGACCCAGAGTACAGACTACGCTAGTCAAGGCCAGAGGACCCGATCTATGCCTGTCTAGCCCCGGAATTCCAACTACACTAGTCAATGCCCAAATCCAAGACCTGCGCCAATCAAGACCCAGAACCGAGATGACGTCAGCAGGGATCCAGAGCCTAGCTCTCATCCCTTTGGATCTGAGAGACACCCACCGGCAGTCAAGCACCAAAAATCTGCTAGGAGACTTTGCAAGAGAGGACACATGAATTTGTGAACAGGCGATGTGAGTGAGCTGGGCTGTTGCTTCCAGCACTGATGTACAGTACAGGGGTTGGCCTGAGCTAGGACAGAGCACCAGGGTGGAGCCAATTGAAGCGAATGCGGCCCAACATGCATTGGTAGACTTTTTCAGGAGGACTGGCGGCTTAGCGTGAAGAACCGGTGACCCCAGCTAAGGCCATTGCTTTAGGAGGAGCCAATGCAGTAGCTCCCATGGGAATGGGTGTATCACCCCTGTTAGAGGGACATGAGGATAATTACTATGGCTCGTTTTACATTTGAGTCTATGTGTGCTATCATAGGCAACCGCAAACACATGCAAAACCGCATGCAAACGCATGCTAACTGTCATGAATCCCCAATGGCTAGGGATAGCACAGGAAAAGCAAAGTAAAACAAATATCGGACGAGCTCTAGGGTGATGGAACCTGGGCTGACCGCTGCCCTACGCCTGACAAACGCAACTAGAGATAGCCAGGGAGCGTGCCTACGTTGGTTCTAGACGCCACGCACCAGCCTAAGAGCTAACTAGTACTGCAGAGAAAACAAAGACCTCACTTGCCTCCAGAGGAATTAACCCCAAAGGTATAGTTGCCCCCCACATGTATTGACGGTGAAATGAGAGGAAGGCACACACATAGAGATGATGTATATAGCTTTAGCAAATAGAGGCCCGCTGAAAACTAGAAAGCAGAATGATACAAAAGGGGACTGAGCGGTCAGCAAAAAACCCTAATCAAAAAAACCATCCTGAGATTACAAGAACCCATGTGCCAACTCATGGCACATGGGGAGAACCTCAGTCCACTAGAGCAACCAGCTAGCATAGAGACATTCTAAGCAAGCTGGACCAAAAACCAAACAACTGAAAATCAGCACTTAGCTTATCCTGAAAGATCTGGGAGCAGGTAGGCAGGAACCAAACAGAGCACATCTGAACACATTGATAGCCGGCAAGGGAAATGACAGAAAGGCCAGGTAAAATAGGAAACACCCAGCCTCTGATGGACAGGTGGAAACCAAAGGCCGCCACCCACCAAAGTCACCCAGTACCAGCAGTAACCACCAGAGGGAGCCCACAAACAGAATCCACAACAGTACCCCCCCCTTGAGGAGGGGTCACCGAACCCTCACGAGAACCCCCAGGGCGATCAGGGTGAGCTCTATGGAAGGCGCGGACCAAATCAGTCGCATGAACATCGGAGGCGACCACCCAGGAATTATCCTCCTGACCATAACCCTTCCACTTAACCAAATACTGGAGTTTGCGTCTGGAAACACGAGAATCCAAGATCTTTTCAACAACATACTCCAATTCTCCCTCCACCAGCACCGGAGCAGGAGGCTCGACCGAAGGAACAACGGGCACCTCATACCTCCGCAACAACGACCGATGGAACACATTATGAATCGCAAACGATGCTGGGAGATCCAAACGAAAAGATACAGGGTTAAGAATCTCCGAGATCCTATAAGGACCGATGAACCGAGGCTTGAACTTAGGAGAAGACACCTTCATAGGGACAAAACGAGAAGACAACCACACCAAGTCCCCAACAAGAAGTCGGGGACCCACGCGGCGACGGCGATTAGCAAACTGCTGAGTCTTCTCCTGAGATAACTTCAAATTGTCCACCACCTGATTCCAAATCTGATGTAGCCTGTCCACCACCACGTCCACTCCAGGACAATCCGAAGATTCCCCCTGACCAGAGGAAAAACGAGGATGAAACCCCGAATTACAAAAAAAAGGAGAGACCAACGTGGCAGAACTAGCCCGATTATTAAGAGCAAATTCGGCCAGTGGCAAAAAAGCAACCCAGTCATCCTGATCAGCAGAAACAAAACACCTCAAATAAGTTTCCAAGGTCTGATTAGTTCGCTCCGTCTGGCCATTCGTCTGAGGATGGAATGCAGACGAGAAAGACAAATCAATGCCCATCTTGGCACAAAACGTCCGCCAAAATCTAGACACAAACTGGGATCCCCTGTCAGAAACGATATTCTCCGGAATCCCATGCAAACGAACCACGTTCTGAAAAAACAAAGGAATCAACTCAGAGGAGGAGGGCAACTTAGGCAAGGGCACCAAATGAACCATCTTAGAAAAGCGGTCACACACAACCCAGATAACGGACATTTTCTGTGAAACCGGGAGATCAGAAATAAAATCCATGGAAATGTGCGTCCAAGGCCTCTTCGGATGGGCAATGATAACAACAACCCACTAGCCCGTGAACAGCAAGGCTTAGCTCGAGCACACACTTCACAAGACTGCACAAAGGTACGCACATCCCTAGACAAGGAAGGCCACCAAAAAGACCTGGCCACTAAGTCTCTTGTACCAAATATTCCAGGATGACCAGCCAACACAGAAGAATGGACCTCGGAGATGACTCTACTGGTCCAATCATCCGGAACAAACAGTCTTTCTGGTGGACATCGATCCGGTTTATCCACCTGAAACTCCTGCAATGCGCGTCGCAAGTCTGGGGATACGGCGGACAATATTACCCCATCCCTAAGGATACCAGCAGGCCCAGTGTCTCCAGGAGAGTCAGGCACAAAACTCCTGGAAAGAGCATCTGCCTTCACATTCTTTGAACCTGGCAGGTATGAAACCACGAAATTGAAACGAGAAAAAAATAACGACCAACGAGCCTGTCTAGGATTCAAACGCCTGGCAGACTCAAGGTAAATGAGATTCTTGTGATCAGTCAAGACCACCACGCGATGTTTAGCACCCTCAAGCCAATGACGCCACTCCTCAAATGCCCACTTCATGGCCAAAAGCTCCCGATTACCCACATCATAATTGC
The DNA here is from genome assembly GCF_051348905.1 of Ranitomeya variabilis. Taxonomy (NCBI): domain Eukaryota; kingdom Metazoa; phylum Chordata; class Amphibia; order Anura; family Dendrobatidae; genus Ranitomeya; species Ranitomeya variabilis. The sequence continues at coordinate 188,647,949 of NC_135233.1, forward strand.
GCTCGGCGGGCGAGAATTTTCTAGAGAAGAAAGCACATGGTTTCATCACCGAGCCATTAGAACTTCTCTGTGACAAAACCGCCCCCGCTCCAATCTCGGAAGCATCAACCTCCACCTGAAAAGGAAGTGAAACATCTGGTTGACACAACACAGGAGCAGAAGAAAACCGGAGCTTAAGTTCCCGAAAGGCCTCCACGGCCGCAGGAGACCAATCAGCAACATCAGCACCCTTTTTAGTCAAATCAGTCAAAGGTTTAACGATACTGGAAAAATTAGCAATGAACCGACGATAAAAATTAGCAAACCCCAAGAACTTCTGAAGGCTCTTAACAGATGTAGGTTGTGTCCAGTCACAAATAGCCTGAACCTTAACGGGATCCATCTCAATAGTAGAAGGAGAAAAAATGTACCCCAAAAAAGAAATCTTCTGGACTCCGAAGAGACACTTTGAGCCCTTCACAAACAGAGAATTGGCCCGCAAAACCTGAAACACCTTCCTGACCTGTAGAACATGAGACTCCCAGTCATCAGAAAACACCAAAATATCATCCAAATACACAATCATAAACTTATCCAGATATTCACGGAAAATATTGTGCATAAAGGACTGAAAGACTGACGGAGCATTGGAGAGTCCAAAAGGCATTACCAAATACTCAAAATGGCCCTCAGGCGTATTAAATGCGGTTTTCCACTCATCACCCTGTTTTATCCGCACCAGATTATACGCACCACGAAGATCTATTTTAGTGAACCACCTAGCCCCCTGTTGTGAATTTGGATTCTGGGCTCCCCCGGTGGCTACTGGTGGAATTGAACTGGTGTCTTCATCTTCTCTGTTCACCTGTTCCCATCAAGATGTGGGAGTCGCTATATAACCTTGCTGCTCTGTTAGTTGCTTGCCGGTCAACAATGTTATCAGAAGCCTCTCTGTGCTTGTTCCTGCTCCTAGACAACTACTAGATAAGTTGGACTCTTGTCCATGTTTGTTTTTGCATTTTTGTTCCAGTTCACAGCTGTAGTTTCGTTACTGTGTCTGGAAAGCTCTTGTGAACAGGAATTGCCACTCTGGTGTTATGAGTTAATGCCAGAGTTTTAAAGTAATTTCTGGATGGTGTTTTGATAGGGTTTTTAGCTGACCATGAAAGTGTCCTTCCTGTCTTCTGCTATGTAGTAAGTGGACCTCAAATTTGCTAAACCTATTTTCATACTACGTTTGTTATTTCATCTTGATTCACCGCCAATACATGTGGGGGGCCTCTGTCTCCTTTCGGGGTATTTCTCTAGAGGTGAGCTAGGACTAATATTTTCCTCTGCTAGTTTTATTTAGTCCTCCGGCTGGTGCTGGGCATCTAGAATCAACGTAGGCATGCTACCCGGCCACTGCTAGTTGTGTGTTAGGTTTAGTTCATGGTCAGCTCAGTTTCCATCTTCCAAGAGCTAGTTCCTATATATGCTGATGCTATGATCTCTTGCCATTGAGATCATGACAGTTTGACCGGCCCACTAAAGGGTTAAAATCCTTGGCTGAGAAAGGAGAGAAATAAGTAGTCTGCTGAATTTTTTTTTTTTTTTTCTCTCCTTTGAATGGCTCTGTGTTCACCTGTTTGCAATGGATCTTCAGAGTGTAACTGCAGGTTTGAATAATCTCGCCACGAAGGTACAAAATTTGCAAGATTTTGTTTGTCATGCACCTGTATCTGAGCCGAGAATTCCTTTGCCGGAATTTTTCTCGGGGAATAGATCTGGGTTTCAGAATTTTCGAAATAATTGCAAATTATTTTTGTCCCTGAAATCTCGCTCTGCCGGAGATCCTGCACAGCAGGTCAGGATTGTGATTTCCTTGCTCCGGGGCGACCCTCAAGACTGGGCTTTTTCATTGACACCAGGGGATCCTGCGTTGCTCAATGTGGATGCGTTTTTTCTGGCCTTGGGGTTGCTTTATGACGAACCTCATTTGGAGCTTCAGGCAGAAAAAACTTTGATGTCCCTATCTCAGGGGCAAGATGAAGCGGAAATTTACTGCCAAAGATTCCGTAAATGGTCTGTGCTTACTCAGTGGAATGAGTGCGCCCTGGCGGCGACTTTCAGAGAGGGTCTCTCTGATGCCATTAAGGATGTTATGGTGGGGTTCCCTGTGCCTGCGGGTCTGAATGAGTCCATGACAATGGCTATTCAGATCGATAGGCGTTTGCGGGAGCGCAAACCAGTGCACCATCTGGCGGTGTCCACTGAGAAATCGCCAGAGAGTATGCAGTGTGATAGAATTCTGTCCCGAAGCGAGCGGCAGAATTTTAGACGGAAAAATGGGTTGTGTTTCTATTGTGGTGATTCTACTCATGTTATATCAGCATGCTCTAAGCGCACTAAAAAGCTTGGTAAATCTGTTTCCATTTGCACCTTACCGTCTAAGTTTATTCTATCTGTGACCCTGATTTGCTCTTTGTCATCTATTACCACGGACGCCTATGTCGACTCTGGCGCCGCTTTGAGTCTTATGGATTGGTCCTTTGCCAAACGCTGTGGGTATGATTTAGAGCCTTTGGAGACTCCTATTCCTCTGAAGGGGATTGACTCCACCCCATTGGCTAATAATAAACCACAATACTGGACACAAGTAACTATGCGTATTAATCCGGATCACCAGGAGATTATTCGCTTTCTGGTGCTGTGTAATCTACATGATGATTTGGTGCTAGGATTGCCTTGGCTGCAATCTCACAACCCAGTCCTCGACTGGAAAGCTATGTCTGTGTTGAGCTGGGGATGTAAGGGGGCTCATGGGGATGTACCTGTGGTTTCCATTTCATCATCTATTCCCTCTGAAATTCCTGAGTTCCTGTCTGACTATCGTGACGTCTTTGAAGAATCCAAGCTTGGTTCGTTACCTCCGCACCGAGAGTGCGATTGTGCCATAGATTTAATCCCGGGTAGTAAATACCCAAAGGGTCGTTTATTTAATCTGTCTGTGCCTGAACATGCTGCTATGCGTGAATATATAAAGGAGTCCTTGGAAAAGGGACATATTCGTCCATCGTCATCTCCCTTAGGAGCCGGTTTTTTCTTTGTGTCAAAAAAAGACGGCTCTTTGAGACCATGTATTGATTATCGGCTTTTGAATAAAATCACTGTTAAATATCAATACCCATTGCCGTTGCTGACTGATTTGTTTGCTCGCATAAAGGGGGCCAAGTGGTTCTCTAAGATTGACCTTCGTGGGGCGTATAATTTGGTGCGAATCAGGCAGGGGGATGAGTGGAAAACCGCATTTAATACGCCCGAGGGCCACTTTGAGTATTTAGTGATGCCTTTTGGTCTTTCAAATGCTCCGTCAGTTTTCCAGTCCTTTATGCATGATATTTTTCGCGATTATTTGGATAAATTTATGATTGTGTATCTGGATGATATTCTGATTTTTTCGGATGACTGGGACTCTCATGTCCAGCAAGTCAGGAGGGTTTTTCAGGTTTTGCGGTCTAATTCTTTGTGTGTGAAGGGTTCTAAGTGTGTTTTTGGGGTACAGAGGATTTCCTTTTTGGGATATATTTTTTCCCCCTCTTCCATTGAAATGGATCCTGTCAAGGTTCAAGCTATTTGTGATTGGACGCAGCCCTCTTCTCTTAAGAGTCTTCAGAAATTTTTGGGCTTTGCTAACTTTTATCGTCGATTTATTGCTGGTTTTTCGGATATTGCTAAGCCATTGACCGATTTGACTAAGAAGGGTGCTGATGTTGCTGATTGGTCCCCTGATGCTGTGGAGGCCTTTCGGGAGCTCAAGCGCCGTTTTTCCTCTGCCCCTGTGTTGCGTCAGCCTGATGTTGCTCTACCTTTTCAGGTTGAGGTCGACGCTTCTGAGATCGGAGCTGGGGCAGTGTTGTCGCAGAAAAGTTCTGACTGCTCCGTGATGAGGCCTTGTGCCTTCTTTTCCCGTAAATTTTCGCCCGCTGAGCGGAATTATGATGTTGGGAATCGGGAGCTTTTGGCCATGAAGTGGGCTTTTGAGGAGTGGCGCCATTGGCTTGAGGGGGCCAGACATCAGGTGGTGGTATTGACTGACCACAAAAATTTGGTTTATCTTGAGACCGCCAGGCGCCTGAATCCTAGACAGGCGCGCTGGTCATTATTTTTCTCTCGGTTTAATTTTGTGGTGTCATACCTACCGGGTTCTAAGAATGTTAAGGCGGATGCCCTTTCTAGGAGTTTTGAGCCTGACTCGCCTGGTAACTCTGAGCCCACAGGTATCCTTAAGGATGGAGTGGTATTGTCAGCCGTTTCTCCAGATCTGCGGCGGGCCTTGCAGGAGTTTCAGGCGGATAGACCTGATCGTTGCCCACCTGATAAACTGTTTGTTCCTGATGATTGGACCAGTAGAGTCATCTCTGAGGTTCATTCTTCTGCGTTGGCAGGTCATCCTGGCATTTTTGGTACCAGGGATTTGGTGGCAAGGTCCTTCTGGTGGCCTTCCCTGTCACGAGATGTGCGAGGCTTTGTGCAGTCTTGTGACGTTTGTGCTCGGGCCAAGCCTTGTTGTTCTCATGCTAGTGGATTGTTGTTGCCCTTGCCTATTCCTAAGAGGCCTTGGACGCACATCTCGATGGATTTTATTTCAGATCTGCCTGTTTCTCAGAAGATGTCTGTCATCTGGGTGGTGTGTGACCGTTTCTCTAAGATGGTCCATTTGGTTCCTCTGCCCAAGTTGCCTTCTTCTTCCGAGTTGGTTCCTCTGTTTTTTCAAAATGTTATTCGTTTGCATGGTATTCCTGAGAATATCGTTTCTGACAGAGGGACCCAATTCGTGTCTAGATTTTGGCGGGCATTCTGTGCTAGGATGGGCATAGATTTATCTTTTTCGTCCGCTTTCCATCCTCAGACGAATGGCCAGACTGAGCGGATTAATCAGACCCTGGAGACATATCTGAGGTGTTTTGTGTCTGCTGACCAGGATGATTGGGTTGCTTTTTTGCCATTGGCGGAGTTCGCTCTCAATAATCGGGCCAGCTCTGCCACTTTGGTGTCCCCGTTTTTCTGTAATTCGGGGTTTCATCCTCGATTTTCCTCTGGTCAGGTGGAATCTTCGGATTGTCCTGGAGTGGATGCTGTGGTGGAGAGATTGCATCAGATCTGGGGGCAGGTGGTGGACAATTTGAGGTTGTCCCAGGAGAAGACTCAGCTTTTTGCTAACCGCCGTCGTCGTGTTGGTCCTCGTCTTCGTGTTGGGGACTTGGTGTGGTTGTCTTCTCGTTTTGTCCCTATGAGGGTCTCTTCTCCTAAGTTTAAGCCTCGGTTCATCGGCCCGTATAAGATATTGGAGATTCTTAACCCTGTTTCCTTCCGTTTGGACCTCCCTGCATCCTTTTCTATTCATAACGTTTTTCATCGGTCATTATTGCGCAGGTATGCGGTACCGGTTGTGCCTTCCGTTGAGCCTCCTGCTCCGGTGTTGGTTGAGGGTGAGTTGGAGTACGTTGTGGAGAAAATCTTAGACTCTCGTGTTTCCAGACGGAGACTCCAGTATCTGGTCAAGTGGAAGGGATACGGCCAGGAGGATAATTCTTGGGTGAATGCATCTGATGTTCATGCCTCTGATCTGGTTCGTGCCTTTCATAGGGCCCATCCTGATCGCCCTGGTGGTTCTGGTGAGGGTTCGGTGCTCCCTCCTTGAGGGGGGGGTACTGTTGTGAATTTGGATTCTGGGCTCCCCCGGTGGCTACTGGTGGAATTGAACTGGTGTCTTCATCTTCTCTGTTCACCTGTTCCCATCAAGATGTGGGAGTCGCTATATAACCTTGCTGCTCTGTTAGTTGCTTGCCGGTCAACAATGTTATCAGAAGCCTCTCTGTGCTTGTTCCTGCTCCTAGACAACTACTAGATAAGTTGGACTCTTGTCCATGTTTGTTTTTGCATTTTTGTTCCAGTTCACAGCTGTAGTTTCGTTACTGTGTCTGGAAAGCTCTTGTGAACAGGAATTGCCACTCTGGTGTTATGAGTTAATGCCAGAGTTTTAAAGTAATTTCTGGATGGTGTTTTGATAGGGTTTTTAGCTGACCATGAAAGTGTCCTTCCTGTCTTCTGCTATGTAGTAAGTGGACCTCAAATTTGCTAAACCTATTTTCATACTACGTTTGTTATTTCATCTTGATTCACCGCCAATACATGTGGGGGGCCTCTGTCTCCTTTCGGGGTATTTCTCTAGAGGTGAGCTAGGACTAATATTTTCCTCTGCTAGTTTTATTTAGTCCTCCGGCTGGTGCTGGGCATCTAGAATCAACGTAGGCATGCTACCCGGCCACTGCTAGTTGTGTGTTAGGTTTAGTTCATGGTCAGCTCAGTTTCCATCTTCCAAGAGCTAGTTCCTATATATGCTGATGCTATGATCTCTTGCCATTGAGATCATGACAGCCCCCTTAATGCGAGCAAACAAATCAGTAAATAATGGCAATGGATACTGGTATTTGACTGTAATCTTATTCAGAAGGCGATAATCTATACAAGGCCTCAGGGAACCATCTTTTTTTGCCACGAAAAAAAAACCTGCTCCCAGAGGGGACGAAGATGGACGAATATGTCCCTTTTCCAAGGACTCCTTAATATAACTCCGCATAGCAGTATGCTCTGGCAGTGACAGATTAAATAAACGACCCTTAGGGAACTTACTGCCAGGAATCAATTCTATAGCACAGTCACACTCTCTATGAGGAGGGAGCGAATTGAGCTTAGGCTCCTCAAAAACATCCCTATAATCTGACAAAAACGCAGGGATCTCCAAAGGAGTAGATGAAGCGATAGAAATCGGAGGTGCATCATCATGAACCCCCTGACATCCCCAGCTTAGCACAGACATTGTTTTCCAGTCCAGGACAGGATTATGAGTTTGTAACCATGGCAGACCAAGCACTATTACATCATGTAAATTATACAATACAAGGAAGCGAATCACCTCCTGATGAATGGGAGTCATGCGCATGGTCACTTGTGTCCAATACTGCGGTTTATTCATAGCCAATGGTGTAGAATCAATTCCCTTCAGAGGAATAGGAACTTCCAGAGGCTCTAGACTAAAACCGCAGCGTTTAGCAAATGACCAATCCATAAGACTCAGGGCAGCGCCTGAATCCACATAGGCATCGACGGAAATGGAAGACAGTGAAAAAATCAGAGTCACAGACAAAATGAACTTAGACTGCAGAGTATCAATGGCAAAAGATTTATCAACCCTTTTTGTGCGTTTAGAGCATGCTGATATAACATGAGCTGAATCACCACAATAAAAACACAAACCATTTTTCCGCCTATAATTTTGCCGTTCACTTCTGGACTGAATTCTATCACATTGCATAGTCTCAGGTGCCTGTTCAGAAGACACCGCCAACTGGTGCACGGGTTTGCGCTCCCGTAAACGCAGATCAATCTGAATGGCCATAGCCATAGACTCATTCAGACCTGTAGGCGCAGGGAACCCCACCATAATATCCTTAATGGCCTCAGAAAGACCATTTCTGAAGTTTGCAGCCAGGGCGCACTCATTCCACTGAGTAAGCACCGACCATTTCCGAAATTTCTGACAATATATTTCCGCTTCATCATGCCCCTGAGAGAGGGCTAATAAAGCCTTTTCAGCCTGAATCTCTAGGTTAGGTTCCTCATAGAGCAATCCCAATGCCAGAAAAAACGCATCCACACTGAGCAATGCAGGATCCCCTGGTGCCAATGCAAATGCCCAATTCTGAGGGTCGCCCCGTAGGAACGATATAACAATCTTGACCTGTTGAGCAGGGTCTCCAGAGGAGCGAGATTTCAAAGAGAGAAACAATTTACAATTGTTCCTGAAATTCAGGAAGGTAGATCTATCTCCAGAAAAAAACTCTGGAATAGGAATTCTAGGTTCAGACATGGGAGTGTGAACAACGAAATCCTGTATATTTTGAACCTTTGCCGCGAGATTACTCAGGCTGGAAGCCAAACTCTGGACATCCATGATAAACAGCTAAGATCAGAGCCATTCAAGGGTTAAGAGGAGGTAAGAAGCAGCTAGACAGCAATTAAGGGCTAGGCAGCAAAACTCTGAAGGAAAAAAAAAAAATTTCCCTTGAACACTTCTTTTTCTCCTGCTTCAGCCCAAACAATTAACACTTTGTGGGCCGGCTATACTGTCATGAATCCCCAATGGCTAGGGATAGCACAGGAAAAGCAAAGTAAAACAAATATCGGACGAGCTCTAGGGTGATGGAACCTGGGCTGACCGCTGCCCTACGCCTGACAAACACAACTAGAGATAGCCAGGGAGCGTGCCTACGTTGGTTCTAGACGCCACGCACCAGCCTAAGAGCTAACTAGTACTGCAGAGAAAACAAAGACCTCACTTGCCTCCAGAGGAATTAACCCCAAAGGTATAGTTGCCCCCCACATGTATTGACGGTGAAATGAGAGGAAGGCACACACATAGAGATGATGTATATAGCTTTAGCAAATAGAGGCCCGCTGAAAACTAGAAAGCAGAATGATACAAAAGGGGACTGAGCGGTCAGCAAAAAACCCTAATCAAAAAAACCATCCTGAGATTACAAGAACCCATGTGCCAACTCATGGCACATGGGGAGAACCTCAGTCCACTAGAGCAACCAGCTAGCATAGAGACATTCTAAGCAAGCTGGACCAAAAACCAAACAACTGAAAATCAGCACTTAGCTTATCCTGAAAGATCTGGGAGCAGGTAGGCAGGAACCAAACAGAGCACATCTGAACACATTGATAGCCGGCAAGGGAAATGACAGAAAGGCCAGGTAAAATAGGAAACACCCAGCCTCTGATGGACAGGTGGAAACCAAAGGCCGCCACCCACCAAAGTCACCCAGTACCAGCAGTAACCACCAGAGGGAGCCCACAAACAGAATCCACAACAGCTAACGCAACGTTTTTCATCCGCATCAGCTTACACATGATGGCAAAAAACGCAGCATTTACATGCCTTTTTGCATGCGTTTGTGTTTTTTATGCACATGTGGAGCGCCCCCATGGGGCCGTAGGGTACTCGGTACCAGGTCCTTCGGTTTACGGGGTGGATGTCACGGTGGCTGGCCCGGTCCGTGGGCCTAGGGACGTCTGTGTAAAAGGGAAAGGTCGTTAAAGGGGAATGTTCGTGACGTCACCTGTGGTATTCGGTTAGGGTGACCGACGCTGCTTTAAGGGGTCCGCTGGGGTGATGTTATTGCAGCTAGATGGTATACCTTCCCACAGGTGAAGTGTATCCTCAGGGCTTCCCAGTGTGTAGTTGGTGAATGGTGAAAGGCGCAGTGAAGAACGAGGACACAAGGTTGCAGTCTCTTTACCTTTTACTGAAGGCTTCAGCATCCACAGTCCAGAGCACCATACCACAGGGTAGGCAGAGTCCGGCCGGTTTGGAGGCAAGTCCAGAGTCCCCTTATCCAGGTGGAAATCAGTAGCCTTCCTCTAGCGCCGGGGTGTTGTAGTCGCTTACTGCTAAGCTTCTCATAAGATCCTTACAGATGTTGTAGATGTTATGTCTCTCTCTCTGTCCCCAGTGTAGATAGGACAAACCCGTATGACTGGTGGCTTGAGGTGTTTTTCCAGGGACTCTATCATGCCCCAGCCTCTAAGGGGTGCCACCTTGCCTCCTGGGTGTAGAGGCGGACAGGTAACGTGAAATTAGCTGTCCTGCCGGTCTCTGGAGCAAGGCATAAAGGGTCATTGCTCCCTCGGTGTTCCGGCTACCAGGATCCTGCGCCTTAGAAGGAGGCAGCCTGTGTAGGGCAGAACTCCTCCTGGTATCCACTCCTTTGCTAAGACTTCTTTTCACCCTCTCTGCAATACAGTTCTCCTTCGATGTCTCTTCCCAGGAGCTGTAGCACTTCAGGCCACACGGCTTCTATGCTTCCATTCCCTCTGTCTTCCTGACAGGAACTGAACCCTTTCCCTCCAGATCAGGATGTTCTTATAGGGGAGTTCACCTTAAACAGGCTTAGAGCTCCCCCTTCTGGTCTGGAGTGTGAGCATATTGCATGCATTGTGTTACCTGATAAAGAGATCTCCTTCATTGCCTCCAAACGTAACATCACTCCCCCTAGAGGAAATTACATTACTGCAACGTCCCGGACCCTGGGGCGCTGCACATGCGTTCGATATTTTCATGTCCTTGCATATGCATTCATTCCCATAGACAGTAAAGGAAAGGCCAGAGGGAGCCGCCCCCTCCCCCCAGCAGCCTAAGCGCAGGCCTGCATGACAGGGGTTTGGAAGGGGTGGGGCGCTGGGTAAAAGGGGGAGGGTTATGTATATTCTGGGGGGTATTTTAGGTTGATGGTTGGTGGCAGTTACTTCAGTTCCTGCTTCGGTGACAGCGAGAGCAGTCCATCTGTTGTCATGGGTTCGGTGGCCCAAGTCCTTGAGAGGCTCAGAGCAGCAGCGGAGTAACAGCCTCTCGGCTGGTTGGAGCAACAGGTGTCCGGAATCTTGGGTGCTGCCCACGCCGAGCCAGGCCCCCAGAGGGGTTATCCCCGGACACAGCTCCTAGGACCCAGCTACGGCGCAGGAGCCCCTCTAGGGACCCTCCAGCCCGGGCACCTGGCCGCACGCGCTCCGGTAGGTCCCGGGCTGGGAGGAATCCACAAGCCAGACCGGGTCCAGCGGCGGTATGTAGGCCTTTGCCTCATTGCGGAAAAGGGACGAGTCCTGCACGCGCCAGAACGGCGACTTCCGGTGACGGCACGGCGGGCCGCAAGGGCGATGCGCCAGTCGGGCAGCCTGCCTTTGCTACTACAGACAACGGGGGGATTATCCAAGACGTCGCAGCGGCGGGCGGCAGCCCTCCTCAGCATGGGTTACCGGCCCTTTCCTTGTCTACTGGGGTTGCTTCAGGAGGAGCCGTTGGGGCATGTGAGAGCCTTCAGTCTCAGTGATCAGCTGATGGTTCGGGCAGCAGACTGGCACCTGGGGGTCTATCCTCTCGGGTTCAGTCCGTACAGTCCGGATCGGTACAGCTCAACAGCATTTCTACACCAGCCGCAGGAATTGGGAGTTTTGGATCTCTGGTCCCGGAGGATCCAGCAGGGAGGAGCACCACGGTTGGGCAACTGGATGCAGGATTTGCGGCTGGACGGATCATAGCTTCCTCGCAGCCAGGTGAGTATGATTCCATGTCTTGTTTGTCCCCCCTTTAGTTGGATCCCCAGTTATTGGGGGCGTTAGTGGGTTGCAGTCGGTTGCTGCGGGCCAGGAGGTGGAGGCTCAAGTTTTGCGAGGGAGTGATGGGATTGGTGAGATCCTTAGGAATGTTTGGGAGTTGTTGTCTCGTTTGGAAGGTGGGAGACCAGCCCAGGCACATTTAGCCTCGTGGGTAGGTTCACAGTATTTGGGTCCGGGTCTGCCTATGGGGGTTCCTAGTGCGCCAAGTAGAGTTTTGGACCCGGTGTCGGTTTCGGTGCAAACGGAGAAGGAATGTCGTATTCATTTAGATGATAGGGCGCACGGTGGCGTTTACGTTTGTTTTGAGGGTCCTTTGGGGGCTCATCGTAAGGAGGTGCGGGAAAAGATATGGAAAGATGAATACGTTGAGATTTTTTCGTTACTTCCATTGGAGAAGTTTAATCTAGATAAGGGGAAAAAGGATGATAGCAAAAAAGAGGATGAGGAGAAGCGGCGGTGGCGCCTGATCCCTCAGACATTCATAAATTGGCTTCAGGCGTTCGCGATTTTGGCGAGTGTCATTGGGGAGAAAGCGCCCGAAATTGCTCTCCTCTTTTCTGCTATATGGATTCCATTGGGTAGGCACATAGGGTATACGGGGATCAGTCATGGCTTCATTATGATGAGTAGTTTCGACAGAGGAAGGCTGTTCGTCCGGCAATAAGGTGGGATCAGAAGGACATTGGTTTGTGGCTGAGGGTTATGGCGCAGACTAGGTTTGGGCATTCCTTTCCTGGGGGGGTCAGCCAGCATAACAACCAAGGGAATTCCCAAGGTGCGGGCGGACAGGCTGGGCAGCTCGGAAATCAGAAGCCCGGTCTTTGCTGGCAATTCAATGAGGGGCAGTGCAAATTTGGAACCAGCTGCAAATTCAAGCACATATGCTCGCACTGCAGTGGCTCATCACATGGCGCAGTCAGATGTTTTAGAAAAGGCAAGGCAAAGGCAGACAATAGTAATTCAAAAGGGGGAGACGCCAGTGAAACTAGCCGCGATGGCCCCTTATCTAAGTAGATATCCGGATAGAGTTGCGGCAGATTTGTTGTTGTCTGGTTTTCGGGATGGTTTTCGAATCCCTGCTCCTCCTTTTGAAATTCCTTGTGTACTTGAGAATCTTCGGTCGGCAAATCAATTTGTGGAGGTTGTGTCTGAAAAACTCAGAAAAGATGTCAGGTTAGGTTGTATGGCTGGTCCATTTAGCGTCCTTCCGTTTGAGGATTTGGTTGTTTCTCCCCTGGGAGTGGTTCCTAAAGCTACTTTGACACAAGCGTCAGTACAGGGCCGTTGCCATGCATCGGCCCAACGTACCGACGCACGTTGTGAAATAAATGCACAACGGGGGCAGCAGATGCAGTTTTTCAATGCATCCGCTGCCCCATTGTAATGTCCGGGGAGGAGGGGGCGGAGTTTCGGCCGCGCATGCACGGTCGAAAATGGCGGACGCGACGCACAAAAAAAGTTACATGGAACTTTTTTTGTGCCGACGGTCCGCCAAAACACGACGCATCTGTCGCACGACGGATGCGACTTGTGACCATATGTCGCAATGTGTCGCTAATGCAAGTCTATGGAGAAAAAACACATCCAGCGGGCAACTTTGCAGGATGCGTTTTTTCTCCAAAACGACGCATTGCAACGTACGTCACACGATGCTAGTGTGAAAGTAGCCTAAGAAGGAGCCGAATAAATTTTGGCTGATTCATCATTTATTGTTTCCTCGGGGGAGGTCAGTGAACGATAGGATTGATCCGGAGCTTTGCTCTGTGGTCTATACATCCTTTGACGAAGCAGCGCATTGTGTTCAGTCTTGTGGAAGGGGGGCGCTTTTGGCTAAGACAGATATTGAGTCGGTTTTCAGGTTACTACCGGTTCATCCAGATAGTGTTAAATTGTTGGGATGTTATTGGGGAGGGGAGTATTTTGTCGACAGGTGTTTGCCGATGGGTTGTTCTCTATCGTGTGCATTTTTTGAGGCCTTCAGCTCGTTTCTTGAATGGGTCATCCGTGAAGTGTCTGGTTATGATTCTTTGATACATTATCTGGACGATTTTTTGTGTATTGGTTCTGGTGATTCTGGATGTTGCGAGCGAATCCTGAGGGCAGTGGAATTTGTTGCAGATCGTTTTGGTGTCCCGTTGGCTCCGGGGAAGACGGAGAGGCCTTGTATGTGCCTTTCATTTTTGGGAATTGTGATAGATTTCGTTGCATGGGAATTCAGATTGCCAGTCGACAAGATTCAGGTTTTGTGCAAAGAGGTGGCTTGGGCCCAGCGTCTCAAAAAATTGTCATTGCGGGAGGTCAAGTCGCTTCTAGGGAAGTTGAATTTCGCCTGTCGCATCATCCCAATGGGCAGAGTATTTTCTCTTTTTCTTGCAAGTGCCACTGCTGGTGTCCACGCTCCACATCATTTTGTGCAGCTGTCCAGCGAACACAGGGCTGACCTGGAGGTGTGGGATAGGTTTTTGGAATGGTACAATGGCCGTTCGTTGCTCATGGCTGAGCCAGTTGAAAGTGGTGATTTGAATTTGTTTACGGATGCGTCTGGTGGTGTCGGCTTCGGGGCGTATTTTAGAGGGCAATGGCACGTCTAGGTGGCCTGAGAAATGGTTTCAGTCGGGCCTTGTTAAGAATATCGCATTGTTGGAGATATTTCCGATTCTGGTGGCTGTGTACTTGTGGAGGAAGGAATTTCAGGACAGGAGGGTACATTTTAACTGTGACAATATGGGGGTAGTGTGTGCTATTAACAGTCTGACTGCGCCCTCGCCTCCTGTTATTCGTGTTTTGCGGAAATTGGTTTTTACATATCTGCCTTTAAATTCACATGTGATGGCCTCTCATGTTCCGGGTGCTAAGAATTCAATTGCTGATTAATTATCTCGTTTGCAGTGGGAACGCTTTCGGTCTCTGGCCCCGGATGCGGAGAAGGACGGTTTGGAATGCCCAGCTGGGCTTTGGAATGTGGTTTCCGGGCTGCAGAACCTTTGATTCGGGCGTCCCTGGCCCCCAGTACCTGGGCTACTGTTGTGAATTTACCTTTTGGCTCCCTCTAGTGGCTACTAGTGATTTGACTCTGGGTATGTCATTCATCCCTTGTATGCTCACCTGGGTCGTTAGGTCAGGGGTGTTGCTATATAAGCTCCCTGGACCTTCAGTTCAATGCCTGGCAACGTTGATATCAGAGCTAATCTGTAGTGCTCTTGTCTTCTGATCCTGGTTCCTGTTTGATTAAGCTAAGTCTGCTTTCTTGCTTTTTGCTATTTGTTTTTGTTTGCATTTTTGTCCAGCTTGTATATAATCTGTATCCTGACCTTGCTGGAAGCTCTAGGGTGGCTGGTGTTCTCCCCCCGGGCCATTAGACGGTTCGGGGGTTCTTGAATCTCCAGCGTGGATTTTTGATAGGGTTTTTGTTGACCATATAAGTTATCTTACTACATTCTGCTATTAGTAAGTGGGCCTCTCTTTGCTAAACCTAGTTCATCTCTGTGTTTGTCATTTCCTCTTACCTCACCGTTATTATTTGTGGGGGGCTTGTATCCTACTTTTGGGGTCCTTTCTCTGGAGGCAAGAGAGGTCTTTGTTTTCCTCTTCTAGGGGTAGTTAGCTCTCCGGCTGGCGCGAGACATCTAGCGACCAACGTAGGCATGTTCCCCGGCTACTTCTAGTGTTGGCGTTAGGAGTAGATATATGGTCAACCCAGTTACCACTGCCCTATGAGCTCGATTTTTGTGCTTCGCAGACTTGCTGATATCTCTGAGACCCTCGCCATTGGGGTCATAACACAGACCCCAATGAGAATTTTGTTACCATTTTTCCCTCCATGAATTTCGACCCATATGGACTCGACATCCTCATTACCTTCGCTAATATCCTCCCTTAAAGTGGACTTTAGACAAGACTTTACATAGAGACAAACCCCTCCTCCTCTCCAATTTTTACGATCCTTTCTAAACAGACTGTAACCCTGTAAGTTAACTGCCCATAGCTTTCATCTAACCATGTCTCGGTTATTCTCACTATGTCAAAGTTACCTGTAGATATTTCTGCTTCTAGTTCTTCCATCTTGTTCCATAGATATATGGTTAACCCAGTTACCACTGCCCTATGAGCTGGATTTTTGTACTTCGCAGACTGGCTGATATCTCTGAGACCCTCGCCATTGGGGTCATAACAGGCTACATATCATTCTGTGTGGTGTTCCTGGGATAAATGGTTGGTAGCATGTATGGTTGGGGGTTCTGTTTCGGATCAGGTAGGAGCTTTATTGTTGTGGTTGAATCACGGGGTGGCGGAGGGTTGGTCTGTGACGAAAGTTTCACAGATCAGTGCTGGGTTGGCTTTCGGTTTCAAATTAAGGGGACAGATTGACTTGACAAAAAGTTTTTTGGTCAAACAAGCTCTCAAAGGTTTCAGGAGAAGGGGGAGTCAGGGGGATTTAAGGTGCCCGCTGTCTTTTAGTATTCTAGAACATTTGGGCGGGTGTTTGGATACGGTTTCTGTTTCGCATTTTGAAGCTAGTCTTTTTCGTTTAGCTTTTTCCCTTGCCTACTTTGGGGCTTTACGGGTGGGCGAACTTGTCTCTCCCAGTAAAAGCAAGGGGGGAGGTCTCCTGGCAAGGGACGTGTTGATTGTTGAGGGAGGATTGGTGTTTTGGATCAGGTGGTCAAAAACTGATCAAGAAGGAAAGGGTAAGCGGGTTGTTTTGGGTTCGGTTCAGGGATCCTTGTTGTGTCCGGTACGCTGCCTGCGGAGTTATAATGTTTTTCAGCCTTGTCGTAATGGGCCTTTGTTATGTCATGCGGATGGTTCCTTTTTATCGTGATTCCAGTTTGTCTCAGTGTTTCGAAAGTCTTTGGTGTGTATTGGTTTGGATGCTTCCAGGTTTGCGTCTCATTCTTTCAGAATCGGGGCGGCAACAGAGGTAGCGGCTGGTAGTTTAGGTGCTGAAGTAGTACAGCATATCGGGAGATGGGATTCCAGGCATTATAGGTCTTATATTTGGCCTTCAAGGGTTGAGGCTGATCCACGCTTGTGATGGGCGTTGTTTCGTTTCAATTGTTTTCAGTCTATGGTGTTAAATTGCTGTGTTTTGTCTTGTAGGAGCCGCTCCATTGTTGGTCTGGATTTTGGGCCACTCTTATGTCCACTGGGGAGCCCGGCGTACAGACATGCAGTGCGATGGGAGGCAGCTCGGGTTTTCAAGAAACGTGGCGGTGGTCAGGTGGCTGGGTTTTAGGGGGATGGGTTGGAGTCGAATTTTACAGGAGGTGCATGGTAGTGTGCAGCGCCCCAGAGTCCTGGTCGTTGCAGTACTGTCGCTCCGCCACTGAGGGGAGTGATGGTATGTCTGATGGCACTAAAGGAGTTCACCTGACCAGGTATCACAGACACGCATTACACTTCACACTCCGGCCGCCAGGGGGAGCAAAAGGCCCTATCTACTAGGCCACTCCTCACACTTGGGTAAAGCTGGGGGTTGGATAGGAAGTTAGGGAGAAAGTAGCTGGGAAGAGCTCGAGAGAGGACCTGTCAGGGGTGGGATCCTGACAGAGGCCTAAAAAGGGATAGATCGTTACGGAGTCGTGCCTGTGCCTTATAGCGGCAGATTCCTAAGAAAGGACACGAAGCGAAGCATATTGTGGAGAAGTGAGAAACGGGATCACAGCACAAAGGAGATAAAACCAGAAGGAGTCGTGCCCTAAGATTGTGGCAACATCCTTCTGAGGCGCGTAGCCGGCGGCCGCAATGCCGAGAAAGTAAGAGACTGCATGCATTACTTTGAACTACGGCCGGGCAGTTAACTATAGGTTGGCTGTCTCACCTTTACACCTAACGCAGACAACGGAGGCAATTGTGGGAGAGGGGCGTCTCTAGGGTCCCTATAAAATAACTCCAGGCCTACCCCGTCATATGGGTGCGTCCTAGCCAAATCATCTGGGGGACGGAGAGAGAAAGAACATCAGAAACAGACACAAGAGTTGTGAGGACTATCCCGTGGTGCTCAGCAGCGAGGTACTACAACACACAGGCGCTAGAAGGTAGGCACTGATTTCCACCTGCAAAAGGAACTCTGGATGTGCCTTCGGACCGGCCGGTCTCAGCCAGCCCTGTTAGCAGTGCTCTGGATTGCGGATCCCGAAGCCTTCAGTAAAGAGGTAAAGAGACTGCAACCCTGTGTCCTCGTTATTCATCGCACCTTGCACCATGCACCATCATCACACCTTTCATTGGACGCCCCTTAGCAGGGTCACGGACCGGGTCTAGCCACCGTGACAACCCCAGGACTGAGACAGAGAGGCCCGGTATCGAGTGCCCTGCGGCCCTGCGTCTGGGGGCGCTCCAAGTGCTTGGTTGGATAGGTCACCTGGTATATTGGTTCTTCATGTCGGGGGGAATGATTTGGGGTTCGTCTGTTTCGGGAGTTGGTAAAGGACGTTAAACATGACTTACTGCGGTTGTGGTTATCTTTGAAGGGATTGTCCGTGGTTTGGTCTGAGATTGTCCCGCGAAAATGTTGGAGGAACGCAAGGTCTGTTGAGAAAATTAACAAGGTGCGGATCAAGGTTAACCGAGCTGTATCTGACTTCGTGGTTAGGAATGGGGGTGTTGCTGTTCATCATTTTGATTTGGAAAAAGGGGATGGTGAGTTTTGGTTAG
This sequence comes from Ranitomeya variabilis, assembly GCF_051348905.1. NCBI lineage: Eukaryota > Metazoa > Chordata > Amphibia > Anura > Dendrobatidae > Ranitomeya > Ranitomeya variabilis. The sequence continues at coordinate 188,665,805 of NC_135233.1, forward strand.
TGGACGGTGTGCATTTGAATGCTGTGGGCATTGATTTATGGGCACTTGGCCTACAGGATGGTATTGAGAGGGCTATTGGTTTTCGTGCTGATGGGGGTCTCTGGCTTTTGAGGTGTTCAAATGCCATCATTGTGGCGGTTGAGGGGGGGTCCTTAAAGTTGGTGTTAAATTGGTTTTGGGGATCCGTGGGGATATGGATTCTTAAATTGTTATTATATGGTTTTTGTCTGGTGATTTTGGGGGATTTTGGCAGTGGTGCCAGATCTCCAGGGTTTAAGTGGACAATGGAACCCCGTTGGGGTTTTGGTGCTCCCGAGCCAGTGGGGTAACAGCTGGGAGTAATTTATGGTCTGTAGTTGTTCACTAAATATGTTGTTATGGTTAATCACCAGATTTTGGGAGCTTCAAGGACCCTCCCTAATGCTATTTACTTTACTGTTTGAATATTTTATGTTATTTAAATAAAAGGCTGCTGTGGCCATTATTATTCAAGTCATGTTGTTATTGTCTTTTATGTGATACGGGGTGGGGGGTGGGTGGGTTTATCCTATTGATAAAAAGGTTTTAGTTATTGAGTAAGCCCTACCAGATCATCGACAATGCCAATGTCATGCGTTTTTTTATGCACTCATCCGCATGCGCATGCCTGCACATATTTGACTGATTTTTGATGCTTCCAAAAATGTAACATGCTGCGTTCGCCATGCCTCGCCTCACACCATGAAAAAACACATGGAAGCGTAAAAGCATACAAACGCATGTCCATGCGTACACCATGTTAAAGATAGGTACGCATGTCGCATGCGGATCTATGCGGATCGTACGCTGCGTGCACAGACACAAATGTGAAACCAGCCTAAGAGGGTTCACTAACGTTTACCGTGAACTCTAAGACTCGTTATACTGTATGCTCTGTATTGTACAATTTACTTGTGATTATTCAGTTTCATACTGTTTAATGTCTCCATAACTTCTGTATGTTCCCACCATATCGGAGGAAATAAACAGTTCACTGGCTGTTCCTGCCTTGTGTCCATCTACATGTTACATCCGGTCACCTTCTTTCCAGAGAGCCGCAAGGACCGATCAGGAGAATCTGTACCCTGAAGAGACAGGGAAGTCTAGTCACCAAGAGTGTGGTGAGATGTTGCCTCCTGAAGCGCTAATGAGCTAAAAGTCCAGGTAAAATTTTTCAAACCTAGTTTAAGTCAAATTTTGTGGTAATAACTAAACAATTTGACACATCCCAATCATTACGTGACTGTTTTTCCATGTATATTATACTTTATTATAGTGGTTAATTTAGGTCAATAAAATTTGCATTTACTCATGAAAATATCAGAAATTTGATAAAAATGTTGAAAAGTGAGTACTTTTACAAATAGAAAAATTGCAATACAGTAGGTACGGAAAGTATTCAGACCCCTTTAAATTTTTCACTCTTTCTTTGCAGCCATTTGGTAAATTCAAAAAAGTTCATTTTTTCTCATTAATGTACACTCTGCACCCTATCTGGACTGAGGAAAAAACAGAAATGTAGAAATGTTTGCAAATTTATTAAGAAAGAAAAACTGAAATATCACATGGTCATAAGTATTCAGGCCCTTTGCTCAGTATTGAGTAGAAGCACCCTTTTTAGCTAGTACAGCCATGAGTCTTCTTGGGAATGATGCAACAAGTTTTTCACCCCTGGGTTTGGGGATCCTCCGCCATTCTTCCTTACAGATCCTCTCCAATTCCGTCAGGTTGGATGGTGAACGTTGGTGGACAGCCATTTTCAGGTCTCTCCAGAGATGCTCAATTGGGTTTAGGTCAGGGCTCTGGCTGGGCCAGTCAAGAATGGTCACAGAGTTGTTCTGAAGCCACTCCTTTGTTATTTTAGCTGTGTGCTTAGGGTCATTGTCTTTTTGGAAGGTGAACCTTTGGCCAAGTCTGAGGTTTTCATTCAGGATATCTCTGTACTTGACCGCATTCATGTTTCCTTCAATGGCAATCAGTCGTCTTGTCCCTGCAGCTGAAAAACACCCCCATAGCATGATGCTGCCACCACCATGTTTCGCTGTTGGGATTGTATTGGGCAGGTGATGAGCAGTGCCTGGTTTACTCCACACATACCGCTTAAAATTATCACCAAAAAGGTCTATCTTTGTCTCATCAGACCAGAGAATCTTATTTCTCATAGTTTGGGAGTCCTTCATGTGTGTTTAGGAAACTCTATTCGGGCTTTCATATGTCTTGCACTGAGGAGAGGCTTCCGTCGGGCCACTCTGCCATAAAGGCCCAACTGGTGGAGGGCTGCAGTGATAGTTGACTTTGTGGAACTTTCTCCCATCTCAATACTGCATCTCTGGAGCTCAGCCACAGTGATCTTGGGGTTCTTCTTTACCTCTCTCACCAAGGTTCTTCTCCCACGATTGCTCAGTTTGGCTGGACGGCCAGGTCTAGAAAGACTTCTGGTGGTCCCAAACTTCTTCCATTTAAGGATAAGGCCATGTGCACACGTTCAGGATTGTTAGCGTTTTTTTCGCGTTTTTTCGCTATAAAAACGTGATAAAAACGCGAAAAAAAACGCTTACATAAGCCTCCTATTATTTACAGGGTATTCCGCATTTTTGGTGCAAATGTTGCGACTTTTTCCGCGAAAAAATCGCATAGCGGAAAAAAAAGCAACATGTTCATTAAAAATGCGGAATTGCAGGGATTCCGCACACCTAGGGGTCCATTGATCTGCTTACTTCCCGCACGGGGCTGTGCACACCATGCGGGAAGTAAGCAGATTATATGCGGTTGGTACCCAGGGTGGAGGAGAGGAGACTCTCCTCCACGCACTGGGCACCATATAAGTGGTCAAAAAATAAGAAATAAAATAATAAACAGTCCTATACTCACCCTCGATGTCTTGCCGCCTCCTCGCACGCTGCCGTTCGGTTTCTGTACCTGGTGTGCGCTGAAGGACCTCGCCGAATGACGTCACTGTCCTGTGATTGGTCGTGAGCGGTCATGTGACCGCTCACGTGACCGTGACGTCACGGGAGGTCCTGTGCGCACAGACCAGCTATACGGAACGGACGCCGGTGAGATGTCTGGGTGAGTATAAGCATTTTTTTATTTTTTTTATTATTTTTAAACATTCTATCTTTTACTATAGATGCTGCATAGGCAGCATCTATAGTAAAAAGTTGGTCACACTTGTCAAACGCTATGTTTGACAAGTGTGACCAACCTGTCAGTCAGTTTTCCAAGCGATGCTACAGATCGCAGGGAAAACTTTAGCATTCTGCAAGCTAATTACGCTTGCAGAATGCTAAAAAAACGCGAAAAAAACGGAAAAAAAACGCAAAAAAAAAAATGCGGATTTCTTGCAGAAAATTTCCGGTTTTCTTCAGGAATTTTCTGCAAGAAATCCGCAACGTGTGCACATACCCTTATGGAGGCCGCTGTGCTCTTAGGAACCTTGAGTACTGCAGACATTCTGTTGTAACCTTGGCCAGATCTGTGCCTTGCCACAATTCTGTCTCTGAGCTCCTTGGCCAGTGTTTATTTATTTGCTGCAGGGAATTTGCTCATTTATTTTTATTCTAGGTTCTATCTTTGTCATGCTGCACCTCAATGGGGCAGGTACTGCTGTGCTGGGGGAAAAAATGGTCAGAGGGATGGAGGAGCTGTTCAGCTATTGTGCAAATAAGGGATAGCGTAGACATAGAATGAGACAGTAGGGGTCAGTGAGGATTTATAGGGATCTGAGACATGCAAGGAAAGTAGGGAGGTGATCAGGGGTAATAAATGTGCTAATAGGATTACATGTCTGCTGGTGAATGCAAGAAGTCTTGTGAACAAAATGAATGAATTACGTAAACCTGGCTGGACGAGATCCATGACTGGGTGACAAACATGGAGGGTTACACTACATTCAGAGAGGACAAGAAAGATGAAAAAGGGGGAGGGGTGTGTGTTTTAATTTACATCCCATAGACCTTAAACATCCGAACGATCACGTTCCTACTCTGCAGTGATGGTCTACATGCAAATGTGTAGCTGTGGTAGCAGAGATATAAAGAGAAGACACGGTTTATTACTGCCTGTGTATTCTCCATAGCTGTAGACACAGCACTAAAAAAGCACCGTGTACACAGTAGTGTGAAGTGATGACGGCACAGTGGTCATATGGTCACTGTAGATAGCTAAAGAGGGAGCAGGAGTTTCTGGGTCATAGGAGACGCAGGAAGGAGGCTGTGCTTCACTTGTAACTTGGACTAATATACCAGTTGAAGTTACAGGGGAAATATGATGAAAGTAAAAAAATATAAATATTGAAATGCCCCCTCCACACTCCTCCAATGTCTTTTAGGACCTTATGGAGGGCGCAACATGTAAAATTAATGAAAAATACATTTAAAAAATTGTTAATAATAAATCCATATTTATTTATTTCATTCTCTCTTTTTATGTCTTTCAGGTTCCCATTTCTGGACTACTTCAGATTCCCAGGACTACTTTGGATCTTCATTCTTTAAAAAAAATGTTTTAATTAAATTGATGAGTGAGGTGGGGGGAGTGTCTGCATGAGATTTTTTAAACTGAAAAATGCAGCAAATATTCCAAAAGTGAATATGCAACGGAAAATCACCCTCATTTTTGTTACATGGGAATGAATGGTAAGGCCACATAACGTAAACACTGCACGTTGTTCTGTGGAGAAGGTCCTCTGTAATTAACCATCCCCGCCAGTGGATGTGATCTCATGAACACTCCTGCCCAGCTCGAAAAAACACAACTAACATAGTAACATAGTTAGTAAGGCCGAAAAAAGACATTTGTCCATCCAGTTCAGCCTATATTCCTATATTCCATCATAATAAATCCCCTGATCTACATCCTTCTACAGAACCTAATAATTGTATGATACAATATTGTTCTGCTCCAGGAAGACATCCAGGCCTCTCTTGAACCCCTCGACTGAGTTCGCCATCACCACCTCCTCAGGCAAGCAATTCCAGATTCTCACTGCCCTAACAGTAAAGAATCCTCTTCTATGTTGGTGGAAAAACCTTCTCTCCTCCAGACGCAAAGAATGCCCCCTTGTGCCCGTCACCTTCCTTGGTATAAACAGATCCTCAGCGAGATATTTGTATTGTCCCCTTATATACTTATACATGGTTATTAGCTCGCCCCTCAGTCGTCTTTTTTCTAGACTAAATAATCCTAATTTCGCTAATCTATCTGGGTATTGTAGTTCTCCCATCCCCTTTATTAACTTTGTTGCCCTCCTTTGTACTCTCTCTAGTTCCATTATATCCTTCCTGAGCACCGGTGCCCAAAACTGGACACAGTACTCCATGTGCGGTCTAACTAGGGATTTGTACAGAGGCAGTATAATGCTCTCATCATGTGTATCCAGACCTCTTTTAATGCACCCCATGATCCTGTTTGCCTTGGCAGCTGCTGCCTGGCACTGGCTGCTCCAGGTAAGTTTATCATTAACTAGGATCCCCAAGTCCTTCTCCCTGTCAGATTTACCCAGTGGTTTCCCGTTCAGTGTGTAATGGTGATATTGATTCCTTCTTCCCATGTGTATAACCTTACATTTATCATTGTTAAACCTCATCTGCCACCTTTCAGCCCAAGTTTCCAACTTATCCAGATCCATCTGTAGCAGAATACTATCTTCTCTTGTATTAACTGCTTTACATAGTTTTGTATCATCTGCAAATATCAATATTTTACTGTGTAAACCTTCTACCAGATCATTAATGAATATGTTGAAGAGAACAGGTCCCAATACCGACCCCTGCGGTACCCCACTGGTCACAGCGACCCAGTTAGAGACTATACCATTTATAACCACCCTCTGCTTTCTATCACTAAGCCAGTTACTAACCCATTTACACACATTTTCCCCCAGACCAAGCATTCTCATTTTGTGTACCAACCTCTTGTGCGGCACGGTATCAAACGCTTTGGAAAAATCGAGATATACCACGTCCAATGACTCACCGTGGTCCAGCCTATAGCTTACCTCTTCATAAAAACTGATTAGATTGGTTTGACATGAGCGATTTCTCATAAACCCATGCTGATATGGAGTTAAACAGTTATTCTCATTGAGATAATCCAGAATAACATCCTTCAGAAACCCTTCAAATATTTTACCAACAGTAGAGGTTAGACTTACTGACCTATAATTTCCAGGTTCACTTTTAGAGCCCTTTTTGAATATTGGCACCACATTTGCTATGCGCCAGTCCTGCGGAACAGACCCCGTCGCTATAGAGTCCCTAAAAATAAGAAATAATGGTTTATCTATTACATTACTTAGTTCTCTTAGTACTCGTGGGTGTATGCCATCCGGACCCGGAGATTTATCTATTTTAATCTTATTTAGCCGGTTTCGCACCTCTTCTTGGGTTAGATTGGTGACCCTTAATATAGGGTTTTCATTGTTTCTTGGGATTTCACCTAGCATTTCATTTTCCACCGTGAATACCGTGGAGAAGAAGGTGTTTAATATGTTAGCCTTTTCCACGTCATCTACAACCATTCTTTCCTCACTATTTTTTAAGGGGCCTACATTTTCAGTTTTTATTCTTTTACTATTGATGTAGTTGAAGAACAGTTTGGGATTAGTTTTACTCTCCTTAGCAATGTGCTTCTCTGTTTCCTTTTTGGCAGCTTTAATTAGTTTTTTAGATAAAGTATTTTTCTCCCTATAGTTTTTTAGAGCTTCAATGGTGCCATCCTGCTTTAGTAGTGCAAATGCTTTCTTTTTACTGTTAATTGCCTGTCTTACTTCTTTGTTTAGCCACATTGGGTTTTTCCTATTTCTAGTCCTTTTATTCCCACAAGGTATAAACCGCTTACAGTGCCTATTTAGGATGTTCTTAAACATTTTCCATTTATTATCTGTATTCTTATTTCTGAGGATATTGTCCCAGTCTACCAGATTAAGGGCATCTCTAAGCTGGTCAAACTTTGCCTTCCTAAAGTTCAGCGTTTTTGTGACTCCCTGACAAGTCCCCCTAGTGAAAGACAGGTGAAACTGTACAATATTGTGGTCGCTATTTCCTAGATGCCCGACCACCTGCAGATTTGTTATTCTGTCAGGTCTATTAGATAGTATTAGGTCTAAAAGTGCTGCTCCTCTGGTTGGATTCTGCACCAATTGTGAAAGATAATTTTTCTTGGTTATTAGCAGAAACCTGTTGCCTTTATGGGTTTCACAGGTTTCTGTTTCCCAGTTAATATCCGGGTAGTTAAAGTCCCCCATAACCAGGACCTCATTATGGGTTGCAGCTTCATCTATCTGCTTTAGAAGTAGACTTTCCATGATTTCTGTTATATTTGGGGGTTTGTAACAGACCTGTTGTGAATTTATCTTTTTGGCTCCCTCTAGTGGTTACTAGTGATTTGACTCTGGGTATGTCTGCCATCCCTTGTATACTCACCTGGGTCGTTAGGTCAGGGGTGTTGCTATATAAGCTCCCTGGACCTTCAGTTCAATGCCTGGCAACGTTGATATCAGAGCTAATCTGTAGTGCTCTTGTCTACTGATCCTGGTTCCTGCTTGATTAAGCTAAGTCTGCTTTCTTGCTTTTTGCTATTTGTTTTTGTTTGCATTTTTGTCCAGCTTGTATATAATCTGTTTCCTGACCTTGCTGGAAGCTCTAGGGTGGCTGGTGTTCTCCCCCCGGGCCGTTAGACGGTTCGGGGGTTCTTGAATCTCCAGCGTGGATTTTGATAGGGTTTTTGTTGACCATATAAGTTATCTTACTACATTCTGCTATTAGTAAGTGGGCCTCTCTTTGCTAAAATCTAGTTCATCTCTGTGTTTGTCATTTCCTCTTACCTCACCGTTATTATTTGTGGGGGGCTTGTATCCTACTTTTGGGGTCTTTTCTCTGGAGGCAAGAGAGGTCTTTGTTTTCCTCTTCTAGGGGTAGTTAGCTCTCCGGCTGGCGCGAGACATCTAGCGACCAACGTAGGCATGTTCCCCGGCTACTTCTAGTGTTGGCGTTAGGAGTAGATATATGGTCAACCCAGTTACCACTGCCCTATGAGCTCGATTTTTGTGCTTCGCAGACTTGCTGATATCTCTGAGACCCTCGCCATTGGGGTCATAACAGTTTGCCAGGCCAGTATTAAATGTTAAATGCATTGCAGAAGCGGGATTATAAGAAAGAAAGTTCTGAGTTTTTTTTTCTCTCTCTCATTTTTTTTTCTTTTCCCCTTTACCTCTGAGTGGCTTGTGTTTGCTGCAGACATGAATGTCCAGACCTTGATTACAAGTGTGGACCAGCTTGCTGCTCGTGTGCAGGGCATACAAGATTATGTTATCAGAAATCCTATGTCAGAACCTAAGATACCGATTCCTGAACCGTTTTCCGGAGACCGATTTAAATTTAGAAATTTCAGGAATAATTGTAAATTGTTTTTGTCCCTGAGACCCTGTTCATCTGGAGACTCCGCTCAGCAAGTAAAAATTGTTATTTCTTTTTTACGGGGCGACCCTCAGGATTGGGCCTTCTCGCTGGCGCCAGGAGATCCGGCATTGGCTGACATTGATGCGTTTTTTCTGGCGCTCGGTTTGCTTTATGAGGAACCCAATCTTGAGATTCAGGCAGAAAAAGCCTTGCTGGCGATGTCTCAGGGCCAGGACGAGGCTGAAGTGTATTGCCAAAAATTTCGGAAATGGTCCGTGCTGACCCAGTGGAACGAGTGTGCATTGGCTGCAAATTTTAGAAATGGCCTTTCTGAAGCCATTAAGAATGTGATGGTGGGTTTTCCCATTCCCACAGGTCTGAATGATTCTATGGCCCTGGCTATTCAAATCGACCGGCGGTTGCGGGAGCGCAAAACCGCAAATTCCCTCATGGTGTTGTCTGAACAGGCACCTGATTTAATGCAATGTGATAGAATCCTGACTAGAAATGAGCGGAAAATTCATAGACGCCAGAATGGCTTGTGTTATTACTGTGGTGATTCTACACATGTTATCTCAGCATGCTCTAAACGTCTTACTAAGGTTGTTAGTCCGGTCGCCATTGGTAATTTGCAACCTAAATTTATTCTATCTGTAACTTTGATTTGCTCACTGTCATCGTATCCTGTCATGGCGTTTGTGGACTCAGGTGCTGCCCTGAGCCTTATGGATCTGTCATTTGCCAAGCGCTGCGGATTTGTTCTTGAGCCATTGGAAAATCCTATCCCTCTTAGGGGTATTGATTCTATGCCATTGGCAAAAAATAAACCGCAGTTTTGGACACAGGTTACCATGTGCATGACTCCCGAACATCGGGAGGTAATACGTTTTCTTGTTCTGCATAAAATGCATGATTTGGTTGTTTTGGGTTTGCCATGGTTACAGACCCATAATCCAGTCTTGGACTGGAAGGCTATGTCAGTGTCAAGTTGGGGCTGCCATGGAATTCATAGAGATTCCCTGCCCTTGTCTATTGCTTCTTCTACGCCTTCGGAAGTTCCGGCGTATTTGTCTGATTATCAGGATGTCTTCAGCGAGTCTAAGTCCAGTGCACTGCCTCCTCATAGGGAATGTGACTGTGCAATAGATTTGATTCCTGGCAGTAAGTTTCCTAAGGGGAGACTGTTTAATCTGTCGGTACCTGAACATACCGCGATGCGTTCATATATCAAGGAGTCTCTTGAGAAGGGGCATATCCGTCCTTCTTCTTCCCCTCTTGGTGCGGGATTCTTTTTTGTGGCCAAAAAGGACGGATCTTTGAGGCCTTGTATTGACTATCGGCTTTTAAATAAGATCACTGTCAAATTTCAGTATCCTTTGCCGCTGTTGTCAGATTTGTTTGCCCGGATTAAAGGTGCCAAGTGGTTCACCAAGATAGACCTTCGTGGTGCGTACAACCTTGTGCGCATTAGGCAGGGCGATGAATGGAAAACCGCATTCAATACGCCCGAAGGTCATTTTGAGTACTTGGTGATGCCATTTGGGCTCTCTAATGCACCTTCAGTTTTTCAGTCCTTCATGCATGACATTTTCCGGAAGTATCTGGATAAATTTTTGATTGTTTATCTGGATGATATTCTGGTTTTTTCTGATGATTGGGACTCGCATGTGGAGCAGGTCAGGATGGTTTTTGAGATTCTGCGTGAAAATTCTTTGTTTGTAAAAGGCTCAAAGTGTCTCTTTGGTGTACAGAAGGTTCCCTTTTTGGGGTTCATTTTTTCCCCTTCTGCTGTGGAGATGGATCCAGTCAAGGTCCGAGCTATTCATGATTGGACTCAACCCTCGTCAGTTAAGAGTCTTCAGAAGTTCTTGGGTTTTGCTAACTTCTACCGTCGTTTTATCGCAAATTTCTCTAGCGTTGTTAAACCGCTGACGGATATGACCAAGAAAGGCTCTGATGTAGCTAACTGGGCTCCTGCTGCCGTGGAGGCTTTCCAGGAGTTGAAACGCCGGTTTACTTCGGCGCCTGTTTTGTGCCAGCCTGACGTCTCACTTCCCTTTCAGGTTGAGGTGGATGCTTCGGAGATTGGGGCAGGGGCCGTTTTGTCGCAGAGAGGCCCTGGTTGCTCTACTATGAGACCTTGTGCCTTTTTCTCTAGGAAGTTTTCGCCGGCAGAGCGAAATTATGATGTGGGCAATCGGGAGTTGTTGGCCATGAAGTGGGCATTTGAGGAGTGGCGTCATTGGCTCGAGGGTGCTAAGCATCGTGTGGTGGTCTTGACTGATCACAAAAATCTGATGTATCTCGAGTCTGCTAAACGCCTGAATCCTAGACAGGCCCGCTGGTCATTGTTTTTCTCCCGTTTTGACTTTGTGGTCTCGTATTTACCAGGTTCTAAGAATGTGAAGGCCGATGCTCTGTCTAGGAGCTTTGTGCCTGATGCTCCTGGAGTCGCTGAACCTGTGGGTATTCTTAAGGAAGGAGTTATCGTGTCTGCTATTTCTCCAGATCTGCGACGTGTGTTACAGAGATTTCAGGCTGGTAGGCCTGACTCTTGTCCACCTGACAGATTGTTTGTGCCTGCTAGATGGACCAGCAGAGTCATTTCCAAGGTTCATTCCTCGGTGTTGGCAGGGCACCCGGGAATTTTTGGCACCAGAGATCTGGTGGCCAGGTCCTTTTGGTGGCCTTCCTTGTCAAGGGATGTGCGGTCATTTGTGCAGTCCTGTGGTACTTGTGCTCGAGCTAAGCCTTGCTGCTCTCGTGCCAGCGGGTTGCTCTTGCCCTTGCCTGTCCCGAAGAGACCTTGGACACACATCTCTATGGATTTCATTTCTGATCTTCCGGTGTCTCAGGGCATGTCTGTCATCTGGGTGATATGTGATCGTTTCTCCAAGATGGTCCATTTGGTTCCTTTGCCTAAGCTGCCCTCCTCTTCTGATCTGGTTCCTGTGTTCTTCCAGAACGTGGTTCGTTTGCACGGCATTCCTGAGAATATTGTGTCGGACAGAGGATCCCAGTTTGTTTCCAGGTTCTGGCGATCCTTTTGTGGTAGGATGGGCATTGAGTTGTCGTTTTCATCCGCTTTCCATCCCCAGACTAACGGACAAACGGAGCGAACTAATCAGACTCTGGAGGCTTATTTGAGGTGTTTTGTCTCTTCTGATCAGGATGATTGGGTGACCTTCTTGCCGTTGGCTGAATTTGCCCTTAATAATCGGGCTAGTTCCGCCACCTTGGTTTCGCCATTTTTCTGCAACTTTGGTTTCCATCCTCGTTTTTCCTCGGGACATGTGGAGCCTTCTGACTGTCCTGGGGTGGATTCCGTGGTGGATAGGTTGCAGCGGATCTGGAGTCATGTGGTGGACAACTTGAAGTTGTCACAGGAGAAGGCTCAGCGTTTTGCCAACCGCCGCCGCGGTGTGGGTCCCCGACTTCGCGTTGGGGATTTGGTATGGCTGTCTTCTCGATTTGTTCCTATGAAGGTCTCCTCTCCCAAATTTAAGCCTCGCTTCATTGGTCCTTACAAGATATTGGAAATCATTAATCCTGTATCCTTTCGCCTGGATCTTCCGGTGTCGTTTGCCATCCACAACGTATTTCATAGGTCCTTGTTGCGGCGGTACGTTGTGCCTGTGGTTCCTTCTGCTGAGCCTCCTGCTCCGGTGTTGGTTGAGGGCGAGTTGGAGTACGTGGTGGAGAAGATCTTAGATTCTCATCTCTCCAGGCGGAGGCTTCAGTACCTGGTCAAGTGGAAGGGCTATGGTCAGGAGGATAATTCCTGGGTGGTCGCCTCTGATGTGCATGCGGCCGATTTGGTTCGTGCCTTTCACACCGCTCATCCTGATCGCCCTGGTGGTCTTGGTGAGGGTTCGGTGACCCCTCACTAAGGGGGGGTACTGTTGTGAATTTATCTTTTTGGCTCCCTCTAGTGGTTACTAGTGATTTGACTCTGGGTATGTCTGCCATCCCTTGTATGCTCACCTGGGTCGTTAGGTCAGGGGTGTTGCTATATAAGCTCCCTGGACCTTCAGTTCAATGCCTGGCAACGTTGATATCAGAGCTAATCTGTAGTGCTCTTGTCTACTGATCCTGGTTCCTGCTTGATTAAGCTAAGTCTGCTTTCTTGCTTTTTGCTATTTGTTTTTGTTTGCATTTTTGTCCAGCTTGTATATAATCTGTTTCCTGACCTTGCTGGAAGCTCTAGGGTGGCTGGTGTTCTCCCCCCGGGCCGTTAGACGGTTCGGGGGTTCTTGAATCTCCAGCGTGGATTTTGATAGGGTTTTTGTTGACCATATAAGTTATCTTACTACATTCTGCTATTAGTAAGTGGGCCTCTCTTTGCTAAAATCTAGTTCATCTCTGTGTTTGTCATTTCCTCTTACCTCACCGTTATTATTTGTGGGGGGCTTGTATCCTACTTTTGGGGTCTTTTCTCTGGAGGCAAGAGAGGTCTTTGTTTTCCTCTTCTAGGGGTAGTTAGCTCTCCGGCTGGCGCGAGACATCTAGCGACCAACGTAGGCATGTTCCCCGGCTACTTCTAGTGTTGGCGTTAGGAGTAGATATATGGTCAACCCAGTTACCACTGCCCTATGAGCTCAATTTTTGTGCTTCGCAGACTTGCTGATATCTCTGAGACCCTCGCCATTGGGGTCATAACACAGACCCCAATGAGAATTTTGTTACCATTTTTCCCTCCATGAATTTCGACCCATATGGACTCGACATCCTCATTACCTTCGCTAATATCCTCCCTTAAAGTGGACTTTAGACAAGACTTTACATAGAGACAAACCCCTCCTCCTCTCCAATTTTTACGATCCTTTCTAAACAGACTGTAACCCTGTAAGTTAACTGCCCATAGCTTTCATCTAACCATGTCTCGGTTATTCTCACTATGTCAAAGTTACCTGTAGATATTTCTGCTTCTAGTTCTTCCATCTTGTTTGTCAGGCTTCTGGCGTTTGCGAGCATGCAGTTTAGAGGATTTTGTTTTGTTCCAATCTCCTCGCTGTGGATTGTTTTAGAAATGTTCTTACCTCCCTTCTGAGTATGTTTTCCTGGGTCTTCTTTGTTCCAGTGTAATGTTTTTCTTCCCGTCCCCTCTTCTTCTAGTTTAACGCCCTCCTGATGAGTGTAGCGAGTCTTCTGGCGAATGTGTGTTTCCCAGGTTTGTTGAGGTGTAGTCCATCTCTGGCGAGGAGTCCATCGTACAAGTAATTCACACCGTGTGTTGTGAGGCACAAATTTCTTCTCTGTAAAGTATTAAAAATACTGAATCAAATCTGCACCAAAAATGCATCAAAAAGAGGCATAAAAACCTCAATATTCATAGCAAATGGCTACATTGTTTTTGTGCGGACACCTGCGGAAAAACAGCAGTGAGAAGACTCCTTCACAACCATGGAGACGAGTCCTCAGATGCTACAAGTGGCTCTTCGGGAATCTCTGCTTCACATGTTTTATTACGACTCGGTAATTCTATTACTAGAAACTCTAAGCAGATGTCACATGGGAAAATCACAGAATGTTCTATGGAAAAATTACTGGATGTTCATCCAAAATGAAATCCACGCTGCTGATTTAATTCTTGTTACATATACAGTATTGTGGTAATGTGGAGGACACAGGGGACACGTGGTGTCTTGAAGTGTGGACTCTCACAGACCGCATGATATGTTCTGTGATGGCATCACATTTCTGTACAAACTGTCACGTCCCAAAACGCTATTAATTTGCAAGTATGGGGTTAATCTGCAGGTTAATACTGTTCTAGATCTGCTCTGAGAGCCTGGCTACAGGGAGGAAATGGACTTTGCAGTTCTGAGCAGCCTCCAGCTTTCAGTCATAGAGGCGCGACTTCAGTCACCGCTCAGTACATAGTGAGCACCGGCTGTGTCCCGCCCCGGCACTGACTGACAGCCGGCTCTAAGGGCGCAGACTGACGGCCGTATAACTCATTGCATTGCACAGACTGGCCGGCGGCTCTCCAGACCATAGCATGATAGGATGTATTTCTATGCAGCCGTCAAGTCCAGGTCAGGAGAGCCGATGGTTAGTCCAGGATTTCCATCCTCGCACGAGATATGTGACCATCTGTCTGCAGCCATATACTGCGCTCCAATGGTGATCTGGCTGTCAGTTGGTGCCAAGGTGCGGTCACAGCTGCCACTCATGGTATACTGAGCAGTCACTGAAGCCGCACCTCTATGACTAAAAGCCGGAGGCTGCAGGGAAGAATAAAGTTCATTTCCTCCTGGCAGTAGGACTCTCAGTGCTGGTGCCAATCAGTTCCAGAAGCTATTAACCTGCATATTAACCCCATATCTGCAGGCTGATAGCGGTTGGAACATGACAGATTCCCTTTAAGTAAAAATAAAAGTGAATATGTGATAAAAATAATGGGTGATTGGGCCTTTCTGTTCTTCAAGGGAGGGAATGGTCAGGACTTTGTCAGCAGACATGTCACTTTTTCATTACAGGGTTTCTCTGGTGACTATGAGGATAAGTGATAACTTATTGATCATGGGGGTTCAAAGGCTACAACCCCCACAAATTGGAATGGCAAGGCATATTCAACCACCACCTCATTCAATTGCTATAGGGCTGGAGAGTGCTGCACTTGGGTTTTTCTGTTCATCCCATAGAGATTTTTTTCTGGTCACCCCATAGTGTTGTAGGGGTAGAGACCCTGATTCCAACTATGTGTCACTTACTGGGCTGCTTGCTGCAATTCCGATAAAATCACACTTTTATCTGCTGCAGATCTAGCAGTTTTCTGAATGGCATTACCACACCCACCCACCGATTGGTAGGTTACTGGGTACACTGTGCATAGGTGGAGCACCCCCAAGGGCTAGGGGTACTCGGTACCGGGTCCTTCGGTTCACAGGGGGATGTCACGGTGGCTGACCCGGTCCGTAGCCCTAGGGACGTCCGTGTAAAAGGGGGGAAAGGTCTTTAAAGGGGAAGTGTTCGTGACACCACCTGTGGTATTCGGTCAGGGTGACCGACGCTGCTTTAAGGGGTCCGCTCGGGTGATGTTATGGCAGCTAGATGGTATACCTTCCCACAGGTGAAGTGTAACCCCAGGGCTTCCCAGTGTGTAGATGGTGGATTTTGAGAGGCGCGGTGAAGAACGAGGACACATTCAAATTATTCAAAGCTCATGAATATGGAGGACTACCAGGCAGCAGGTTTATGTGTTATGATCTTCCGCTGATAAAATTATGATTTTATAAAAACAACAGCAAGCATCCCAGTAAGTGACACATCAATGGAATCAGGGTCTGTGTCTCTACACCATGCTGCTCTTATATTAGGTGGAAAAAAACTCGTGACAAATTCCCTTTAAGGATGTAAAGAACTAGTCCTGAAGAATGGCTAAGCTCCACTATTAGGAGAGAGCCTTAGAGGAGCCTGTGTGGTGGAAGAGGTGGTGCAGCTCCAGTGTGCAGTCCCAAGTAATGCATGTCAGAGCTGGGGTGCCGAGAGACACACATGGGTAAGAGGACTGACCAGAGAGGCGCACATAGGCGAGAGGATTGTGCAGAGAGATGTACATGGGCGAGAGGACGTACAGAGTTGCACACATGGGCGAGAGGACTGTACAGAGAGATGCCTGGATTCCAGTCCTATACAAGTAGTCGCTGTAAGCAGAGAACTGATTTGTGCAGAACAGGGGTCACTATACTTTTTACAGAAGGATAAAATAATTGCATTTTGGAGGACTATTTTTAGCCTAGAACGATAACATAGTTTGCAGAAACCCAGACATATACGACATAGACATACCTAGTGGCATTGCATAGTAGATACAACTTTATTTCTCTCAAAATCTGCCCAAGAAAGGTGATAAATGTCTGCTGGATGTGTGTCTGCAGATGTGTGTGTTCTGGATGTGTGTCTGCGGGGTGTGTGTCTGCGGGGTGTGTGTCTGCTGGATGTGTGTCTGCGGGATGTGTGTCTGCGGGATGTGTGTCTGCTGGATGTGTGTCTGCTGGATGTGTGTCTGCGGGGTGTGTGTCTGCTGGATGTGTGTCTGCGGGATGTGTGTCTGCGGGGTGTGTGTCTGCTGGATGTGTGTCTGCGTGATGTCTGTCTGCTGGATGTGTGTCTGCGGAATGTGTTTCTGTTGGATGTGTGTCTGCGGGATGTGTGTCTGCGGGATGTGTGTCTGCTGGATGTGTGTCTGCTGGATGTGTGTCTGCGGGGTGTGTGTCTGCTGGATGTGTGTCTGCGGGATGTGTGTCTGCGGGATGTGTGTCTGCTGGATGTGTGTCTGCTGGATGTGTGTCTGCGGGGTGTGTGTCTGCTGGATGTGTGTCTGCGGGATGTGTGTCTGCGGGATGTGTGTCTGCTGGATGTGTGTCTGCTGGATGTGTGTCTGCGGGATGTGTGTCTGCTGGATGTGTGTCTGCGGGATGTGTGTCTGCGGGATGTGTGTCTGCTGGATGTGTGTCTGCTGGATGTGTGTCTGCGGGGTGTGTGTCTGCTGGATGTGTGTCTGCGGGATGTCTGTCTGCTGGATGTGTGTCTGCGGAATGTGTTTCTGTTGGATGTGTGTGTGCCGGATGTGTGTCTGTTGGATGTGTGTCTGTGGGATGTGTCTGCTGGATGTGTGTCTGCTGGATGTGTGTCTGCTGGATGTGTGTCTGCTGGATGTATGTCTGTTGGATGTGTGTCTGTTGGATGTGTGTCTGTTGGATGTGTGTCTGCAGGATGTATGTTTGCTGGATGTGTGTCTGCGGGATGTGTGTCTGCAGGTTGTGTGTGCTCTGGATGTGTGTCTGCGGGATGTGTATCTGCGGGATGTGTGTCTGCGGGATGTGTGTCTGCTGGATTTGTGTCTGCTGGATGTGTGTCTGCGGGATGTGTGTCTGCGGTATGTATGTCTGTTGGATGTGTGTCTGTGGGACGTGTGTCTGCGGGATGTGTGTCTGCAGGTTGTGTGTGCTCTGGATGTGTGTCTGCGGGATGTGTGTCTGCGGGATGTGTGTCTGCGGGATGTGTGTCTGCTGGATTTGTGTCTGCTGGATGTGTGTCTGCGGTATGTATGTCTGTTGGATGTGTGTCTGCGGGATGTGTGTCTGTGGGATGTGTGTCTGCAGGATGTGTGTTTGCTGGATGTGTGTCTGCGGGATGTGTGTCTGCTGGATGTGTGTCTGCGGTATCAGTAAACATAAGAGTACCATTAGGATGGGTCTTACTGAATTACCGTTCCCTAAACATTTTGTGGAGAGTAAGCATTCGGTAAACCAATTAAGGTTTAGAGTCATAGACATTGTTCCAACCCTAAGGAGAGGTGGGGACAGATTGCAGATACTTAAGAGGAAAGAGATGAGATGGATTTATACCCTGGGGTCTTTACAACCCAGAGGTTTAAATATAGACTTTAATCTGCAGACATGTACCCCCTAATGGTATTATTTCTCTTCTAGGGAAAATGTCGTCATTGGCTATTATGTTGTTTTTAACACACTGAGTTTTTTACGTGTTTTTTATCATTAATGTTTTTTGTTTTGTTTAATATAGGTAATTTATGTGACAGTCGGTGGATGGATGGATTGTGATATTCCAAGAGTTGGATTATGATCAGAATTAATACAATGAGTTCATGATACATGGATATGTTATGTTAATCTCTTATATTGCTAGCCGACTGTCTCCCGACTGCCTCATTATGTTTGTTATTTTTATTTTTAGTTTGTTGTTATTAAGATATAATGTGGCTCTGTTGCTGTATAAAGTCTTGTGTTAAAAAGGTTTTCTTTAGGTTTTGTCTTATTATACCTTATTGGGATAAATGTCCTTATTGTTTATTGGCGTCACCCGGGTAACCAGCTGGAGCCGCGATCACATAGGACCTCTGGTGTGTGACGTGTGTACGCGTCGGCGCTGGGCGTGGCCTCACTGCGATCATGTGATGGGGGCGCGTCTGGCGTGCGGCGCTCCTGCGCTCGTACACTGTGTTCTCCTTGAGGATCAGCGACTCGGCGGTGATACCGGGATGGGGACGCATGATGATGATGCAGGTATATCCGATGGGAGGGGATTCCGGATTGGCTACAGGGATTGTGCCATAATACATGGAATGTACGGATAGGATGTCTTCCTTTTTGGCGCCGTTACTCCTTATTGAGCCTGGTTGGTAAATAAGATCCCGACAGGATTGTACCTATTGGTTGAAGATCTCCATGGAAACGATGATGCATTGAGTGGATTTGCTGAACGTAAGATAAACAAAACACAGATTTTGCATTTATATATGGATTATTGGGTTTATTTATATGGTGGATATATTAACATTGGTGATTGATAAATATACGCACTTCTGATGTCTGTTATGTGTTATATTTCTGTAAATATTTTAATATGGGCTGTGACTTGATGGTGATTGGTGCCCTGCGTGGTGTCCACACTATTTAAGCCAGCCCTTTGTAATGTTTTGTATGCTTGAAAAAGACCAAATTGTGGTCGAAATGTTGCTTCATTATGGCTGAATAAATACCTCTTTTTGATACTAATACACCTGGTTGGAGCACTGTTCATCTACTTTTGGACTGTCTGCTGGATGTTTGTCTGCTGGATGTGTGTCTGCAGGATGTGTGTCTGTGGGATGTGTGTCTGCGGGACGTGTGTGTGCGGGGATGTGTGTGTGCTGTATGTGTGTCTGCAGGATGTGTGTCTGCGGGATGTGTGTCTGCAGGATGTGTGTCTGCGGGATGTGTGTCTACTGGATGTGTGTCTGCGGGATGTGTGTGTGCTGTGTGTGTGTGTCTGCGGGATGTGTGCTTGCGGGATGTGTGTCTGCTGGATGTGTGTCTGTGGGATGTGTGTCTGCGGGATGTGTGTGTGCTGGATGTGTGTCTGCTGGATGTGTGTCTGTAGGATGTGCGTCTGTGGGATGTGCGTCTGCGGGATGTGCGTCTGCGGGATGTGCGCCTGCGGGATGTGAGTCTGCTGGATGTGCGTCTGCTGGATGTGCATCTGCTGGATGTGTGTCTGCGGGATGTGTGTCTGCGGGATGTGTGTCTGCGGAATGTGTGTCTGCTGGATGTGTGTCTGCGGGATGTGTGTCTGCGGGATGTGTGTCTGCGGGATGTGTGTGTGCGGGATGTGTGTCTGCAGGATGTGTGTCTCCGGGATGTGTGTGTGCTGTATGTGTGTCTGCTGGATGTGTGTCTGGGGGATGTGCGTCTGAAGGATGTGTGTCAGCGGGATGTGTGTGAGCTGTGTGTGTGTCTGCGGGATGTGTGCTTGCGGGATGTGTGTGTGCTGTATGTGTGTCTGCTGGATGTGTGTCTGCGGGATGTGTGTCTGCAGGTTGTGTGTCTGCGGGATGTGTGTGTGCTGTGTGTGTCTGCGGGATGTGTGCTTGCAGGATGTGTGTCTGCTGGATGTGTGTCTGCAGGATGTGTGTCTGCAGTATGTGTGTCTGCGGGATGTGTGTTTGCTGTATGTGTGTCTGCTGGATGTGTGTCTGCGGGATGTGTGTCTGCAGGATGTGTGTCTGCGGGATGTGTGTTTGCTGTATGTGTGTCTGCTGGATGTGCGTCTGCGGGATGTGCGTCTGCGGGATGTGCGTCTGCGGGATGTGCGTCTGCAGGATGTGCGTCTGCAGGATGTGTGTTTGCTGTATGTGTGTCTGCTGGATGTGTGTCTGCGGGATGTGTGTCTGCAGGATGTGTGTCTGCGGGATGTGTGTCTGCGGGATGTGTGTGTGCTGGATGTGTGTCTGCTGGATGTGTGTCTGTAGGATGTGCGTCTGTGGGATGTGCGTCTGCGGGATGTGCGTCTGCGGGATGTGCGCCTGCGGGATGTGAGTCTGCTGGATGTGCGTCTGCTGGATGTGCATCTGCTGGATGTGTGTCTGCGGGATGTGTGTCTGCGGGATGTGTGTCTGCGGAATGTGTGTCTGCTGCATGTGTGTCTGCGGGATGTGTGTCTGCGGGATGTGTGTCTGCGGGATGTGTGTGTGCGGGATGTGTGTCTGCAGGATGTGTGTCTCCGGGATGTGTGTGTGCTGTATGTGTGTCTGCTGGATGTGTGTCTGGGGGATGTGCGTCTGCAGGATGTGTGTCAGCGGGATGTGTGTGAGCTGTGTGTGTGTCTGCGGGATGTGTGCTTGCGGGATGTGTGTGTGCTGTATGTGTGTCTGCTGGATGTGTGTCTGCGGGATGTGTGTCTGCAGGTTGTGTGTCTGCGGGATGTGTGTGTGCTGTGTGTGTCTGCGGGATGTGTGCTTGCGGGATGTGTGTCTGCTGGATGTGTGTCTGCAGGATGTGTGTCTGCAGTATGTGTGTCTGCGGGATGTGTGTTTGCTGTATGTGTGTCTGCTGGATGTGTGTCTGCGGGATGTGTGTCTGCAGGATGTGTGTCTGCGGGATGTGTGTTTGCTGTATGTGTGTCTGCTGGATGTGCGTCTGCGGGATGTGCGTCTGCGGGATGTGCGTCTGCGGGATGTGCGTCTGCAGGATGTGCGTCTGCAGGATGTGTGTTTGCTGTATGTGTGTCTGCTGGATGTGTGTCTGCGGGATGTGTGTCTGCAGGATGTGTGTCTGCGGGATGTGTGTCTGCAGGATGTGTGTCTGCGGGATGTGTGTTTGCTGTATGTGTGTCTGCTGGATGTGTGTCTGCGGGATGTGTGTCTGCGGGATGTGTGTCTGCGGGATGTGTGTGTGCTGTATGTGCATCTGCTGGATGTGCGTCTGCGGGATGTGCGTCTGCGGGATGTGCGTCTGCGGGATGTGTGTCTGCGGGATGTGTGTCTGCGGGATGTGTGTTTGCTGGATGTGTGTCTGCAGGATGTGTGTGTGCGGGATATGTGTCTGCTGTATGTGTGTCTGCGAGATGTGTGTCTTCTGAATGTGTGGCTGCTGGATGTTTGAATGCGGTATGTGTGTCTGCTGGATTTGTGTCTGCTAGATGTGTGTGTGCTTTATGTGTGTCTGCTGGATGTGTGTCTGTCTGCTGTGACAGATTGCAGCAATCAGTCCTGCTTATCCTGTCCTGCAGATGGGTGACATGTAATTAGTGGCACAAGTTCAACACATTTAAAGGGGTGGTCCCCTGTTGTAAACACTAGAAGGCATGCATAAGTAATAAAGCACACCGGCATTACTGCAATCTCTGCTTATCACCAACCCCATGTTGCCCGTATTCATGTTACCTCCCTGTATCATCCAGTATATTATCACCCATCACTTGGATAAACATTTTTTGAACTGATGGCTTCAAAACTAAGAACATGACCAAAATAATGAATGGAATCTAAACTTCCTCCAAGAGAAACTTCTCCTAACGATCCAGGAGCAATGTGGAGATGATGCTTTTTCCAGCATGATAGACATCAGTTGCTAGGAAAAGAGATAACTAAGTGGTTCGGTGAGCAAAACATTGAAATGTTGAGTCCATAGACAGGAAACTTCCCAGATCTCAATTTCATTGGGAACCTCTGGTCAATCCTCAAAGTGGGTGAAGTAACAGAAAAATGGAAATTTTGATAACTTCTAGCTCTGATTAGACAAGAATCGGTCATCCATCAGGATTTGGCCCAGAAGACGATATTCAGCTGCCAGGTAGAAGGGCAGAAGTCTTGAAAAATAAGGGACAACGCTGGAAATATTGAGGCTTTACAGAAACTTGTGTATTTCCAGATAAAAGAGTAAAAACCTATGAAATGTTCAGTAACCGGAAAAACATTTGACGATAAGATCTGGAAACACTGAGGCAGCAAAATGTGAAAATCCAGATTTGTGTGACTCTTGAAACTTTTGACCACCACGACGGTATACATGAGCACTCAGATCAGAATTTTCTCCTAAATGTGCAGAGCATCAGCAGAACAGATTGTGGATAAGTCCGCCTGACTAATTCATTAAAATTAACTCCATTTTAGTAACATCAGCTAAGCCAGTAATTTTCTGTAGTCCCTGTTTGGAGTTTAGTGGCGGTGCATGTGAGTACGCGAGTGATTTAATACATTGTGTGCGCCTGTTAGTGAGCATGACACACACGACGCCAGTGTTCATGACTCTGGCCCTAACATCCTCCGGACTGAGGCAGGCTGAGCTGTTCTGTCTGTCCCCATCTTCCTGCATGTGCACTACTGCTTAAACAGGTTAAACTATTTTGTTTTTTCTAATGAGTCTAAGAAATAACAGGCAGGGAGTTGGTAATTGTCTGGTCCCGATCTCTGCCGCCACATAGCAGTCACAGACCACTCCTGCAGGCGATTCAGCAGCTGACGTCACTTAGGCAGAGCGAGACTTCTCTTCCAGTCTGCCTTTTTCATGTGGCGTCTCTGCTGATGTGATGCCGATTTTCAGTCGGCTCGTGGCTGCCTAACTATGAGGAGCGACTGTCAATAAGCATGATAGCAGCT
Source organism: Ranitomeya variabilis (assembly GCF_051348905.1). Taxonomy (NCBI): domain Eukaryota; kingdom Metazoa; phylum Chordata; class Amphibia; order Anura; family Dendrobatidae; genus Ranitomeya; species Ranitomeya variabilis. Next base: position 188,688,608 of record NC_135233.1, read on the forward strand.
GTCATGCACCGTTGACAGAGCAGCCTGGAAGAGGAAGAGCTGCTCCATTGACGTGGAGCAGCTGAATTGCTGGCAGGAGCGGTTAAAGGGAACCTATCACCCCCCAGGTGTTTGAAACTAAAAGAGCCACCTTATGCAGCAGTAATGCTGAATTCTGACAAGGTGGCTCTTTTAGTTCTGGGTGCTGTAACTGCAGAAATAATCCGTTTTGTAATTTGTCAGAAAATACCTTTCTTCAGTCAAGGAGGCAGGCCTTTCCCCCCCTGCTGCAGACACCACACAGCCGTCACTCAAGTCTTCTTGGCGCCGGGCCACCGTATTTAAAAAATCTTAACTTTTGGCATTACATATCAGCATACCATTTATCTACCGTAGGTAAATGGATTTACTTATAGCAACAATTTATTTTATTTGTGCTGCAGGATGAGAAGATCTAACAATCTCTCCGAAACAAGAACGTAGGAAGAGCACAGCTTCAATAACGCTGGGGCTCCATGCTGACATTGGCCACGACACGTCGCGTGTCACTGCTACATCACAGTGCGATACAAGTGAATGGGGTGACGTTGCCACCCTAAAACAAGCAAGTCACAAAAATCAAATCCAGTTGCTGTACCCTGGGGGATGCAATGTGACCCCACTCACTTGTACTGCAGTGCGATGCAGCAGTGACTAGTGTTGAGCGATACCTTCCGATATTCGAAAATATCGGTATCGGATCGGATCGGCCGATATCAACAAAATATCGGATATCGCCGATACCGATACCCGATACCAATGCAAGTCAATGGGACAAACATATCGGAATTAAAATAAACCCTTTCTTTCCTTGTAGGTTAATTCTACATGAAGGAAAACAACTAAGAATAATGTAGGATGTATTGGGGGAGGTGGAGGAGACATTAAAGGCATAGAGGTTTAGCCCAATCAAATGGAATAGCAGAAATTAATTTTTTTTTAACACGTTCGGAGTTACAAAGATATTGACTATGTTAATCTTTTTTATATTTTGTCAGATATTTATGTTTCACTACTTTCATGCTCTTCACCTTCTTTTTTACTTCTCCCACACTTTCTTCTTCATCATCCTCAGCAGCAGTATCTTTTTCATCAACTTCTCCTTCACCTTATTCATCTTCTTCTTCCTCACCTTCTTCCTATTATTCTTTTTTTTTTTTAAATTCTTCATATTCTTTTTATTCAACTATTCTTCTTCTTCATATTCTTCTTCTTCATCATATTCTTATTTGTGACAGGCATTCCTGTAGTTGTTAACTATAAAAATTTGAAGATTACACCTTCCGTTCTGCCTGTCCCAAAAGATTTACAACAGGATTTGTCCGCGTTCAGTTTGGCGTGCAGCAGCAGGTTTTTTCCAAGGACACCACGAGGAGGAACGGACTCACCCCCATACACTGCTTAGTCTTCTTCTGCTTATAATTTAGATAATACCTTTTGCTCTGATTTTTAGTCATATGCTTAATGTTCTTCTGCTTTTTGTTCTGCAGCTTCTTGTTTTTCTGCTTCTTGGTCTTCAGGGTCGTCGTCTCCAGGGTCGTCGTCTCCGAGGTCCTCGTCTTCTTCGGGGTGGTCTTCAGGGTCGTCATCTCCAGGGTTGTCGTCTCCGGGGTCGTCGTCTCCGGGGTCGTCGTCTTCTTCGGGGTGGTCTTCAGGGTCGCCATCTTTAGGGTTGTCATCAGGGAGATCCAGAGTGATTAGCAAAAACCATTTCAAAAAGCTTGAACTTGGAAATGTAGCAGAAGGTACAAGAAGGCTGAGGAACTGCTGAGAACCAGCTGATGGTACTGGAACCCGGATGGCTACCCGAAGGTACAAGAGCCAATGGAACTAACGAGGATCAGCTGACGGTACTGGAACCCGGTTACTAAGCACGAGGTACCCGTGCCAGAAAGCTGACGGTAATGGAACCCAGGGGGACCTATTCAAGATTGACTTCTAAAGAACCAGCTAATGGTGCTGGAACAAAAAATTGCAAGGCCGCGAGCCGGCCGGAGTTACCGAAACCCACAGTCATACAGGGGGTGCTTGTCCTATTGGCACTACGGAACCAGCCTTCATTGCAGGCACCATAGAGTCGGCTAACCCGACTGCAACACGACAGGACAACGGATTGGTGGCAAAGTGACTTGGACACTGCCCGGAAACAGCTGGTGTGCTGGAACCAGGCTGGGCAAGAGAGAGTACCCGTGCCAAAGACACTGCCGAGAACCAGCTGGCAGTGCTGGAACCCGGATGGGTAGCAGAAGCTACAAGAGCCAATGGAACTACCGAGGGCCAGCTGACGGTACTGGAACCTGGTTACTAAGCAGGAGGTACCCATGCCAGAAAGCACTACCAAGGACCACCAGATGTTGGTGGAACTCAGATACCCAGAAGGAGATACCTAAGCCAAAGGCTCTGCCTAGATCCAGCTGACGGTACTGGAACCAGGATGGGGAGCAGAAGGTACAAGAGCCAATGGAACTATTGAGGACCAGCTGACGGTACTGGAAACCAGTTACTAAGCAGGAGGTACCCGTGCCAGAAAGCACTACCAAGGACCACCAGACATTGATGGAACTCGGATACCCAGAAGGAGGTACCTTAGCCAAAGGCTCTGCCTGGAACCAGCTGATGGTACTGGAACCAGGATGGGGAGCAGAAGGTCCAAGAGCAAAATACACTGCCGAGAACCAGCTGAGGGTACTGGAACCCGGATGGGTAGCAGAAGGTACAAGAGCCAAAGGAACTACCGAGGACCAGCTGATGGTACTGGAACCCAGTTACTAAGCAGGAGGTACAAGTGCTAGAAAGCACTACCAAGGACCAGCAGACGTTGCTGGAACTCGGATACAGAGAAGGGGGCACCAAAGCCAAAGGCTCTGCCTGGAACCAGCTGATGGTACTGGAACCAGGGGGACCTATTCAAGATTGTCTTCCAAAGAACCAGCTAATGGTACTGGAACTCAGATAGGCAGCAGAAGGTCCACTTAAACAAAAAATTGCTAGGCCGCGAGCAGGGCGGAGTTACTGAAAACCCACAGTCCTACAGGGGGAGCTTGTCCTATTGGCACTACGGAACCAGCCTTGATTGCCAGTTCCCGCAGCCCACATAAGAAGCACCTAAACTGCAGGCACCATAGAGTTGGCTAACCCGACGGCAACCCGACAGGACAACATATTGTCTTCCAAAGAACCAGCTAATGGTGCTGAAACTCAGATAGGTAGCAGAAGGTCCACATGAACAAAAAATTGCTAGGCCACGAGCCGGCCGGAGTTACCGAAAACCCACAGTCCTACAGGGGGAGCTTGTCCTATTGGCACTACGGAACCAGCCTTGATTGCCAGTTCCCGCAGCCCACATAAGAAGCACCTAAACTGCAGGCACCATAGAGTTGGCTAACCCGACGGCAACCCGACAGGACAACGTATTGTCTTCCAAAGAACCAGCTAATGGTGCTGAAACTCAGATAGGTAGCAGAAGGTCCACATGAACAAAAAATTGCTAGGCCACGAGCCGGCCGGAGTTACCGAAAACCCACAGTCCTACAGGGGGAGCTTGTCCTATTGGCACTACGGAACCAGCCTTGATTGCCAGTTCCCGCAGCCCACATAAGAAGCACCTAAACTGCAGGCACCATAGAGTTGGCTAACCCTATGGCAACTCGACAGGACAACGAATTTGGAGGCAAAGTGACCTTGACACTAATCAGAAACAGCTGGCGTGCTGAAACCAGGCTGGGCAGGAGGGAGTACCCGTGCCAAAGACACTTCTGAGCAGCAACTGGCGGTGTTGGAGCCCAGAGATTACATGAGAAACAGAGTGTAGGCTGAGGCCTAATTGGAGCAAGTTGAAAGGGAACCTTTAACCCCCCCAGGCGTTTGTAACTAAAAGAGCCACCTTGTTTTGCAGTAATGCTGCACAAGGAAAAGGTGGCTCTTTTACTTATGCTCCTTGCACACGCTGAAGTTAACAATTATAAAATGTGCCCCCTCATACCATGAAACCGTCCCTGAGTTGGGACTTTCCTTCCTAATCAGATGCAGCACAGCTGTCATTCATACCCCCTTGGCGCCATGCGCTGCCTCCTGAGCGTTGTTTGAATCTGTCCCGGAGCCTGCGCTGTTATGTTATCCCTTGGCCATGCGCTTAGGGATCAGCTGACGCCGCACAGTCTGAAGAAGGCGGAAGGAGATGAGTGAGAGGTGAAGATATGCACAGCGCATGCCCATGAATCCCAGCCCTGCAGTGTGAATAAATCAGAAGACACCGTGGGGCGGAATCTCGGGCAGCGCGGCCGCACAGGAGCAGTCAGCCTGACATTAAATGATGTCAGAAGACGGGCAGCGCTAACTGCGTAAGGCCAAGGGTTAACATAACACCGTAGGCTCCGGGACAGATTCAAACAACGCTCAGGAGGAAGCGTCGCACGGCACCAAGGGGGTATGAATAACGGCTGTGCTGCATCTGGTTGGGAAGGAAAGTCCCGGACTTTCACGGTATGAGGGGACACCTTTTATAACTGTTTAGTTCAGCGTGTGCAAGAAGCATAGCTAAAAGAGCCACCTTTTCCTTGTGAAGCCTTAGTGCTGCACAAGGTGGCTCTTTTAGTTACAAATGCCTGGGGGGGACAGGTTCCCTTTAATTTCTGTAGTAGTGTGAGTGTGGAGGTAGCAGGAGCAATTGCCGGATACACAGCTGGGGATCAGCTGACGTTACTGAACCCCACTTACACAGGAGCTAGTGTTTTTCTCTGTGCAGACGGCACTTCTGGGCAGCAACTGGCAGTGTGGGAGCCCAGGGTCAATCAGGGTGTAGGCCGAGGCCTAATTGGAGCAAGTGTAATATCTGATGTGAATGTGAAGGGAGCAGGAGCAATTGCCGGACACACAGCAGGGGAGCAGCAGACGTTACTGAACCCCACTAACACAGGAGCTAGTGTTTTTCTCTGTGCAGACGGCACTTCTGGGCAGCAACTGGCAGTGTGGGAGCCCAGGGTCAATCAGGGTGTAGGCCGAGGCCTAATTGGAGCAAGTTTAATATCTGATGTGAATGTGGAGGGAGCAGGAGCAATTGCCGGACACACAGCAAGGGAACAGCTGACATTACTGAACCCCACTAACACAGGAGCTAGTGTTTTTCTCTGTGCAGACGGCACTTCCGGGCAGCAACTGGCGATGTTGGAGCCCAGGGTCAATGCTAGAAACTGATGGCAGAAATTGCCGCACACACAGCAGGGGAGCAGCTGGCGTTACTGAACCCCAATAACACTGGAGCAGGTGTTGACTGTGCAGACAGCACTCTCAGGCAGCAACTGGTGGTGTTGCAGGAATGCAGGAGAAGCAGAGTGTAGGCCAAGGCCTAATTGGAGGAAGTTTAATATCTGTTGTAATCTTAGTGTGAAGGGAGCAGGAGCAATTGCCGGATACACAGCTGTGGAGCAGCTGGCGTTACTGAACCACAATAACAGAAGAGCAACTGTTGGCTCTGCAGACAGCACTTCCGAGCAGCAACTGGTGGTGTTGGAGCCCAGGGTCAATGCTAGAAACAGAGTGGAGAAATTGCCACACACCCAGCAGGGGAGCAGCTGACGTTACTGAACCCCAATAACATGGCAGCAAGTGTTGACTGTGCAGACAGCACTTCCGAGCAGCAACTGGCGGTGTTGGAGCCCAGGGAATCCAGGAGAAGCAGAGTGGAGGCATTGCCACACACACAGCAGGGGGTCAGCTGACGTTACTGAAACCCAATAACAGAGGAGCAACTGTTGACTGTGCAGATGGCACTTCCGAGCAGCAACTGGCGGTATTGGAGCCCAGGGAATGAAGGAGAAGCAAAGTGGAGGCATTGCCGCACACACAGCAGGGGATCAGCTGACATTACTGAACCCCAATAACAGAGGAGCAACTGTTGACTGTGCAGACAGCACTTCCGGGCAGCATCTGGCGGTGTTGGAGCCCAGGGAATGCAGGAGAAGCAGAGTGTAGGCCGAGGCCTAATTGGAGGCAGTTTAATATCTGTTGTAGTCTTAGTGTGAAGGGAGCAGGAGCAATTGCCAGATACACAGCTGGGGAGCAGCTGGCGTTACTGAACCCCAATAACAGAGGAGCAACTGTTGACTGTGCAGACAGCACTTCCGAGCAGAAACTGGCGGTGTTGGAGCACAGGGTCAATGCTAGAAACAGAGTGGAGAAATTGCCACACACACAGCAGGGGAGCAGCTGACGTTACTGAACCCCAATAACATGGCAGAAAGTGTTGACTGTGCAGACAGAACTTCTGAGCAGCAACTGGCGGTGTTGGAGCCCAGGGAATAAAGGAGAAGCAGAGTGGAGGCATTGCTGCACACACAGCAGGGGGTCATCTGACGTTACTGAAACCCAATAACAGAGGAGCAACTGTTGACTGTGCAGACAGCACTTCCGAGCAGCAACTGGCGTTGTTGGAGCCCAGGGAATGCAGGAGAAGCAGAGTGGAGGCATTGCCGCACACACAGCAGGGCATCAGCCGACGTTACTGAAACCCAAAAACAGAGGAGCAACTGTTGACTGTGCAGATGGCACTTCCGAGCAGCAACTGGCAGTGTTGGAGCCCAGGGAATGCAGGAGCAGAGTGGATGCATTGCCGGATACACAGCAGGGGATCAGCTGACGTTACTGAAACCCAATAACACTGGGTCATGTGTTGACTGTGCAGACGGCACATCTGAGCAGCAACTGGCGGTGTTGGAGCCCAGGGATTGCAGTTCAGGTGGTAGAAACATGAACACAACAGGAGACCTAGATACTGTTGCCAACCAATTATTTAATCTGGAAGAGGAGTGGCAAATTCCTGCGAGATCCAGGCCTTGTTAATTTTCAGAAAAGTAAGCCGGTCAACATTATTGGAGGATAGTCGCATGCGACGGTCTGTTAGTACACCACCTGCGGCACTAAAGACGCGTTCCGATAATACACTAGCAGCAGGGCAAGCCAGCACCTCCAATGCATACTGGCTAAGCTCTGGCCATGTATCCAGCTTAGAGACCCAAAACTTGAAGGGGGAGGAGCCGTCTGGGAGTACACTGAGAGGGCAAGACATGTAGTCTGTCACCATCTGACAGAAACGTTGCCTCCTGCTGACTGGAGCCGTCAGTGATGGTGTAGACATTTGTGGCGGGCACACAAAACTTTGCCACAGTTGGGCCATACTGGTCTTGACTCCCCCTGACGAAGGCACGCCGCCGAAACGCGCGTAGGGGCAGTGGCACCATTGTCTGAGTGTTTAGGTATAGTATTCATTACGTACATTTTCTATATCCTATCTGCTGTCTGCTATTTGCCATCATACAGTTATTATTATATTGCTTGGCGTTCTATGCAGCATATGTGTATATATACTATAGAAGATCACGATGGTAATATAGAGACAGTGACCCCTTACTATGGGAGCTTAGCCTGATTTGTATCACTTGGTACCAGGTTTGATATATTATGACTATGATAGGTTGCATGTATACTCCTTTTTGATTTGTTTATTATAAACATTCACTCAGTTTTGGTGCCACTTTAATTTTTTGGCTCATCTATATGATACACTTGTGGCTACTAGTTTTTAAAGTGCTTTTATTGGGATTGTATCCCCCGATTTTGTTTATGTTTTTTCTTCAATAAAGTTTATTATATTATCTTTGTTCTTATACGCGTTTCTTTATATGATTATATTGAGAGGGCAAGACATGTAGTCTGTCACCATCTGACAGAAACGTTGCCTCCTGCTGACTGGAGCCGTCAGTGATGGTGTAGACATTTGTGGCGGGCACACAAAACTTTGCCACAGTTGGGCCATACTGGTCTTGCCTTGTGCTGAGACACTGCTTCTGCTCCCTGTTTGTGCAGAGCTTCCTCCACTGCCTCGATGCACTGAGCTGCTTTATAAAGCACTAGCAGCACTGCTCTCAGTTGTACTGGAGAAGATGATGGAATGCACCAGTGTGTCTTGGTACTCCCGCATTTTACGCTTCCGGTTCAACGGTGTTATGAGGCTTTGTAAGTTGTCCCGGTAGCGAGGATCTAGGAGGGTGTACACCCAATAATCAGCCGTGTTGAGAATGTGGGCGATGCGGCGGTCGTTTCTCAGGCACTGGAGCATGAAATCAACCCTGTGCTGCAGACTGCCAACTGGCCAAGAAACGCTGTCCCCTGCTTGAGGCATGATCTCTGCCTGCTCTGCATCACCCACCGTCGCTCTACATACTGACTACTGGAGCATTGTGTAACTCCCTCCTCTGGACAGATATCTTCCTCCTCCATTGACTCCTCCTCATCCTCCTCACAAAGTGTCCCCTGCCTGGGCCTTTGTGAGGAACCACGTTGCGCAGACTGTCAGAAGCAGATGGCATTTGTGACTCCTCATCCTCCACCTCTTCCACAACCTCATCCCTTAGCGCTTGCAGTGTTTTTTGAAGCAGGCAGATAAGGGGGATAGTCATGTTGACAAGTGCATCATTGGCACTCGCCATCCGCGTGGAATCATCGAAGGCACGCAAAACCTGGCAGATGTCCTTCATAGTAGCCCACTCAGTGGTTGTGATGTCTGAACGGCGCGCAGTGCGACTTCTTTGCGCCTGATGCAGCTGGTACTCCATTACTGCTGCCTGCTGCTCACACAACCGTTCCAACATATGTAACGTTGAATTCCACCTGGTGGGTAGGTCACATATGATGCGATGTTCCGGAAGGCAGAATCGGCGCTGCAGAGCTGCAATGCGCGATCTTCCCATGCTGGAACGCCGCAAGTGAGCACACTCTAGGCGGACCTTGTGCAGCAGTGCATCAAGATCAGGATAGTCCCTCAAAAAACTATGCACGATCAAGTTGAGCACATGTGCCAGACATGGGATGTGAGTGAGGTTGCCTAGGCCCAGAGATGCCACCAGATTTTGGCCACTACCATGCCTGGCTGGAGATTCGCTGGCACAAACCACACGTCGCTCTCCTGCTTGATGGCATTCCAGAGCTCCTGCGCTGTGTGGCTTCGATTCCCCAAAGAAATTAATTTAAATACGGCCTGTTGACGTTTGGCCATGGCTGTGCTCATATCGGTCGTAACAGGTAAGCGTTCATGGGTCCATATGGAGGTGGACTGTGACGGCTCCTGCAGCGCTGATTCAGAGGAACTGGAGTATGAGGAGGAGTCACTGTGTACAGACTGGATTCCTGCAATCCTTGGAGTTTGCAGAACACGTACAGCGCCACTCCCAAGATCTGTCCCCAGCTCCACAACATTTACCCATTGGGCAGTGAGGGAAAGGTATCGTCCCTGTCCATGGTGACTGGTCCACACATCGCTGGTGAGGTGGACCTTGCTACTGACGGCATTTAGTAGTGGATGTTTAATGTTTCCCTCCACATGCTTTTGCAGGGCAGGGTCGGCTTGCCTACTGAAATAAAAGCGGCTGGGCATGTTGTATTGTGGGACTGCCAATGCCATCAAGTTACGGAAGGTGTCAGTCTCCACCAGCCTGAATGACAGCATTTCAAGGGACAGTAGTTTTGCAATGCCAGCATTCAGAGCCTGTGCTCGGGGGTGATTTGCCGAGAATGGCCGCCTTTTCTCCCATGCCTGTGTTACCGATGGCTGTAGACTGGGCTGGGAATGTGAAGATGACAGGGAACGTGGTGCTGTGGGTGGAATTACACTGGGTCTCTGTACAACAGTGCCAGAGGTTCTTCCATGGCGATCCTGTGAGGAACCCGAACCAGCTGTGTGTGAGCTGGATGAAGAGGCTACAACATGAGCTGAAGAGGTGGTAGGTGCCGCTGTAGGTTGGCCTAGGTCTTCAGTGTGTTTTTGTAACTCCACCACATGCTTGGTCCGCACATGTTTCCACATATTTGTGGTATTGAGGTTGCTGAAAGTTTTCCCTCTTTTGACTTTCTGATTACACAGCTTGCATTTGACAAAGCAAATGTCATCTGCAACTGTGACAAAAAAGGACCAGACACTGCAAGTCTTGGGAGCGCCTGTTTTGGCTTTTGGAAGAGGCATGCTCCTAATGGGTGCCGAAGTGAAGGCTACAGGCAACGCAGTCTTTCCCCTCCCTCTCCCTCCTTTTTGGGCCGTTCGGGGAATCTCTTCCTCAGAGCGGCTCCCAACACCTTCCTGTACCTCACACCATGATGTGTCAACGACCTCATCATCTACACTACCCTCTTCCAACAACTGCTTCTTCTGGGTAGTCTCGGCAGCACAGTACGCACCAGAAAGTGGCACCTGAGTCTCATCATCATCAGATGCGTACTGAGGTGTGCTGACCGGAGGCACTGGCCCACCCGCCTCTTCAGATTCAGAGAGACAAAGCAGTTGGGCATCACTGCATACTGGCTTTTCTTCCATTTCTCGAATGCTGCTTGGCTGGCCCCCTCTTTCCAAGCCAAGAGATTCAGAGAACAGAAGTAGAGATGGCTCCTGTACAGGGCTCTCTGACGGCCTGGGCAATTTGGCAGGTGGTGAAGAGACAGATGGGTGCTCTTCAGTGTTCTGTGCCTGAGAGGATACAGCAGTAATTGAAGTCGATGCGTTAGCTGCCTTCCATCCGACAACGGCTTCAGTTTGTTCGTCCCACAGCAGTGGGGTACGGCGAGCTCCTACAAAGCTGCGCATGAAGGACTGTTCCCTGCTAAAACTGAGGGAAGAAGATGAGGAGTCACCAGTGCCCGCAGCAGGCACAGAATCCCCACGTCCTCTCCCTGCAGAAACTCCACGCACACGACCACGTGCCTTACTCCCTGCCTTCTTCATCTTGGTAGACTGATAAAGATAGGCAGAAAAGTACTAAGGGCTTAGTGTGCTTATTCCTGAACAGCTGCTAACAGGTATAAGAAACACTAATTTTATAAAGTGTGGACTAGACTTTAATATGAACTAATGTGGCCTACACAACTGTAAAGTGGAGTGTTTGGTGTACTTTATTAACTTTTAGTTTTTTTCGCAGAACAGGCGACAGCGTGAGCTGCACTCACACACAGACCTTGCAGATAGCCGTGAACGGCGCTGCAAGGCCAAAAACAGCTCCTCTATGTAATACTGTATAGTGTTTTTCCACAATCTAGCAGGATACGGATGGAAAGCCACTAATAGGATAAATCAGAAAAAATGTGCAGCAGGCTGCGCTAATTGAAAAAAGGACAATGGAACAGTATGAGGCAGTGATGCACTCTGAGCTGACTACAACCAGCTGTGGCTGCAGAACAGGTGACAGCATGAGCTGCACTCACACAGACCTTGCAGACAGCCGTGAACAGCGCTGCAAGGCAAAAACAAGGTTCTCACACAGCGGTTGCTAAATTAGCCTGGGTAAAGCACAATGAAGCAAATCGCTATCTCAAACTATCCCTCAGTCAGAACAGCAGGGTCCTGTCCCTAACTGAATTCACAGCAGAGTGAACCCAAAATGGCGGCGGCGGCTTTTATAGTGCATCATGACATCATTTCAGCAGCCAATCACAGCCATGACCTTACTTACATGCCTGTAAGTGACCGAAACGTTTGACTTGGGATACAATAAATTACCCATTCGTTCACATTACAAAGTTGAGTGCCGGGTTTTTTGTATTACTGGTGATTACGGTTTGGGAACCTACCCATGCACCTTCTCAGGTTGACGTAAATCTGTCATTGTTACCTCCCATACGTGTAGCACACCTTTATGGCTATGTCCTCCTCCACTTTTTCTTATAATAATGAATAGAGTTCATCTATATTGGCACAATCCACCCTTTCCAGTGATTTTCTGAAAATTCCCCCACGTGAGGCACGTGGACGTGACCTTGAACGAGCACTTAGACACCAAGTCAACATAGAATTACACTGTGCCACCCTGTCTGAATACTTTCGGGTTAAAAGGATTCCTCGTGGGCTCCGAGTTCCTCTACGTCCAACCTTATTCAGTGACTGTCCTGATTTTTGCCTTAAGTTTGAACAGATACTTAATAAATGTTCGCTTGATTTGATAACACTCACCCTAGAACATCTCCATAAAGCCATCGCCACCAACGCAGCGGTGATCAAAAGTATCGAGACACAGCTCACCACCACCGGCACCACAGAGGAACTGAGTACCCTAAGGGCCCAGATCCAGGAACGCATCGATCTACACAAGAGGGATACCGAGAACCACAAACGTAGTAAGTTCTCTCGAGATACCATAGACTACGAGACAAACCAGGTGTATCGATGGCACGCCAGCTCTACACCCAGACGTCAATCCTCACGCAATCAAAGATCCTCTACGGACTACTCCACCTCGGGCTCAGATCAAGGGAGAGGCCCTCCTCCTTCCACCTCTACCTCAGCCCTTTTTTTAGGACAACGACGCCATTTTCCAAAAAGAAAACAAGACAGGGCAACAACAATAAGGGACACCACAGACCAAATGCGGATCACGAGATCCAAGGTACTGAATCGTTAGTGGTCAATATCTCTTCTAGGTCCCTGGGTGTTGCAGAGCTAAGTGTATTACAGAAAGGTTTGTCTTTTTGTCCATCTTACCAGTGTAAAACGTTTGATTTAGAGATGGACTTGCAACGTTTCTTTCTCCTGCTTAGGCTAAAAGCTCATTTCTCTGGCTCTCCCATTATTCCCCCACCCCCCTGTACCAACCCCATGTCCGTCACTAAATTAGGCCTCCGCACTAAGAGTACTTCCGCCCACCCCAGGGCTCCAATGCGGTGGAGACCTTTGTCAGCTTTATTCAGGATTTCTCCATACCATACGGGATGACATAGAGAAAGGGAGGCTACGTTATCCCTCGAATCTCTCCCCTGCGGAACAACAGGCATTGGTCACATTACAGAAGGATGCTAATCTGGTTATCAAACCGGCAGATAAGGGGAGCGCACTCGTCATTATGGACAAGGCACAATACACATCTGAGATCCACCGACAATTAAATGACACATCAATTTATAACCAACTCCCGAGGGACCCGTCTGCAGAAGTTAGGAGTAAAATAGAAGCCATCATAACCAAATACTCTCATTTGGGAATCATAGACCTCAAGACTAGTGATTTCCTTAGAAAGAAAAATCCTATCATACCGGTATTCTACACCCTACCGAAAATACACAAAAATTTGTCTAATCACCCAGGTAGGCCGATAGTGGCATCGACAGACTCCATCCTCTCCCCACTATCAATATATCTCGAGAAGATCCTGACACCAATCACCCAAACATCACCTTCGTTCATCCTGGATACTGGCGAATTTCTACAATGCATTAGGAATCTGCATAGGGTACCCCCTAATACCTTTCTAGTGACATTCGATGTTAAGGATTTGTATACCTCTATTCCCCACCTAAATGGCATCAACTCGGTACATCACTCTCTTACCAACGCAGGCCTTGAGACCGATCAAATAGACCTTTATGTGGAATTATTGTCTACTATACTTTACAATAACTTTTATCTTTTTCAGGATACCTTCTACCTACAGACACAGGGGACCGCAATGGGCTCCAATGTAGCACCCCTGTACGCCAATACATACATGGTGGAGTTTGAATCCTCCATCATCTACAAACACTCCCTATTTATTAATAACGTTTCCCTGTGGAAGCGTTATATAGATGATATATTTTGCGTCTGGGGTGGCTCATTGGAGTCCTTGCAGGAGTTCTTCCTTTTTCTTAATGAAGCGTGGCCCGGTATTAAGTTTATATCAATCATGACCAACATGCCATCAATTTCCTGGACACCATGGTACTTAAAGACTCTGAGGGGTTATTAACTACTGACCTCTTCACTAAGCCCACGGATAGAAACAGCCTGTTACATTACCAGAGCTTTCACCCCCCCTCCACTAAACGGTCCATTCCCATATCTCAGTTTCAACGTGTCAAGCGCATAGTTTCTGACAAATCATTGTGTGATATACATCTCCAGAACATGACCACTAAATTCTTGGAGAGGGGCTACCCCTCCACAGTCTTGGCACAATCCAAAGACCCTCCACCCAGAACCTCGAAAAGGGCCCCAGGCAAACAAATTCCTTTTGTGCATTCATATCACCCCTTCTCCTTCATCTTACATAGAGCCATCAGTAGTGTTGAGCGATACCGTCCGATACTTGAAAGTATCGGTATCGGAAAGTATCGGCCGATACCGGCAAAGTATCGGATCTAATCCGATACCGATACCCGATACCAATACAAGTCAATGGGACTCAAGTATCGGACGGTATCCCTGATGGTTCCCAGGGTCTGAAGGAGAGGATCCATATTAATGTGTAAAAGAAAGAATTAAAATAAAAAATATTGCTATACTCACCTCTCCGACGCAGCCTGGACCTTACCGAGGGAACCGGCAGCGTTCTTTGCTTAAAATGCGCGCGTTTACTGCCTTCCGTGACGTCACGGCTTGTGATTGGTCGCGTGCCGCCCATGTGGCCGCGACGCGACCAATCACAGCAAGCCGTGACGTAATTTTCAGGTCCTGAATGCCTAATTCTAGGCATTCAGGATTTGAAAATTACGTTACGGCTTGTGATTGGTCGCGTCGCGGTCACATGGGCGACGCGACCAATCACAAGCCGTGACGTCACGGAAGGCAGTAAACGCGCGCATTTTAAAATTACGTCACGGCTTGTGATTGGTTACGTGCCGCCCATGTGACCGCGACGCGACCAATCACAGCAAGCCGTGACGTAATTTCAGGTCCTGAATGCCTAATTCTGCATTCAGGACCTGAAAATTACGTCATGGCTTGCTGTGATTGGTCGCGTCGCGGCCACATGGGTGGCACGCGACCAATCACAAGCCGTGACGTCACGGAAGGCAGTAAATGCGCGCATTTTAAGCAAAGAACGCTGCCGGTTCCCTCGGTAAGGTCCAGGCTGCGTCGGAGAGGTGAGTATAGCAATATTTTTTATTTTAATTCTTTCTTTTACACATTAATGTTGTTTCGATACCGATACCCTATACCACAAAAGTATCGGATCTCGGTATCGGAATTCCGATACCCGCAAGTATCGGCCGATACCCGATACTTGCGGTATCGGAATGCTCAACACTAGCCATCAGGAAACATTGGCACCTTCTATCCACAGCCCATCCAGATATACCCGAATTTAGGGATCCGTTCTTGCCGTGCTTCAAAAGACCACCTAACTTGAGAGACAATTTGGTAAAGGCAGACATTGGGTCTAGGGACCAACGAAAACAAGTCTTTCTATCACGACCTAAAACGGGTACATTTCCGTGCCTTCATTGTGCACAATGTAATAACGTACAACACCCCAGATCCGGTAAAACATTTCACATCAATAACTTTTTCACCTGCGAGTCCTCTTACGTTGTGTATCTTATCAAATGCCCATGTGGGCTACTATATATAGGGGAAACGTCACAATCTGTTAGGGATAGAATCTCAAAGCACAAATCTACCATTCGTTGCAAGAATCTACTCCTACCAATCCCACACCATTTCCACACACAGGGCCATACTGTCTCCCAATTAAAATATCAGGTCATTGATAGCGTACCACTACCAAGGAGGGGCGGTGATAGAATCAATTTACTGTTAAAGAGAGAAGCCTTCTGGATTCATACCCTGGAAACTCTTGCCCCCAAAGGTCTTAATCGTGACTATGAATTGCTGGCATTTGTATGATAAATGTTTACATTTTCCTGTACTGCTACTAATGTGCCTTTTTTGTTCTTCTAGAGTCACCTCTACTGATTTATCAGCACATCGGATCACGAGCACCACCCTATCCGCCTGTTAACACCCTGCTCTGGATAGTCACGTCCTCTTGCTGTGGTCTTTACATTTATAGATTCTCATTGTTCCACCTCTCACAACTTCACCATGTTGTTATATATGTTTGTCTCCATAGTTCCCCTACTACATACTTAGTGAGTACACTACAGGGATTCCTATGTTTTTGCCTCCTCCAATATGGCGGCGGTATTTTTGTTTTTTGTTTTCTGGCAATATACTTAGCCAACATTAACCTGTTATCTTGCTCCTATTTTTACGCACTTGTATGCCACCACATCGCCCACAACATTTCTGTGTTTTTCCATACTAGTCTCAACTAAGTGGTACACCTCACACATTTTGCCTCCTCTAACATGGCGGCTGTAGGTTTGTTCCCCTGTGACATGTACAGCCAGTTCCGGCTTGTCACTCCCACTGTTATTTCCCACCTCCCCGACTGGCAGTCCCCGCCTCCTTCCTATACAGCGTTGTGACGCCTATTCCCTTGTGACATGCACGGCGCAGTCCGGCGCGTCACTTCCGCCCACAATTCATTGTGGCCAGACACCGGCAAACACGCTGCTACTGGAGCTCAGCTGTTTCCGGTCCATCGCTCCTTCCCGCCCTCTACCACTATATTATGGGGTTCCGTCTAGTCCCTACACCATTACAGTGGTGGACACCGCGATGACAGCCACCTCTCAGGTAACTACTTACCCTGTTTCCCCGCATTGACTTTATATTAATACCCCCATAGCAGTGCTTATTATAGCGTCCTTTATAAATATTATTTCAGGCTGCTATCTCTCTTCGGTATTATCCAGTGAGACACTGGAGGCAATTCTGGTAGGTATGCATCCACCAGCATTTCTTTACTTATCATATCACCCTGACTCTCACTCCTATTAGACTTTTTTCGTTTACCATTAGGCAGGCTTTATAGCCACTCGTATCCACTCCTTATCCCAATTTATGGTATGTAGCCTTCTCCTTATTTACTGTTACTGTGCCACCATAATTATTTCTCTCTAGCACCATCACCATCCACACTACGTTCTTATTGCTATTGACATGTGCATAGGATTTTTGCATATGTTTTGTATATACTTTGTTTATATGTTATTTTTTTCTTTTTGGTTTTTTTGTATTATCCTGCATATGTAATTGATTATGGTATATATATATATATATATATATATATATGTACTCCTTACAGTTACTGATGAAGGTCCCTATAAGTGACCGAAACGTTTGACTTGGGATACAATAAATTGAGTGCCGGGTTTTTTGTATTACTTACTTACATGCCTAACATGCATAACAGGATGTGCCCACACTTCTTAGGATTTCTCATTGGCTGAATTAAATC
The DNA here is from genome assembly GCF_051348905.1 of Ranitomeya variabilis. NCBI lineage: Eukaryota > Metazoa > Chordata > Amphibia > Anura > Dendrobatidae > Ranitomeya > Ranitomeya variabilis. The sequence continues at coordinate 188,705,719 of NC_135233.1, forward strand.
ACACAGGCTCTTTGAATTATGGGAACTTCCGAATCTGGTATCCGATATTGAGAAAGTATCGGAACTCAGTATCGGAATTCCGATACCGCGAATATCGGCCGATACCCGATATTGCAGTATCGGAATGCTCAACACTAGCAGTGACACATAGTGATATTTGGCCGAGAGACAAGTGTCATGGCCAAAGTAGTCCCACCCTTATAGTCAACAAGTCTCTAGATAACATGGGAGGGGAAACAGACAGGTCACTGGGCCATAATCAGAAATATCATGGCACAGAAGGCTTTTCCTTTACTCATTAGTAATTTTTCATGTTATGTAGAATTATTAAGACCTATAAGATGATACAATGTGAACACGGTGTAAATGCAAATAACTCGTTTGTCGCTACATTGTTATAAGTGACATAAAATGTGTCACTCATTTTTTGCTTTGCTGATCCATTCACATAAAGTAATGCAGATGAGGGATGTCACGTCTGTCAATGGATTTAAAGAAAATCGATATTCACCAAGATTCGGCTAAGAGCAACATGAAGTAGAAGCCAAGATCCCTATGTGTCACTAATGCATCACATAGATATGTCACTTAGGCCTCCTTCACACATCCCGGTGTCATCTGTCAGTCATCTGTGCGCTATCCGTGTGCCATTTGAGTGTATGCGAGTGCCGTCCATGTGTCATCCATGCGTACATGTGTGCCGTCGATGTGCACCATCTGTGTGACACGTATCGGAATAGAATGCAGAATAGAAATGACAGATGTTTAGGTGTAAGGGTACTGTCACACAGTGGCACTTTGGTCGCTACGACGGCACGATCCGTGACGTTGCAGCGTCGCTTGATTATCGCTCCAGCGTCGTAGACTGCGGTCACACTTTGCAATGCACTTTATAATTTCATGACGTATTTGCAATGTAGAAGCCATTGGTTATTATGCGCACATCGTATACAATATCGTGCACACCTTTGTCACACGATGCAATCATGCCGCCACAGCGGGACACTAGACGACGAAAGAAAGTTTCAAACGATCTGCTACGACGTACGATTCTCAGCGGGGTCCCTGATCGCAGTAGCGTGTCAGACACTGCGAAATCGTATGGATATCGCTGGAACGTCACGGATCGTGCCGTCGTAGCGACCAAAGTGCCACTGTGTGACAGTACCCTTAGATGTCCAAAGGTAGAGATAGATAGATGTTAGATAATAGATACACTGGCACTTTGCCCAGCTCTTCCCGATTGCCCTGGTGCAGTGGCAATTGGGGTACTGGTAGTTGATGTCAGCTGTGATTTTCCAAAAATCACAGTTGTCATCAACCACTGGTGTTAGTAATAGAGAGGTGTCTATCAGACATCAAGCCCTAGGGTTAGGCTGGGTTCAAATTGCGTTACGGCAGTCCGTTAGATGGACTGCATTACACTGCAGCATAACGAGGTGTAATGCAGTCCGTTAACGCTGCCATTGACCTCTATTATCGGGCACATTGCCAATGCATGCCATAATGGGCATGCGCTAGCGATGTGCCGTCATTCTGTAACGGACCCTCGGACGCGGGCTGCAGCGTTTCTGGGTCCGTCACCGCTAGCGCAGAAAGAGCATCTGCGCTAGCACAATCGCATAACATGATCTTTTTCAGCACTTGCGTTAACACAGTCTGTTTAACGCACGCCTTGAATGGACTGCAGTAACGCAATGTGAACCCAGCCTTAGTAATAGATAGGTGTCTATCAGACATCAAGCCCTGGGGTTAGTAATGGAGAGGGGTCTATCAGACATCAAACCCTGGGGTTAGTAATAGAGAGGAGTCTATCAGACATCAAGCTCTTGGGTTAGTAATGGAGAGGGGTCAGTCAGACATCAAGCCCTGGGGTTAGCAATGGAGAGGGGTCTATCAGACATCAAGCTCTGGGGTTAATAATGGAGAGGGGTCTATCAAACATCAAGCCCAGGGGTTATTAATGGAGAGGCATCTATCAGACATCAAGCCCTGGGGTTAGTAATGGAGAGGGGTCTATCAGACATGAAACCCTGGGGTTAGAAATGGAGCGGTGTCTATCAGACATAAAGCCCTGGGGTTAGTAATGGAGAGGGGTCAATCAGACATCAAGCCCTGGGGTTAGTAATTGAGACGTGTGTATCAGACATCAAGCCCTGGGGTCAGTAATGGAGAGGTGTCTATCAGACATCAAGCCCTGGGGTTAGTAATAGAGAGGGGTCTATCAGACATCAAGCCCTGGGGTTAGTAATAGAGAAGGGTCTATCAGACATCAAGCCATGGGGTTAATGATGGAGAGGGGTCTATCAGACATCAAGCCCTGGGGTTAGTAATAGAGAGGGGTCTATCAGACATCAAGCCCTGGGGTTAGTAATAGAGAAGGGTCTATCAGACATCAAGCCATGGGGTTAGTGATGGAGAGGGGTCTATCAGACATCAAGCCCTGGGGTTAATAATGCAGAGGGGTCTATCAGACATCAAGCTCTGGGGTTAGTAATGGAGAGGGGTCAATCAGACCTCAGGCCCTTGGATTAGTAATGGAGAGGAGTCTATCAGGGTCTATGTCCTTCTGGTATAGCACCATATCAATAGACCTCTCCGCTTCAGGAAGGACAGATGCAAGGTTTTCCTTGTGGCGTGGGTCTAGGAGGTTTAACAACCAGAACTCTTGTTTGGCCAAGATGAATGTAACACGAAGGTCAGGGAAAAAACAGTGGTACATAACGTCAGCCATATGTGCCAAGCTCCCTACAGCCAACACGTCCCTTTCTCTATCATATTGATTACTCTGTATTTCCTCCTCCATCTCTTCCTCTTCATTCCCCTCCTCAGCCCATCTACGTAGAAGAGATGGGATGAACCTTGTGTGGGTACTAGCCTCTGTTGCACTAGCAACCACCTCCTGTTCCTTCTCTTCCTCTTCCTCAACCTCCACCTCCTCATTGTTACCCAATCCACTCTGAGCATATGAGATAAGGCTAAGATGGGTAGGATGAGATGAGACAGGTTTTAAAGTTCCGTCTGAAGGATCAGAGGGTGGTGGATAATCGGATGTGTTGAGGCGTGGAATTCCAGATGATGGGGAATATTCGAGATAAATATTGGAGGCGGTTGTGTGAGGAACAAATAAGTGTGGAGGAGAGTAGGAGGTCTTGGGAGGATTGGAGGTTATGTGAGGGAAGATATTGGGAGATTAGTTCAGAGATATAGCGAGGGGACAGGTTGTGTATGGCTTTGTAGATCAGTGTTCGTAGTTTGAACTAGATTCGTTGGGGAATTGGGAGCCAGTAGAGGGATTTGCAGAGGGGAGAAGCAGGGGAGTAGCGAGGAGAGAGGTAGATTAGTCAGGCAGCAGAGTTGAGGACAGACTGGAGCGGTACAAGAGAGTTATCGGGGAGGCCACAGAGGAGGGTGTTGCAGTAATCGAGGCGGGAGATAATGAGGGCATGCACAAGAGTTTTGGTAGATTGTGGGCTGAGGAAGAGATGGATTCTGGCAATATTTTTGAGTTGGAGGTGACAGAAGGTGACAAGAGTTTGGAAGTGCGGTTTGAAGGACAGGGCAGAGTCAAGAGTTACTCCGAGGCAGCGGATTTCAGGTGCGGGAGAGAGTGTCATGCCATTTAATAGATAGATCAGGTAGGGGGGATATGCGGGATGGGGAAAGATGATGAGTTCGGTTTTGTCTACATTGAGTTTTAGGAAGCTAGAGGTGAAGAAGGAGAATATGGCTGACAGACACTTCTGGATTCTGGACAGCAGAGAGGTGACATCTGGGCCAGAGAGGTAGATCTGAGTGTCGTCCGCATACAGGTGGTACTGGAAGCCATGAGACTTTATGAGTTGTCCTAAGCCAAGGGTATAGATGGATCACTGGTCTCCTGGGACTTAATATCGTGGGAGGAAGGAGAATCAGGGTGAGGTTGAAGTGATCCAGAATGTTGGCTGGTGTTACTGGACCGTATGGAAGACTGGGTGGGGCTGGCAAGCATACTAGAAGCATTATCTGCTATCCAACCCACCACCTGTTTGCAGTGATGTGGCTTCAGAAGTGGTGTCCTGTACATTCCTTTAAAGTGGAACAGGAAACTATGGGTTGTGGATGAGCGTGTTTCTTGTGCTACAACAGGCATAGTTGATGACAATATAGTCAATTTTTCGCCCCCACAAAATAATGTGGTCACATGATGCAGCTATATATTTTGCAATGGACTGCAAAGCCCTAAGCCCTGCCTAGATTCTGAAATCTGCCACTTTCCCTGCTCCTGCAACTGTCGCTAAGCTAAATGCAGAATGAATCTGATACAAACAGCAAAGCACAGTATTAGCCCTTAGAAAGAGTATTATTATGATGGTTCTTCATGAGCTCCAGCATCAAACAGTCCTGGATAACTGCTCTCTCGCTCCAATCAGGACTGTCTCTGAGCTCTTCAATGGCATCAGTGAGCTGAGTGTGGCAGCGCCTGTCTTTTTATAACCTCTAATGAGGCCAACCAATCACATTAATGCCACTACAAAGATAGCTAAGGAATTACAGTGACTTAAGGCAATCCCTGCATGTTTATTGGCTGTGTAACAGGCACCAAACATGAGAGGCGGGGATTTGAGCTCCTAATCCAAGCATCAGCCAATGCTCTTAGAGTGCTGAGTACATTTGAGCACCCAGATACTCAAGTGATATCCAAGCATCACTGAGCACGTGAGCACATCCCTACTGAGGTCAATATTCAAAAGCTTATACAGTATGTCATGCCTGATGCAGACAAGATGGATGTGAGGGTGGTCCGCATGCACAGGGTCCCAAAACCAAAGAACTTAAATCTTGTCATCCAAGTAGACACTCTTATCCAGATCCATTTGGGAAAGTAACGGAAGCATTCCTGCAAGAACTCAGGTATAAACCGGGAGTGACAGATAATTTTCAAGGAATATGAATCTTTCCCGATGTTTCTGCTGTGACATTATCTAGAAGACACAAATTTGCCACCATTACCAAAGTTCTTAGAGATCACAACACCTTACAAGTTGAGATTTGGCACATCTCATGTCCGCAACATCCCAGACCAAGTGGCCGACCAGTGGAATGTGAAGTCTGCGTCTGATCAAGAAACCAAACTTCATCCTGGTACAGTAATTACCCCTGACTGGTGTAAAGACTAAGCTTCAATTAAGAATGTTTTGGAAAACAGTTGGGTCTGGAGGAGAAATCTTTCCAGTCACGGTAAGTTTGTGCCTGATAAGCAGTGGCGTAACTACAAAGTTATGGGCCCCGGTGCGAACTTCCAAATGGGGCCCCCCCCCTACCCCCCCCTACCCCCCCACCTTCCCCCGCCCCCGCAACCCCCCCACCTTCCCCCGCCCCGCTTCCCCTAGATACGCCTCGGACTGTTGCAGGAATCTCCTGCACTGCAACATGGTGTTGGGTGCCAGCACAGCCCGCACAGTGGTATATCCAGCACAGCCCGCACAGTGGTATATCCAGCACAGCCCGCACAGTGGTATATCCAGCACAGACCGCACAGTGGTATATCCAGCACAGACCGCACAGTGGTATATCCAGCACAGACCGCACAGTGGTATATCCAGCACAGACCGCACAGTGGTATATCCAGCACAGACCGCACAGTGGTATATCCAGCACAGCCCTCACAGTGGTATATCCAGCACAGCCCGCACAGGGGTATATACAGCACAGCCCGCACAGGGGTATATACAGCACAGCCCGCACAGGGGTATATACAGCACAGCCAGCACAGGGGGTATATAGAGCACAGCCCTCACAGTGGTATATCCAGCACAGACCGCACAGTGGTATATCCAGCACAGACCGCACAGTGGTATATCCAGCACAGACCGCACAGTGGTATATCCAGCACAGCCCGCACAGTGGTATATACAGCACAGCCCGCACAGTGTTATATACAGCAGAGCCCGCACAGTGGTATATAGAGCACAGCCCGCACAGTGTTATATACAGCAGAGCCCGCACAGTGGTATATACAGCAGAGCCCGCACAGTGGTATATCCAGCACAGACCGCACAGTGGTATATCCAGCACAGACCGCACAGTGGTATATCCAGCACAGACCGCACAGTGGTATATCCAGCACAGACCGCACAGTGGTATATCCAGCACAGACCTCACAGTGGTATATCCAGCACAGACCGCACAGTGGTATATCCAGCACAGACCGCACAGTGGTATATCCAGCACAGCCCGCACAGTGGTATATCCAGCAGAGACCGCACAGTGGTATATACAGCACAGCCCGCACAGTGTTATATACAGCAGAGCCCGCACAGTGGTATATAGAGCACAGCCCGCACAGTGGTATATACAGCACAGCCCGCACAGTGTTATATACAGCAGAGCCCGCACAGTGGTATATAGAGCACAGCCCGCACAGTGTTATATACAGCAGAGCCCGCACAGTGGTATATACAGCAGAGCCCGCACAGTGGTATATACAGCAGAGCCCGCACAGTGGTATATACAGCAGAGCCCGCACAGGGATATATACAGCAGAGCCCGCACAGGGATATATACAGCACAGCCCCCACAGGGGTATATACAGCAGAGCCCGCACAGGGATATATACAGCACAGCCCCCACAGGGGTATATACAGCACAGCCCGCACAGGGGTATATAGAGCACAGCCCACATCTCATCTCATCCCCCCCCCCCCCCCCCCGATAATGGCCCCACAGTCCGGTTAAAAAGAAAAAAAAAAAAAAAACTCTCCTCACCTTTCCTTTTGCCCGCGCTGCTCCTGGCGGCTGCAGTCTGCCCAGGACACTGCAGGTGCGCGATGATATGACGTCATCGCGCACCCGCAGTGTACTGTCAGAGGCAGAGCGGGGAATGATGGGAGAGGAAGCGTCAGGTGACGCTCTCTCCTCCCATCATTGCATTGAACTATACCGGTGTCATAGACGCCGGTATAGTTAAATGCGGCGGCGGCGGCGGCACTGGGGGGGTTCCGGGGGAGGAACAGTGCAGCGGCCCACTACTGGCATCGGCTCTTCTGGCATTTGCCAGAAGTGCCCGATGGCCAGCCTGGCCCTGCTCAGACCTGCCGGCCCGGGGCCCCTGACCTGCGGGGCCCGGTCGCAATGGCGACCGCTGCGACCGCGGTAGTTACGCCCCTGCTGATAAGCATTCACATTTTTCTATCTTGTGTGTCTCAGTGACTTGTCACCCTTGGGCGCTGTAATGCCGGGATAGCTGGTATATGACCATATTCTGTTTGCTTTGCTTGTTGCTTCTAGCTAATGTTTTTCAGGTCTGCACAGTCTGTTCCCGTGAATATTTTATATATAGCTTGTATTCTTACTCAATTTTTACCGTAATAATGGCTATAAAACTAATACCCGGGGTCTGAATTCCCCTTTTAATAGCATCATTCTTTTGGCTTGAGGCAGTAAAATCTAATAGTGACATTATAAGTATCTAGACTGCAAGGCTAGGTCTCCTTTGAGATTTATTGAGCTGAGGAACATGGTCAAGGAAGAGGGCTTAGCTACACGACATTTGGCATTATCACCACGATAAAGAAAATTATACTTATTTCTCTGCAAGACCTGTTTCATATTCCCATATAGACAACTTTCTTATTGATAGTAAGATGTCACACTTGTGCCTAGAGAGAGAGAGAGATACTCTGCTTCCTCTGACAGCCCCCTAAACCCTTACTACGACCATTTCACAGTACCAAAGTTCAGGTCCTCATTGGCTTCTATGGGATTTGGGTTCTGGTTCAAGTTTGGGTAGAGTTCTGGTACTCCTAAAAACTTTGGACTAAAGTGAAGTCGACGAACCTGAACATCCATGGGTCTGCTCATCCCTATTTACCTGTCCAGGTCAGATAAACTAATGTACTATCAGGATGCAGCAGCCCCCATGATAAAGATGGTGGCAACACAGGTGCAAAATACTGATGGGACAACCACTTCAAACCAACCGGTTTATGGAGGGGGTGATTGCTTAGTATTGAATTTGCTCAAGATGATAAGGCTTGTATAGGGCGCAGGTCACACACAGGAACTGCACAGTGTCTGGCTTATAGCCGATTAGTGACACCCATTCTATTAGATCAGGTGGCTGTCTGCCACTATATAAGTGCACCCCACAAGGTCAATGTTGTCATTGGACAACATTGATGAGCTTGGCTGCATCCTGCATAAAAATAAATATGATGAGCAGAAAAATATATATTATATATGAGGTATTGGTATTTTGGCCAAAATATGCAAGCTCATAACCGTTCTTGATTTTTTGGGGGAATTTTATTTCCTCTTTCTGTGACTTTACTTTTAATTTCAGAATAGAGACTGGCAAAAAATGAGTACCCTTGATACAGGTTGAAAGCTTGTGAGTTTAGAGAGGCCCATCTTCCTTTTTGTAATTTTTAAAATGTAATAGATGAAAATACAGTGTTCATAAATAAAATAAAGGGAACATTTACACAGCACAATGTAACTCCAAGTCAATCACACTTCTGTGAAACCAACCTGTCCAGTTATGAATCAACACCGATTGTGAATCAATTTCTCCTGCCTCTGTGCAAATGGAACAGACAGACAGAAATGATGGGCAATTAGTAAGACATTCCCTATGAAGGAGCGGTTCTGCAGGGGGGACCACAGACCATTTCTTTGTTCTCATACTTTTTGGCTGTTTTAGTCATTTTTGCATTTTGTCATTGCTCTCACCCCTAGAGGTACTGTACAGCAGTATGAGGCGGTGTCTACAACCCAGAGAAGTTGATCAGATAGTGCAGCTCATCCAAGATGGCACATCAATTCGAGCTGTTGCAAGAAGGGTAGCTGTGTCTGTCAGCACAGTGTCCAGTGCATGGGGCAGATACCGGGAGACAGGCCAGTATACCAGGAGATGAGAAGGATGCCTTGAGAGGGCAACAACCCGGCAGCAAGATTGCTACCTCCTCCTTTGTGCAAGGAGGAGCAGGGGGAGCAGTGACAGAGCCCTGCAAAATGACCTCCAGCAGGCCACTAATATCCATGGATATGCCCCCTCGAAGAAGCGAGCAGAGAAATGGCATCCTGTGGGTGTGAGGCAGACACAGCCATCCCTATGTACTGTGATCTCACCCAGCACTTAGGCAATACGCCATTGATCCTTTCATAGTCTTTGTACTTTGGGTTGGATGTGTGTGAAGGATAGGGTCTCTCTGGGATTAGTTAGCTAGTTGCAGTGAGGCAATGTAGGATTTTATATCCTTCTATACTTGTGCACTCACACTTTTACCTTTATCGTACTCTTCATGCTGTTATCCATCCTTTTGCCTATAGATGTGGGTTTGTACATTTATTATCAGCATATAATACATTTATTTTGGTTACCCACCAGGTTTTTTTTGGTGGATATTGCTGTGTCTCTACCACTCTTTCTTGGAGGTTTTCCTACTCTTTTTTATGGTACATGTTTTTATATAATTATCATTAAAATATTATGGTTTTATATTTTTGTAGTTGGAATCTCTTCTTATCCTGATAGCCATATACTAATGATGGATTATTTGTGTTATTTCACTAACATCCAACTGTCTGCTCAATCTTTTAGAAACAGACTCCATGAGGGTGGTATGAGGGCGTGACGTCCACAAGTAGGTGTTGTATTTACAGCCCAACACTGCGCAGAGCGATTGGCATTTGCCAGAGATCGGCAGATTCTATATTTGCGCCCTGCGCTCTTCACGGATGAGAGCAGGTTCACACTGAGACATGACAGAGTCTGGAGGCGCCATGGAGAGCGTTCTGCTGCCTGCATCATCCTTCAGCATGACCAGTTTAGCAGTGGGTCAGTAATGGTATGGGAGGCATTTCTTTGGAGGACCACACAGCCCTCCATGTGCTCGCCAGAAGTAGCTTGACTGCCATTAGGTACCGGAAAGAGATCCTCAGACCCCTTGTGAGACCATATGAAGGTGCAGTGAGCCCTGGGTTCCTTCTGATGCAAGATAATTCTAGGCCACATATGGCTGAGGTGTGTCAGCAGTTCCTACATGATGAAGGTATTGAAGCTATGGACTGGCCCGCCCATTCCCCAGACCTGAATCCAATCGAGCACATCTGGGACATCATGTCTCGCACCATCCACCAACGTTACATTGCACCACAGACTGTCCAGGAGTTGACCGATGCTTTAACCCAGGTCTGGGAGGAGACTCCTCAGGAGAACATCAACCACCTCACCACTAGCATGCCCAGGCATTATAGGGCGGTCATACAGGCACGTGGTGGCCGCACACACTACTGAGAATCATTTCCTTGTCTTGAGACATTTTCACTGAAGTTAGATCAGCGTGTAATTTGATTTTCCACTTTGATTTTGAGCATCATTCCAACTGCAGACCTCCGTAGGATATTAATTGTGATTTACATTGATACTTTGTATATTTTTATTGTTCTCAACACATTCCACTGTGTAATGAATAAAGATCTGCAACTGGAATATTTCATTCAGTGATATCTAGGATGTGGGATTTTAGTGTTCCCTTTATTTTTTGAGCAGTGTATATACATATATTTTTTTGCCTAAAATACAAAGAAATTGTATCATCTATAACTTTAGGCCTTTTAGAGATCATTTCATCTTCAACTTGTTTAACTGTTCACAAAAACAATAATTTTGAGCAGGCGTGCCCAAACTTTTACATGTCACAGTATATACTGCATATACATGTATTAAATCCTTACACAGTGGCAATAATTCCACAATGCTTTACAGAAGCAGCATGTACCATGCCTTACACACTAAGGCACTTTACTACCTTCTTTGAAAGTTACTGTCATCATCTGGAGGGAAATTTCAGCTACGCATTTGAACAGCTGACTAAATTTACTTTCAATCAGAAGTCTGGGATATCTGATTCCTAATGTTTGCCTATGTGTCTGGGACCTGCACGGTGGTTGCACCTTAAGGTACCGTCACACTTAGCGACGCTGCAGCGATATAGACAACGAGCCGATCGCTGCCGTGTCTCTGTTTAGGTCGCTGTAGAGACGTCAAACACAGCAGCTCCAGAACGATGCAGGAGCGATCCTGTGACGTAACGGTGACTCACTTATCGTTCTCACAGGTCGTTAGCTCCATGTAAAACATTGCTGGCATCGTTGCTTTTGCTGTCAAACACGACGATACACGCCGACCTGACGACCAAATAAAGTTCTGGACTTCTAGCTCTGACCAGCGATATAACAGCGGGATCCAGATCGCTGCTGCGTGTCAAACACAACGAGATCGCTATCTAGGACGCTGCAACGTCACGGATCGCTGTCGTTCTCGTTGTAAAGGTGCTGAGTGTGAAGGTACCTTTAGGCTCACATCATGATAATGGCTCTTCATCATCTTTCACTATCCTAGTTGGGCGTTTTCCTTGCCTGTGCAGAATTTCTATCAATTTCTGCAGATCAGAAGTAAGTTACACTCATGTATATTCCTAGACTGATGTGTGAACCTTCTGACATGAAGAACTTTTTTCTTGGAAAGAGATTTGCTCGGGATGTTTCATCTTTTTACAATATACTAAATTCTTCACCTCCCTTCCTTAACTCTGATTCTGGCGCATCTCTGGCAATCTCGAGCTCAGGCGCAGTGCTCCTGACAGGAACAGGTTAGGAAACTGCCTATAATATCCAATTATCTCAATTTTTGAGCTCTAGAAGTAATCAGTGACCTTCATAGTTATGTACTAAATCAGTGTACAGAAAATTGGATGGCAAAAAAAATTTAATAACCATAAACGTAATAAAACAAAAATTTACCAAATTTCACAACTACCACCAAAACCCTCTTATTTGTAAGAAAGCCCTACTTATTTCTAAGAAATAACTACAAATTTGCATTATTCATTCATAAAACGAGCAAAATAAACAAATGTGATGAAAAAAGTAAAAAAAAAAGTACGAATCTTCAAAAGTGAGAACCTTCAGGCGCTATGAGCCTGAGAGGCCACGGAGGTCACATCTGCTCTCTGCCAGGACGGTGGTAAAACTGAGTGGGGGGGTTTCAAGCAGCATCTACTGTAGTAATGTCCTGGGAGGGGCAGGATGCCCTTCCACCTCAGAGAAGAGGGGGAAACAAAAATGTGTGCGCTGTGCCTGTCCGGCCTATTGCGCCTGCCGCAGGGTTAAGACCCTTTATGTTAAAATGGGATGAAGATCTAGGATGAAGATACTATTTATGAAAGTGGATTCAGGCCATGTCTTGGAGTGTTAAATGCTCTTCTTGTATCAATCACATAGAACAGTCCCAGAAAGTCCATCTCTGATGGTACCTGACCCCGAGGTGGTTTTCCCCTTTATGCTGGAAGGAATATGGTGAGACCGGTTATCTGAGCATTACTTGGTGGTTTGGTCCCAAACTACAAAGGTCCTTTCATGAGGTCTTTCAACTTCTTCTAATGTATCAGCTCAGCCCTGACCCTGCTTTAGCTTTACTAAGTATTGGGCTATCAGAGCTATTCTTCATCCATAAAAGGTCCATTGTACATATCCTAACATCGTCTACATAATAATTGGCCTCCAAATGGAAATCTCAAGGAGTTCTGTCATTTTCTGAAGTCTATGGTACAGTCAATTCACAAGCTAAAGATGCTATGCAGTATGACATAAAGAAGGAACCCTGGTCCTGCTGGATGAAGTCTCCTCTGTATCATGAGTGGATATTCTGTGCATGGACCTTTTCTGACACTTTAACCTCTTACTTTTCTTTAACCTCCTACCCCTCTTCCCCTTCCCTTTCATTCTTTCCCTTCCATTTGTCTTCACACCTTCCATCATTCCCTCTCACTTCTCCATGTCTCCCTCTCTTACACTGCTCACTTTGGCAGTTACTTGTCTTGTTATCTACAAGCTATGGAGATAGTTGTCTCTAGACACATGTGACATCTACCATATAATGTGGCTGAGCTGACGTTCAGTTTGTTCCTGGAAACTTTTATTACGATTCTTTCTTCACTAAATGTAATTGCATTTACCTTTGTAATAAAAAGTTAACGAGAAAAAAAATTAACACAATAAAAAAAATGAAAACTAGAAATCGTATAATTTCCACAATGGTCAGATCCTGACCCTATCTTTTATACAGAAGAGAATAATGAGCGTGCGCATAGTGATCGTGGAGCAGTAGGGTCAAAGGTGACATCAGATATTGTGGTGGCCAGATCCTGTGTTATCAGCTGTATATGGAGATGTTACCTGACACAGTAATCCTGCCTCTGCTAATAATGTGCCTGCTGAAAATTCTTCCTGAAATTACAGGAAATATGATGGCCAGTATGAAAATGACAGATTTAATCATATGACATAGAAAAACTTTACAAAAGTTAAAAAAAAAAAATACATAGAAACCAAAAAACTCTTATCATGCCGCTCAGCAACAACGTTTCTTATTTTTCTACCTGCAGAGAAACCAATGGCTGAACAATAAGTCTCTATGCCATCATCACTAGTCACTTATCAGACAGGTAAGGCTACGTTCACATTAGCGTTAAGCTAATGTGCGTCGGGTTTGCGTCGGCGACGCAGCGGCGACGCATGCGTCATGCGCCCCCTATACTTAACATGGGGGACGCATGCGTTTTTTTTTGTTGCGTTGTGCCACACATGCGTCTTTTTTGCCGCAAGCGTCGGACCAAGAAAACGCAACAAGTTGCATTTTTCTTGCGTCCGATTTTCGGCAAAAACCGACGCATGCGTCGCAAAACGCAGCGTTTTTGCGTGCGTTTTGCCGCGTTTTTGCGTGCGTTGTGCGTTGCGTCGCCGACGCAGCGGCGCACAACGCTAGTGTGAACTTAGCCTAAAACAAAAATATGGGTCACGGCACCAACCCTGCTCATGACTAAGCTCGGGTTAATCTGGAGCAACCATGAAATATTAACCCCTCCAGAGAGTGACGCTCCCATATTTAACATCAGTATATCAGGAATTAGTTCTTGTTGTTTAGAAACCATTTCAATTGTCTAATGCCGTCCTGAACCGTCACACTTCTCACAATTAGCAGCAGGGAGTTGCCATGAAAATATGTGAACATCTTGTTCTCTTCGGATTTCTGGGGCTTTCAGTGTTTAGTGTATTCCACACAGCCGCGTCCTCAGTTATTAGTAGAATAATTACACCAAACTGTTGTGAATCTGTCTGCACATCATTATACTGTGTCATCTGCTCTGATAAAATGCACTTTAATGGAATTTTGCTGTGAATAAATAATCTTGTGGTCACTGTTAGAGATAGATGAGTCAAACAATCAGCGGAGAACCAAGTTCCAGACAAATATCCTGAAATCTGTGATTTCACTCAAATTCGAGCAGATTTGATTTGTAGCTCACAAGAAAAAACTTGCCTGGTAGCATTTCCCAGATTGCTGAGATCAGGCTAGTGTCATTTTGCATGGCCGCATGTACTTCCCTGCAATGCTCTGCAGCTATGGCATCTTACTATCATTGTACAGTGGTGGTCACTCAGTACAGACGCCATCACTGATCAACAGTTCCCAGCAGAGCCCAGTTTGTACGGCAGATTTATTCTCCATCTCCAGACCTTTACACAGTGCAATTTTGATCGCTACGACGGCACGATTTGTGACGTTCCAGCGATGCATTTACGATATCGTTGTGTCTGACACGCTACTGCGATCCGGATCCCCGCTGAGAATCGTACGTCGTAGCAGATCGTTTGAAACTTTCTTTCGTCGTCTAGTGTCCCGCTGTGGCGGCATGATTGCATCGTGTGACACAGGTTGTATACGATGTGCGCACAGTAACCAACGGCTTCTACATCGCAAATACGTCATGAAATTATCGCTCCAGCGCTGTGTATTGCAACGTGTGACCGCAGTATACGACGCTGGAGCGATAATTATACGACGCTGCAACGTCACGAATCGTGCCGTCGTAGCGATCAAAATTGCACTGTGTAAAGGTATCCTCACTGGGTAAGTCTCTCCTGCAGAGCATAAGCTCTTATGGTCAATGGGGTCCACTCTCTCCTGTAGAGTGTATGTAAGCTCTTATGGTCAGTGGGGTCCTCTCTCTCCTGTAGAGTGTAAGCTCTTATGGTTAATGGGGTCCACTCTCTCCTGTAGAGTGCAAGCTCTTATGGTCAGTGGGGTCCTCTCTCTCCAGTAGAGTGTAATCTCTTATGGTCAGTGGGGTCCTCTCTCTCCTGTAGAGTCTAAGCTCTTATGGTCAGCGGGGTACTCTCTCTCCTGTAGAGTGTAAGCTCTTATGGTCAATGGGGTCCACTCTCTCCTGTAGAGTGCAAGCTCTTATAATCAGTGGGGTCCTCTCTCTCCAGTAGAGTGCAACCTCTTATGGTCAGTGGGGTCCTCTCTCTCCTGTAGAGTGTAAGCTCTTAAGGTCAGCGGGGTCCTCTCTCTCCTGTAGAGTGTAAGCTCTTATGATCAGTGCGGTCCTCTCTCTCCTGTAGAGTGTAAGCTCTTATGGTCAGTGGGGTCCTCTCTGTCCTGTAGAGTGTAAGCTCATATGGTCAGTGGGGTCCTCTCTCTCCTGTAGATTGTAAGCTCTTATGGTCAGTGGGGTCCTCTCTCTCCTGTAGAGTGTAAGCTTGTATGGTCAGTGAGGTCCTCTCTCTCCTGTAGAGTGTAAGCTCTTATGGTCAGCGGGGTACTCTCTCTCCTGTAGAGTGAAAGCTCTTATGGTCAGTGGGGTCCTCTCTCTCCAGTAGTGTAAGCTCTTATGGTCAGCGGGGTCCTCTCTCTCCTGTAGAGTGTAAGCTCTTATGGTCAGTGGGGTCCTCTCTCTCTCCTGTAGAGTGTAAGCTCTTATGGTCAGTGGGGTCCTCTCTCTCTTGTAGAGTGTAAGCTCTTATGGTCAGTGGGGTCCTCTCTCTCCTGTAGAGTGTAAGCTCTTATGGTCAGTGGGGTCCTCTCTCTCTCTTGTTGCGTGTAAGAATAAGAGGGTGGTGCTGTTATGGACAGTAAGGAACACGCTGTCACTTTAAGAGACTTCACCCCCTTGTCTGGTGTGTTGGAATGTTCTGCTTTTCCCCTGCAATAGATTGTGTGAATGAGCTGGACTGTGCAGATGGCAGGGGTGGGGCCTGAACAGCCTGTGTGTGCTGAAGCTGCTGCAGAGAGAACTTTGTGCTGTGTTCTGCAAGAGGGGACACACAGCCTGTAATGGAGTGGACTTGTGAAATTTGACAGACTTTTCCGGGTGCAGCGAGAGTGGCTGTCCGATGTGAGTTTGAGAAGCCACGAAGATACCGAGAAAGGGATTTACAGTAGGCGGAGGAGTGGACCATGAAGTCATGATAGCTCGTACGATAGCTGTGGTCCAGTGAGGACACGTCCCCATAACAGCTTTGAATGTGGGCCCCGGGGAGGTCACCTTGCCACGAGGGACAGATCTGGCCCTGGTGTACCTACATAAGGGTGAAGTGGTGAGTCAGAAGGAGATGTCTTTATCGCCGAAAGAAGATGCGGGGTGGACCCTAGCAGTTGCTGCGGTGGCCGAAGAGACGCCATCCCCGGAGCGGAGTGGACGAGTCATCCTTGATCAAATGGAAGTGGATGTGAAGACTCTGGGCCCTGAGCGTCTGCAAGCAATAGAAGCTATGCTGTGGGAAAATCAGGCCGCATTCGCCCATTACGCCGAGGATTTTGGCTGTACTGAAGCCATCACGAATGAGATACCGGAGAAGCTCGTCCAATTCGAGAACGATACCGGCAGATCCCATCCAAGATGTATCAAGAGGTGAAAACATTACTGAGGCAGATGCTGGATTCAGGAGTGGTGCAGAGTAGTCAGAGCCCTTGGGCAGCCCTGATGGTGCTTGTCAAGAAAAAGGATGGGACCATCCAGTTCTGTGTAGATTACAGGAAACTCAATGCCTGCACTGTTCGAGACTCGTATCCGTTGCCCCGCATCGAGGAATCCTTGAGAGCATTGGGGAAAGCCAAGTACTTCTCCTCCCTGGACCTAGCAAGTGGATACTGGCAAGTAGCCGTGGCAGAGAAAGACAAAGAAAAACCTACCTTCATCCTCCCTATGGGGCTGTTCGAGGGGCTGTTGTTTAACCGGATGCCCTTCGGGCTCTCCAATGCTCCAGGCACGTTTCCACAGCTGATGGAAAAGTGTTTGGGAGACTTAAATTTTGAGGCTACCCTGATCTATCTGGTTGACATCATTGTGTTTCCGGCTTCATTCGAAGAACACCTTGCCCGGCTTGGACAGGTACTCGGACAGGTACTCGGAAGACTGCGGGCTCATAACCTGAACGTGAAGCCAAAGAAGTGCCACTTTTTCAAGAGAGACATTGAGTACCTGGGCCACATAGTGTCACAAGATGGAGTTCTACCCTCACCAGAAAAATTGGCTGCTATTCAGAAGTGGCCAGTCCCTCGAACAGTGAGAGAACTCCAGGCCTTTCTGGGGCTCGCCGGGTACTACCGCGTTTTGTTAAAGACTTTGAGAAGGTGGTGTGTCCTTTCAATGAGCTGCTGAGGGGGACCACTGGAGTACCAAAGACTCAGTACATCCTTTGGGCCCAGAGACAAGATAAGGCCTTCCAGGCTATAAGGAATGCCCTTACCTCAGCCCCGATTTTGGCCTACACAGACTTCGATCAACCGTTCCTGTTGTACACAGATGGTAGCCTTCATGGAATCAGTGCAGTACATTTTCAGATACAGGATAGGCATGAGATAGTCATCGGGTATGCCAGCAAGTCCCTGCGAGACAGTGAAAGGAACCCTCACAATTACAGCTCTTTCCGGATAGAGCTCTTGGCCCTGGTGTGGGCCATGACAGAGAAGTTTGCGGGCTTCCTGACAGGGACTAAGATTCCAGTTTGAACAGACAATAATCCCCTGGCCCACCTTGAGAATGCTAAATTGGGGGCCTTAGAACAACGGTGGATGGCTCGCCTAGCCAAGTTTGACTTTACCATCCGTTATCGCTCTGCTACCGAAAACGCAAATGTTGATGGTCTGTCAAGAGTTACTGTGGAGACTCCAATTGGGGATCTCGATGAGCAACTCGAAGAGGAGGAAACCCCAGACTTTTGTAAGTTTAAGCTCCTAGTGGTTGCGGCCCAGTCAAGAAGGGAGGCCTGCACATTACCCCTGTCTCTGGGGAGATCTAATGAGGAATGGGGACATGTTCAGGATGGAGACAAAGGGCTGAGACAGATGAAGTGGTGTGTAACTCATAAGCGGAAGCCTGGCAAACAAGAGAGAGATGATCTGGACTCTGAAATGCCCAAAGCGCATCCACTCTGACCAAGGCGCATATTTCCAAGGCAAGGTGATGGAAGAACTGTATCGTATGTATGGCATCGAGCGGTCCTGGACCACCCCTTACCATTCTCAAGGCAACAGAACATGTGAATGCTTCAACCGAACCTTACTTCAAATGCTGAGAATGTTGGAGGAGGATAAGAAGGCGTGTTGGCCAGGCAACCTGCCAGAGTTGGTCTGGACCTACAACAATCGGTTCCACTCCACCACGGGTTATACCCCCTATCTACTGCTGTTTGGAAGAGCTGGACGAGAGATCATTGAGCTGAATTTGGAACAGCCAGAGGAGCTGATGGAGCGAACTGTCACCTCATGGGTGAAAGAGCACCGGCAACGATTACAAACGATAAACCGTAAACCGACTCAAGAGTTACCGCTCCAACCCGGAGACCGAGTATTAGTCAGAGAGAAACGCCCCAAGGGAAAACTAAGTGAGAGATGGGAAGTACAGCATTACAGAGTGATTGAGCGAGTGTATGCTAACAGTCCTGTCTACAAGGTGCAGATTGAGAGTGGGGTGTCCGCCCCTAGAGTACTACACAGAAATATGCTGCGGCCCTGCTGGTCTGAGATCTGTTCTACGCCATTGTTGCCTGAAGGCGCTACTCCACTTCCTGAATCTGTCATGCCTGATGGTGAAATCGATGATGAATGGTGAACCGTCCCTAACACAGTAGGGGGTCCTCAGCCGCACAGAGACGGTAATCCCATGGATGTACCAGTACCGCCACGCGAGGACGAGACCAGACGAGAGCCCACGATGACTCCAGCAGCAAGTGTTCCTCTGGAAGATAGTCAAGCCTTGCCTGACAGCCAAGAGCTCCGGAGATCCCAGAGGTTTTATGCAGGGGTTCTACCAGTCCGATATGTAGAACAGTGCGCTCTGTCTGTTTTTCCAACTTTGTTGCCTCCTCTATAGGTGCTGTTTCCGCATTGCACATTCCTTCATTACACTTTGACCTTGATGCTGTGATGGCCGAGGATGATCATCATTAATAAGGGAGGCATGTAAGAGGGTGGTGCTGTTATGGACAGTAAGGAACCCGCTGTCACTTTAAGAGACTGCACCCCCTTGTCTGGTGTGATGGAATGTTCTGCTTCTCCCCTCCAATAGACTGTGTGAATGAGCTGGACTGCGCAGATGGCAGGGGTGGAGCCTGAATAGCCTGTGTGAGTTAAAGCTGCTGCAGAGAGAACTTTGTGCTGTTTTCTGCAAGAGAGGACCCACAGCTTGTAACGGAGTGGACTTGTGAAATTTGACAGACTTTTCCAGGTGCAGTGAGAGTGGCTGTCCGATGTGAGCTTGAGAAGCCATGAAGATACCGAGAAAGGGATTTACAATTTCCAGGAGTACCTCCAGGACCCAGAAGCAAGGAGAAAACCACATTTCACGGAGCTGGCAGGAAACCGTGCACACCACCGTACTAGACTGTTGGGGGCCCCCTGGGACTGGATCTGAGTACCCAACATCACTGTGAGTTCATTCCTGTTTTGTGCACATGTTAGAGCCTAGTGTAGGCTTCATTAGTCAGCACACGGGAGCTGTGTGGCCTGCTTAGTAAAGGCCAGGAAGGTTATACGTAGAGTAGCATAATTATTTGTTTATTGTTTGCATTTACTTGTGTGACGTATGTTGATTCTGCAATAGTTGGAGCACTGTGCTATTTTACGGACAAGCTAAAGAATATAACTCTTGTAAATTATCTTTTGCCATTGCATACCTCTGTTTGCATCTTCCTCATCCACTTCATTCCTTGCCTTCCAATAAATCTACCCTTTGTTGTTTGCACCTCATCTTGTGTACGATAGTCTTCCTGCACCGTGGTGCTCTCCCGGCCATTGCTTCATAAGCTCTTATGGTCAGTGGGGTCCTCTCTCTCCTGTAGAGTGTAAGCTCTTATGGTCAATGGAGTCATCTCTCTTCTGTAGAGTGTAAGCTCTTATGGTCAGTCGGGTCCTCTCTCTCCTGTAGAGTGTAAGCTCTTATGGTCAGTGGGGTCCTCTCTCTCCTGTAGAGTGTAATCTCTTATGCTCAGTGGGGTCCTCTCTCTCCTGTAGAGTGTAAGTGGAACGCCCTACTAGGGCCATGGGGTACTCAGTACCGGAACCAGTCGCTCTTAAAGGGGATGTCACGGTGGCTGCAACACGGTCCGTGGCCCTGGGCGCCCAATTAAAGGGGAAAGGTCTTTAAAGGGAATATGGTATAAACTCTATTGTTCGTGATGCTACCTGTGGTTCTCGGTCAGTAGGGACCGACGCCCCTTAAAGGGGTTCTCTGGGGTGATGGTATGGTAGCTGGTTGGTGACACTTCTGCAGTGCCCCAGAGTCCTGGTCGTTGCAGTACTGATGCTCCGCCACTAAGGGGAGTGATGGTACGTCTGATGGCACTAAAGGAGTTCACCTGACCAGGTATCAGTCACACAGGGGCGGACTGGGCCAGGTGGCAGGAGTGCATATGCCCCCCGGGCCGGTGCCTGAGCAGCTGCACAGGGCCGCTGGAGGACCGGCAGCGATTTTAATACATAGCGTGCTGCATCCCTCCAGCCGGCCCTTTAAAACTAAGCCAGGTCCTGTGTGCGCGCGGTGCCCGCGCTGATAAGTGCCGCGGCGGCCCACGCTAGTGCGCGAGCACGGCCGCGGTCCTAGCTCCTGCGCGTGCTCGTCTGCTGCCCGTGTCAGCGCGGGCAAGCAGGAGACTACGCGCGCACATTTGAAAAGGCCGGCGCGCATAGGACGCCTCCACCTGACTGTGTCTGACGCTGGCCGGCCTGTACCAGCGTCTGAGAAGACTGCTCACCATTGCCTGGGATCCTCTTCACTGCCGACGCTGGAGAGGACCGGACACCTCAGCCCTTCGCCCTCCCGACCTCCCCCCCAATCTCAGGGACCTGGGTGAGTCCCAAGATGATTTTTTAATGTATATACAGCAGTTGCAGCTATATAATGTGTATAGACTGCTATATATACGTTATATAGGTGATACTGCTGTATATAATCACTATACCACCAAAATGTATGTATAGTAGCCTATATCTTATATAGGTGACACTGCTACTAATGCGTATATACCTTATATAGGTGACACTGCAGTATGTGTGTATACATACTGTATATACAGTATACTGTACACACACATGTATGTATACACATATATGTACATGTATACACAGCAGTACCACCTATATAACGTATATACACATCAGTAGCAGTGTTACCTATATATGATGTAGACTGCTATACATACATTATATAGGTAGTATAGTGATTATATACATCAGTATCACCTATATAATTTATATTTAGTAGTCTATACACATTATATAGGCAATACCGCTACTGATGTGTATATAGGTGATACTGCTGTGTATATATGTCGTTATATAGGCGATACTGGTGTGTGTGTGTGTGTGTGTGTGTGTGTGTGTGTGTATATATACACACACACGTACATATATACACTACAGTATCACCTATATATAACATATATACACATCAGTAGCAGTATTGCCTATATAATGTATATAGACTGCTGTATACATGATATATAGGTGATACTATCATTATATACAGCAGTAGCAGTATCGCCTATATATCGTGTATTCAACGTTTCAATCATTTTATTTTTTCAGTTTCATCTATATAATGTGTGTACACCAGTCACAGTATCACATACAATATATAGGTGATACTACAACTATAGACATCAGTCTAGTAGCTTCAATGTGATATATATTCAGCAGTCGCGGTGTCTCCTATGTACATCAGCCTCTGTGTCTCTTACGTGATGTATGCATCATAACATAGCATAATGCTGTCCTAATTACCGTATATTGTAGAGATGTGTGTGTGTATATATTTTTTGAATATATATATTATATATAGAGAGAGAGAGAGAGAGAGAGAGAGTGTAGAGATGTTTGTATAGCGTAGAGATGTTTATATAGTATGGCGCTATGTATATAGTGTGGAATTCACACTATATATACACTGCTGCCACATCTCTACACTATCTACTATATAATTGTCTAAGGGTCACTTCCGTCTGTCTGTCACGGATATTCATTGGTTGCGGCCTCTGTCTGTCATGGAATCCAAGTCTCTGATTGGTCTCGCCAGCTGCCTGTCATGGCTGCCGCGACCAATCAGCGACGGGCACAGTCCGATTAGTCCCTCCCTGCAGTCAGTGCCCGGCGCCCGCTCCATATTCCCCGCAGTCACCGCACACAGGGTTAATGCCAGCGGTAACGGACCGCGTTATGCCGCGGGTAACTCACTCCGCTACCGCCGCTATTAACCCTGTGTGACCAAGTTTTTACTATTGATGCTGCCTATGCAGCGTCAATAGTAAAAACATCTAATGTTAAAAATAATTTAAAAAAAATAAAAAGTCATTATATACTCACCTTCCGCCGCCTTTCCCACTCCTCGCGACGCTCCGGTGACCGGTCCATGCAAGCGGCAGGTTCCGTTGGCAAGGATGGTCTGCGAGAAGGACCTGCCGTGATGTCACGGTCATGTGACCACGACGTCGTCACGGGTCCTGCGCGAGAAGGACCTGCGATGACGTCACGGTCAAGTGACTGCGACGTCATCACACCCTGGGACCGGAAGCTGCCGCCTGCACGGCACACAGGCGACAGAACTACAAGGGACCCCTCGGAAGGTGAGTATATGTTTATTTTTGATTTTTTAACCTGTGACATACATGGCTGGGCAATATACTACGTAGCTGGGCAATATACTACATGGCTCTGTGGTGTATACTACGTCGCTGTGCAATATACTACGTGGCTCTGTGCTGTATACTACGTCACTGGGCAATATACTACGTGGCTGGGCAATATACTACGTGGCTGGGCAATATACTACGTGGCTGGGCAATATACTACGTGGCTGGGCAATATGCTACGTGGCTGGGCAATATGCTACGTGGCTCTGTGCTGTATACTACATCGCTGTTCAATATGCTATGTGGCTCTGTGCTGTATACTACATCGCTGTGCAATATACTACGTGGCTCTGTGCTGTAGACTATGTCGCTGTGCAATATACTACGTGGCTCTGTGCTGTATACTACGTGGCTGGGCAATATACTACGTGGCTAGGCAATATACTACGTGACTGGCCAATATACTACATGGCTGGGCAAAATACTGCGTGGCTCTGTGCTGTATACTACATCGCTGTGCAATATACTACGTGGCTCTGTGCTGTATACTACATCGCTGTGCAATATACTACATGGCTCTGTGCTGTATACTACGTAACTGGGCAATATACTACGTCGCTTGGCAATATACTACGTGGCTGGGCAATATACTACGTCGCTGGGCAATATACTACGTCACTGGGCAATATACTATGTGGACATGCATATTCTAGAATACCCGATGCGTTAGAATCGGGCCACCATCTAATATAATATATACACCGCTCTATATTCCTTAACATGGTATATAATATGCCTCTGTGTATATAATAGATTGTAGTATACCGTATAAACTCATGTATAAGCCGAGTTTTTCAGCATATTTTTTTTTGTCCTGAAAACACCCCCCTCGGCTTATACACGAGTCATTGTCCCAGAAAAACAGAGGGGGAGCAGCGAGTCACAGAATATTCCAGTGCCGTGAATATTCATTTCTCTTATAGCGTTCACAGCCACAGCCGCCGGCTTCCAGAACACATCCTACTTACCTTCCTCGCTGCATCTTGTTCTGGCGCCAGCAGCTCTTGAGGCCGAGTGATCATGTGTCTGCCTCTCATTAAGGTAATCAGTATTCACCCCTCTCCACTCCCATAGGCGTGGGTAAATATTCATTACCTTAATGAGTGGGGAACACGTGATCACCCAGCCACAGGAGCTGCTGGCACCAAAACGAGATGCTGCGAGGGCATGCAGGGAAGGTAAGTAGGATGTGTTTTTGTTTTATTTTATCGGAACCATGCATACATGAACAAGGAAGGAGCCATGCATACAAGGACGGGGATAAGGAGTCATGCATACAAGGATGGGGATAAGGAGCTAAGGAGCCCATGCAGACAAGGATGGGGATAAGGAGCCATGCATACAAAGATGGGGATGAGGAGCCATGCATACAAGGACGGGGATAAGGAGCCATGCATACAAGGACTGGGATAAGGAGCTCATGCAGACAAGGATGGGGATAAGGAGCCATGCATACAAAGACGGGGATCAGGAGCCATGCGGACGGGGACGGGGGAGCCATGCAGACAAGGATGGGGATGAGGAGCTATGCATACAAGGACTGGGATAAGGAGCAATGCATACAAGGACAGGGATGGGGGAGCCATGCAGACAAGGATGGGGATAAGGAGCCATGCATACAAGGACTGGGATAAGGAGCAATGCATACAAGGACAGGGATGGGGGGACCATGCATGCAAGGACAGGGATGAGGAGCTATGCATACAAGGACGGGGATAAGGAGCCATGCATACAGGGACAGGGGAGCCATGCATACAAGGACGGGGATGTGGGGACAATGCATACCTGGCTTATACTCGACTCAATAAGCTTTCCCAGTTTTTTTCTGGCAAAATTAGGTGCCTCGGCATATACTTGGGTCGACTTATACTCAAGTATATACGGTATATTGTGGAGCTGTGTATACTTCTACTGTCCTGCATAAATGGTGTAATTCTCAGTATCTATTCTTATTATGTATGTGTGTGTATCTGTCTATCACTCCGATTAATTGTGAGAAAAGTAGCGTACTCCTTATTGGCCCATGTGGCAACATTTCGGATCCATAACTGCACATTTCTCTGATATGGAAGTGAAATGTTGCCACATGGACTAATATAGTGTATAAAAAAAATCGGTTCCATTTTCTTCCACAAAAGTAGTTAGATTCTCTTCTCACTTGCTGTCCATGTGCAGTCGGTTTTTTTTTTCTCAGCAGATGTTGCAGTCTGATACACGGCGAGTCAGACCATTGAGAAGATGGAGAAATTAATTTCTCCGTCTCCTCCACACTTGTGCTGCGAGAGCATTGGAGCACGGACACTCGGATCATGCTCACAGCAGAGCAAGAGCCAAGTATCATTGGCATATCATATCCAATGCCATATGCTAGTGTTATTCCACCCTAATGAGCACCTGTATTAAAGGGAACCTGTCACCCCTCCCCCCCCCCGGCGTTTTTAACTAAAAAAGCCACCTTGTGCAGCTCTAATGCTGCATTCTGTGAAGGTGGCTCTTTTAGTTCTGGTCCCTTCCAACGCTGAAGTAATCGTTTTTAGAATTTGCCTGTCATACCTGTAGTTTGTCAGGGGGGCATGTCTTTTCCCCCCTGACACAAACGCCTCCCTCAGTACTCTGTGTGCCAGGCGCCACCTCCTCTTCCTTCATTAGCGTCTCCAGCGCCTGCGCTGTAAGTTTTTTTTAGGGCATGCGCAGCTTGCGCTGCCCTTCCAACTTACAACGCAGGCGCCAGGGGCACTAATGAAGGAGAGGAGGTGGCGCCTGGCTCCGGAGCAGATACTGCTGGGCGGCAGGAGGAGCGCTTGTCCCCTGTGAGGGAGATGGCACCTCTGCTGTGAGTCCTCTGCAGAGCGGTCACTGGGCGCTGTGCTCCTCAGTCCTCTGCCATCCTCTGGGCTCTCCTCATCCCCAGGGTGTCCCTGATGCCTGCCTGCAGTGTAAAGAGCACCATGTAAATGGACCTGTGTTCGATCATGCGCACTGCGGCGCCATTCACATGTGGCTCTTCAAATAACGCCTTTAAGAGGAGTGTTGAAGGGCAGGACAAAGTATAGCAAAATTCACTGATCGGGATGGGAAGTGTTATAGTATGTGGGCTGGTGGGGTTTGTGTGGCAGGGCTGTTTTTTTTTGTCCCAGTCCGGCCCTGTGTGTGTGATTATACAGTGTGTGCGTGAGATTATACAGTGGGGCTGTGCGTGTCATTATACAGTGGGGCTGTGCGTGTCATTATACAGTGGGGCTGTGCCTGTCATTATACAGTGGGGCTGTGCCTGTCATTATACAGTGGGGCTGTGCCTGTCATTATATAGTGGGGCTGTGCGTGTCATTATATAGTGGGGCTGTGCCTGTCATTATATAGTGGGGCTGTGCCTGTCATTATACAGTGGGGCTGTGCCTGTCATTATATAGTGGGGCTGTGCCTGTCATTATACAGTGGGGCTGTGCCTGTCATTATACAGTGGGGCTGTGCCTGTCATTATACAGTGGGGCTGTGCCTGTCATTATACAGTGGGGCTGTGCCTGTCATTATACAGTGGGGCTGTGCCTGTCATTATACAGTGGGGCTGTGCCTGTCATTATACAGTGGGGTTGTGCCTGTCATTATACAGTGGGGTTGTGCCTGTCATTATACAGTGGGGTTGTGCCTGTCATTATACAGTGGGGCTGTGCGTGCGTGTGTGTGTTACTATACAATGGGGCTGAGTGTGTGTCATTAATTATACAGTAGGGTTGTGCGTGTGTGTGTCATTATACAGTGAGGCTGTGCTTGTCATTATACAGTGAGGCTGTGTGTGTGACTGTCACTGTATACAGTAGGACTGTGTGTGTGTTATATATATATATATATATATATATATATATATATATATATATATATATATTCATTCGCATGCTTGCAGTCACAAGACCACCTGTTCCCGGCGCCGGCACCAGAGAATCCTCACAGTGTGCACGATATGGGGATTCACACACAGTGACTTTAGACATGTAGCTTAAGATCCGACAACCCCTTTAAGGATGGGCCGCGACTCATGGGCCACTGCTGTGTGGTTGCCCCCCAGGCTAAAATTTGCCAGCCAGCCCCTGCAGTCACACATTACACTTCACACTCTGGCCACCAGGGGGAGCAAAGGGTTCTATGTATTAGGCCACTCCTCACAATCTGGTAAAACTGGGGGTTGGATAGGAAGTTAGGGAGAAGCTGACTGGGTTTTTTCCCAGGCAACAACCTGTGAGAGAGGGAGTTCCTGGGAAGATTCAGGGGGCGTCTCTGTCAGGGGTGCGATCCTGACAGTGGCCAAGCGAAAAGGACAGGACGTTATGGAGCCGCGCCTGCACCCGTTGCGGTGGCATCCTAAGAAAGGACACGAAGCGAGGTTTATTGTGGAGAAGTGAGAAATGAGATCACAGCACAAAGGAGAATAGAACCAGTAGGAGTCGTGCCTTAAGATCGTGGCAACATCCTACTGATGCGCGTAGCCGGTGGCCGGAGCGCCGAGGAAGTATTGGGCTCCAAGCATTACTTCAAACAGCGGCAGGACAGTTAACTTTAGGTTGGCTGTCTCACCTAAATCACCTAAGCAGACAACGGAGGCAATTGTGGGAGAGGGGCGTCTCTAGGGTCCCTGAATAACTCCAGGCCTACCCCGTCATACGGGTGCGTCCTAGCCAAATCATCTGGGGGACGGAGAGAGAAAGAACATCAGAAACAGAAACAACAGTTGTGAGGACTATCCCGTGGTGCTCAGCAGGGAGGTACTGCAACACACAGGCGCTAGAAGGTAGGCACTGATTTCCACCTGCAAAGGGAATTCTGGATGTGCCTTCGGACCGGCCGGTCTCAGCCAGCCCTGTTAGCAGTGCTCTGGATTGCGGATCCTGAAGCCTTCAGTAAAGAGGTAAAGAGACTGCAACCCTGTGTCCTTGTTATTCATTGCACCTTGCACCACGCACCATCATCACACCTTTCATTGGACGCCCCTTAGCAGGGTCACGGACCGGGTCTAGCCACCGTGACAACCCCAGGACCGAGACAGAGAGGCCCGGTACTGAGTACCCCATGGCCCTGCGTCTGGGGGCGCTCCAACTTGGCGTCACGAACAGGATCTACTTAAGCCTGAAGAATCAGGTCATGTGTGCCTTGGAACTGTGTCTGAATTGTGCTTGAACTGTGACTTATTGCAAAGATTATGTATTGCCGCTTCCCCCAAAACCGCCGCCATTACCGCGCTAAGAGGAGCGCAAGAGAAGAAGAAGGGCGTGGATTTTTGGGCGTGGACAAACTGAAGAGCGCGAAGAACAATGGCTGCCCAGTCTAAGTATTTCTGCCCCTTGAGGACGTGTCCGTCAGCAGCCGAGATCCGCCTCCTGATTCTCAATGGAGGGCAGAGACAAAGAAAGCGAAAACGCCCACGAAGAAGAGAGCGGGAAAAGGACAAAGAAGAAGTGAGCCACGTGGAGGATGCCATGGCCAGCCAACCGGAGCAGGAGCGTGGGGTCGGAGCAGAGGACTCCCCCAGCTACCCGGAGGGGAACCGTAACCAGGCCTCCACCGCTGATGCTGATTTCCTGCAGGCCGGCGTGGAAGAGCTCAGCGACCAACTCCGGCGGACGCAGCTGAGCACTGAGGCCGGGTGGAAGAAGACCTTCATCGGGAGCCTCACCAGACGCCTGTCGGCAGCCACATCTGGCAGGAAAGAAGTTCCAGTGCTCCGAAGCCAGAAAGCAAGGCCCTGCCGGAAAGCGAGATGCTGCAAACAGAGATGACAATGTCGCAGCACAAGGCCCCACAACCAGCGTTCCAGATCCCAGCGGAGGCAGAGCAGACCGGCACCGGAGGGACCGCATCTGAAGCAGGTATGAAGAACGACCCTGCCCTGATGACCGACACCACTCCAGCGACTGCTAGTGCCACAGCTGCTGACTCCATTCCAGTGACTGATCTTGTAGCAGCCGCTACCTCTGCTGCAGCAAATGCCCATACTCAAGCCACGCAGACCTCCATCGCTGCGCATGACTTAACCGTACATGAAAGACGGATTAACGGCGTTTATCCAGCACTGGGTGCAACCCTGGACTTCGCCCTTCCCAGGCAAAGAAGGGTTAAGTGCCAGGTGCAGCCCTGGAAGCCATCCAACTAAGCCTCGGAAACCTGAAACTGTAAATAGTTAACTGTTTGTTTTCCTGCTGTTTTGCTGCTTTAAACCCGACCAGGGTTATTCTTAAAGAGATCCCTTTGTTTACCCGGGATCCCTAGTGTTTTTGCTTTTTGTTTTTGCTTTTGTTCATCGTTATTTACAAAGACTGCCGAATCATGGACGGTGAATGGGTCACAAACTGTGTTGTAAATAGTTCGCACCTTCTTAAAGGTGCCCCCTACTGGTTTTACAAAAAGGAGAACTTTTTGAAGAGACTGTTCTTGAATACAGCGCAGAAGTTCTTGCCTTTAAACGGACTTGCAGATAGAGAGTCTGCACTACCTCAAAGAGACTTGAGTCCCTCTTAAAGGGAATGTTCACGTGTTGCATTTAAGTATGATGTTGCCTTAAGAAAAAGTTGGATTGTAATAATGTTTACATAGGAATAGTATGTAGTTAGTTAGGTAGCAATAGGAATTGTTTAATGATGTTACTAGAGATTGAGGACAGGAAAGAGTTGAAAGCCGAATTTGAATAAAGAGAACCCGTAGGGGTTAGTGAGTCCTCCTGGAAACCATAGAGAGATGGTTGATTGATCTTATACTGTGAATAAAAATTGAGCTTATAGAAGAAAGAGAGGCAGTAGGCCCGGACGAGTAGCCAGGCGGTCCTGCATGTTCAAAGTAAAAGTGTTGTATTTAGAAAATAAAGACAAAGTTAATTTATATCTTAGAGTTTTATAGTAGGCCTTTAGTGGGTTCAGCTTATACGCCCTTAAAGGAAAAGTTAAATTATTGTTCAAAAATTTGCACTTAGTAGATAGAATACCCGGCTGGGTAATGATAGTTATTTATAGTCGAGTTAGTCATAAGTGTTATTTATAATCTTAAGTAAAAATGTAAATATGTTTCTGTTTGTAATGTTCAAGCGTCCTTACCTCCCATAAAGGGAAGCACTGTTAAATTTACTTGTTCATTGCATTTCAAAAATTTGTATGTCTTTTGCTAACATGTATTGTTGTTCTTCTTCCCAGTCCGGGAGTACTGGATTTAACCGGGGAGGAGTGCAGCGCCCCAGAGTCCTGGTCGTTGCAGTACTGATGCTCCGCCACTAAGGGGAGTGATGGTAGGTCTGATGGCACTAAAGGAGTTCACCTGACCAGGTATCACAGTCACACATTACACTTCACACTCTGGCCACCAGGGGGAGCAAAGGGTTCTACTGTATGTATTAGGCCACTCCTCACAATCTGGTAAAACTTGGGGTTGGATAGGAAGTTAGGGAGAAGCTGACTGGGTTTTGCCCAGGCAACAACCTGTGAGAGAGGGAGTTCCTGGGAAGATTCAGGGGGGTCTCTGTCAGGGGTGGGATCCTGAGAGTGGCCTAGCGAAAAGGACAAAACGTTACGGAGCCGCGCCTGCACCCGTTGCAGTGGCATCCTAAGAAAGGACACAAAGCGAGGTTTATTGTGGAGAAGTGAGAAACGAGATCACAGCACAAAGGACAATAGAACCAGTAGGAGTCGTGCCTTAAGATCGTGGCAACATCCTACTGAGGCGCATAGCCGGTGGCCGGAACGCCGAGGAAGTATTGGACTCCAAGCATTACTTCAAACAGTGGCAGGACAGTTAACTTTAGGTTGGCTGTCTCACCTAAATCACCTAAGCAGACAACGGAGGCAATTGTGGGAGAGGGGCATCTCTAGGGTCCCAGAATAACTCCAGGCCTACTCCGTCATACGGGTGCGTCCTAGCCAAATCATCTGGGGGACAGAGAGAGAAAGAACATCAGAAACAGAAACAACAGTTGTGAGGACTATCCCGTGGTGCTCAGCAGGGAGGTACTACAACACACAGGCGCTAGAAGGTAGGCACTGATTTCCACCTGCAAAGGGAACTCTGGATGTGCCTTCGGACCGGCCGGTCTCGGCCAGCCCTGTTAGCAGTGCTCTGGATTGCGGATCCTGAAGCCTTCAGTAAAGAGGTAAAGAGACTGCAACCCTGTGTCCTCGTTATTCATCGCACCTTGCACCACGCACCATCATCACACCTTTCATTGGACGCCCCTTAGCAGGGTCACGGACCGGGTCTAGCCACCGTGACAACCCCAGGACCGAGACAGAGAGGCCCGGTACTGAGTACCCCATGGCCCTGCGTCTGGGGGCGCTCCACTTCCCACAGGTGAAGTGGGGTCCCCAGGGCTCCCAAGGTATATAATATATGAAATTAAGTGGTAGTTCCAGTTCCTTAAAATTCAAAGTCTTTATTTTCCAAGTTAAAACTTCATAGTCATCAAAGAATCCTTGTACATCATGGATGCATAGGCAGCGAAAAAGAAATGTATAAGCAACGCGTTTCGATTAAGATCTTTATCGTAGCTGTGATAAACGCGTTGCTTATACCTTCCTTTTTCGCTGCCTATGCATCCATGATGTACAAGGATTCTTTGATGACTATGAAGTTTTAACTTTAAAGACTTTGAATTTTAAGTAGCTGGAACTACCACTTCATTCCATATATTGTATCCACTGCACGTCAGGTCAGGACGAGTTCCACGCACCTGTGGTATCGGTGAGCTGGCAGAGGCTTAGCCTCTTTTTCTTTTGTTTTACTATCTCTTCCAAGGTATATGGCAGGGATGATATGTTAAGGCCCCGTCTCACATAGCGAGATCGCTAGCGAGATCGCTGCTGAGTCACAAGTTTTGTGACGCAACAGCGACCTCAGTAGCGATCTCGCTATGTGTGACACGTACCAGCGATCAGGCCCCTGCTGTGAGATCGCTGGTCGTGTCGGAATGGCCTGGACCTTTTTTTGGTCGTTGAGGTCCCGCTGACATCGCTGAATCGGTGTGTGTGACACCGATCCAGCGATGTCTTCACTGGTAACCAGGGTAAACATCGGGTTACTAAGCGCAGGGCCGCGCTTAGTAACCCGATGTTTACCGTGGTTACCAGCGTAAATGTAAAAAAAAACAAACAGTACATACTCACCATCTGTTGCCCGTCAGGTCCCTTGGCGTCTGCTTCCCACACTGACTGAGCCGCCGTAAAGTGAGAGCACAGCAGTGACGTCACCGCTGCGCTCTGCTCTCACTGTACGGCGGCTCAGTCAGAGCAGGAAGCAGACGCCAAGGGACCCCTGACGGGCATCAGATGGTGAGTATGTAGTGTTTTTTTTTTTTTACATTTACGCTGGTAACCAGGGTAAACATCGGGTTACTAAGCGCGGCCCTGCGCTTAGTAACCCGATGTTTACCCTGGTTACCCGGGTGCTGCAGGGGGACTTCGGCATCGTTGAAGACAGTTTCAACGATGCCGAAGTCGTTCCCCTGATCGTTGGTCGCTGGAGAGAGCTGTCTGTGTGACAGCTCCCCAGCGACCACACAGCGACCACACAGCGACGCTGCAGCGATCAGCATCGTTGTCTGTATCGCTGCAGCGTCGCTGTGTGAGACGGGGCCTTTACTGGT
Source organism: Ranitomeya variabilis (assembly GCF_051348905.1). Lineage (NCBI taxonomy): Eukaryota > Metazoa > Chordata > Amphibia > Anura > Dendrobatidae > Ranitomeya > Ranitomeya variabilis. Next base: position 188,738,342 of record NC_135233.1, read on the forward strand.
AAATAACAGAGGACTCAGGGTTTACCTGGTTTACTGGTGGTAGCAGGCCACAGTCCAGGGTACCAGCAACAGATCCAGAAGGAGTCCAGGCAGCCCAGAAACAAGCAGAAATCCACTTGGCAGGTCAGGTTGGGAGCTTTCCACTATGCGCTTGGTTTCTCATACCTTGCTACCTGTGGTTTGCTGACAAAGTACTCCTTTCTCTCTCCTGTCCTGGGACAGAACCTGCACGGCAGGCAGCTTGAGCTGTGCTCTTAGGGATCTCTGGCACGGTGACTCCAGGCTCTATCTGCTGCTTTGCTTCAGGTATGGCATGGGCAGTATACTTATAGTCCTATGCCCTCCGGCTCTGCTGTGGACCTTACAGCTATCCACAACCTCAAGCTCCCGGTGCCCTGTTTCTGCGCTCTGGCTCTTAGGGGCCTAATTGTTACCTCATTAAGCCCTCAATCTCTCCTCTGCTCCTTTCCTGTCTGCTCCAGACTGAACTGAACTCTCTGGTCTCTCTGGACCAACTGTCTCTGTCCACTGTCTCTCTCAGACTGGCTAACTCCTCCTCCAGACCAGGATCCTTTTTCAGGGAAGCTGCCCTAAAACCCGGTTTTGAGCTCCCCCTCCTGGCCTGGATTCAGAAGGTGTTGTGTGTGAGATTACCTGCCAAAGGATCCCTCTTGTCTCCAGGCATAGCACTACCCTCCCCGAGAGGAAGGCAGCACTACTGTGGTACCCGAACTCCTGAGGTGCCACAAATGACTGAGCACGCAACATGAGTAAAGCATCCTGCATGGGAGTTTCAGAGAGTCAGTATCGTAGAAGATAAGTAACGGCCATACTGGCACCCTTAGGGAAAAGTAGTATCGAGCTGGTTTGTGGTGAAGTAGAGGTAAAAAGTGAAGCAGAGGACAAGCAGAGGAAGAGAACTGGAAAGGTGAATAGAGAGAAACTGTGTGGAAAAAGCTTCGAGTTGTAAAGGAAAAGTCCATAAGACCATGGACCCGCTATCTCTTGTATATATTCCCTACTAAGTTCCCATTCAGTAAAAAGTTTATTTTTGGCTGGTGGTCTCCATCATAGAACTGTTGCATAGTTTGGTCACAGAAGAAACTTGTGAGAGTAGATTATATGGGGTAATTCAACTTTTATCTACACAGAACATGAGGTACATGCATCAGCTTCTTAATACAGCATAACAAGAAGTCTGAAGGACCTTTTACCAGAGAGAAAGTGTAACCAAAGTACAACAAGTATATACATTACATTCAACTAAGCATATAACAGTAACAACATTGCCATCTACTGTCAGAAAAGTGTAAACTCCTCCTGCACACAAGTAAGTCGGTATCTGTTGCATATCTGCCAACAAGAACTGTGAAACATCTGGTTCTCACAAACCAGCAACATCAGTTATTTTCGGCCTGCAGTAGTGTACGGCTCTCACACACAAGTCCACACACCCAGTTGGGATCCTTAAGGTACCGTCACACTAAGCAACGTCGCCAGCGATCTGTGACGTTGCAGCGTCCTAGGGAGCGATATCGCTGTATTTGACACGCAGCAGCGATCAGAATCCCGCTGTGAAATTGCTGGTCGCTGCTAGAAGGTCTGCACATTATTTGGTCGCTAGGTCGCCGTGTATCGCTGTGTTTGACAAGCAAAAGCAACCATACCAGCGATATTTTACACTGGTAACCAGGGTAAACATCGGGTTACTAAGCGCAGGGCCGCGCTTAGTAACCCGATGTTTACCCTGGTTACCAGCGTAAAATGTAAAAAAACAAACAGTACATACTCACCTGCGCGTCCCCCAGCCTCTGCTTCCTGACTCTTACTGATCGCCGGCCCTAAACTGAAAGTGAAAGCACAGCGGTGACGTCACCGCTGTGCTGTTAGGACCGGAGCTCAGTCAGTGTCAGGAAGCAGAGGCTGGGGGACGCGCTGGTGAGTATGTACTGTTTGTTTTTTTAACTTTTACGCTGGTAACCAGGGTAAACATCGGGTTACTAAGCGCGGCCCTGCGCTTAGCAACCCGATGTTTACCCTGGTTACCCGGGGGCCTCGGCATCGTTGGTCGCTGGAGAGCGGTCTGTGTGACAGCTCTCCAGCGACCAAACAGCGACGCTGCAGCGATCGGCATCGCTGTCGCTATCGCTGCAGCGTCGCTTAGTGTGACGGTACCTTTAGTTTCATGTAATGTGCCGGGGAGCAACAGACCAACCAGTATTTCACCCAAGGCTACCACCATGCTCCACATTACATTTATACAGCAGAGATAGACTGTCTACATAAAACTGATGATATGTTCAGAATACTCACTGCCTGATACCTGTGCGCAGTATAATGCAGTTACAGTGCGGTATGTGCCATAGTTATCAGCACAGTTTCCAAAGAGAGAGTAACAATCACAATAACAATATACACAGTAACAATAACGTGTCCATTGGGTATCGCCATGGCCACGTGACCATTGGGTATTGCCATGGCTGGTATCTGACCACTGCACAGTATCTTTATCTACATATTCCATTTTCTCCTACAAGACAATGACTGAGCAGCGGTCATGCAGACTGTAAGTATTGTTTTGGCACCTTCATATTAATAATGATGATTGTGTTGCATGTAGGGTAAACCCTGTCCATCATTCCCACTGATTACTGGCAGTGAACACAAGGTGCAGCTCTATAAATTTCCCTTGTAAGCATCTGTTGGAGACAATGGAGGCTGCCGTCTCTTTCCATGGTTCTGTTAATCTTCTCGGCCCTTTGCCCTGGACGTGTATACACAAAGCTGCTGCGTTTATACTTCTGGATTACTTTAAACTGACGCGCGGTTCTCTCAGCTCCATCTGCCGCGTCTCTGACTCATCCAATTCTCTTACAACCAACGGTAATGAATGTGTGAAATGTGCCGGAAAGTAAAAACATTAAATTCTTGCAAATGGTTCCAGGAATTGTATCCCTGTTTAATGCATAAAGTCCTATCTGATCGATGGTGTGATTGCATGTTATGTTTCTAGGCGGCAGCACAAATGTGGGATAGGAATAAAGGTGTTGACTTTATGCATAAACTCTCAAGGTGTCCTTCCAACATGCTGCTAACGATAGTAATAATTAGAAAATAATTAACAAGCAAACACTAAAGAAAGCAGCTCCCTTGGTTTGAGCTCATATTAGGCTCTTGGCTCAGATATCTCCTGCGACACTTACTGTCTGTGACTACTCTTTGTAGGCCATATCTCTTTAGAAAGAGTTTAAAAAAATCTGTAAGCTCAAGGAAGTTCTGTCTATGACCATGAAAGGATCTTCAGCCTTGAGATCTGCTCCCTCATGATATTATACGACCAGCAGTAGTAGTCTACAAACTAGAAGTTTCCATCCACTATATAGAAAGACACATCTGCAGGTTTTTCTCAATATCTGACATGAAATCAGAATAAACCTTTCCCGTTTTAGGTCAATTAGGATTACCATAATCTAATATATAAAGCTGAATGTGTGTATGTGTGTATGTCCGGGATTGGCATCTGAACCGTCACAGCTACAGCCACAAAATTTTGCACAGTCACACGTCTGGACCCCGAGAGCGTCATAGGCTATGTTGTGAGGTGAAATTTTAACCCCGCGCTTTCCAATTCACCAAACAATTTTGCCCCTATCTACATAATGGGGAAAAAATGAAAGGAAAAGTGTTGGAGGCAAATTAACAGCTGCCAGATGTGAACAAGGGGGATTTAAAGAATGAGAGCGATGGCGCCAAAGAGTATATGCTGTACAGTTGCTAAGGTGGGGCCCCGACATGGGATAATCACCACACCACCACGGGGATATGAACACACACACAAAATGCGCCACACACTACCACGTGCTCGAACACATATACCACCCTCAGCGCACATTTCACCACACATACACCAACCTCGCCACATAAAAGTCGAAACACAAAAGTCGCCGCTCAAAACTCGCCACGCACAAAACTCTCCACATGCAAAACTCGCCACACGTGCAAAACTCACCTCATGGAAAACTCGCCACACGCAAAACTTGCACACGCGGAAAAATTGCCACATGCACAAAAGTTGCAACACATGCAAAAGTTGTCTCACACAAAACTTGCACATACTCAAAAGGCACCACACATAAAACTCGCCACGCGCAAAACTCGCCATGCGCAAAACTTGCTGCACACAACTTGCTACACTAACCTGTCACATGCAACTCGACACACAAAAAGTTGCTACACGCATGTCGCCACACAAAACTCATCTCACAAAAGTCGCTACATGCATGTCGCCACACGCAACTCAACACACACAACGTGACACACGAAACTCGCCCTAAAACACACACAAGTCTGGTATTATCCTTCAAAAATAAAAATCTGATTAATAAGCAGACAAACTACAAGAGCAACAAATGAACCATATAGGAATCCGGCAGCTGTCAGTCACATGACCAGTCTATTATGTGTATGTGTGAGCTAATATATACTGCCAGGGGGTGGGCTTACTGTTGGCTGAGAATTTATCAGGCTGCCAATTTAGCTTACAAATACTGAGGTAAAAATACTGACCAAATAACGTGTGAACGAGGTCTAATACAGGAGGAGATGACATACAGATATATACTATATACAGGAGGAGATGACACACAGGTATATACTATTTACAGGGGAGATGACACACAAGTATATACTATATACAGGAGGAGATGACACACAGATATATACTATATACAGGAGAGATGACACACAGGTATATACTATATAGAGGAGGAGATGACATACAGGTACATACTACATACAGGAGGAGATGACATACAGGTATATACTATATACAGGAGGAGATGACACACAGGTATATACTATATACAGGAGCAGATTACCTACAGGTATATAGTATATACAGGAGGAGATGACATACAGGTATATGCTATGTATAGGAGGAGATGACATACAGGTATATACTATATACAGGAGGAGATGACACACAGATATATACTATATATAGGTGAGATGACACACATATATATACTATATATAGGAGATGACATACAGGTATATACTATATACAGGGGAGATGACACACAGCAGGTATATACTATATACAGGGGAGATGACATACAGGTATATACTATATACAGGAGATGACATACAGGTGTATACTATATGTAAGGGAGATGACAAACATGTATATACTGAGGTGAAAATGAGAGGTGTGAGGTGAAAATGAAAAGGTGTGAGTGCAAAATGAGAGGAGTGAGGGAAAATAGTGGAATGATCAGAAAATGACAGATGTGAGGTCGAAATCACAAGTGTTAGGGGGGAATGAGAGGAGTGAGGGGGAAAATAAGAGGTGTGAGGGGGAAAATGAGAGGTGTGAGGGAGAAAATGAGAGATGTGAGGGGGAAAATGAAAGATGTGATGGGGAAAATGAGAGGCGTGATGGGAAAATAAGAGAAGTGAGGTGCTATAACTAACCACAGATATTTACTATGCCCAGGCAACGCCGGGCTCTTCAGCTAGTTATTAATATTTACTAAATGCCAGAATAATGAGAGAGAATGTTTTACTGCATTTTTATTACTTAGTACAAAGTCAAAAGTTTTCATGCATATCATTAGTATTTGGTACCATTTCACTTAAACTGCATGATTTGGGTCAGACATTTGGGATATCAAAGAAAAGAAAAAGAGGCACCAAAAATGTGCACACACAACCCGTAAGTAGTGAAAAAGGCTTTTATTGAAAAAACAAAGTGCATACAATCATAAAAACATTAAAAACATATAAAAACATAACACCCTTTGTAGATAAGGATGCACACAAGCAGGCTCAAAGGGGTTGAGATAGCCCCAAACAGTTTAGCTACTCCAGTGAATGAAAATTATCACATATGTACAAAGCACACCCAGGAGCTCAAAATGCAGGAAAACCTATGAATATATAATAATCATATTGCACATAGTTCATTGCTTCAGGTCATTGTCCATTTGGAAGACCCATTTCCTCTCAAGCTTTAACTTCCTGGCTGATGGCTTGAGATGTTGCATCAGTATTGCTACATAATCTTCTTTTCTCATGATGTCTTGTATTTTGTGAAGTGCACTAGTCCCTCCTGCAGCAAAGCAACCGCACAACATGATGCTGCCACCAACGCTTTTCACAGTTGGGATGGTGTTCTTAGGCTTCCAAGCTTCTCCCTTATTCCTCCAAGCGTAATGATGGTCATTATGCCCAAAAAGTTCAATATTAGTTTCATCAGACCACAGAACATGTCTCCAAAAATGAAGGTCTTTGTTCTTGTGTGCATCTACAAATATTAATCTGACTTTCTATGTTTCTTTTGGAGTAATGGCTTCTTCCTGGCAGAGTGGCCTTTCAGCCCATGTTTCACTGTAGAGATTACATTTTGATATAAGATTTGCACTATCTACACCTTGATTACGTATATAAGGAGGTAGCCACATTGGCAATATGCTCCTTTTAATGGTATGTTTCCACGTTCAGGAAACGCTGCGTTTTTGACGCTGCGTTAAGCCGCAGCGTAAAAAACGCAGCGTCCAGATGTTACAGCATAGTGGAGGGGATTTCATGAAATCCCGTCTCCACTATGCAGTAAAAGACGCATGCGGCAGACCCGCGAAAACGCACATGCGGTGCATCTTTTAAGAATGCAGCATGTCCTTGCATTGCTGAAACAACGCAAGGACAACGCAGGTGACCTGCCAGTGACCTCAGGTGCAGATTTGGTCAGGATTTTACCTGCATAAAATCCTGACCAAATCCTGAGGCAATCCTGAACGTGGACACATACCCTTACTCTAACTATATCTATGGTGGAAAAAAAAAAAAAAAAAAAAAAACCAAGAGAAAAACCTTCACTGAGAGACCAAATGTATCAATAAAATATAACAAAGTTTATTAAAGACAAACATACATAAATATAAAAACATGATAATGGCCACCAGTGCAGGAGAAAAAGAGGTGGGACAACACGGATACAACTCAACAATGGTATATATAATAATAATATGAACACTGTTATTAGGCAGCCTGAGGCAATGTATATAAAATGTAGAACCGTGTGGTACAAATGCTATTGTAGCATGGCCCAGGATAATTTATTCATAGTGAATATCTGTACACAAAATGCATCTTAGAAAGATAATAAAGTGCTAACGTGCATTAAGTGCAAATGCTGCATCATAATTAAATTGTGCCAATGCAATGTGGTGCACATATAAGGAGGTACTATACCCTGGGCTAACACATTTAACACAGAAAAAAACATACAGTGTACATACTATGAACAAAAATGACAGTGTATAAGTATAATTACCACTGGAGCGGACCCGGAAACCCACCACACCCGACGCGCGTTTCGCACGGAAATGCTTCGTCCAGGGGTGGTTGGGTACTGGCCAAAGGGGGTTTTTTATATTGGTCATGACCAATGGCGGGAGACAAACATAATCAATTAGGGACGGCACCTGAAATCCCGATGGAACGCTGGTGCGTGGTAAAGAAACCGGAAGAAGCCGTCAGGAGCAAGAAGCATTATGGGAAACGTGACGCGGCAAGCAGTAGCAACGGTTGCTACAACAATAAAACAACACAAAACATAACGCAAGCAGTGAAATAATATTAAAGAACACACTGCGGCCGAAACTATTCATGCCAGGGATATCTGGATGTTAAACTATACTAAGCGTAGTAGGAAAGTAAAGCGCATGCGCATGGATATATGAGTGCCGATAGTAAAAAGACACACTAGATAAATAGTCAAAGCGCATGCGCATAGAAGATGGAGCCTATGCCACCAAATAGACAGAGTGTAAATGTAGTAAGGCGCAGGCGCAAAGATACGTAGCACGCAATGTGCTACAAAGGAAGGACGCAGGCGCACTACAACAACAGCAGCCGCAACCTCCAACTGCATAATGCAAGCGCTGTAAAAAGCGGCACATAGTGTGCTACAGAGGAAGGGCGCAGGCGCAATGGTAAGTGGTAACAGTAGCTGAAGAAAACGACCAACCACGCATATATCAATACAGGCAATGATATAATATTGGCACAAGTTGTCCAATACAAATGGCAAACACATGGACAAGAAAAAAAGCATATATGTGCTAACAACCCTATTAAATAAACTATCTGTGTAAAAAAAATAGGTGTAAGAGATAACATATAGTGTATGATTGGGACAGAGATATGTATAAAATGAATAAATATGATATGCTGGGAACCAGCACAAGTATATAAGTGAAAGTGATAAATACAGGTTGACTATTCAAAGTCACTCTTGAACTTGAAAAATCCTAAGAAAAAAACCAATGAATGTACCCAGAGAAAGGAATAAAAGGTAATAATGATGAAGTGCACAAATGAAAACACGTAACTATTGATGGAATGTGAGCACTAAAAAATGAAAAAAATAATGAGAGCCATCTGACAATATGGCCAAAAAAATAAAAATAAAAATGACAATAATAGAAAAATAAACATGTGCTGAGGCAACGAAAAAAACTAAAAAGAAAAAACTTGTGACAATACAACGATTATATAACACATATACAAACGACGCTGCATAATGATACAAAGATGCAAAGATAATGATAATATTAGCCATGATTGAAAGTTCAGTTTAGCCATGAACACAAAAGACATCCTGCAGAGACATGGAGAAATACAAATCAAAGAGGGGCGTATGAAAGCCGCTGGAGGATGTATAATCATGAAGCCATTGGACAAATAACTCCCCTGAAAAAAGAGAATAAAACAAGGTCAGACAAACATCTAAAAAGAATGATTTTATTAAAAACAGCCAGAATAAAAACACAATCAGAAGACAGCAAATGGATTTAAGTTGGTAGAAAGGGAACAAAACTGTTGTGGTCATTAAGGCCATATGGTGTGATGGTATTAAGTCTATATATCCATTTTGATTCCTTTTGGGCTAAAAGTCTCTTCCAGTTACCTCCACGTGGTCCAATGACAGCTCTCAAAAAAACTTTTAAGAATCTTTTAAATCGCCGTACTAGGCTATGGTGGAACAAAACATCACTTGAAAATTATATATCTAAAAATTTGATCCCAAGAGGGTTACGGGTCCAAATTTTTCCGTCCTTTCCGGTAAGTGATGTGTCCGTACGAACCAAATGGGAAACTGCATGTAACCTCTGTTCGGTTACTTTTATGAACATTTTGATAGAAATTAATTCAAAGTCCATTATGGATTTGGGAATTGAAATCGATGAAATATACAAGAAACTTCAAATTGAATGTACTACGGAAGAGTTTGATCTGTTTAAAAAAGAAACGGATGAATGGTGCGACACATGGGAGAAAGATATCTCTAGTACCAAAAATAAGAAATTTCTACGTGATCAACAGGATAGAACGGACAATAAAGTATATAAGTGGCACCATTCAGATCCAAATAATCAAACTAATCGTACAGTGGAGACTGCCAGTACATCTAGCGTCAATTCTTCCACACCATCAGTAGATCAATCGATGGAGCGGCACCTGGGATTTAATCAGAGACGCAAGGACGATCGATTTAGATATTACAATACCAGGAGACAAGTGAAGAACTCGGACATCAATCATGAGGAAGAACTCCGGAATACCTCGATGAAGGTAATCAATCTTTCCAATGTGGTCTTATCACCTGCTCAAATTTCTCTTTTAGGTAAAGGCCTTACTTTTTCTCCTTCCTCAGCTCCTGATCGATTTTCGATCTTTAAAGATTTACAATTATTTTCTCGAAGATTATTTTTAAAAAAGTTGTTCTCTAATGATGCCAAAGAAATGTTATCTTCAACAGAAATCGAGGCGGAGACAACCCAGATACTAGCAGAACTAGCGGAGGAAGCGGATGGGGGTTCTCAAAGGAATTTTCCGAAACAACTACTCCCGAAGTCTAAGAAATTTCCTCAGATCCACACCGTACCTGTTCTAGATCTGTTCATACGATCTGTTATGAAAGAGGTGAGTGAGGTATCAGAGACTATTAGTGGTGATAACTTGAACAAGGAAGAAAGGAATGCACTTAAAGAGTTGAAGAAACTCAATGATGTCACCATTAAGCCATCGGATAAAGGAGGTAATGTGGTAGTGTGGTCCACTTTGGCTTATGAAAAAGAGATGATGAGACAACTCAGGAATCCGGCTTGCTATCATAAACTAACTTTTAACCCTTTATCGAAATATAAATTGGAACTGCATGATTTATTACAGGAGGCGGTTGACCATGATGTCCTATCAGTGAAACAAAAGGAAGGTCTTTGGATTGAAGATCCTACGATACCAAGTATCTACTTGCTTCCCAAAATCCATAAGGATCCGTGCAACCCCCCAGGTAGGCCCATTGTGTCTGGGAACAACAATATATCTGAGCCTATCTCTAAGCTGATTGACTTCCACTTAAAACCACTGGTGGAAACTCTACCGTCTTTTCTTAAAGACACTATTGACACTTTGAGGAAATTGGATGGAATCCAATTGGAACCCAACATGATGATTGTGACTTGCGATGTCGAGTCGCTCTATACATCTATTCATCATGAGGATGGTCTTGAACCAACCTCATTCTATCTAAATAGTAGTGGACTTCATGTCAACCTATGTACCTTTCTCATTAAGGCTTTACGGTTTGTCTTAACACACAATTTTTTTATGTTTCGGGATTCTTTCTTTCTCCAAGTACAGGGTACCGCTATGGGGGCGTCTTGTGCGCCCTCATATGCGAACCTGTTTTTGGGACTATGGGAACGTGAGATCTTCCAAACATCACCTCATCCACTCAATGCCAAGGTTGTATCCTGGTGGAGGTACATCGATGATGTACTTATGATTTGGCAAGGGACCCGTACTGAGCTTGATTTATTCTTCTCTGTTCTTAATAGCAACTGTAAAAATATTAAACTAACATACAAATGTAGTACCAACTCAATTGAATTCCTGGACATTTTGATATCTGTGGATAAAGATGGGTATATACAAACGGATCTATTCCGAAAAAGTACGTCAGTCAACGCACTATTGCATGCCTCCTCCCAACATCCTCCACATCTTATTAGAAACATTCCAACTGGGCAATATCTACGCGCTAGAAGGATTTGTTCTAATGATTCCTTTTTCCAAACACAGGCATCTGATCTCTTCAAACGCTTCAAAGACCGAGGATATGGAAGAAAGACCATCTGCCGTTCATATCAGCGGGCGTCCTCTAGCCGGAGGATGGAACTTTTACAGCATAAGAAAAATTATGAACAACAGGACCAGGTACGGTGTGTCTTAGACTACCACTCTAGGAGTGGGGAGATCAGGCAGATTATTGCCAAACATTGGCATATTTTGCAATTGGATAATACTATTTCTAAGTTTATTGGCAATACCCCGGCAATTACGTTCAGACGGTCACAGAACTTAAAAGACCAATTGGTGCATAGTTACCATAAGGGCCATAGCCAAAAATACATCTTTGGCTCCAAAGGACCAAAGTGGGGGTCCACTAGATGTGGCAAGTGTGTGGCTTGTTCAAACATTTGTGAAACCACTGAGTTCCTCAACAGCAACAATGACAGGACTTTTAAGATTACCCACACAATCACGTGTACCACCAAGGCAGTCGTCTATCACGCCACATGCCCATGTGGCATGATATACGTGGGTATGACATCACGGGAGCTTCGCCGGAGAGTACGTGAACATGTACTAGATATAGAAAATGCAGCCACGGAAGATGACCCTCAAAAATTGAAACCGATACCACGCCATTTTAAGGCTTTACATGACTGTGATGCCACTGGACTGGTGGTTAAAGGCATCGATCGGGTATTCATTGGACCACGTGGAGGTAACTGGAAGAGACTTTTAGCCCAAAAGGAATCAAAATGGATATATAGACTTAATACCATCACACCATATGGCCTTAATGACCACAACAGTTTTGTTCCCTTTCTACCAACTTAAATCCATTTGCTGTCTTCTGATTGTGTTTTTATTCTGGCTGTTTTTAATAAAATCATTCTTTTTAGATGTTTGTCTGACCTTGTTTTATTCTCTTTTTTCAGGGGAGTTATTTGTCCAATGGCTTCATGATTATACATCCTCCAGCGGCTTTCATACGCCCCTCTTTGATTTGTATTTCTCCATGTCTCTGCAGGATGTCTTTTGTGTTCATGGCTAAACTGAACTTTCAATCATGGCTAATATTATCATTATCTTTGCATCTTTGTATCATTATGCAGCGTCGTTTGTATATGTGTTATATAATCGTTGTATTGTCACAAGTTTTTTCTTTTTAGTTTTTTTCGTTGCCTCAGCACATGTTTATTTTTCTATTATTGTCATTTTTATTTTTATTTTTTTGGCCATATTGTCAGATGGCTCTCATTATTTTTTTCATTTTTTAGTGCTCACATTCCCTCAATAGTTACGTGTTTTCATTTGTGCACTTCATCATTATTACCTTTTATTCCTTTCTCTGGGTACATTCATTGGTTTTTTTCTTAGGATTTTTCAAGTTCAAGAGTGACTTTGAATAGTCAACCTGTATTTATCACTTTCACTTATATACTTGTGCTGGTTCCCAGCATATCATATTTATTCATTTTATACATATCTCTGTCCCAATCATACACTATATGTTATCTCTTACACCTATTTTTTTTACACAGATAGTTTATTTAATAGGGTTGTTAGCACATATATGCTTTTTTTCTTGTCCATGTGTTTGCCATTTGTATTGGACAACTTGTGCCAATATTATATCATTGCCTGTATTGATATATGCGTGGTTGGTCGTTTTCTTCAGCTACTGTTACCACTTACCATTGCGCCTGCGCCCTTCCTCTGTAGCACACTATGTGCCGCTTTTTACAGCGCTTGCATTATGCAGTTGGAGGTTGCGGCTGCTGTTGTTGTAGTGCGCCTGCGTCCTTCCTTTGTAGCACATTGCGTGCTACGTATCTTTGCGCCTGCGCCTTACTACATTTACACTCTGTTTATTTGGTGGCATAGGCTCCATCTTCTATGCGCATGCGCTTTGACTATTTATCTAGTGTGTCTTTTTACTATCGGCACTCATATATCCATGCGCATGCGCTTTACTTTCCTACTACGCTTAGTATAGTTTAACATCCAGATATCCCTGGCATGAATAGTTTCGGCCGCAGTGTGTTCTTTAATATTATTTCACTGCTTGCGTTATGTTTTGTGTTGTTTTATTGTTGTAGCAACCGTTGCTACTGCTTGCCGCGTCACGTTTCCCATAATGCTTCTTGCTCCTGACGGCTTCTTCCGGTTTCTTTACCACGCACCAGCGTTCCATCGGGATTTCAGGTGCCGTCCCTAATTGATTATGTTTGTCTCCCGCCATTGGTCATGACCAATATAAAAAAACCCCTTTGGCCAGTACCCAACCACCCCTGGACGAAGCATTTCCGTGCGAAACGCGCGTCGGGTGTGGTGGGTTTCCGGGTCCGCTCCAGTGGTAATTATACTTATACACTGTCATTTTTGTTCATAGTATGTACACTGTATGTTTTTTTCTGTGTTAAATGTGTTAGCCCAGGGTATAGTACCTCCTTATATGTGCACCACATTGCATTGGCACAATTTAATTATGATGCAGCATTTGCACTTAATGCACGTTAGCACTTTATTATCTTTCTAAGATGCATTTTGTGTACAGATATTCACTATGAATAAATTATCCTGGGCCATGCTACAATAGCATTTGTACCACACGGTTCTACATTTTATATACATTGCCTCAGGCTGCCTAATAACAGTGTTCATATTATTATTATATATACCATTGTTGAGTTGTATCCGTGTTGTCCCACCTCTTTTTCTCCTGCACTGGTGGCCATTATCATGTTTTTATATTTATGTATGTTTGTCTTTAATAAACTTTGTTATATTTTATTGATACATTTGGTCTCTCAGTGAAGGTTTTTCTCTTGGTTTTTTGTTATGGTACCCTTCATGACCTCATAAGGGATATTATTTGGTGTTTTTTTTTTTTTTTGTTTTTTTTTTTATATCTATGGTGGTGTGACAGTGCTGCAATACATATTATGGTCTCTGTTATCCCGGTTCTGTAATATATGCAATTGCGTCGGACTTTCTTTTCTGTCTTGTGTCCTTCACTATATATTTCTTTGTTTATAGAATTTTTCTAATATAATCATGTATGTGGTAATTTTATAATTGTATTGGTAACTAATAAATAATTGACATTTTTTATATGGGCAGTTTTTGTACTCCTTTTTCCTTTTGCATATAATTGTACTGTGGAGTATTTTAGCCTGTTTTTAACAGTGCTTATTTTATTTATTTAATTCTGGGTTCTTTTATTCAAAATAGAAAATGTGCCTGGTTAGGAATGCAGTAAATGACCAGGTCTTGAACTGGTTAATAAACAGAGATCTGTCAAAGTTTGATCTTCACAACACTTTTTGAAAGCGTATTATGGCAAAGCCAAATGAGACTTATGAGGATACGAGAAGAAGAGATGGTGCTCATCAGGCTGGGAAAGGCTACAAAACCATCTTAAGAGCTTCGTCTCCATGATTGTGCATAAACGGAGCAAATTCAAGTGCATTGTTACCCTTCCCAGCAATGGTCGACTAACATCAGCCAATGTTAATGTTTATGAGTGCACCATCAGGAGGATGTTGAACGGTGTGCATTGGAGAGTTGCAAAGAGAAAGCCACTGCTTGCCAAAAAAGAACATTGCAGGATGTCTACAGTTTGCTAAAGATCATCTCGACAACCCAGAAGGCTACTGTCACACAATGTTTAGTGGATGAATGAGAGAAAAACTGAGCTTTTTGGTTTTATAAGAAACATTATGATTGGAATAATAAAAACACTGAATGAATGCTTAAATACTTTATATTATATGTGAAATGAGCCAGAAGTGAACAGGAGGTACGATTAACCACGGTTATTAAATGTACTAAACTTCTTTCTCTTCCTCCACACTTACTCATCATGCTGACATATGCTCTAACAGTTTTTGCTCCATTAATCCTCACTCTCCTTTACTATCCCCAAACCCCAGCACCCTCTAACCAAGTAATAATCTCTCCTTCCCTCCTGCCTCCCCACCTGACCTCCTTTGCTGACCTGCTCCTCAACCTCAAATCTCTCCTAATAAAGCACAAAACAAGCCGCCCACTCTCCTTCTCCCACCTGCTTTGTCTCTCTCTCTGCTTCTCCTCACTGCTGGAGATATATCTCCCAGTCCTGGACCCCCACAGCTCATACCTCCCATTACTATCCCCTCCTATCGCTCCTGTTATGACCCCAATGGCGAGGGTCTCAGAGATATCAGCAAGTCTGCGAAGTACAAAAATCCAGCTCATAGGGCAGTGGTAACTGGGTTGACCATATATCTACTCCTAACGCCAACACTAGAAGTAGCCGGGGAACATGCCTACGTTGGTCGCTAGATGTCTCGCGCCAGCCGGAGAGCTAACTACCCCTAGAAGAGGAAAACAAAGACCTCTCTTGCCTCCAGAGAAAAGACCCCAAAAGTTGGATACAAGCCCCCCACAAATAATAACGGTGAGGTAAGAGGAAATGAGAAACACAGAGATGAACTAGGTTTAGCAAAGAGAGGCCCACTTACTAATAGCAGAATGTAGTAAGATAACTTATATGGTCAACAAAAACCCTATCAAAATCCATGCTGGAGATTCAAGAACCCCCGAACCGTCTAACGGCCCGGGGGGAGAACACCAGCCACCCTAGAGCTTCCAGCAAGGTCAGGATACAGATTATATACCAGCTGGACAAAAAAATGCAAACAAAAACGAATAGCAAAAAGCAAGAAAGCAGACTTAGCTT
The DNA here is from genome assembly GCF_051348905.1 of Ranitomeya variabilis. NCBI lineage: Eukaryota > Metazoa > Chordata > Amphibia > Anura > Dendrobatidae > Ranitomeya > Ranitomeya variabilis. The sequence goes on from NC_135233.1 coordinate 188,754,204, forward strand.
AATCAAGCAGGAACCAGGATCAGTAGACAAGAGCACTACAGATTAGCTCTGATATCAACGTTGCCAGGCATTGAACTGAAGGTCCAGGGAGCTTATATAGCAACACCCCTGACCTAACGACCCAGGTGAGCATACAAGGGATGACAGACATACCCAGAGTAAAATCACTAGTAGCCACTAGAGGGAGCCAAAAGGTAAATTCACAACAGTACCCCCCCCTTAGTGAGGGGTCACCGAACCCTCACCAAGACCACCAGGGCGATCAGGATGAGCGGCGTGAAAGGCACGATCCAAATCGTCCGCATGCACATCAGAGGCGACCACCCAGGAATTATCCTCCTGACCATAGCCCTTCCACTTGACCAGGTACTGAAGCCTCCGCCTGGAGAGACGAGAATCTAAGATCTTCTCCACCACGTACTCCAACTCGCCCTCAACCAACACCGGAGCAGGAGGCTCAGCAGAAGGAACCACAGGCACAACGTACCGCCGCAACAAGGACCTATGAAATACGTTGTGAATGGCAAACGACACCGGAAGATCCAGGCGAAAGGACACAGGATTAAGGATCTCCAATATCTTGTAAGGACCAATGAATCGAGGCTTAAACTTGGGAGAGGAGACCTTCATAGGAACAAATCGAGAAGACAGCCATACCAAATCCCCAACACGAAGTCGGGGACCCACACCGCGGCGGCGGTTGGCAAAACGCTGAGCCTTCTCCTGTGACAACTTCAAGTTGTCCACCACATGATTCCAGATCCGCTGCAACCTATCCACCACAGAATCCACTCCAGGACAGTCAGAAGGCTCCACAAGTCCCGAGGAAAAACGAGGATGGAAACCGGAGTTGCAGAAAAATGGCGAAACCAAGGTGGCAGAACTAGCCCGATTATTAAGGGCAAATTCAGCCAACGGCAAGAAGGTCACCCAATCATCCTGATCAGAAGAGACAAAACACCTCAAATACGCCTCCAGAGTCTGATTAGTTCGTTCCGTTTGTCCGTTAGTCTGTGGATGAAAAGCGGACGAAAACGACAAATCAATGCCCATCCTACCACAAAAGGATCGCCAGAACCTGGAAACAAACTGGGATCCTCTGTCCGACACAATATTCTCAGGAATGCCGTGCAAACTAACCACGTTCTGGAAGAACACAGGAACCAGATCAGAAGAGGAAGGCAGCTTAGGCAAAGGAACCAGATGGACCATCTTGGAGAAACGATCACATATCACCCAGATGACAGACATGCCCTTAGACACCGGAAGATCCGAAATGAAATCCATAGAGATGTGTGTCCAAGGTCTCTTCGGGACAGGCAAGGGCAAGAGCAACCCGCTGGCACGAGAACAGCAAGGCTTAGCTCGAGCACAAGTACCACAGGACTGCACAAATGACCGCACATCCCTTGACAAGGAAGGCCACCAAAAGGACCTGGCCACCAGATCTCTGGTGCCAAAAATTCCCGGGTGCCCTGCCAACACTGAGGAATGAACCTCGGAAATGACTCTGCTGGTCCATTTAGCAGGCACAAACAATCTGTCAGGTGGACAAGAGTCAGGCCTACCAGCCTGAAATCTCTGCAACACACGTCGCAGATCTGGAGAAATAGCTGACAAGATAACTCCTTCCTTAAGAATACCCTCAGGTTCAGCGACTCCAGGAGCATCAGGCACAAAGCTCCTAGACAGAGCATCGGCCTTCACATTCTTAGAACCTGGTAAATACGAGACCACAAAGTCAAAATGGGAGAAAAACAATGACCAGCGGGCCTCTCTAGGATTCAGGCGTTTAGCAGACTTGAGGTACATCAGATTTTTGTGATCAGTCAAGACCACCACACGATGCTTAGCACCCTCGAGCCAATGACGCCACTCCTCAAATGCCCACTTCATGGCCAACAACTCCCGATTGCCCACATCATAATTTCGCTCTGCCGGCGAAAACTTCCTAGAGAAAAAGGCACAAGGTCTCATAGTAGAACAACCAGGACCTCTCTGCGACAAAAGGGCCCCTGCCCCAATCTCCGAAGCATCCACCTCAACCTGAAAGGGAAGTGAGATGTCAGGCTGGCACAAAACAGGCGCCGAAGTAAACCGGCGTTTCAACTCCTGGAAAGCCTCCATGGCAGCAGGAGCCCAGTTAGCCACATCAGAGCCTTTCTTGGTCATATCCGTCAACGGTTTAACAACGCTAGAAAAATTAGCGATAAAACGACGGTAGAAGTTAGCAAAACCCAAGAACTTCTGAAGACTCTTAACTGACGAGGGTTGAGTCCAATCATGAATAGCTCGGACCTTGACTGGGTCCATCTCCACAGCAGAAGGGGAAAAAATGAACCCTAAAAAGGGAACCTTCTGTACGCCAAAGAGACACTTTGAGCCTTTAACAAACAAAGAATTTTCACGCAAAATCTTGAAAACCATCCTGACCTGCTCCACATGCGAGTCCCAATCATCAGAAAAAAACAGAATATCATCCAGATAAACGATCAAAAATTTATCCAGATACTTCCTGAAAATGTCATGCATAAAGGACTGAAAAACTGAAGGTGCATTAGAGAGCCCAAATGGCATCACCAAGTACTCAAAATGACCTTCGGGCGTATTGAATGCGGTTTTCCATTCATCTCCTTGCTTAATGCGCACAAGGTTGTACGCACCACGAAGGTCTATCTTGGTGAACCACTTGGCACCTTTAATCCGGGCAAACAAGTCTGACAACAGCGGCAAAGGATACTGAAATTTGACAGTGATCTTATTTAAAAGCCGATAGTCAATACAAGGCCTCAAAGATCCGTCCTTTTTGGCCACAAAAAAGAATCCCGCACCAAGAGGGGAAGAAGAAGGACGGATATGCCCCTTCTCCAGAGACTCCTTGATATATGAACGCATCGCGGTATGTTCAGGTACCGACAGATTAAACAGTCTTCCCTTGGGAAACTTACTACCTGGAATCAAATCTATTGCACAGTCACATTCCCTATGAGGAGGCAATGCACTTGACCTAGACTCGCTGAAGACATCCTGATAATCAGACAAATACGCCGGAACTTCCGAAGGCGTAGAAGTAGCAATAGGCACGGGCAGGGAATCTCCATGAATTCCATGACAGCCCCAACTTGACACTGACATTGCCTTCCAGTCCAAGACTGGATTATGGGTCTGTAACCATGGCAAACCCAAAACAACCAAATCATGCATCTTATGCAGAACAAGAAAACGTATCACCTCCCGATGTTCAGGAGTCATGCACATGGTAACCCGTGTCCAAAACTGCGGTTTATTTTCTGCCAATGGCGTAGCATCAATACCCCTAAGAGGGATAGGATTTTCTAATGGCTCAAGAACAAAACCGCAGCGCTTGGCAAATGACAGATCCATAAGACTCAGGGCAGCACCTGAATCCACAAACGCCATGACAGGATACGATGACAGTGAGCAAATCAAAGTTACAGATAGAATAAACTTAGGTTGCAAATTACCAATGGCGACAGGACTAACAACCTTAGTAAGACGCTTAGAGCATGCTGAGATAACATGTGTAGAATCACCACAGTAGTAACACAAGCCATTCTGGCGTCTATGAATTTTCCGCTCATTTCTAGTCAGGATTCTATCACATTGCATTAAATCAGGTGCCTGTTCAGATAACACCATGAGGGAATTTGCGGTTTTGCGCTCCCGCAACCGCCGGTCAATTTGAATTGCCAGGGCCATGGAATCATTCAGACCTGTGGGAATGGGAAAACCCACCATCACATTCTTAATGGCCTCAGAAAGGCCATTTCTAAAATTTGCGGCCAATGCACACTCGTTCCACTGGGTCAGCACAGACCATTTCCGAAATTTTTGGCAATACACTTCAGCCTCGTCCTGGCCCTGAGACATAGCCAGCAAGGCTTTTTCTGCCTGAATCTCAAGATTGGGTTCCTCATAAAGCAAACCGAGCGCCAGAAAAAACGCATCAATATCAGCCAATGCCGGATCTCCTGGCGCCAGCGAGAAAGCCCAATCCTGAGGGTCGCCCCGTAAAAAAGAAATAACAATTTTCACTTGCTGAGCGGAGTCTCCAGAGGAACAGGGTCTCAGGGACAAAAACAATTTACAATTATTCCTGAAATTTCTAAACTTAAATCGGTCTCCGGAAAACAGTTCAGGAATCGGTATCTTAGGTTCTGACATAGGATTTCTGGTAACATAATCTTGTATGCCCTGCACACGAGCAGCAAGCTGGTCCACACTTGTAATCAAGGTCTGGACATTCATGTCTGCAGCAATCACAAGCCACTCAGAGGTAAAGGGGAAAAGAAAAAAAAAAATGAGAGAGAGAAAAAAAAAAACTCAGAACTTTCTTTCTTATAATCCCGCTTCTGCAATGCATTTAACATTTAATACTGGCCTGGCAAACTGTTATGACCCCAATGGCGAGGGTCTCAGAGATATCAGCAAGTCTGCGAAGTACAAAAATCCAGCTCATAGGGCAGTGGTAACTGGGTTGACCATATATCTACTCCTAACGCCAACACTAGAAGTAGCCGGGGAACATGCCTACGTTGGTCGCTAGATGTCTCGCGCCAGCCGGAGAGCTAACTACCCCTAGAAGAGGAAAACAAAGACCTCTCTTGCCTCCAGAGAAAAGACCCCAAAAGTTGGATACAAGCCCCCCACAAATAATAACGGTGAGGTAAGAGGAAATGAGAAACACAGAGATGAACTAGGTTTAGCAAAGAGAGGCCCACTTACTAATAGCAGAATGTAGTAAGATAACTTATATGGTCAACAAAAACCCTATCAAAATCCACGCTGGAGATTCAAGAACCCCCGAACCGTCTAACGGCCCGGGGGGAGAACACCAGCCACCCTAGAGCTTCCAGCAAGGTCAGGATACAGATTATATACCAGCTGGACAAAAAAATGCAAACAAAAACGAATAGCAAAAAGCAAGAAAGCAGACTTAGCTTAATCAAGCAGGAACCAGGATCAGTAGACAAGAGCACTACAGATTAGCTCTGATATCAACGTTGCCAGGCATTGAACTGAAGGTCCAGGGAGCTTATATAGCAACACCCCTGACCTAACGACCCAGGTGAGCATACAAGGGATGACAGACATACCCAGAGTAAAATCACTAGTAGCCACTAGAGGGAGCCAAAAGGTAAATTCACAACACGCTCCCAACCCAATATAAATACCTGAAATCTAGTCCACCTCAAATGTGTGCCCTTGACGCCCACCCCCTTGCACCCTCTCTCTGGATCACTATGGAATGTCCACTCCATCTGCAATAAACTCCACGTGATTCACGACCTCCTCACTTCTCGTAATCTTTTCTTTCTGGGCATCACCGAAACATGGCTGACACCCTCTGACACAGCCTCCCTTGCTGCACTATGTTACGGTGGCCTCCACTTCACCCACATTCCTATCCCTGGCAACAAACATGGTGGAGGAGTGGGCCTTCTCCTTTCTTCCAACTGTACCTTTAACCCAATCCCACCTCTACCCTCTATTATCCTCCCCTGTTTTCAAGTCCACTCTGTCCGCATCTACTCCCCCTACAACCTCCAAATGGCCATCATATACTGACCTCCAGGCCCGACTACTGCCTTTATTGACCAGTTCTCCACCTGGCTCCTTCACTTTCTGTCTGTTGATATTCCCACCATCATCATGGGTGACTTCAACATCCCCATTGACACCCACCAGTCAGCAGCCTCCAAACCCCTGTCCCTTACTTCATCTTTTGGACTTAGTGGACATCCTCAGCCACCCACACAGACGGACATACATTAGAACTGGTCTTCACCCGTCTCTGCTCCCTATATAACTTCACAACCTCCCCTCTTCCTCTATCTGACCACCATCTGCTCACTTATTCATCCCTGTCCTCCTTACCTGTCACCCATGTCCAGCAACATGCGCACCCACGCAGGAACCTTGCACACCTAGACACCCACACACTCTCTGACTCTACCACTACCACTAGCATCCATATCCTCACTCCACGACACAGACAGTGCCGCTGCTTTCTACAATGCCCTCTGGCATCAGCTATTGACACGGTCGCCCCTGTCATGTATAGCAGAGTGAGACAAATCAATAGACAACCCTGGAACAATAACATCACTAAAAGTTTCGGCAAGTATCCAGAATTGCAGAACAGCATTGGAAGACAATGCATTTTTCAAGAAGATTTCACTGCACTCAAACAAGCAACACTCGCATTCAAATCAGCTTTCACCTCTAAACAGGCCTATCTTAGGCTGGTTTCACATTTGCGTTTCAAAACGCGTTTAAAAAAAACCGCATGTGGTGAAAAAACGCATGCAACGCATGCATGCATGCAAACGCTGCGTTTTTTAGACGCATGCGTTTTTGCATGCAGAAAAAAATGCGGCGTTTTTCTGCGTTTCCATGCGTTTTTTCCTGCGTTTGCGTTTTTTAAACGCATGCTGAGAAGTGTGTGACAGCTGCCAACCATCAAAATCAACTAGAAAACCCACTATAAACAGAAATAGCTAGGGTTAGGGTTAGGATCCCTAGTAACCCTAGGGATCCTAACCCTAACCCTAGGGATCCTAACCCTAACCCTAAGGGTTAGGATCCTAACCCTAACCCTAAGGGTTAGGGTTAGGATCCCTAGGGTTAGGGTTAAGGTTAGGATCCCTAGGGTTACTAGGGATCCTAACCCTAATCATAACCCTAGGGATCCTAACCCTAACCCTAAGGGTTAGGATCCTAACCCTAATGGTTAGGGTTAGGGTTAGGATCCCTAGGGTTAGGGTTAGGATCCCTAGGGTTACTAGGGATCCTAACCTTAGGGTTAGGGTTAGGATCCCTAGTAACCCTAGGGTTAGGGTTAGGGTTTTCTTGTTTTTTCTTGTGTTTTCTTGTGTTTTTCTCTAAAAACGCATGCGTTTTTAACGCAAGCAAATGCATGTGCTTAAAAACGCATGCGTTTACATAGACAGCAATACATTTTTTTGCCGCGAAAAAACGCATGCGTTTTTTTGCAGCAAAAAAACGCCGCTAGAAATTACTACAGGTTGCATTTCTGCAACAAAACGCAAGCATAAAAAAACGCATGCATTGCCAAACACGCGTCAAAACGCATGCAAAAAAGCATGCGTTTTTAATGTTAAGTATAGAAAAAAAACGCATGCATTTTTTAGCGCTAAAACGCAGCGGCAAAAAACGCAAGTGTGAAACCAGCCTTACATCCCTCGTATCTTCTTTATCCCACAACCCCAAACAGTTGTTCACTTTTAACTCCCTCCTCGCCCACCACTACCCCCCCCCCCTGAGTTCCCTAATCATGGCAGAGGACTTTGCCACGTACTTCAAAAATAAGATAGGCCAAACAAGGCAAGTCTTTGTTGTCAAAACACCACAACCCCTTTGTATACCAGACCAATGCCCTAACCCCATAACTTCCCTCTCCAAAATTACTGAAGGGGGACTGTAGGAGTGTAAGATTATACTCCTCCACTGTTCAAATTTTGTTTTGTTTGGGTTTTTACACCAGTTTTGACTGTTTGATATGTTTGCTAGTCGCCAATGATAATTTTATGCTCTGCGTGATGTTCCTGATCCCTGCTCAGGTTGCGATGTATGTTATTCCCCTTTTTTTTAAGCGTAGATATGGGGTCTGAGATTATATATATGACGTGGAATATATGGGGTATTAAGACCCCCCGTAAGAAAATCAAGGTATTTTCTCAGATTAAAAGGTATCATCCCCATATTGTAGCACTGAGACACAGTTAAATGTACACAAAAGCCGTGGGTGCAGTGGTCCCTTCACGCATTCCATACTAGTTACTCCAGAGGGGTCTCTCTGTTGATACATAGGAATGTTAGGTGGGAGGCTAGGGAAGCACGACGTGATCCCGAAGGTCGCTTTGTTTTTGTACATGCCTTTATTAATACGCGAGAATATGTGATACTATGTGTTTATAACCCACCCCCGGCTAATATATCGGTTCTCCGCATGGCAATGGGTTTCTCCCTAAATTATCCTAATGCTAGTGTTATTTGTATGGGAGATTTTAACTTAGTCATGGATATGCAGTGCCCCAGAGTCCTGGTCGTTGCAGTACTGATGCTCCGCCGCTAAGGGGGGCTATGGTACGTCTGATGGCACTGAAGGAGTTCTTCTGACCAGGTATCACAGTCACCAATACACTTCACAGTCTGGCCTCCAGGGGGAGCTAAGGGTGCTATGTATTAGGCCACTCCTCACAATCTGGTAAAACTGGGGGTTAGGCAGAAAGTTAGTCAGAAGCTGACTGGGAATCAAACAGGCAACACCCTGTGGCAGAAGGTGTTGCGGGAAGAGACTCAGGGGGGTCCCTGTCAGGGGTGGGATCCTGACAGAGGCCTAGCGAACAGAGAGAACGTTACGGGACCACGCCTGCACGAGATAGCGGCGGTACCCCAAGAAAGGACAAGAAGCGAGGTTCATTGTGCTGAGTGAGAAACGAGATCAACGCAACAAGGAGAAATACCAGTAGGAGTCGTGCTGTAAGACGAGGCAACATCCTACTGAGGCGCGTAGCCGGTGGCCGGAACGCCGAGGAAGTACTAGGCTCCAAGCAATACTTCAAACCTACGGCAGGACAGTCAGCTATAGGCGGGCTGTCTCACACCATTCACCTACGAAGACACAGGGGGCAACAATAGGAGAGGGGTGACGCTAGGGTCCCGGAAGAACTCCGAGCCTACCCGTCATACGGGTGCGTCCTAGCCATATCATCTGGGGGACGAAGCAGAACATCATATTCGAGTTGTGAGGGAACTTCAGAAACAGACACAACAGTTGTGAGGACTATCCCGTAAGCACAGCAGGGGAGGACCACAACACACAAGCGCTAGAAGGTAGGCACAGATTTCCACCTGCAAAGGGAACTCTGGAGGTGCCATCGGACCGGCCGGACTTGCGCAGCCTGGTTAACCGTATTCCTGATTGAGGATCCTGGAACCTTCAGTAAAGAGGTAAAGAGACTGCAACCTGGTGTCCTCGTTATTTACTGCGACCTGCACCGCACCACCACAACATCATCACCATTCCCTCCACTTTTATTGTACGCCCCTCAGCAGGGTCACGGATCGTGTCTAGCCACCGTGACAACCCCAGAACAGAGACTCAGAGGCCCGGTACCGGGTACCCCTCGGCCCTGCGACAGTGGGGGCGCTACAGATAATTTTAAAGACAGACTGAGACTAGACGGAGGGACACCTGGGGGACCTCCTCCTCAATCCCCCTCTCAATTGGCGCTATTTATGAGCAGTAGCGGATGGTTAGATCTATGGAGGACACGCCACCCTGAGACAAAAGAATATACCTGTCATTCATCAACTAGACAGTCTCTATCTCGCATAGATTACATATTTGGATCTAGTGACCTGGCATTATGGGTGGATAGTATCGAACATGGTAATAGGGGAATATCAGATCACAGTCCAGTCATTCTCAAATTTAAATATGGTCAGCCAAACAACCATATACCTTGGAAATTGAATCCCTTCTGGTTGAAATTGATAGATTCAAGTGATAGAACGGTTGATCAGTTGAACTGTTTTGTCTCTACCCACCCAGACCCCTCGAATCTTAATCTGTTTTGGGATACTCTAAAGGCATATTTAAGGGGATGTTTGTCCTCCACAATTTCCTACATAAAAAGGGTGACGGCAGGGGAGGATGATGAGATGGAACGGCGACTGAGGGATTCGGAGGCCGCCTATGTGGCTAGTCAGACCAGTGGTAACAGGGTGGAATGGCTTACCTCCCAAAGATTATACGCCCAACATATAGACACTAAATCGAAGCGCAAATTATTTTTTACCCGTCAATCCTATTTTGAATTGGGGAACCAGGCCAGTACACTCCTAGCCTTTATAGTACGCCAGCATAATACCTCCAATACAGTACTACAGATTCGTGCACTTGATGGTTCGTTGGTATCCTCTACTGAAGAGATTCTTCGATGTTTTTGTAATTATTATAAGTCATTGTACGAATCTGGTAGTGGTTTTGGTGTCCCTGAGTGTATGGACTATTTATCGGACATAGCGTTCCCCTCACTGAGTCCAACCCAGCAGGCTTTAATGGAGGCCGAGTTTACTCTGGAGGAGGTGGAGCATGCTATAGTGGACATGGCTACCGGGAAGGCCCCTGGACCTGACGGGTTTCCCGCTGAGTTCTATAAAAAATATCGGAGCCACCTGGCACCACTTTTATTAAAGGTACTCCGGAGTATATGGGAGGGAGAGTTTATGCCTGAAACATTTTACGATGCAAATATTATTGTACTTAAGAAGGAGGGAAAGGACCCCCTGGAGTGTGGGTCATATCGCCCCATATCATTGGTGAATGTAGATTATAAGATCTTCACTAAAATCTTGGCCACCAGACTAAATACGATCATACTAGACCTTGTACACCCAGATCAAACTGGCTTTATGCCTGGGAAAAGTACCTCCATCAATATTAGATGGGTCCAATCAGTGATTCAATATAGCTCTTTAGAACTGGATAATAACTGGGCACTGGCGTCACTAGATACAGCCAAAGCGTTCGACTCTCTTGAGTGGCCTTTCCTCTCCGCATGCCTACGGAAATACGGTTTTGGGGACAAATTTATTAGAGGGATAGATACACTATATAGGAATCCTAGGGCATGGGTAATTGTGAATAACTCTATCTCTGATTCTTTTACCTTGCACAGGGGAACCCGTCAGGGATGTCCTTTATCCCCGGCTCTCTTTGCCCTCGCGATAGAAGCTTTAGCAATACGCATAAGGTCCTCTACGGATATTAAAGGAATTAATATTGCGGATCGTATAGATACCATTGGTCTTTATGCCGATGACATGATTATATTTATGGATAAAATAGAAAAAAACACTACCGCAAGTAATAACGACCATCGACAAATTTAGTAAATTCTCCGGTCTCTATATAAATTGGGACAAGTCTGCCCTGATGCCTCTGTCTCATGTTCCGATACCCTGTCTCGAAAATCTCTCGTCACTACCTGTAGTCTCCAGTTTCAAATATTTGGGTATTCATATGTCCCAATATAGTCGGCTAGACCTACAACTTAACATTCACCCACTATTAGACCTGGTCAAATCTAAATTTATAACCTGGAGCAAGCTTCCCCTCTCTGTTGCAGGCCGCATCAATTTAATTAAAATGATATTGCTCCCCAAACTTAATTATTGTCTCCAACACAGTGCCATGCCAAAACCCAAGTCTTTCTTTGCAAATTTAAATTCCCTGACTACATCCTTTATATGGGGGAAGACCAGACCCAAACTTAAACTATCTACTCTGCAGAGACCAAAAAGGGGAGTGGGGCGGCTTTGCCAGACTTTTATCTGTACTATCTTGCCGGACAAGCTAAGGCATTGAGCAAATGGATGCCTAATAACTCTTTACCTAATTCAGAGAGTCATTTACTCCACTCTGCCCGGATTGATAGTCCATTGGGATTTTTGGAAACAGACAGAGTCAATGCTCCCCGTTTGCTGCCTTTACTTCGACTGGCGAGATTGATATGGAGACAAATAAAAAAAAATATTAAATTTGCAGATGTAATGGCTGAAATGCCACTATGGTATAATAGTTATCTCCCAGAATTACTGGATCACCCATCTACTGAGTTCTGGATCTCGTGCGGTGTTCTTTCGGTGGGCAATGTACATGACCAAGGGGTTTTTGTATCCTTCAAACAATTACGGGATACCTACAATATCCCAAGATCTCAATTCTTCCGTTATTTACAGCTAAGGTCAGCTTTTCAATCATATATGCGAAATATAGGTGCGGGTCGAACGATCTCGTCTCTACCTCTGATAGGCATTCTCAACTCACAAGGTCCTCAAGGACTCATTTCCTCCTTATATACATATTTGTTATCCGTGGGAGATGGGTCTACTATTAACTCCCTTAAAAAGAAGTGGGAGGGACTTCTTCCCGATACATTGGGAGAGGAATGGGAAGATATTCTAGAGTCTCCAACTAAAGTTTCTCCTTCAGTTAATAACAGGATGACCCAGCTGTATATTGTATATCAGACCTATTTGACCCCAACACCTATTTGACCCCAACGCGACTCTTTAAAATGGGTCGCCTCCATTCGTCAGATTGCTTGCGATCTCATGCACGAGATACAGATTTTATCCATATGATTTGGAGGTGCCCGGTAATTTCTCACTATTGGAAAGAGGTCACAACACTATTAACATCTTTATTGTCAGTCCCTGTGCCACTTGAGCCATTGACCTGCTTATTCGGAGTGTGGGATGCAGAGGCCTGGGATCACTATACTGGGATCTTTCTTCGAGAGACGCTCTTCTTAGCACGGAAGGTGCTGGCGTTAAGGTGGATGGGTGGTTCCTCCCCGTCTCTCAGAGTTTGGATTGACTTGGTGAACTCGGTCATCCCATATGAGAGAACACTATACCAAAATAGAGGGTGCCCAGGTAAATTCGAAAAAATCTGGGGTAGATGGAACTCCTCTCATCATACTCTGTAGTCTGCGCTGATTAGATACATGCACGGGAGAATGGGCTTGTGGTTTTGGGACATCGCTTGTGGAGTAGGATTCAAGTCTGTTTTTCCTTTTGGTGACTTACTGTTCACGGTTAAAGTTGTATAGTAGATATTTTATAGGTGCTAATAATTTAGCATGCACAGTTTATTACCCCTGTAAGTTCTGGATATGATGATATTCTGTAATTATTATATTCGGTGGTATAATTAATGATGATAAATGCTAATGTATGCATTATTTGTTTATTCTGGAATCAATAAACGATTTTAAAAAAAAAATTGCTGAAGGGGAGCTTGCTCATCTTCTCTCCAAATCACACCTCATCACTTGTGCGCTTGACCCCATCCCATCCTACCTCCTCCGCAACCTCACCACCACACAAATCCCATCCCTAACCCACCTCTTCAACCTATCACTAACTTCTGGTACCTTACCCTCTGCTTTCAAACGTGCCACAATCACACCTATCCTCAAAAAGCCTTCCCTTGACCCAAGCGCTATGTCCAGCTATTGCCCCATATCTTTGCTCCCATTTGCTTCCAAACTGCTTGAGCAGCACGTCCATGCTGAACTTTCCTCTCACTTTGCATCTAACTCTCTCTTCGACAACCTACAATCTGGCTTCCGTCCCCACCATTCCACTGAGACTGCCCGGAAATTACTAACGACTTACTTACAGCCAAAGCTAACAGACAATTCTCTATACTCCTCCTTCTAGACCTGTCCTCTGCCTTCAACACAGTTGACCACTGACTCCTACTACAGATCCTCTCCTCCTTTGGTGTCAAAGACCTTGCCCTATCCTGGATCTCCTCATACCTTGCCAACTGCACATTTAGCTTTTCCTACTCTCATATTACCTCTTCATCTCACCCCCTCTCTGTTGGTGTCCCTCAAGGCTCTGTACTAGGGCCCTTACTCTTCTCAATCTATACACTCGGCCTGTGACAACTAATAAGCTCCTATGGCTTCCTGTACTATCTATATGCTGATGACACTCAGGTCTACTTCTCTGACCCAGATGTCACCTCTCTGCTCTCCAAAATCCCAGAGTGTCTATCAGCCATATCCTCCTTCTTCTCCTCTCACTTCCTCAAGCTCAATGTGGACAAATCTGAACTCATCATCTTTCCTCCATCTCATAGATCTTCCTTACGTGACCTTTCTATCACTATTAACGACATCACACTTTCCCTCGTACCGGAAATCCGCTGCCTCGGAGTAACCCTTGACTCTGCCCTGTTCTTCAAACTGCACATCCAAGCTCTTTCCACCTCCTGTCGCCTCCAACTCAAAAATATCTCCAGAATCTGTCCTTTCCTCAACCCTCACTCTACCAAAATGCTTGTGCATGTCCTAATCATCTCCCTCCTCGACTACTGCAACATCCTCCTCTGTGGCCTACCTTCTAACACTCTCGGACCCCTCCAGTCCATCCTTAACTCTGCTGCCCGCCTAATTAATCTCTCTCCTCGCTACACTCCTGCTTCCCCTCTTTGCAAATCCCTTCACTGGCTCCCAATTTCCCAACGTATCCAGTTTAAACTACTAACACTGACCTAAAAAGCCATCCATAACCTTTCTCCTCCGTATATTTCCAAACTAATCTGTCAATATCTTCCCTCATGTAATCTCCGTTCCTCTCAAAACCTCCTTCTCTCCTCCACGCTTATTCGCTCCTTACCTAATCGCCTCCAAGACTTCTACCGAATATCCCCCATCCTCTGGAATTCTGTGCCCCAACACATCCGGTTATCCACCACATTTGGATCCTTCAAAAGAAACCTGAAACCCCACCTCTTCAAAGAAGGTTACAGCCTGTAATGACCACACGGCCACCTCAACACCATCGGAGCTACTGCAACCCCCGACCTACTGTCTCCTTCCGCATAATCCTGTAGAATGTAAGCCCGCAAGGGCAGGGTCCTCTTCCCTCTGTATCAGTCTGTCATTGTTAGTTTTGTTTACTGTAAGTGATATTTATATTTTGAGGTAACCCCTTCTCATGTACAGCACCATGGAATTAATGCTGCTATATAAATAAATAATAATAATAAATACTAATAATAATAACATGTGGTGGAGGTGGTAATGTAAAGGAGTGGAAATGCTGATTACACCCCTTCTGAAAATCTTTGTAGTAATGTAATGCATTGACCTGTGTTTTTATGTGTTTAATCTGCTTTGGGCCTTCAGTAGTTAGTCAGCATGTGGAAAGGGTTAACTATTAAGTCAGCCCTTGGGGGAAGGAGTTAAGTCAGCATTGGATCTTGTGTTTCCTGTGGTGTGGTGTTGAAGAGCAGCTTCTGAAGGTGTAAGAAGTATTGCTGTTGAGTAGAAGGCCACAAGTGGAGAGTTTGTTTGGAAAGACGAATTAAAGATAGCAAGTTTGAAATCAAGTTCTACCAGCAACTGACCATTACTTATATGGTCGGAGAGTTAGAACAAATAGGATGCAAGCATCTAGCAATCTGCAGTGAGTACTGCCGCAGCATAACAGAGAGGCGGGAGGTACAATTTCCCAAGTCAGCTATATGGGCACCATGTTAGCCAGTCCTGGAAGATAATAGTTTCTATTCTGACCAGGAGGGGACTCGGTGGTACACCTCTAATAGTGGTTGGATAAAAAAGGTGAAGGCCAGAGCAGGAAAGCTTGGAAAATACTCCTACACTTATGTAATCATATTATACAATTGACATACTGTGTCTTTTACATATAAGAAGAACGCCTCTGAATGATACAGAAGAATTGTACAAGAAGTTTTGTGCCTGCTATCAATTGTTAAAGTAAGGATGTTTTTATGTTTTTACAATAGATTCTGGTCTCCCTGTTTGGCAGGTACCTAATATCACCAAACTACTTGTTGCCTGAATAGGGGACCACAGCAAGTCCCCAAATAGCACACAATAAGGTTTCTGTAACCTTCTGCATCTTGGCCAGGATTCCTACAATCAATAATCGAAAAATGAATTCAGAATTTGATCAGAAAATTGTAATGGAGAATGTGAAAACATCTGTCGATGAGCTGAATTTCAAGAGTGTGTGGATCAGGCAGCAACGATCCAAAGCCACAGGGTGTTCTACAAAAGAATTCTTATAGAAGAACTAAGGTAACACTTTGGGAATGGCCAAGTCAAAGTCTTAACCTTAAGACTTATAGAAATTTTATGGAAGGAACAGAATGAAAATCAACCAGCATAACAGCATTGAAGCTGCTTCATAGGGAGGACTGGGATCACATTCCTCTAGTCTGAAGTGCAGGACGAACCAACGATTACCAAAGCACAGGCCGATGTCCCCAGCATTTTTTTCCACAGCAGGTGAATGAGATTTAGCAAAATTTTCTTCCAGTATGTTGGTACTGTAATATCCAGCATTTTTTTTCACCAAAAAAATCCAGCTGGAAAATCATCTGCATGTCCTCCCCATCTTGCATGTCCTCCCCATCTGCATGTCCTCTCCGTCGACATTTCCTCCCCGTCTGCACGTCTTCCCCATCTGCATGTCCTCTCGTCTGCATTTCTTCCTCATCTGCATGACCTCCCCATATGCACGTCCTCCCCATCTGCACGTCCTCCCCATCTGCACGTCCTCCCCATCTGCACGTCCTCCCCATCTGCATGTCCTCCCCATCTGCATGTCCTCCCTTTCTGCATGTCCTCCCCGTCTGCATGTCCTCCCCTTCTGCATGTCCTCCCCTTCTGCATGTCCTCCCCTTCTGCATGTCCTCCCCGTCTGCATGTCCTCCCCGTCTGCAAGTCCTCCCCGTCTGCATGTCCTCCCCGTCTGCATGTCCTCCCCGTCTGCATGTCCTCCCCGTCTGCATGTCCTCCCCGTCTGCATGTCCTCCCCGTCTGCATGTCCTCCCTGTCTGCACATCCTCATCTTCTGCATGTCGTCCCCATCTGCACCTTCTCCCCATCTGCATGTCCTCTCGTCTGCATGTCCTCCTCGTCTGCATTTCCTCCCCAACTGCACCTTCTCCCCGTCTGCATGTTCTCTCGTCTGCATGTCCTCCTCATCTGCATTTCCTCCCCAACTGCATTTCCTCCCCATCTGCACGTCCTCCCCATCTGCACGTCCACCCCATCTGCACGTCCACCCCATCTGCACGTCCACCCCATCTGCACGTCCACCCCATCTGCACGTCCACCCCATCTGCACGTCCACCCCATCTGCACGTCCACCCCATCTGCACGTCCACCCCATCTGCACGTCCACCCCATCTGCACGTCCTCCCAATCTGCATGTCCTCGTATTTCTGCATGTCCTCCCTGTCTGCACATCCTCCCCGTCTGCATGACCTCCCCGTATGCACGTCCTCATCATCTGCACATTCTCCCTGTCTGCATGTGTAACACCCCAGGTAACTGGTTGTTACAGTGGCATTGCTTTCCTCATGGGGAGAGTGATGTCATGCTTGGAAGCGAGGAAAGATCCCTTTAACAGGTATTCAGCACATACAACACCATTCTGACTCCAGGCCAGAAGGGGGAGCTCTACACTCGACTTCAGGGGAGCTGCTCTCTCCGGTCAGGAGGAGCAGTCAGTTGCTAGGCAGTTGCTAGGCAGTTGGGGAGAGTTAGGCAGTTGGTGAGAGGAGAGTGAGGGGTGAGGAAGGAACGCTGTGGCCATGGAGATGAGTGATTCTGCAGCTCCACACCAGCATCCTTGATTCGGTACCTTGGACTGTGGCTGCCTTGAACCAAGTAAAGAGGTAAAGAGACTGCAACCCTGTGTCCTCCGTTTCTTACTACACCACCTATCACCATCTTCATCTATTACACTGGGGATCCAGCTTCACCTGTGGGAAGCTATACCATCCCTGCTGCCATAACATCACCCCAGTGGACCCTTTTAAGCAGTGTTGATCACCCCTAACCGAATACCTCAGGTGGCTTCACAAACTTTTATTATTGAACTAACCCCTTTAAAGACCTTTCCTTTTACATGGGCGCCCAGGACCATGGACTCGGTCGCCGCTGCCATGACACATCCCTTTAAGTACCGGTACCGAGTACCCCACGGCCCTGGCGGGCGTTCCACATGTCCTCCCCGTCTGCACGTCCTCCCCGTCTGCACGTCCTCCCTGTCTGCACATATAGTGTGAATGCAGATTAGACAACAGGGGCTGATGTGTCAAAGTGTTTCCACCAGAAAAATGCCTTAAACACTTTGAATAGTTATTATTAATAGCATTATTTTTGCACAATACAAAAACTTTTGTGACTTTTGTAATTTTTATAACAGCTTGAAACAGCTCAACCCAAACTGATGGCACTACGGTAGGACGCCACAGCTCATCTAATCCACGAGCTGCAGTATGTCTTACCCTAGAAATTTTTTTCCAGTCTTTGACTGGAGTAAGATTTGCAGTGAGTTGCATGTAGGCCACTCTTCAGATTGGTGCTGGTCACACTGGTCTTGATGAATCGGGCCATAGACTTCACTTTCTGAAAGCACAGTGATAAATGATGATGATTAGTGTTGAGCGATACCGTCCGATACTTGAAAGTATCGGTATCGGAAAGTATCGGCCGATACCGGCAAAGTATCGGATCCAATCCGATACCGATACCCGATACCAATACAAGTCAATGGGACTCAAGTATCGGACGGTATTCCTGATGGTTCCCAGGGTCTGAAGGAGAGGAAACTCTCCTTCAGACCCTGGGATCCATATAAATGTGTAAAATAAAGAATTAAAATAAAAAATATTGCTATACTCACCTCTCCGACGCAGCCTGGACCTCAGCGAGGGAACCGGCAGCGTTGTTTGTTTAAAATTCGCGCTTTTACTTGGTTACGTGAAGTCCCGGCTTGTGATTGGTCAGGGCGGCCATGTTGCCGGGACGCGGACCAATCACAGCAAGCCGTGACGAAATTACGTCACGGCTTGCTGTGATTGGTCCGCGTCCCGGCAACATGGCCGCCATTAACCAATCACAAGCCGTGACGTCACGGGAGGCTGGACATGTGCGTATTTTAAAAAGCGCGCGTGTCCAGCCTCCAGTGACGTCCCGGCTTATGATTGGTCACGGCGCCATGTTGCCGGGACGCGGACCAATCACAGCAAGCCGTGACGAAATTACGTCACGGCTTGCTGTGATTGGTCCGCGTCCCGGCAACATGGCCGCCATTAACCAATCACAAGCCGTGACGTCACGGGAGGCTGGACACGCGCGTATTTTAAAAAGCGCGCGTGTCCAGCCTCCAGTGACGTCACGGCTTGTGATTGGTTAATGGCGGCCATGTTGCCGGGACGCGGACCAATCACAGCAAGCCGTGACGTAATTTCGTCACGGCTTGCTGTGATTGGTCCGCGTCCCGGCAACATGGCGCCGTGACCAATCATAAGCCGGGACGTCACTGGAGGCTGGACACGCGCGCTTTTTAAAATACGCGCATGTCCAGAAGGACTACATAGAGTACTAACTGTGTTAAGATACAAACGGTGATAATCAACAAGATTACTGCCTTCTGTCATGGGTCCACCTACTGAGATGGATTCTCTAACCGGTAGGTCAGGGTGAGCAGTACAGAACAAAGGTGATGGTGCATGGCCCTGGATATGCCAGACATCAAGGTTATGAGTCCGGACTTGTACTACAAGCTAGTCAGGTCAGCAGATGGGCAAGCAGAGCTGGAAACAGTTGATGCAGCGGCCACAGCAAGCCGTGACGTAATTTCGTCACGGCTTGCTGTGATTGGTCCGCGTCCCGGCAACATGGCGCCGTGACCAATCATAAGCCGGGACGTCACTGGAGGCTGGACACGCGCGCTTTTTAAAATACGCACATGTCCAGCCTCCCGTGACGTCACGGCTTGTGATTGGTTAATGGCGGCCATGTTGCCGGGACGCGGACCAATCACAGCAAGCCGTGACGTAATTTCGTCACGGCTTGCTGTGATTGGTCCGCGTCCCGGCAACATGGCCGCCCTGACCAATCACAAGCCGGGACTTCACGTAACCAAGTAAAAGCGCGAAATTTAAACAAACAACGCTGCCGGTTCCCTCGCTGAAGTCCAGGCTGCGTCGGAGAGGTGAGTATAGCAATATTTTTTATTTTAATTCTCTCTTTTACACATTATTACATTAATGTTGTTGCGATACCCGATACCCGATACCACAAAAGTATCGGATCTCGGTATCGGAAATACCGATACAGCAAATATCGGCCGATACCCGATACTTGCAGTATCGGAATGCTCAACACTAATGATGATACTTTAATTCATTCCACGTTCATGCACCGGACATACTGTATTACTTGTTAATCCGGTGATTGGGCACAAAGTGTCATTTCACACTTATTTGTGAAATTTGCTGCTGGTTATGGTTACATCACACATTACGTCTGAAGTGGGTCAAACAATGCAGCTTTCGTATATGTGATGTCATAAATGAAATTCACCAAACAGCCCTTCATTTTAAGCATTCATTTTTAATTAATTCTATTATTAGTTCTTGACATGTTTATTGTGAAGATAATTGTAGCATTTACATTTAATCATTTTATTTCTGCTGATGCTGTGAAAATTACAATTTACAAAATACAGAATGTCTTCCATTTTCTTTATGCTTCTCTATAGAGTAATATTCACAAGTACACAATATTCACAAGCTCACCACCTGGCTACTTCATTTCCTTTCTGCGGACATCCCCACTATCATCATGGGCGACTTCAACATCCCCATTGACACTTCCTTCTCAGCTGCCACTAAACTTCTATCTGTCACTTCCTCCTTCGGCCTCACTCAATGGTCTTCTGCAGCCACTCACAAAGATGGTCACACATTGGACCTCATCTTCACCCACCTCTGCTCCCTATCTAACCTCTCTAACTCACCTCTTCCTCTTTCTGACCACAATCTACTCACATTCTCTTCCCTCTCCACTCCTTGTCTACAATCCCCACCCCACAAACTTGCACACCCTCGCAAAAATCTTAAACACATTGATCTACATTCACTCTCTGAATCCCTCCTCCCTCTCACAGACATAAGTTCCCTATACAATGCGGATGACGCTGCCGCTCTATATAACACCACAATAGCTGCAGCTTTGGAATCTCTTGCCTCTCTCACACATACCAAAGCTCGCAAAATCAACAGACAACCCTGGCACACCAGCCTGACCAAAGAACTGAGGCGAGCTTCCAGGGCTGCTGAGCGGAGATGGAAAAGATCCCATTCCAACGAGCACTTCATCGCATTCAAACAGTCCCTCACTTCTTTCAAGACCACACTCGCCACAGCAAAACAAACCTACTTCTCATCTCTCATATCGTCCCTGTCTCACAACCCTAAACAGTTATTCAACAACTTCAACTCTCTCCTCGGTCCCCCAGCACCTCCTCCTTTTCACTCATCTCAGCTAAAGACTTTGCCTCATTTTTCAAGCAGAAGATTGAGAACATCAGAGACAGTTTCAGTGGACAACCCCCAGAGCCCTTCCTCCCAACTACCCAGCCCTCCACCTCCAAAACCAACTTCCCCACCATTACAGAAGATCAACTCTCCACCCTACTCTCAAGATCGCATCTCACCACCTGTGCACTTGACCTGATCCCTTCCCACTTCATCCCAAACCTCGCCACAGTCTTCATCCCAACTCTAACCCATCTCTTCAACCTATCACTAACAACTGGTGTTTTCCCCTCAAGCTTTAAACATGCCTCAAACACACCCCAATCCCACAAGCTCGCTGTCTCAGGGTAATTCTTGACACTGATCTCTCCTTCAAACCGCTTATCCAAGCCCTTTCCACTTCCTGCGGCCTTCAACTCAAAAATATTTCACGGATCCGTAGATTCCTAAACCAAGAATCTGCAAAAACCCTAGTCCATGCCCTCATCATCTCCCGCCTCGACTACTGTAACCTCCTGCTCTGTGGCCACCCCTCTAACACTCTCGCACCCCTCCAATCTATTCTAAACTCAGCTGCCCGACTAATCTACCTGTCCCCCCACCATTCCCCGGCCTCTACCCTCTGTCAATCCCTTCACTGGCTCCCCATTACCCAGAGACTCCAGCACAAAAGCCTAACCATGACATACAAAGCCATCCACAACCTGTCTCCTCCATACATCTGTGACCTCGTCTCCCGGTACTTTCCTGCACGCAACCTCCGATCCTCACAAGATCTCCTTCTCTACTCCCCTCTTATCTCCTCTTCCCACAATCGCATACAAGATTTCTCCCGCGCATCACCCCAACTCTGGAACTATCTTCTTCCACAACATATCAGACTCTCACCTACCATCGAAACCTTCAAAAAGAACATGAAGACCTACCTCTTCCAGCAAGCCTACAACCTGCAGTAACCACCGATCGACCAAGCCACTGCACGACCTGCTCTATCACCTACTGTATCCTCACCCATCCCTTGTAGATTGTGAGCCCTTGCGGGCAGGGTCCTCTCTCCTCCTGTACCAGTTGTGACTTGCATTGTTCAAGATTATTGTACCTGTTTTTATTATGTACACCCCTCCTCACATGTAAAGCGCCATGGAATAAATGGCGCTATAATAATAAATAATAAAAATAAACAAGTGAGACAGAGCGGTTGTTCCGTCTGTTGAATCGTGTCACTGTGCAATGAGAAAATGTCATGATTCTCCTGTATGCCCCATGGTAGAGGGTGAAAAATTGTGCAGTGTGCATTGTAAGACTATTCCTACTGAGTGTATTGGGGGACACTCGCTTGACCGCGATATTCAGCACACGGGCACGGGTTTTTAAAACAAAACAGTCCATACGGTTTATTATGCCTCATCATAAACCATACCATGAGCAGTCCATTTACATACTGAACCAGGGTATCACTTCAAGGTTCAGACCCTTATTCTGTGGCAACTAAACACACTGGTCCTCACTGACCAGTTGCCGTGGGTTACCACACAGTTCATGATACAAGCACCAACAGTTTATGGAGGTACCTTATGGGAGCTCCTGCTCCATCTGCTGACTCCTTGTCAGTCCTCTCTCCTGGGGAAACTGCCTAACGGGGTTCACCAACTTGCCTGGCCGGCACACGTCAGTCAGTCCAGAGCCTCCGAAGGCCGGTAGCTTCCCCAACACCGATCATCCAGGTCCACAGTCTCTCAGGTGCTCCAAGAAGACTCCACTCGCAGGAGCTTCTAACACAGACTGTCCAGGACCATGATCACACTGTGCTCTTCAGAACGTCCATCCCACCTGGGACCATTCAACACAGAGGCATGTGGCCTGTCTGGGTGCTATTCAGGACCTAGTCCAACACCACAGGCCGCCAGGTCCAAACCATGTGCTTTCCAGGAAGCCTCCTCCCAGGTCTTCCTACACAGGCTTCCAGGACCTTGCACTTGGACCTATCAGATCCAAACACAGGAACCACACAGAAGACCATGTGACCCACACCCTGGCCACATTATGTACCCGTAAGCACACCCACAGTAATGGATCACCTGGGCTGGTCACGTGATCCTGACATCACTGCAGGTCGATTCTCACGGCCTCAATGCGACTCCGTGCACATACCGGGGAGACCATGCAGCGCCCCCTACCTGTTACAGGGGTCACTGCATCACATATCCCCCCCCTCTGTTCAAACTTGTGGGGTTGAACACCTGTCATACACGTGGGGTCACGGGATATGTCACGCACGTTACCTTGCCCTACCTGTCAAGGGAACCATCTCAGTCGGTTTTGAGCATCACACACAACCATCCAGTTGTTGAGTTTACCCCGCCCCCAGCGGTCAACATGTAGGTGAGCTTTGGCCTTTACGTCACAGTCTGTCTGTGTCACCAAACCTTTAGTCAAGTTTGTCTCTTTACTCGACCTTTCTCTCCAGGGTCGCCACCCACGGTTGGTACAGACACTAGTCCCACTTACAGTCGAGACTAGCAACTGATCAGAGTCTGACCCTCCATCACTACGTCTACTACTTTACATGCCCCTTTTGTTTCCTTTTCCTTGGGAAGGAGGCGGCCGCCACCTTATGTTCTGCAGCTGTTTATTGACCTGCCATCTGTACAGTCTTAGCTGCTCCATTTCTCTCAGGTAGGCCACGCGATACCTCAGGAGCATCCGGATATTCCCTAGACTCTCTTTGGACCCGACAACCAGGAATTACACCATTCCATCTTCACCCACCTGGGCCTCGTCATCAGCCGGAATCCTCAGTCTCTTCACACCGGATATATCCACCATCTCCTGCATCACTTTCCCAAATCTACCAACGAGCTTCGCTACCAGAGCTTTGGGCACTTGGACTGTGTCCTCTACCAAGCCCAGACGACTTTGAGCTTTCCTGGCTTGCTCCAAACATCGAGTGGCTTCATTATTCCTCAACAGGATCATCTGTTTCGTGCGGAGGCACTGTAGGTGCATGTCCCTCAGGACAGCCACCCTCTTCACTGTGACTTCCTTAGTAGACAGTATCACCAACTGTTTCGTCTCCAGTGCCCAGTGCACACTACACGCTTCTACTGCCTCTTTAAAGGCCTCATGCACACCCTCACGGGTACATGCATCTTGCGCCTCTTTGGGTACATCTATCACGCACTTGAATAGCGGAGTCTCACTTTCTTCAGGAACGGACGGCTCCTGCTTTGCCATGGACCTTTCCATCAAGACACCTGTCACAACCGGGTGACTATCTTGTTCTGCTTTTAGCGCCAACTCCTCTTCAGCTTTACCCTCTTCCAGACCCCTGGTCAAGATGGGCATTAGCAGCTTCACCTCGTTACCACTCTGGTTCTGGCACTGGAAGTCTGCGACCTCCACCTCTTTCTCCTGTAGAGGGCCTTTTAGTGCTTCTCTGAGCACTACAATGTCTTCCTTTAGGGTCTGATACACACTTTGCCATGTGAACAGGTGACCTCTGAGCTCAGAGACTTCCTTCTCCAGCTCATCCACCCTATGCTCAGCCGCTTGTCTCAGGACCCTTTCTCGTTCAAGATGGTCTTTCACCGTCTCTTTAATCAATTCTATCTCGCTTCTCGCACCCTCTGGATTGGTGGGACATCCATCACTTGAGGAGGTATTTACTTCAGGCACCACCTCCTTGGTGGCCTCCTCCACTTCTGCACCCTCAGCCTCTGCACTGTCAGGGTCGGCCCTCTTTTGGGTCTCAGCGGTGACATCATTAGGTTCGTCCCTTTTCCCTGGGACTTCAGAGTACTTCATACACCCCAGATCCTCAGCATCTTCCATCAATTCTTCACACGGAACAACTGGTTAAGCCCCTTCGCCTCTTTTACGTCTCCGGCGACGGGAGGAAGACTTGCCTGAGTCAACCTTATTGCACTCTTTCCCACTGGCATCACCGTCTGAATGGGAGTCACCACCAACCGTCACCACAGGTCCTGGACCCCGTCCTCCACCCGTCACCACAGGTCCTGGACCCCGTCCTCCACCTGTCACCACAGGTCCTGGACCCCGTCCTCCACCTGTCACTACAGGTCCTGGACCCTGTCCTCCACCTGTCACCGTGGCACATGTGCTTGTTACTGGCCATGACTTGTCACAGTCACCCCCAGAGTCTGTGTCACACCCCACAGTATGATGACCCCGCAAGTCACTCTCTGTCCGGGTGTCAGCTCCACTTGTTTTATCCACCAGACCACTACCAGCCGTATTGTGGCACACTTCAGGTGACGTCAGGTCAGTTAGTTGGGCAGTCGCACCTTTTCCCTTGGTCAGGCCTACCTTAGGGCTGTCAACTCTAGGGGGCGCCTTCTCAACATTACTAACTGACATCCACATTATATCCACAAACATTTCAGCCTTTTCCCACAGTGCTACCAAATCTTGACCTATTACCATAGGATACGGCAAGATCGGGACTACAGCCACCTCATGGTATGTGGAAACCTCCGCTGCAACAATGTAGATAGTGGCTACCTGAAGACATTCAGTGTCCCCAGGTGACACAGAACTTCCTGGAAGGGTTCTCAGCAAAGACGCTTCTCTCCCCGGGTCTATCAACCCCCACACACACTCTCCATCCAGCCAAAAAGGACACAGTCGTGACTCCTCACTGATTGCTGCCCCTTTTTTGGCTCCGCCCCCTTTTTGGGCAAGTGCTCCGCTTTTTGACACCACCCCGGTTTGGGATTCAGCCCCCCTTCGGGATTCCACCCCTTTTTGGGCCATTACCCCTATTCGGGTTACCGCCCCTTTTTGGGACTCCGCCCCCTTTTGGGCAACCATCTCCATTTGGGTCACCGCTCACTATTAGGGATACTCCCCTCCCTGGGATACACCCCGTGAACTTCCCCACGGCACTCAGGCCCCAGTTCGCACAGTACACCCCTTTGTCTCTGGGCTTGTACTGGCCCTTTAAGAGTCAGCACAACTTGGCAGAAAAGGGAGAGGAAAAAAAATCAAAATTTTTTTTTTTTTTCTTTTATACGTCACTTCAGCTCCTGCTGGTACTGCCACAGCTCCCGCTGCAGACACATACAACCGGCACCTCCGGCTGCCAACCACAAGCCACTGCAGCTCCACCTGCTGTGGAACCTCTTGCTGCCACTGCAGCTACGCTCCACAAGGCTCTACCGCCAGCTTCGTGGACCCGCCAATCCACAGGACGCCGCTTGTCCCCTTCGTAACCCCGCCGAGTTACAGCCAGATGCTTGTCAGCTTCGTAACCCCGCCGAGTTACAGCCAGATGCTTGTCAGCTTCGTAACCCCGCCGAGTTACAGCCAGACGCAATCTTTGTGGCCCCGCCGAGCCACAGCAATCAACTCCACGTGTGCGTGCTGGATCGTTGCCCGCTTCGAGCACCAAATGTAAGACTATTCCTACTGAGTGTATTGGGGGACACTCGCTTGACCGCGATATTCAGCACACGGGCACGGGTTTTTAAAACAAAACAGTCCATACGGTTTATTATGCCTCATCATAAACCATACCATGAGCAGTCCATTTACATACTGAACCAGGATATCACTATCACTTCAAGGTTCAGACCCTTATTCTGTGGCAACTAAACACACTGGTCCTCACTGACCAGTTGCCGTGGGTTACCACACAGTTCATGATACAAGCACCAACAGTTTATGGAGGTACCTTATGGGAGCTCCTGCTCCATCTGCTGACTCCTTGTCAGTCCTCTCTCCTGGGGAAACTGCCTAACGGGGTTCACCAACTTGCCTGGCCGGCACACGTCAGTCAGTCCAGAGCCTCCGAAGGCCGGTAGCTTCCCCAACACCGATCATCCAGGTCCACAGTCTCTCAGGTGCTCCAAGAAGACTCCACTCGCAGGAGCTTCTAACACAGACTGTCAAGGACCATGATCACACTGTGCTCTTCAGAACGTCCATCCCACCTGGGACCGTTCAACACAGAGGCATGTGGCCTGTCTGGGTGCTATTCAGGACCTAGTCCAACACCACAGGCCGCCAGGTCCAAACCATGTGCTTTCCAGGAAGCCTCCTCCCAGGTCTTCCTACACAGGCTTCCAGGACCTTGTGGAGCGCCCCCACACCGCCGCAGGGCCGAGGGGTACCCGGAGCCGGGCCTCTGGGATCTCAGTCCTGGGGTTGTCACGGTGGCTAGACCCGGTCCGTGGCCCTGTCTGTCAGTGGGGGACGTCCGGTGCAAATAAGTGATGTTATAGCGGTGGTGTAGCGGTGCAGTTGTGGGGTGCAGGTCGCGGTAAATAACGAGGACACCAGGTTGCAGTCTCTTTACCTCTTTACTGGAGATCTCTCGGTCCTCAGTCCAGAATCCGGTTCACCAGGCTGCGCAAGTCCAGCCGGTCCAATGGCACTTCCAGAGTTCTCCTCACAGGTGGAAATCAGTGCCTTCCTTCTAGCGCTGTGTGTTGTAGTCCTTCCCTGCTGTGCTCACGGAAAGTACCCCACAACGGTTGTGTCTGTTTCTTAAGTTCCCTCACAACTCGATTAATAGATGTTCTTCTCGTATTCCGTCCCTCCCTGTTATTCAGGTTGGAACGGCACCCGTTTGTCAGGTAGGCCTGGAGTTCTTCCGGGACCCTAGAGACGCCCCTCTCCCGCAATTGCCCCCCAAGACTTCATAGGTGATATGTGGTAGACAGCCCGCCTCAAACTGACTGTCCTGCCGCTGTTTGGAGTATGGCTTAAAGCTGTATATTATTCCACTCCCTCGGCGTTCCGGCCACCGGTAGTGCGCCTCAGTAAGGTGCTGCCTCTTTCAGCAAAACCCCTACTGGTATTCTCCTTCTGCTTGATCTCGTTTCTCACTCAGCACAATCTATCTCGCTTCTAGTCCTTTCTTGGGCACCGCCGCTATGCAGAGCAGGCACGGTCCCGTTACGTTCTTTCCAATGCCAAGCCTCTGTCAGGATCCCACCCCTGACAGAGGCCCTACTGTCTCTTCCTCCACAACACCCTCTGCCACAAGGTGTTGCTTCGTTCAATCCAGTCAGCTTTCTCCTCTAACTTCCTGCCTGACCCCCAGTTTACCCACTATGGTGGGGAGTGGCCTAATGAATAGCACCCTTAGCTCCCCCCGGAGGCCCAGCTGTGAAACATATTGGTGTCTGTGATACCTGATTGGAGGAACTCCTTCAGTGCCATCGAACGCACCATGGCTCCCCTTAGTGGCGGAGCCACAGTACTGCAACGACCAGGACTCTGGGGCGCTGCACTCCCCCCTGGTTAAACACAGTACTCCGGGACTGGGAAGAAAACAACAATACAGGTTAGCAAAAAGACATACAAATTTGTTGAGTGCAAAACAATAAGCATACTTGAACAGGCTTCCCTTTATGGGAGGTGAGGACACTTTAACGTTACAAAACATAATTAAATATCATAGCAACAGGCTACAATTAACTCTCATTACCCAACCGGGTATTCTACTAAGTGCAATTTAAGGAACAATAATTTAACATTGCCTTCAAGGAACATACACTCCTAGCTCGCTAAAGGCCTTCCTATAATCACATTACAGGGCAAGTTAACTTTTCATTCTCCTACTTTGAACCTGCAGGACCGCCTGTCCCTATGGCACCAGACCTACTGCCTCTCCTTTCTTTTACAGGACCGCCCCGTTCAGCCAGGGCCTACTGCCTTTCGCTACTATACATGGTATAGACATAACATTCCTTTCCGTTTGAGAACATGGAGCCCACTCTGCTTGGCTCCTATAAGGACTCACTCACTAACCCCTATGGGTCTACTTTCTGTCCTTAGTAACGAACTAACTTTCTATGGGGACGCAGGGTTTACCTTCTATCCTCACCTTCATTATTACTTCTTCACTTTCAGCTAAACGGAACTCTACCTCTACCCCTACGGGCTTTCTGCATCTTTTTCTTTAAGAGAACATTATCTAGATTCCATTAAACAGATTAAACACACATAACTTTTTCATGTAAAACAGTTACATTTCCTTCAGAGCATCATTATGACATTACTGTTCTAAAACAGTATCACTTTCAAGTTCAATTCTAACCTCCCCTTTAAGAGGAGATCAAGTCTTTCTGAGGTAGCTCTTCTTCTCAGCCTACCAGTCCATACCAGGGCTCCGGAATGGCATCTTTGCAAAGTGTCTTTAAATAAAACCAGTAGGAAGCACCTTTAAGAAGGTGCAAACTATTTACAGGAAAGTTTGAATCATGCAATGTTCATGATTTCGCAGTTTGTAAAACTTTATGCAGAACTTCAGGAAAAACAACAATAGTGACCCCGGGTCAACAAAGGGGTCACCTTTTTAACGTTTACCCTAGACGGGTTTAGCAGCAACTTGAAGAACAAACAGTAACTATTCACATTTTCAGGAAACAATAAAATCTTACTGGGGTTCTGCGGAAGGCGATCTCCTATCCGGCCTCACCAGACCAACAGATCGCCCCGGTGAGCCAGGACGCCGTTCCGGTCCCAGTAATGATAAAATCCCTCGCCGGGAGGTCCTCCTTATCGGCAGGTGCACCCGTCCCTCCGGGGCGCGGCGAGGCTGTGCTTCTTGTGATTCCGCGGGGCCTGGTCCCGCTGCCTTCCCTACGGGATCATCCCCTTCTGGCGTTCAAGCAGCCTGGAGGGCAACGCATCGTTGGACACCTCGGGCAAACCAGCCCGTCTCGCCAGTGTCCCTCCTCCACCTCGTGTAGGTGACGGCATCTCCCGGCTCCAGGTCACGATCGAGCCTCCCGCTGCAAGGCTCCACCTCCTCCCGATCCACGCGGACCTGCAGCGGCTCTCCAATTTCCTGAATCACCCCTCTTCCATACCGGGGGTTAAAGGCCACCACTACACCCCAATGTGAGGACGGAATCTCCGGAACACTGACCAGATCAAGTTGCTCTGCAGGCTGGGGCCGGCTCCGCCATGCTGTCATCAGACGCCGTAAATGCTCGGCGTCCGGCATGATCTTTAGATCCGGTGTTGATAGCGTGCTCCCAGCCGCGGCCAGTTGGGAGGGAACAGGAGACACTGGAGTCAGGCGGATCTCCGTGGGCTGACCTAGCCGGGTGAGCACTCGGGCATCGGCCTTCAGCCGGCGGGCAAGCTGTCGGGCCTCGGCTGCGGCCACACACTCTTCGGACAGCGGCGAAGGGGGTCGGCCCAGCAGTGGCTCGGTGAGGGTCAGACCCCGCAGCGTTGGCGTTTCGGAGCCTGTCTCAGATTGGGCGGCCTCGGACTGGGCCGGGTCAGCTCCGCGCGGTGCTCCTGGTGCCGCCATTTCTTGTTCTTTTCCCGCGTCTTCCTCCCGCGGTCTCTTCCGTGGGCGGCCCCGTCCCCATGGCCTCCACCCTCCGACCAAGATCAGGAGGCGTACCTCGGCTGTTGACGGGCACGTCCTCAGGACACAGAAATACTTAGACTGGGCGGCCATGGTTGTTCGCGCTCTCCAGCTTGCCTACGCCCACTTCACGCCCCCCTTCTCTTCCTGCGCTCTCCTCAGCGCTACAATGGCGGCGGGTTTTGGCGGCAACTGGCGCAGCACAGTCTTTTCAATAAAGTACAGTTCAAGCACAGTAAATCACAGTCTCTAGGCACACATGACCTGATTCTTCAGGCTTAAGTAGATCCTGTTCGTGACGCCAAGATTTGGAGCGCCCCCACACCGCCGCAGGGCCGAGGGGTACCCGGAGCCGGGCCTCTGGGATCTCAGTCCTGGGGTTGTCACGGTGGCTAGACCCGGTCCGTGGCCCTGTCTGTCAGTGGGGGACGTCCGGTGCAAATAAGTGATGTTATAGCGGTGGTGTAGCGGTGCAGTTGTGGGGTGCAGGTCGCGGTAAATAACGAGGACACCAGGTTGCAGTCTCTTTACCTCTTTACTGGAGATCTCTCGGTCCTCAGTCCAGAATCCGGTTCACCAGGCTGCGCAAGTCCGGCCGGTCCAATGGCACTTCCAGAGTTCTCCTCACAGGTGGAAATCAGTGCCTTCCTTCTAGCGCTGTGTGTTGTAGTCCTTCCCTGCTGTGCTCACGGAAAGTACCCCACAACGGTTGTGTCTGTTTCTTAAGTTCCCTCACAACTCGATTAATAGATGTTCTTCTCGTATTCCGTCCCTCCCTGTTATTCAGGTTGGAACGGCACCCGTTTGTCAGGTAGGCCTGGAGTTCTTCCGGGACCCTAGAGACGCCCCTCTCCCGCAATTGCCCCCCAAGACTTCATAGGTGATATGTGGTAGACAGCCCGCCTCAAACTGACTGTCCTGCCGCTGTTTGGAGTATGGCTTAAAGCTGTATATTATTCCACTCCCTCGGCGTTCCGGCCACCGGTAGTGCGCCTCAGTAAGGTGCTGCCTCTTTCAGCAAAACCCCTACTGGTATTCTCCTTCTGCTTGATCTCGTTTCTCACTCAGCACAATCTATCTCGCTTCTAGTCCTTTCTTGGGCACCGCCGCTATGCAGAGCAGGCACGGTCCCGTTACGTTCTTTCCAATGCCAAGCCTCTGTCAGGATCCCACCCCTGACAGAGGCCCTACTGTCTCTTCCTCCACAACACCCTCTGCCACAAGGTGTTGCTTCGTTCAATCCAGTCAGCTTTCTCCTCTAACTTCCTGCCTGACCCCCAGTTTACCCACTAAGGTGGGGAGTGGCCTAATGAATAGCACCCTTAGCTCCCCCCGGAGGCCCAGCTGTGAAACATATTGGTGTCTGTGATACCTGATTGGAGGAACTCCTTCAGTGCCATCGAACGCACCATGGCTCCCCTTAGTGGCGGAGCCACAGTACTGCAACGACCAGGACTCTGGGGCGCTGCACTTGCACTTGGACCTATCAGATCCAAACACAGGAACCACACAGAAGACCATGTGACCCACACCCTGGCCACATTATGTACCCGTAAGCACACCCACAGTAATGGATCACCTGGGCTGGTCACGTGATCCTGACATCACTGCAGGTCGATTCTCATGGCCTCAATGCGACTCCGTGCACATACCGGGGAGACCATGCAGCGCCCCCTACCTGTTACAGGGGTCACTGCATCACAGCATATACAGTGGGTACGGAAAGTATTCAGACCCCTTTACATTTTTCACTCTTTGTTTCATTGCAGCCATTTGGTAAATTCAAAAAAGTTCATTTTTTCTCATTAATGTACTCTGCACCCCATCTTGACTGAAAAAGAAACAGAAATGTAGAAATTTTTGCAAATTTTTAAAAAAAGTAAAGCTGAAATATCACAAGGTCATAAGTCTCAGCACTGAGTAGACGCACCTTTTGAGCTAGTACAGCCATGAGTCTTCTTGGGAATGATGCAACACGTTTTACACACCTGGATTTGGGGAACCTTGCAGATCCTCTCCAGTTCCTACAGGTTGGATGGTGAACGTTGGTGGACAGCCATTTTCAGGTCTCTCCAGAGATGCTCAATTGCGTTTAGGTCAGGGCTCTGGCTGGGCCAGTCAAGAATGGTCACAGAGTTGTTCTGAAGCCACTCCTCTGTTATTTTAGTTGTGTGCTTAGGGTCATTGTCTTGTTGGAAGGTGACCCTTCAGCCAAATCTGAGAGGGTTCTTCCTTACCTCTCTCACCAAGGCTCTTCTCCCACGATTGCTCAGTCTGGCTGGACGGCCAGGTCTAGGAAGACTTATGGTGGTCCCAAACTTCTTCCATTTAAGGATTATGGAGGCCACTGTGCTCTTAGGAACTTTGAGTACTGCAGAAATTCTGTTGAAACCTTGGCCAGAACTGTGCCTTGCCACAATTCTGTCTCTGAGCTCCTTGGCCAGTTCCTCATGATTCTCATTTGGACTGACATGCTCTGTAAGCTGTGAAGTCTTAGGGTACTGTCACACAGTGGCACTTTGATCGCTACGACGGTACGATCCGTGACGTTCCAGCGATATCCATACGATATCGCTGTGTCTGACACGCAGCAGCGATCAGGGATCCTGCTGAGAATCGTACGTAGTAGCAGATCGTTTGGAACTTTCTTTCGTCGCTGGATCTCCCGCTGTCATCGCTGGATCGTTGTGTGTGACAGCGATCCAGCGATGCGTTCGCTTGTAACCAGGGTAAACATCGGGTTACTAAGCGCAGGGCCGCGCTTAGTAACCCGATGTTTACTGTGGTTACCAGCGTAAACGTAAAAAAAACCAAACAGTACATACTTACATTCCGGTGTCTGTCCCCCGGCGTTCTGCTTCTGTGCACTGTGAGCGCCGGCCGGCCGGAAAGCGAGCACAGCGGTGATGTCACCGCTGTGCTTTCCGGCTGGCAGACACAGTGCAGAGAAGCACAGCGCCGGGGGACAGACACCGGAATGTGAGTATGTACTGTTTGTTTTTTTTTACGTTTACGCTGGTAACCACGGTAAACATCGGGTTACTAAGCGCGGCCCTGCGCTTAGTAACCCGATGTTTACCCTGGTTACCCGGGGACTTCGGCATCGTTGGTCGCTGGAGAGCTGTCTGTGTGACAGCTCCCCAGCGACCACACAACCACTTACCAATGATCACGGCCAGGTCGTATCGCTGGTCGTGATCGTTGGTAAATCGTTTAGTGTGACAGTACCCTTATATAGACAGGTGTGCGCCTTTCCAAATCAAGTCCCATCAGTTTAATTAAACACAGCTGGACTCCAATGAAGGAGTAGAAACATCTCAAGGAGGATTACAAGGAAATGGACAGCATGTGACTTAAATATGAGTGTATTAGCAAAGGGTCTGAATACTTATGACCATGTGAAATTTCAGTTTCTCTTATTAAATGTCCAAAAAATGTTTTTTTTTCAGTCAAGATGGGGTGCAGAGTGTACATTAATGTAAAAAAAATGACCTTTTTTGAATTTAACAAATGGGTGTAATGAAATAAAGAATGAAAAATTTAAAGGGGTCTGAATACTTTCCGTACCCACTGTATATGGGTTTCTATTGCCGATAGTCTCACCAAGCATCACTCAATTCTCTTCTATTAAGAAAAGACAAATTTCATATATAGAGTCATGTGACCGCTGACATGTATGGGGCATACGGGGGGGGGGGGGAGGCTCGTGGAGTCAATAGTCTGTTATCTCATTGACTGACTGCAGACTTTCCTCCTTAAAGCAGACAAGCCTTTTTGTCCAAGGAGTCCCTGATTAACTGTAACCAAAAGGGATCAGGATGCCCCGGGGCACGGCTGCCATTTCCATAGTGCCTACGCAAATCAGTACCGAGTGTGATGCAATCCTTCTCAGATACTTCAGATGCTTAATCACGGAAAGTAAAGAGTCTGAGCCAATTGTCAGATTTATCAGGGAGTGACAAGGATTCTGAGAAACAAGAATACTGCCTCCCATCTTGGATTTCCAGCCTCCACATTTCCTGATAACCTATATCTTACTGACGATGTGGGAGTAGCTCCTTTAGGAATTGTACCTGTATGACATTTATCCCAATGTGGGAACAAGTAAATATTATAGTCGCTACAGGAGCGGAGGTGGAACATCCACTGCCACCAGTAAGGTCGGGTTCACATTAGCGTTTGAGTCCGCAGCTCCGCCTACTTCTGCATGCGTCCTGCATACCTATCTTTAACATTGGGTGCGCTGGGACATGCCTTGTATGCAGGTGCGTCTGCGTGCATCGTTTTAACGTGCCTGCCGAGCGCAACATGTTGCATTTTCTTGCATTCAGCGGGCACGTCAAAACGACGCATGAGGATGCATCCACATACAACGCATGTCCCTGCATACACAATGTTAAAGATAGGTATTCAGGACGCATGGGAAGTAGGCGGAGCTAAGGAAAGAAGTCTGCAGCATCTTGCTGCGGACTCAAACGCTAATGTGAACTTAGCCTAATAACGTAATGTCGAGTATGGCACACAGCAGACACATAGAGCGCCCCTCAGCGTCAATGCATGAATTTATGTATTGAATCAGGTTCACCAAGTGATGCAGACTTGGTTCCTGAGCATTCAGTATATAGATTGAGGTTTATGCCCACACATGCTGTGGCATTCTCATGTGGTGTATGGCTGAGGGTTGTACTCCTGACAGAGTATGACGTATCTTACGGTGGCCAAGCTATCTGTCAGGAGAAGAGTCATTCCTTCTCTAATTACACACACACAGGAAACTCCACAATACAATGTTAGTTCATTAACTGCCTCCAGGCTCAGACTGACCCACAGGGTAACGGGAATCCCCCGGAGGGCCCCTGTGTAGATCTGAGCCCCCAACCCCACTGTATGGGCAGTACTTGGCATAATTCCCTTGATTCTCTCTGTACAGAAAAAATCAGCATCTCATCATTTATTAACCACACCACCCAGTTTATTATTATATAGAGATACAGGTAAATTTGTGAACGAAGGTAGTATAATATTTGCATGCAGGTGAAAAGTGGGCCTCCCAAAGTCAAAGTTACTGGTGGGCCCTTGTCACCCCAGTCCGACACTGACTGCCTCTAGGCAGAAGATGATTATGGTGGTAGTAGTTGGTGCATTTGAGCCCCAGTCATGAAGCATCCGTAAAAAATTAAAACAGAAGTCTTTTTACTGAAGGTAAAGGGGAAAATTATTATTTTCAAACAGTGGGAAACTGAGGTACAGGATTACTTTCACGGTTGATGATTGCTGTGTACCTGCAGACAGGCAGATCTTCGTAACCTCTGGTTTTATTAAGTCTGAATATTTCTTCTTCAGCACTGTGCTTTGTTTCTGCCTTGAGGTAATTCTTCCTCCTAGAGGTGCAATGGTAGTCTTCCTCATATGAAGACTATTAACTCCCCTTATCGTGTCAGTCCCCTTTTTATGGGAACCTGTCACCCACAAAATCGACGGTGAGCTAAGCCCACCGGCATCAGAGACTTATTTACAGCATTCTGTAATGCTGTAGATAAGCCCCTGATGTATCCTGAAAGATGAGAAAAAGAGGTTAGATTATACTCACCCAGGGGCGGTCCCGGTGCGGTCCTGTCCGATGGGCGTCGCCGTCCGGGGCCTCCCATCTTCATAGGATGATGTCCTCTTATCTTCACGCTGCGGCTCCGGCACAGGCACACTTTGCCCTGTTGAGGGCAGAGTAAAGTACTGCAATGCGCAGGCCCCGGTAAAGGTCAGAGAGGCCCAGCACCTGCACACTGCAGTACTTTGCTCTGCCCTCAACAGGGCAAAGTACGCCTGTGCCGGAGCTGCAGAGTGAAGACCATAAGAGGACGTCATCTGATGAAGATAGGAGGCACCGGACCGCGACACCCATCGGACCGGTCCGGGACCGCCCCTGGGTGAGTATAATCTAACCTCTTTTTCTCATCTTTTAGTATGCATCGGGGGCTTATCTACACATTACAGAATGCTGTAGATAAGCCCCTGATGCTGGTGAGCTTAGCTTACCTTCCATCTTGGGGGTGACAGGTTCCCCCTTCACCCCCGGAGCTTTTTCCGTTTTTTTGTTTTCGTTTTTCGCTCCCCTCCTTCCCAGAGCCATAACTTTTATACTTTTCCATCAATATGGACATGTGAGGGCTTATTTTTTGCGGGACGACATGTACTTTTGAACGATACCATTGGTTTTACCATGCCATGTAACAGTGCAGTGCCCCCACTGCCGCAGGGCCGAGGGGTACCCGGTACCGGGCCTCTGAGTCTCTGCTCTGGGGTTGTCACGGCGGCTAGGCCCGGTCCGTGACCCTGCTGAGGGGCGCTCCAAATAAATAATAGGTGTGGATGGTGTTGGTAGTGCGGTGTAGTGCCGGTCGCAGTTAATAACGAGGACACCAGGTTGCAGTCTCTTTACCTCTTTACTGAAGGTCTCAAAGTCCTCATTCCGGAATACGGTTAACCAGGCTGCGCAAGTCCGGCCGGTCCGATGGCACCTCCAGAGTTCCCTTTGCAGGTGGAAATCTGTGCCTTCCTACTAGCGCTATGTGTTGTGGTCCTCCCCTGCTGAGCTTACGGGATAGTCCCCACAACTGTTGTGTCTGTTTCTCGTGTTCCCTCACAACTCGATTAGATGATCTTCTGCTAATCCTCCGTCCCTCCTTGGTGTTATGGTTGGGACGCACCCGTATGACGGGTAGGCTCGGAGCTCTTCCAGTACCCTAGAGTCGCCCCTCTCCAAAGGTGGCCCCCTATGTCTGCGTAGGTGATTTAGGTGAGACAGCCCGCCTGTGACTGACTGTCCTGCCGTTGGTTTGAAGTATGGCTTAGAGCTCTGTACCTCCTCGGCGTTCCGGCCGCCGGTTGTTTGCACCTCAGTAGGATGTTGCCTCGATCTTACAGCACGACTCCTACTGGTATTCTCCTTCTTGCTTTGATCTCGTTTCTCACTCAGCACAATAAATCTCGCTTCTTGTCCTTTCTTAGGGCACCGCCGCTATGAAGTGCAGGCGCGGTCCCGTAGCTTTCTCTCTGTTTGCCAGGCCTCTGTCAGGATCCCACCCCTGACAGGGACCCTACCGAATCTTCCCCTACAACACCCTCTGCCACAAGGTGTTGCCTGGTTCCAACCCAGTCAGCGTTTTCTCTAACTTCCTGCCTAACCCCCAGTTTTACCAGACTGTGAGGAGTGGCCTAATGAATAGTACCCTTAGCTCCCCCTGGAGGCCAGACTGTGAAATGTATTGGTGTATGTGATACCTGGTCAGATGAACTCCTTCAGTGCCATCAGACGTACCATAGCCCCCCTTAGCGGCGGAGCCACAGTACTGCAACGACCAGGACTCTGGGGCGCTGCAACAGAAAACGGGAAAAAAATTCCAAGTGTGATGAAATTGCAAAAAAAGTGCAATCTCACACTTGTTTTTTGTTTGGCTTTTTTGCTAGGTTCACCAAATGCTAAAACTAACCTGCCATTATGATTCTCCAGGTCATTACGAGTTCATAGACACCTAACATGTCTAGGTTATTTTTTATCTAAGTGGTGAAAAAAAATTCCAAAGTTTGCTAAAAAAAAAATAATCGATTTTCCGATACCCGTAGCGTCTCCAATTTTCGTGATCTGGGGTCAGGTGAGGTCTTATTTTTTGCGTGCCGAGCTGGCGTTTTTAATGATACCATTTTGGTGCAGATACGTTTTTTTGATCATTTTAATGCAATGTCGCGGCGACCAAAAAAACGTAATTTTGGTGTTTTGATTTTTTTCTCGCTATGCCATTTAGCGGTCAGGTTAATCCTTTGTTTTTCGGGCGATTCTGAACGCGGCAATACCAAACATGTGTATGTTTGATTTTTTTTTTATTGTTTTATTTTGATTGGGGCGAAAGGGGGGTGATTTGAGCTTTTATATATTTTTTATTTTTTTATATTTTTAAACACTTTTTTTTAATTTTGGCATGCTTCAATAGCCTCCATAGGAGGCTAGAAGCATGCACAACTCGATCGGCTCTGCTACATAGAGGTGAAGTACAGATCACCTCTATGTAGCAGAAATGCAGGTGTACTTTGAACGCCGACCACAGGGTGGCGCTCAAAGCAATCGGCCATCAACAACCATAGAGGTCTCAAGGAGACCTCTGGTTGATATGGCAATGCACCGCTGCCCCCCGATTATGTGACGGGGGTCAGCGGCGTGAGCACTTCT
Source organism: Ranitomeya variabilis (assembly GCF_051348905.1). Taxonomy (NCBI): domain Eukaryota; kingdom Metazoa; phylum Chordata; class Amphibia; order Anura; family Dendrobatidae; genus Ranitomeya; species Ranitomeya variabilis. Next base: position 188,792,712 of record NC_135233.1, read on the forward strand.
GGCCACGCGGCCGGGAGCGCTAGTTAAATGCCGCTGTCAGCGCTTGACGGCGGCATTTAACTAGTTAATGGGAGTGGGCGGATCGCGATTCTGCTCGTGCTCATTGCGAGCACATGACAGCTGTACAAAAAAGCTGACATGTCACGGCTTTGAGGTGGGCTCACCGCCGGAGCCCACCTCAAAGCAGGGGATCTGCCAGCTGACATACTATTCCGTCAGCTGGCAGAAAGGGGTTAAGCAAAGCAGACAGGGAGAAGGTAGGTAATTCCTTCACCTACAAAATGGCTTCCTCTTCTCAAAATGTCCGACCACCAACTGTCACTTCAAATGAAAACTGTTTCACAGGACTTGGCTCCTCTCCCTTCTATGTGACTGTAGAGCTGCAGTCATTGGCTGACTGCCCTGAGGCGTTTTTCCAGAACCTTCTGCATATTAAAACAGAGCTGGGTCACCTGATCAAGCCTGTGAGGGCAAGATTAATCCTTTTTGTCCTACCACAATAAATAAAAAATAATAAAGAATCAGCACCACTGCACAAAAAAGTCACTGCGCCTCACATCCAACACAGCTGCGTGCCACTAGCGCCCCAAAAGAATCGGGTGCTCAATCTGAAAAACGTGTGCAAAAGTTCCAATGTAAGAAGAAAGCAAAGAGCACTCACCATCCTTAAAAATCAGTCCTTTATTGAAACAAAAGAATCTTCAGCAGGGGAGAGTAACGAACCGTTCTTTTGTTTCAATAAAGGACTGATTTTTAAGGACGGTGAGTGCTCTTTGCTTTCTTCCTACATTGGAACTTAATCCTTTTTGTGCTGCCTGTCAGCAGGTCTCACAATGTATTTAAAATGCACAGTTCACATAAAAATTCACAGCATTTATATGAAAACACACTATGCAACACCCCAGGTAACAGGTGTTGCAGTGATGTTGCCTTCCTTTTGGGGAGGGTGATATCACACCTGGAGGCAAGGGAGATTCTTTCTGTCAGGTAAGGCAATCACATTCAACACACCTGAATCTAGGCCAGGAGGGGGAGCTCAGGACCCAGATTCAGGGGAGCTTCTTTACACTTTATGTATCCTGGTCTGGAGGAGGATTCAGCCAGTTGGAGCCAGTTGTAGAGCAGTGAGGAGAGGAGAAGGACGTCTGGAACAGACAGAGGGGCAGTTAGTGAGCAGACTGTCACAGGACAAGGAAGAGGGCAGACAGATATAGAGTGTCAGAAGGTCTGAAGTCGCCATGTAGTTTGAGGTACTACAGCTCCTGGAGGAAGAGAACTTAGAAAGCAGGAGAGAAAAGGCACAGGAGACTGATACCAGTGGAGCAGAGCAGTGATTTACCTCCCTGGCTGGTGCAGATTCTGGGAGCCGGAAGACCGTGGCCGTGCTGAACTCTAAATGGCATAGCTGAAACCAGCAGGACAGCTGACCTTCAAGTTACCTGTCTGCCTTTACACCCAGGAGACACAGTGATACTTATGGGGCCCGGGTCATGAAAGAGACCCTATAAAAAGGCCTGCTTCACTTGTCATTGTGTCCTAACCTATATGGGGGACAGAGAGGAACTGTGAGGACCTGATCAGAAGCAATAGGCAGTTAAGGGACTACATAACCACCGCTTTAGAGATAGTCTTTTATCACCTACACCTGGTGAAGGGGACTCTAGTTTCGCTTCCTAGCCGGCCGGACCCTGCCTGTACCTGTGATTTGGTGCCCTGGACTGCGGTTGCCTGAAGCTTCTGTAAACCAGGTAAAGAGACTGCAAACCTGTGTCCTCGTTCTTCACTGCACTTCTCACCATCTTCACTTACTCACCTGGAGCCCTGGGGACATACTTCACCTGTGGGTGAAGTTATACCATCTAGCTGCCATACCACCATCCCAGAGGACCCCTTTAAGCAGCGTCAGTCCCTCCTGACCGAATACCACAGGTGGCATCACGAACATAAACTTTAATCAATATCCGTTTTACATGGGCGCCCAGGGCCATGGACCGGGTTGCCGCCGTGACACGTCCCCTTATGTACTGGACCCGGTACCGAGTGCCCCACGGCCCTGGCGGGCGTTCCACACTATATATCCGGTATCCCACTGAAATGGCCACTTTCTGGGATACCACAATGCTCTTTGCAGAGTCTGGATTTTGTCTTGTCTAGGACAGGCATGTGATGGCTGGGTAGGAATGTTATAGCCAGGAGCATATGTCACACATCTCGGTCGCCTTCCCCAGTACTTCACAATCCACACTAGAACATCCACAAATGTATACAGAATACAAAATGAAGCCATAGTACACAATGATCAAACTACTTCTGTAGATGATTCATTGTCCTGAACTTTTCCAGTATCCCCCACCTGAAATCGATTAGGGCATGCCACTGATTAAGGTAATGGAAGAGATCTCAATCGCCACGTGACTTTGAGCACAGATGAGCCAATAGTCTAAGTCATAGAATTACATTTTTCTTGAATATTACAAAAATCTGCATTTGCCAAAATGTGGATTTTTTGTAATTGACCTGGATTTAACAAAATAGTGACTGCTGGCCACCATTTTATTAAAGCATTAAAAACCATCAAAAGATCAAGAAAAGAGTTATACTAACATTACTTCTCACCTCTTTGGCCTCCGCTTCCCAGTGTCATCCAATCCGGTCCTCGTAGCATCTTTTTCTCAATGCGGCCCGTGCTGCTTCCCTGCACTTCTCCATACCAGGCTGGAACTTCTCACTCTAATGAGACCAAGGATGTTTCTCCGCATTTGCGCACAAGGTCACAGCACACAAAAACCACGATCTTGGCCTCATCAGAGCCAGAAGTCTAGGCCTAGCATGAAGAGGCTTGGGGATTCAGCGCTCACTGCGGTGATAAGAAGATGCAATGAGAACCAAATGTGCTTATCCTAATGAAGGAGGAATCTACGTTCTAAACTGTTAGCAGCGGGTTAATCAGCGTGATGTCCACAACGAGCAACAGAGAATGTTCATTTATTAAGAACTAAGAACATTCAGCATACAACATGAGAACAGGATCAATCTGGTTTCTGAGAGAGAGATATGCTGTTACTTTCGGTTTCAATTCCACACACAAGAAATGTGCTCACAGGGAAGGAGGAGGAGGAGCATCCTGTCTGTACATGAGGACTCTTTTTTTTTTCTTTTAAACTTTGTTAACAGATGAACAATATGCATGCAGACATAAAAATCACATCATATTAAACAAACAATAGTTGTTGCAATACATACAGATCAATATGCATTAGGCCAACACCCCCACTCAACAACTACTTATTCTGTCAGTCCCATAGTGGTTCTCAATTCTTGGAACCTAGGTCGTGGCAATGGCTTGGTCAAAATATCAGCTAACATTTTATCAGTTTCACAATAAACAAACTGAATTATGCCACGATCTATTAAGTCACGTAGATGATGACATCTGACGTCGATGTGCTTAGTTCTAGCACTGATCTTTTCACTGCATGCAAGTTTAATGCATCCTTGGTTGTCCTCATACATCACTGTTGGCTGAGTTAACGGTTTACCAAGATCATCCATCAGTTGTCTTAGCCAAATGATCTCCTGACTTGCATAGGCTGCGGACACATACTCAGCTTCTGTAGATGACAAAGCAACAGATACTTGTTTTCTACTAGACCAGGAGATTGAACTTTCTCCAAGTTTAAATACGTATCCGCTTGTGGATTTACGATCTTGCGAATCACCAGCCCAATCTGAGTCAACATAGCCAGTGAGTTTTAGATTTCCTGCTGCAGATATTTTAAAATTTACACCTTGTGTCCCTTTTAAATATTGGAGAACTCTTTTAACGGCATTCCAGTCCTTTTGGCGCGGTTTCTTCACATATCTGCACAATATTCCAACTGCTGTTGTAATATCCGGTCGAGTCATAGTTGAGATATATAGAAGTGCCCCCACTGCCTGTCGATATTTCTCATTGTTAGGCAACAGGTCACCTTCTTCCAGTTTCAGGTAGGATGATTCCATTGGCGTTGATACACCTTTGGCCTCCGTCATTCCGAACTGATCCAAAATTGAATTAATCTTTGCACTTTGATTTAAAAGAAAACTTCCATCTTCCTCTCTCTGGATGTGGATTCCTAGATAATATGTCACATTTCCTAGGTCTTTCGTTTCAAAATGCTGGTTCAAAATTTTAGTAATTTTCCCAATTTCAGCTTTTTCTTGATGAACTACAATTACATTGTCCACATATAAGAGAATATACATCCGTTTTCCATCTGTATATCTTGTGTACAGGCATGGATCCGCTTGACCTCTTTTAAATCCTTCTTCTAACAAGACTTTGTTCATTTTAGTGTTCCATGCTCTCGCCGATTGCTTAAGACCATAAAGAGATTTTTGTAGTTTGCAAACAAGGTTCTGTTCACCTTCCTTTATATAACCTTCAGGTTGAGTCATGTATAAGTCCTCCTCAATGTCACCATTTAAAAATGCGGTTTTGATATCCAAATGTCTGACAAACATCCTTTGTACTGCAGCTACCGCCAACAATGCTCTAAATGTTGTCTGCTTAGCGACCGGGGAAAAAGTAGCATCATAGTCTTCGCCATATTTTTGCGAATATCCTTTTGCGACCAACCTCGCTTTAAATCTGTGGACTTTACCTTCACAATCATATTTGGTTTTAAATACCCACTTGCACTTAATTGCCTTTTTACCTTGTGGTAACTCAGTGAGTTTCCAAGTTTAAAGTTGATGAAGCGAGTTCATTTCTTCATTCGCGGCATTGATCCACTTTGTTCTTTCATGGGCGGGTAGTTTCTGCATTTCATCCCATGACTGTGGCTCTTACTCAGGTAGTGTCTTCACAACGTAGGATAAACGTTTAGCTGGTATTCCTTTGTTTGATCTTGACGACCGTCTGATTTCAGGTTCACTTAGGCCTTTTGTTGTTCCTTCAGTGGTTGAAGAGTCCAGCCAGACTTCTACATTCTTTTCTTCATTGTCTTGTAATTGTGACTGAGATTGTTCTTGTTGCTTCATCTGGACTACTGGCATAATGTCATAAAACTTGAGTGACACGAAGTTTTCATCAAACACTACATCTTTACTTATTGTGACCTTGTATGTCTCTGGGTGTAGAATTCTATAATCTTTCTGGGTTTCGCTGTAGCCTACCAGGATGCCTTCCTTGGCATGAGATTCCCACTTAGTTCGTTTTTCTTTGGGAACATGTGCAAATGCTTTACTTCCGAAAATCCTTATGTGCTGTAGTTTTGGTTTTGTACCATTCCATTGCTCAAATGGAGTTTTCTCTGTCGCTTTACTTGGTAGTCTGTTCTGAAGATAACAAGCCGTCATAATAGCTTCGCCCCAATATACTGTAGGCAAATTTGCATCAAATAACATACTCCTTGCGCTTTCACAGAGTGTCCGGTTCCTTCTTTCTGCTACACCATTTTGCTCAGGGTTGTATGGTACAGTAGTTTGAAATATGATTCCATTTTTCTTTAAAATGCTCTGTGTTTCATTACTTGTATACTGAGTTCCATTATCTGCACGTAAAATTTTTGCCATTCTTCCAAACTTGTTATGTACTTCAGCTAGATATATTCCAAGTTTCTCTGGAACTTCATTTTTGCTGTGAAGTAAATAGACAACTGTATATCTTGAATTGTCATCAATAAATGTAAGAAAATATCTTTTCTTTCCAGGGGTCTGAGTACGCATTGGACCACAGATATCCGTGTGTACTAAATCTAGTGGTTGTTCTGTTCTTGTAGTACTTTTCTTAGGAAAGGCCTTTCTGGACATTTTCCCTTTGATACAGCTGGAACATCTCATTGTCTGATTACATGAATCAATTGTAATATCGTCAGCTAATTGTTCTTTAAATAACTTTCTTATTGCTTCTGGGTCTCTATGCGCAAGCCGCCTGTGCCATACATGAATACAGTTCTTGTGCAGTTCTTGCTTAGCTGTGCATACACACTCTTTACATTTCAACTGATACAGTTCATCTCTGATTTTTCTTTTTGCTAATGTGTGACCCTCTTTTGAGATGATGCAGCTATCTTCCTTAAATGTAACTTCATTACCTTGTTTTGTGAGCTTTTTCACAGATAACAGATTACTTTCAAGACTAGGCACATATAGTACATCTTTTACATGGATCCTTCTACTTTGTGTTGCAGAGATGTTACAATCAATATAACCGTCTCCTATGCCTTCTGAGTTCATGTACTGACCGTTCGCCATTATCACTTTCTCTGACTTACTTTGGTTAAGTTTAGTAAAGAAGTCTCTGTCATTGGTCATGTGACTGGTTGCACCAGAATCTATACACTATGCATGCTTTGATTTAAATGCATTGACTGATGTGAATGCAGCTTCAGTATTCACTGAATCATTGCTTTCAGATACAGCACTCTTAACTCTCTGTTGACTGTTTTGCTTTTTCAGCTGATTCATTTTAGCTTTCCAGACTCTGCATTCAGCCTTTAAATGACCTGGCTTCTTGCACACAAAACATTCACGTGTCTCTTTAGGGTGGTTTCTGCTGGTGGGCACACCCTGTGTTTGTAAAGCAGTTTCCTTGTTACATGTTTTGCTGCTCACATTTTCAGCTTTTCTCTTATATTCATCTACAAGCTTTCCTCTGACGTACTCCAAAGTAAGCTCATCATCTGGGCGTGCATGTAATGCTGTTACAAGCGTATCATAGCTTTCTGGGAGACCACTAAGTAATAGTGCTGCTACATGGAAGTCCTTCATATCTTCCCCAATGCCCCGCAGGCGCTCTACAGTCTCTAGAGTATTTCTAATGTAGTCCTGCATGTCCTGGTCATTGTGCAGCTTAGACTGGTACAGCTTTCTCATTAGATAGAGTTTATTACTTAAATTTATTCTCTCATGTACTTTCTGCAGCTGCTCCCACATTTCCTTTGCAGATTCACACTTGCACACATGCACAATCTGATCATCCTCTATACTGAGTGATATGGTGCTCTGTGCTTTCTGATCCATTTCTAGCCATTCCTGTGGTATTGGGTCAGGCTTAGGGTCCTGAGTGTATTTCCACGTACCTTCTCTTATCAGCAGCATCTTCACCTTGAATTTCCAGGATTGGTAGTTCTGGTTATTCAGGCTTGGCACTGTAAACTTTGTTGAGTTGCTGCTGGCGGCCATTTTACTTCTTCTCAGTTTGCTGTTGTCTTTCTATCTCTGTGCTCTGCAGGTTTGGGATTGCCTTGACTTCTGGGCCGATAACCTGTTAGCAGCGGGTTAATCAGCGTGATGTCCACAACGAGCAACAGAGAATGTTCATTTATTAAGAACTAAGAACATTCAGCATACAACATGAGAACAGGATCAATCTGGTTTCTGAGAGATATGCTGTTACTTTCAGTTTCAATTCCACACACAAGAAATGTGCTCACAGGGAAGGAGGAGGAGGAGCATCCTGTCTGTACATGAGGACTCTTTTTTTTTTCTTTTAAACTTTGTTAACAGAAGAACAATATGCATGCAGACATAAAAATCACATCATATTAAACAAACAATAGTTGTTGCAATACATACAGATCAATATGCATTAGGCCAACATAAACACATAGTATATTCTCATTTATTGACTCCAGCGAGTGACGTGACTCACGTCAAAGCGGGAGTTTTTTTTATCTTGTGTCCACAGAATAATACAGACACTATTATTCCCATCTCGGATAGAGACTTAGTTTGATTAACAGTCGAAATCGGAACACTATGAGTCTTTGCAACCCCAGACACAATGGGACTCTGCATATCCAGAGAGATCCTGGGTTTGTTCTGAATGGAGGTTTCACATAACGCAGGTATCGACTGGATATTGCAGGACATCGGTCCTGTGAACACTTGCTATTGCCACTATTACTTCTATTTCCTAGCGATTTCTTATACTACTCGATATTTTCATATTCCTGTTCCATACAACGGGGATATTACTGTTTCTATTGTGTATAGTGAATATCTCAAGCTATAAAAGGCATTGTCTGGTGAACATTAGTGCAACTTCATCTATTATCATTTTTGTTTTTCTAATATTCATGCACATAGCTAAAGAGTGCAGGATTGTTTGCTGCTTTTTTGCTCATAATTGGAAGCACTAGTGCATTTTTACTATCTTTTGAGCTATGCTGGAGAAACACAAGGGACATTATTAGTGGAAGGGGCCAAGGATGGGGAACATTATATCAGGAAGGGGCCAAGGATGGATGAAATTATACAAGAAAGTGGCCTAGAATGGGAGACATTTTTACCAAGAATGGGCCCAGGATTGTTGACATTATACAAGGAAGTGGCCCATTATAGGGGCAAAGGATAGGTGACATTTTACAAGGAAGGGGTCCAGGATAGGGAATATTATACCAGGAAGGTGCCCAGGATGGGTGGCATTAAATAAGGAAGGGGCCAAGGTTGGGGATATTGTACCATGAAGGGGCCCAGGATGTGTTGCATTATAAAAAGAAGTGGCCCAGGATGGGGAACATTATACCAGGAATGGGAACAGGATTGGTGACATTATACCAGGAAGGGCCCAGGATGGTGACATTATACCAGGAAGGGCCCAGGATGGGGGACATTATACCAGGAATGGGCCCAGGATGGGGGACATTATACCAGGAATGGGAACAGGATGGGGGACATTATACCAGGAAGGGCCCAGGATGGGTGACATTATACCAGGAAGGGCCCAGAATGGGGTACATTATACCAGGAATGGGCCCAGGATGGGGGACATTATACCAGGAATGGGCCCAGGATGGGGGACATTATACCAGGAATGGGCCCAGGATGGGCCCAGGATGGGGGACATTATACCAGGAATGGGAACAGGATGGGTGACATTATACCAGGAAGGGCCCAGGATGGGGGCCATTATACCAGGAATGGGTCCAGGATGGGGGACATTATACCAGGAATAGGCCCAGGATGGGTGACATTATACCAGGCATGGGCCCAGTATGGGTGACATTATACCAGGAATGGGCCCAGGATGGGTGACATTATACCACAAATGGGCCCAGGATGGGTGACATTATACCAGGAAGGGCCCAGGATGGGGGACATTATACCAGGAAGGGCCCAGGATGGGGGACATTATACCAGGAATGGGAACAGGATGGGGGACATTATACAAGGAAGTGGCCCAGGAGGGACATTTTACAAGGAATGCGTAAAGGAAGGGTGACAATACACAAGGAAGAGGTCCAAGATGGGGGATTTTATGTCAAGATGGAGAACATGGCTATATGATGGGGCATTATTACAGGAAAAGGCCCAGTACGGGGGACATGTATTTAGGAAGAGGCCTGGAGGAGGGCATTATTACATAAGAAGACAGGATAGAGGAGATAATTACATGGTGGGCATGTTTTTTTAGGTTCTAGACTGCGATAAGGGCCCATACATTTGACTAACATGCAGGTGAGGGACGAGGTCTGAATTTTTTCACCAGGGCCCATTAGACTCTGGTAACGCCACTGGTTTAACCCCTTAATGACCGCCAATACATCTTTTTACTGACCTGAGATATAAGAGAATAGCATCCCTATACAGCTGACAATTCAGCAGCTGTGGGCTGTACACTATAGCTGACAACTTGCTGCATCAGCCACGATCAGTGTTTGCACAATCCAAATCTGTTTAACTCCTTAGATGCTGCTGTCAATAGTGACTACATCATATAAATGGTTAACAGAGTGTGAGGGCTTCCTCTTTATCCCAATCTGTGCCCTCAGATCATGATTGTGTGGTCCTGATGTTTGCCATGGCAATTCACGATCAAATAGCGGCCTCAGAGTCTGACGGCTGTTGTAACCTGTTCAGATGTTAGTGGAATTTAGGCGATAAAAATCACTTTTTTATTTCTGTCATGCCACTTTGCATTAATTTCTGAAAATCACCTGAAGGGTTAATTAACTACCTGACTGCAGTTTTCAATATGTCAGGGGGTACAGTTTTTAAAATGGTATAACTTTTGTGGGTTTCCCAATATATGGGACCCCTAAAGTCAATTCAACATGGATAGGACCCTTAAAAAATAAATTTGGTAAATTTCCTTGAAAAAATGAAAAATTACTGCTACATTTTCAAACCTCCCCAAATGCTAACAAAATAAAATAACACTTTACAAATGGTGCTGATATAAAGCCGACATGAGGGAAATGTTATTTATTAATGTTTTGCTGTGGTATGACTATCTGCATTAAAGGAATAAGCATTCAAAGTTTGAAAATCGCTAATGTTTTAACATTTTTCTCAAATTTCTGTTATTTTTTTGTAAATAAACACAAAATATATCAGCCTAAATTTACCATATTCATAAAGTATAATGTGTCACGAAAAAACATTCTCAAAATCACTGGGATTTGTTGAAGCGTTCCAGAGTTAATACCACATAAAGTGACACTGGTCAGATTTCAAAAATGTGGCTCCGTCACTAAGGGGTTAAACACTTTTTGTTATAAAAATATTAACTAATTTTTATTGTGTACAGCAATGGTGGAACTCATGTATCCATTAACCGCAGCGTGCTGATACATATTGTATGTACACGTCTGGAGAACTTTGTATCCTTTGAAGTAAAGATCAACATTTAATAAAACAAAAACAAAACATGAAAAACAAAACTACAATATCTACATCACACGTTATATGAGGAACTATGTACTAAGCAAAGTTAGTAACCAAAATACAAACATGAGAAAACACAGATACAGGTGGCCACGTCCCAGCATTAATACCCCCCTAAATAAACATGTTAGCGGATTTTACTTCTCCTAAACGAAATCATTTGACTTTTGTTTTCCCAGAACAGAATAATATCCAATAAGAATGGTTGTGCTGAGACCTGACAGGCGGATGCACGGTGGTGACTTAGGCTCTCCGTCTATTCACAAGCCCTGGGTAAACTAGATTCAGATTAGAAGAAGTGGCCTCTAAATGCGGGAAGTTACAGTGATGAAAACTCCTGGGGATTTAACCTGTAGATTAGGAGACAGGAAAGTCCCTTTACAGAGTAAGAAATCACATGATTTAGCAGAATCCGCACAGGGAACTCGATGGCTTCATCTCACGGGTCCTACAGAGACACAGATCGCAGTCACATGGGGGAAGGCTCCTTCTGCTTTCTGACTGCTTAATATGCAACACAATCTGCGCAACTGTTCAAAGAAATAAACGAATATTATTGCACAAATCATTTGTCACAGGGAAAACAAAGCCTTCTAAGGCTACAGCGGCATGTAAAAGTTTGGGCACCCCTGGTCAAAATTTCTGTTGTTGTGAACACACCAAAGACAGTAACATAATGATTAGTGATGAGCAAACGTGCTCGCCGCTGCTCGTTACTCGCCTGAGTATCACTATGCTCGGTGTACTCGACGAGCACCTAGCATTTCCGGGATTATTTGGCAGTAACTAGTGTCTCCACCCAGCGTTTTTGGCAGACTTTAGAGACCCAATCACGGTGCAGGAATTGTTTGCCAGGCCATGAAACAACGCAGCCATCTTTGTTGTGGTGCAGTGATTGGCTGGGCCGCACAGCATCATCCCGAGTATAAGAGACCTGGCGCTGATCTACGCTGGGGTGAGCCAGCCAAAAAAAGATGCACAAACAAACCTGTTCAAAGGCTCAGCTGAGTGCTCGTCTGACTGCATGAAATAGTGAAATAATTTTTACAATGGTGGATTTCAGCCCTGATGGCTTCCGTTACCGACATTTGACCTTTATATACAGAAGCCTACTGTTGTGTGAGCGTTGTGGTGATTGTGGAGTGTGATCACATAAGGGCATCCATCATGTGTGATTGCAGCTGTGTCCTGCGGGAAGGGTTATAGGAGACAGATATGATTACTGGTAGAGGCTTGTTACCTTGGGTGTGACGTCCGATCTGTGGACAGGAAGTTATGGACGGCAGGTGAAGGGTTATAGGAGACAGATATGATTACTGATAGGGACCTGTTACTTTGGGCGTGACGTCCGATCTGTGTGCAGCGCCCCAGAGTCCTGGTTGTTGCAGTAATGTCGCTCTGCCACTAAGGGGAGTGATGTTATGTCTGATTGCACTAAAGGAGTTCACCTGACCAGGTATCACAGTCACACATTACACTTCACACTCTGGCCACCAGGGGGAGCAAAGGGTTCTATGTATTAGGCCACTCCTCACAATCTGGTAAAACTGGGGGTTGGATAGGAAGTCAGGGAGAAGCTGACTGGTTTTTGCCCAGGCAACATCCTGTGAGAGAGGGAGTTCCTGGGAAGATTCAGGGGGTCTCTGACAGGGGTGGGATCCTGACAGTGGCCTAGCGAAAAGGACAGATCGTTACGGAGCCGCGCCTGCACCCGTTGCGGTGGCATCTTAAGAAAGGACACGAAGCGAGGTTTATTGTGGAAAAGTGAGAAACGAGATCACAGCACAAAGGAGAATAGAACCAGTAGGAGTCGTGCCCTAAGATCGTGGCAACATCCTACTGAGGCGCGTAGCCGGAGGCCGGACCGCCGAGGAAGTATTGGACTCCAAGCATTACTTCAAACAGCGGCAGGACAGTTAATTATAGGTTGGCTGTCTCACCTAAATCACCTAATGAAGACAACGGAGGCAATTGTGGGAGAGGGGCGTCTCTAGGGTCCCTATAAAATAACTCCAGGCCTACCCCGTCATACGGGTGCGTCCTAGCCAAATCATCTGGGGGACGGAGAGAGAAAGAACATCAGAAACAGACACAACAGTTGTTAGGACTATCCCGTGGTGCTCAGCAGGGAAGTACTACAACACACAGGCGCTAGTAGGTAGGCACTGATTTCCACTTGCAAAGGAAACTCTGGAGGTGCCTTCGGACCGGCCGGTCTCAGCCAGCCCTGTTAGCAGTGCTCTGGATTGCGGATCCCGAAGCCTTCAGTAAAGAGTTAAAGAGACTGCAACCCTGTGTCCTTGTTATTCATCGCGCCTTGCACCACGCACCATCACCACCCCTTTCATTGGACACCGCTTAGCAGGGTCACAGACCGGGTCTAGCCACCGTGACAACCCCAGGACCGAGACAGAGAGGCCCGGTACCGAGTGACCCGCGGCCCTGCGTCTGGGGGCGCTCCATGTGGACAGGAAGTTTTGGATGGCAGGTGAAGGGTTATAGGAGACAGATATGATTACTGATAGGGACCTGTTACTTTGGGTGTGATGTCCGATCTGTGGACAGGAAGTTATGGATGGCAGGTGCAGGGTTATAGGAGACAGATATGATTACTGATAGGGACCTGTTACCTTGGGCGTGACGTCCGATCTGTGGACAGAAAGTTATGGATGGCAGGTGAAGGGTTATAGGAGACAGATATGATTACTGATAGGCAGTGGCGTATCTGGGGGGGCATCCGGGGCACGTGCCCCGGGCGCAGCCGGCAGGGGGGCGCAGTCGGGCCGCCTAATGTGGCGGTCCATAGTGTCTCTCCAGGCGGCTGCATTCTGTCGCCCCCGGTCTGGGAGTCAGCTGTTCTCTATGCCGACTGTCAAGCTGACAGCCGGCATAGAGAAACTGCAGAGCGCCGGCTCCCAAAATGTGCAGAGATGGAGGGGGGCCCCTGCAGGGTGGCTGCGGCGGGCAGGGAGAAATCCCTGCAGCTCCGCTGCCTACAAGACAAAATAGCAGCGGAGCTGCAGCGATCTGTCTTCCTCTCACACAGACGCGCCGCTGGATGACATCATCATTCAGCGGCCGGCTGTGTCAGAGGAAGGCGATGGAGATGCTGCGGCAGAGCGCGAGGAGAGGTGAGAGGAGTGTGTGTGTGTGTGTGGTGCGCTGCAGGTGAATGTGCAGAAAAGTAAATGGTGTGTGTGTGTAGGGGGAGGAGAGGGAAATGATGGGGATGGTGGGGGAGGGGGGGACAATTATGGGGCTGACGGGGAGAGGGCAATGATGGGGATGGTGGAGGAGGAGAAGGCAATGATGGGGCTGACGGGAGAGAGCAATGATGGGGATGGTGGAGGAGGAGAGGGCAATGATGGGGCTGATGGGGAGAGAGCAATGATGGGGATGGTGGGGGAGGAGAGGGCAATGATGGGGCTGATGGGAGAGAGCAATGATGGGGATGGTGGGGGAGGAGAGGGCAATGATGGGGCTGACGGGGAGAGAGCAATGATGGGGATAGTGGGGGAGGAGGAAATGATGGAAGTGGTGGAATGGGCAAAGATGGGGATGGTGGGGGAGGAGGAAATTATGGATGTGGTGAAAAGAGCAATGATGGGATTGGGGGGAGGAAATGATGGAAGTGGTGGAATGGGCAATGATGGGGATGGTGGGGGAGGAGGAAACGATGGATGTGGTGAAAAGGGCAATGATGGGATTGGGGGGAGGAAATGCTGGAGGTGGTGAAATGGGCAATGATGGGCGTGATGGAGAAGGCAATGATGGAGGTGGTGAAGAGAGCAATGATGGGGTGGGGTAGAGGACAATAATATGTGTGTGGACAATTTGAGTGGGGCTAGGGGGATTTATTATGTGTGGGGAGAATTTGGGGATGGGGCAATTTTTTATTCAGGAGCACTTTAATGACACTTGTATCTTTAAGGGCATCATGTGGAGATTTTCTGCAAAAGAGCGGAGAAGATGGAAGTCTGCAGCGACGAGCTGTGGATGAGAAAACGCAAAAAAGGTACCTGGATGTAAATGTTATTTGTGATACTAACTAACTCTCATGTTTTATTTATGTTAGGAGCATTAAAGGGGATGTCCAGGTTTGTAATGAGTCTGCAGTCATTCTATGTGACTGCAGACTTCTGAGTTCTCACAGTGCGCACTGCACGCTGTCAGGATTCTCTCATGCTGGCAATTTACATACATGCGGTCACATGCTGACTAGACATGTGTGGCCTCACTCAAAGATAACGAACTGAGCGAGGCCGGGCACGTCTAGTCAGAATGTGGTCAGAAGTATACAAATCACATGCTTGTGCTGACATGACTGTCCACCGGCAATGGAGAATCCTAAAAGTGTGCAGTGCATTAGCTGTGAGAATTCAGAAGCTGCGATGTCAGGATTCAGCTCTGCAGGTTCCAGTAGTCGTCACATGGACACTTCACTCATATGCGATTTTCATACTTATGGTCCTGTGACAACGAGCTTCTCTTCTGCTTCTCTGTTTTTCACTGATCATTGAGAGCATTGGGAAGAGGAGCTCGTGGGTACATGACAGTGTGCAAATCACATATGTCCTTGGTTGGGGGAGGGGCCCAAATTGAATTCTTGCCCCGGGTGCCAGAAACCCTAGATACACCTCTGCTGATAGGGACCTGTTACCTTGGGCATGATGTCCGATCTGTGGACAGAAAGTTATAGATGGCAGGTGAAAGGTTATAGGAGACAGATATGATTACTGATAGGGACCTGTTACTTTTGGTGTGACGTCCGATCTGTGAACAGAAAGTTATGGATTGCATGTGAAGGGTTATAGGAGACAGATATGATTACTTATGGGGACCTGTTACCTTTGACGTGATGTCCGAACTGTGGACGGGAAGTTATGAATGCCAACTGACGGGGTTATAGGAGACAGATATGATTACTGATAGGGACCTGTTACCTTGGACATGATGTCCAATCTGAGTATAGGCAGTTATGCATAACAGGTGCAGATGGCCGCGTTATCGGTGTGAGCGCGCTCCAACACAACATCAGGTCACACTCGGACCAATGTCAGCCTATGAAGTCTTTTACATGTCTGACACTTACCTCTGATAGAGTCTGTCCAAGAAAAAAAAATGCAGCATGTCTGAGTTTGATCCAATATCTGGATCGCACTCGGCCATGCAAGTCAATGAGTGCGTGGAAACCATCGGATGCACTCAGATGACATCTAGACTGTAGTCTGATTTCTGTGGACTCACAGAATGGAGAAAATGGGGAAATTTTGTTCTAAATTTTCTCATAACAGTGTGTTCCGATCACACTGTGCCGATGTAGGATGCTAGCATGTGTGTAGGATGCAATGACACACAGGAGGCAAAACAAGTGCTAAGAGGTTCTTTATGTATAGAAACAGTAATGGTACAAGCAGGGGCAGAGGCGTAGCTAGGGTTTCAACTTAGGGGGGGCGAAACATCTGAGTGGGCCCCTAACCAGTTAACCCTGATTACAGCTACGGTTGCGCACTCTAATTGTGAATATAGTGGAAACTCAGAATATAATCGCACTGTTATTGAAAATAAATCTATATGCAAAAACGAACGTTGACTTTACCGCCATATTGTGACCATATGCAACTTTGATGGTCACAATACTCTGAGTGCCCCTATAAGAATGATGCTTAAGTGCCCACTTAACATTTAATAATGTCCCCTAAGTTCCCCCATGTACTGCTCCATTATACACAGTATGGTGAGCTTAAAGTTTCCCTATACACAGTCTAAGGCCCCCACAGCTCCCCTATACACCGTATGATGTTCTCACTGCTCCCCTTTACACAGTATGATGTTCCCAATGCTCCCCTATACACAGTAAAATGCTGACAGAACTCCACTATAGAAAGTATAATGCCTCTAAGAGCTCCCCTATATACAGTGTAATGGGCCAACAGCTCCCATATGCACAATATGCATTCACAGTTCCCTATACACAGTATGATGGGCCCGCAGCTCCCTTATACACAGTATGATTGGCCCGCAGCTCCCTTATACACAGTATGATTGGCCCGCAGCTCCCTTATACACAGTATGATTGGCCCGCAGCTCGCTTATACACAGTATGATGGGCCCGCAGCTCCCTTATACACAGTATGATTGGCCCGCAGCTCGCTTATACACAGTATGATTGGCCCGCAGCTCCCTTATACACAGTATGATTGGCCCGCAGCTCGCTTATACACAGTATGATTGGCCCGCAGCTCCCTTATACACAGTATGATGGGCCCGCAGCTCCCTTATCACAGTATGATGGGCCCGCAGCTCCCTTATACATAGTATGATGGGCCCGAAGATCCCTTATTCACAGTATGATGAACCCGCAGCTCCCTTATATGTACACAGTATGATTGGCCCGAAGCTCCCTTATACACAGTATGATGGGCCCGCAGCTCCCTTATACACAGTATGATGGGCCCGCAGCTCCCTTATACACAGTATGATGGGCCCACAGCTCCCTTATATGTACACAGTATGATTGGCCCGAAGCTCCCTTATACACAGTATGATGGGCCCGCAGCTCCCTTATACATAGTATGATGGGCCCGCAGCTCCCTTATATGTACACAGTATGATTGGCCCGAAGATCCCTTATTCACAGTATGATGAACCCGCAGCTCCCTTATATGTACACAGTATGATTGGCCCGAAGCTCCCTTATACACAGTATGATGGGCCCGCAGCTCCCTTATACACAGTATGATGGGCCCGCAGCTCCCTTATATGTACACAGTATGATTGGCCCGAAGCTCCCTTATACACAGTATGATGGGCCCGCAGCTCCCTTATACACAGTATGATTGGCCTGCAGCTCCCTTATACACAGTATGATTGGCCCGCAGCTCCCTTATACACAGTATGATGGGCCCGCAGCTCCCTTATACACAGTATGATGGGCCCGCAGCTCCCTTATACACAGTATGATGGACTCACAGCTCCCTGTCATGATTTGGATGCCCGGTCGTTTACTCATCCTCCGGCGTATTCACTATTTTGTGGCACTGCTGCAGTGCCGCTGCTCAAACTTGTGAGTGCAGCTTCTGACTGGCCAGAAGTTAGTATGTCACAAGTGCTCAATGTAAGACTATGAGGCTATGTGCACTTGTTGCGGATTCGTGTGCAGATTTACCCCGGATTTCCTGTGTTTTTAGTGCAGATTTCACCTGCATTTTACCACCTGCGGAATCCTATACAAGAGCAGATGTAAAACGCTGCGGAATCCTCAAAAAGAATTGACATGCTACGGAAAATATAAGGCAGCGTTTCCGTGCAGTATTTTCCGCACCATGTGAACTGCGGATTTGGTTTTCCATAGGTTTACATGGCACTGTAAACCAGATGGAAAACTGCTGCAAATCCGCAGAGGCTAATCCGCAATGTGTGCACACAGCCTGACAGTGAGAAAGAGGCCCGAAAGAGGCTCCCACAGACTCACATTGATTAGTGACCTCTGCGCCGCTCCATGAAACACTGGAGCCTCGGACAGGTCACAAACTGCAGGAGACGGAGCCGAGCGGAGACAAAAACAGATGAAAACGCCAGAAGGTGAGTATCAGACAGAGGGCAGGGGACGTGGATTATCAGCACCGCTCCAGCAATGAAGTAAAAAATAATGCTGGAGTGGTGCTGTAAATGTGATGCAGCTCTTGGTTACTGTATGGGGGCTTCTTATACTAATACTCATAAAAGACCCAGGTGGTACGTACCCCCCATCTCAAGCCTCCCCAGACAGCAAATATTACATGATGGAGTACATATGATATCATAACAAAACATTATGATATTCAGCCCCCAGTGCCCTGTCCCCCATCCCCCATCCCCCACTTCAGCCCCAATACCCCATCATCTCACATCCACCCCTCAGTGCCCTGTCCCACCTCACCCACCTTCTGCCCTCACAATACCCCAACGGTCTAACACTGACATACCTGAATTGAATAAACCTAATAAGTTCCATCCCCAGCACTTACTGATAAAGTTTGCAGGCAGGACCAGGAAGTGTCTAGGTGAAATGCACGGTGGGCACTAGGACCCAGCGTGACTGAGCCAATCCCAGCGTGCACAGAGTGAAGAAAAACTGCAGCCGGGGAAAAGCTTCATGATCAGGTCAAACGGGCGAAACCATTCACTGCAGGGGGGAGACTGCAGCCGCCACTGTGCTAGCAGCGTGCAGAGTCTCCGTTAGACAGGAGCAGACATATACTGCTCTGCTCCTATGCGCTGTTCTGCCTCCTCACAGAAGTGGCCCTGGCTCCCAGTGGGCCCCTTCATGTGACAGGGCCCGGGGCGACGGCCCCCTGTGCCCCCCCAGTAGCTACGCTACTGAGCAGGGGGATAAGGAATGTGATTGGAGGATAGGGGGGAAGTCAAATGCAATAGAACGTAACAGGTTAACTTGTCAGTCTCTGTGCGCTGGAGGAAGGCGGCTGGAAGATCCCATGACGGCGCCTCAGGCGGCGATAGATGTCTCCGATCCTGTCCTGCAGATGAGAGATGCACTTTCTCCTTGCGACGATGAATCCTCCGGGTTCTTCGGCACACAATCTCCTGATCCGTGCACACGGTGAGGCAGAGGTGATGGTCGGCGGCACAGAAGAAGAAGCAGAGAGTTCAGTGAGCAAGGCCGCAGTAGGAGCACACAGTCCAGCGGACACAGCCACAGGCACGGTCCGGTCCTCAGCAGTCACCGCAAGAATAGGACTAAGCGGTGTCTCCATGGTGGTGAGCAGAGCAATGGTCCATACTCTATCCTGGTCACTACCTGGTGAAGAAGTCTCTCTGGGCTGAGGTTAGGAAATGTCGGCAGTCTGGCTAGCTCGGGGTATAGGCACAGCTAGCAGGGCAGGGTGGGTCTGTGAAGAGAGAATTAACCGTTTTACTATTGACAAGCTCGGTCCCCACCAAGTGTCCTGTCTTCCCGCTCATACTGCTATTTAAGTCAGCCCCCCCCCCCCCCCCCCAGTGCCCTATACTGCTTCAGTCAGCAATCTCTTCCCCTTGCAAGGCTGGTGACAGCCCTGACAGTTCTGACCCAGATAAGCAGAAGAGACCATCAACCTGGTTCTCCTCCCTACACTACCCCGCTCCTTTTCCTCGCCATTCCATGGGCGAGACTCTTCGAGAAATGTATGGCCATCTTCTCTTCCTCTGTGCGAATAGTTGCCAGATGAAGTTCTCTTGGTCATAGCGTTCGGGGAGCTTGCCAGCTGTTGTTTGCTCGGTGCATCTCAGTTCAGAAGAAGTAGTGGAGCCCTCTTGCGGGGCCGAATTCGGCTGTGGGGGAAGAGCCATGGGAGAGCTTGCATCCTCTGGTTCTAACCTCTCGGAGATTAATCCTTCACCCCCTTCTTCGTCTTCTGCTCCTACCAGCATATGGACCATTTCAGGAACCTCGGGCTCGTCGCATTCTGTTCCTGTTTCAGCGAGAGTAGGGAGAGCTGGTGCCGAGGTAGGCTCAGAATCGTGGTTTTTAGAGTTAGTGTAGGTCTGCAACTCTTAAATCCACAACTCCTGAGAAACCAAAAGTCATTTTTAGGAATAATTCATGGGTCCCGATATTGCAGTGCTTGGTGGGCAGGGCACAGCATATCCACATCAGTGCAAGGCCTGCAGGCACTGTATGTGCGTCCATTGCTCCCACTGCATCCATCTCAAAGCTCCATAACTGTCTGCTGCTGCTGCAGCTTCTTTACTATATACATCGTTACATCTTATTTTCCTAAAATTCACCCCAAAAAAGCAAAAATATACAGTGTGTTCTGTCAGACTGAGGCCTGTTGAAAAATCATAGTTTTTCAGGCATACGTAGCATAGTTGTGTGTGCTAGCCTTCTGCCACTTTTTTTTTGTGTGTGCGTTTTAAATTCACCAAGAAAGGTCTCGTATATCTGCGTGCTCCAAGTTTTTGCATTTTAGGCCGTTCTGCCACTGTTTTTGCTGTCTGTTACTCTAATTATATACAGCACTATTTGGCATTTAAAAAAAAAACAGGCCACATATTTGGCAGTGTGGTATTTCCGTGACAGCTCGCATATATCTGAGTGCTCCAAGTTTGGTCATTGTAGGCCAGTGTACCCCTTTTTTGGCTGTCTGATACTCTAATTCTATACAGCACTATTTAGCATAAAAAAATATAAAAATGCCACATATTTGTCAGTGTGTTATCTCTGTCAGATGCCTGATGTATTTGTGGCCTACAAAATGTGGAATTCAGGCCTACATTCAGCATTATTTATTGTCTGTTACCTTAGTTTGGTGCATTATTTTAGTTTACAAAATTAACAAATACAGGCAACATATCGAACAGTGTGGTATCTTGTTAAAAATACTTCTCTTTCAAGTTGTTAAGGCTGCTTCATGACTGTGTTAAATGCTCCAACTACTACTACCACCATCATCATCATCTTCTGCCTAGAGGCAGTCACTGCGCACATAGAAAGTCTGAGGAGCAGAGTGTGTACGCTTGGGCGGTGCTGTACTCTATCTCTGTATTACGAAGGTGTATGCTACCGCCAATAAAAGCGTTACTGCCAGAAAGCGTGGAGCCATGTTCACTGACCGCCAGAGAGCGAGGCACCATGCGCTCAATGACCGTGAGTACAGCGCATGTTCGCAGTAAAGAGTGAGACAGTTCATGCTCCGTGTTCAGCTTTGCAAAACAATAATTAAAGGGCACCAAGGAATGACAGATGATGTTGGTACGGTTAACCATGTACTCCCTCAGCATTTTCCCAAACAAAACACTCCTTGTGAGAGTCCCCCACGCCTCAGGGCCAGGGCGATAGGAGGGTCTGAGAAAACTCTCCCCGAACTTTGTCAGTGTTCCACTTCCTCTGCTGAATTGTCACTTGTACTCCTTGCTTGGCCAACGAACTGTGACCCCTTCTGCCAGCGTTTTCAGATGGGAATTATTTTTAATAATTCAGCAAGAAGGGCCCTATGGTCCTCCAACATTGTAGTACACCTGTCTGCCTCTGGAATAAGAGAAATAAAGTTCTCCTTGTAGCGTGGGTCTAGAAGTGTCACCAATCAGTATTTCCTGTCTGTCACCCAAAATTTTGAGAACACGAGGGTGACGGGAAAGGCAGAGGAACATAAACTCAGCCATGCGTGCAAGACTGCTAACAGTCGATACTTTAGTGTCATCACCAAAAGGACAACTCACCATGCTCTCCTCCTCCTCCTTGTCCTCAGGCCTCCACAACATTCGCAAAAAACTCAGTATTATAATTGTAAATACTTCATTGTAAATACATTCCCCTGTAGTTTTTATCTCCCCCCACCTCATTGTAGATTGTAAGTTGTCACGAGCAGGATGTTTTTTGGGGGGTTTAATTATTGTTATCATTGTTACTTAGTGTAGATTGTAAGCTGTCACGAGCAGGGTTGTTTTATTTCTTTTTAATTATTGTATTATTGTTATCGTTGTTACTTAGGACTGTTGTGTTTGAAACTAAACATGTTGACGCTACATAAATAACTATAAATATTATTATTAGAACACAGAGAAGGATGGAGATGTTAATTTTGGCGTCATTGCCGCTCACCATCTTGGTGAATTCCTTAAAGTTTTGGAGGATGGTACATATGTGTGACATCCATGTCCCCTTCTAAGATCTTATGTGTGAAGTCAGAACTGAATACCAACTGCCTTGTTGATGCTGGTAGTCAACAACTTCCCTCTTCTGCTCACAAATCCTTTCCAAAATATGTAGTGTAGAGTTCCAATGCACGGGGAGGACATCACACACCAGTCGGTGAGCCAGAAGATGCAAGCACTGCAGAAGCACGGCAAGGGCGGATGAAGCTCTAGCTGACTTTCTAAAATGGGTACGCATAGCCTCGTACTTTTCCAAGTAGATCTAGCACCTCCGGGTCACTTTTCAGAAAACATTGAACAATTAGGTTAAGCACATGGGCCAGGCATGGCACATGTGTGAGCTCGCCTCGACACCGAGCAGCCACCAGGTTCCAGCCATTGTCACACATGACCATGCCTGACTGTAAGTTCAGTGGTGTCAGCCACACATCTGCCTGCTCTTTCAGAGCTGTCCACAACTCTTCATCATTGTGCGGTTTGTTATCTAAGCATATTAGCTTCAGCACAGCCTGTTGCCCCTTGCCTGAGGCAGTGCTGCAGTGCTTCCAGCTTGTGACTGATGTGTTACTTGGATGGAGGCCAAAGAGAATGCGAAGGTGGAGGAGGTGCAGGAGCTGTAGACTGTGGTGGCAACCCAGATTGACGTAGGGCCCGCAATACTCGGGGTTGGGAGGACGTGCACCATCCCAAGGTCAGACTGGGTCCCGGCTTCCACTATGTTAACCCAGTGTGCCGTTAGTGAGATCTACCATCCCTGACCACAAACACTTGTCCACGTGTCTGTGGTTAAGTGGACTTTCCTAATGACAGCAATGTGGAGGGCATGGGTAATGTTGTGGGACATGTGCCTGTGTAATGCCGGGATGGCACACTGGTACAAATAATCCCGCATGTTCGTGGGGCCTCGGGGTGATCTTCGACTCTGCCCTCTCTTTCAAGATACATATCCAAGCCCTTGCCTCCTCCTGCCCACTGCAACTCAAAAACATTTACAGGATCCGTACATTCCAAGAAACTGCAAAAATGTTTGTGCACGCCCTCATGATCTCCACTATTGCAACCTTCTACTCTCTGGCCTCCCCTCTAGCACTCTTGCACCAGTCCAATCTATCCTAAAGTCTGATGCCCAAGTAATCCAACTGTCCCTCTGTTATTCTCCAGCCTCTCCTCTCTGCCAGGCCCTTCAGAGCCTTCCAATTGCCCAGAGGCTACAGTTCAAAACCCTAACTATGACAGAGAAAGCCTTCCACAACCTGTCTCCCAATGCCCAACTGGGTCATGGCTTCCTCTATGCTAACCCAGTGTGCCATCAGTGAGATGTACCATCCCTGCCCACATGCACTTGTCCAAGTGTTCGTGTTTAGGTGCATTTTCCCTGTAACAGCTGTGTAGGGGGCCCAGGTAATGTTGTGGGACACATGCTTGCTTGTGTAATGTCGTGACGGCAGACAGGGAAAAATTGTGGCAGCTGGGTAACGAATGCCTTGTGATGGTCACCGGCATCAGGTTACAGAAAGCTTAGGTCTCCCACTGGCCTAAAATGCAACATTTCGAGCGCAAGCAGACGAGAAATGTGTGAATTTAGTACTGTGGCATTGGCTGCTTATTTCCGCTTGCGTTCCAAAGACTGGGGTATTGACAACTGAACGCTACGCTGGGACAAGGACGTGGACGGGCTTGTTGATGGTGCTAGTTGAGTTTGTGTGCACCTGCAGATGCAGGGCATGAGGTATCTTTGCTTGCACCATGGACAGGGGATTGGCTTGCACGCACAACATTGGAAGGAGCAGTGGTATCACCCGCAGACACTGTTCATGGAGCCTTGTGTTCAACCAACAAAGTCGAGTGCTTTGCTACCATGTGCCTGATCATGCTTGTGGGGGTTAGGATGGGAGTTTTGCTACCCCTGCTGATGCGGGTATGGCTGTTGGTGCAAATGGTCTTTTGGAGTTATCAGCAGAGTCTTTAACAAACAACCAGGGTATGATGGGGACATTCAGTGTCTCCCTCTCCCACACCTCCTCCTCACCTCGACCACGGTCTTTCGGTGTTCCCCAAGGCTTCGTTCTAGGACCCCTACTCTTCTCCATCTACTCCTTCGGCCTGGGACAGCTGAGGTAATGGCACGGTTTGCAATATCATGGGTACGCCGATGAAATGCAGATCTACCTATCTGTGCCCGACATTACCTCCTTACTGACCAAAATCACACGTCTTGCCGCTATTTTATCCTTCTTTGATGCTCGCTTTCAAAAAGTGGACATGCACAAAACAGAATACATCATCTTTCAACCATCTCACGCTAAATAGACATGAGAGATGTGTATGCATTATTCGGTACCACTTTAGTAAGAGGGAAAGTTTGCCCAAGAGAAAATGATTTTCCAGACATTCACGGGATTTTTTGCACATTTTTTGCAGCTGTGATCTTCATCGTCTTGGTGTTGATGTGGTAAATTTCAAAGTCGCCATCAATACCATCATCGTCCATATCTTGTAAAGAGGAAATGTGGTGTTTCCCAGGGACGGTCTGTTCTTTTATCCCATTCAACAGCTCAGCTGCATTGTGAGCTTTATCACCTAAACAATTGAGCATCAGCAGAGCGTGCTGCTGCTTTGAAAAATGCAGTGCTGCAGACCTCCCAGCTAGGGAGTGATGGGGAGGCTAGCTCTGCTGAGGAGGAAGAGGAGGAAAGACAGGAACTGTAATGCGAGGAGACTGAAACCTTGATGGAAGTTGGGCTATGGTGTGGGTAAGATGTGTGATGTCCTAGCATCTGACTCTGTCCTAGTTTCCACTAGGTTCACCCAAGTGCCATAAGAGAAATGTAGTGTCCCTGTCCAAAAGAACTTGTCCACGTGTATCTAGTAAGGTGGAACTTCCCTGTGACTGCGTTGGTCAGAGCACGGCTGACATTGTGTAACACATGCTTATGTAATGCATTGATCGCGCACCGGGAAAAATAGTGTCGGATGGGAATCAAGTACTGTGGGGCTGCAACCGCCAAGAGGTTGCGGAAAGACTCAGTTCCCACAAGTTGAAACGGCAACATTTCCAGGGCTACCAATCTGGCAATGTGGGTGTTTAGCGTTTTGGCCTGTGAGTGGATGGATATTTCTGCTTTCTGTTTAATGTCTGGAGCATTGACAAGTGAAGTGAATGCTATGCTGGGAAAACGAACTGGACATGGTTGCTGACTGTTGTGTCTGTGCAACTGCGGGTTGTGGGAAGGAGGCATCAACGCCTGCTTCATGAACAACAGATTGGGAAGTGTGTAACACAGGGGAAGAGGCAATGATTTCACCATCAGACACACATTTTGTACCCAGGCATTCCGCCCACCTACTGGGGTGCTTGGCTGCCATGTGCTTTTGCATGCTGATGGTGCTCAGGTTGGCAGTGTTCTAGCGGGGGGGCTGCAATATGCACAGCTAAATGAAAGCCCCCCCATGACTGTGGTGCCAAGGGGAGTGGGAATATTTAAAGACAGTGCAGTGGGATTGGTTGAAAGGGGACAAAGGAGGGGGCGGGTGTTTAGGCTGAGGAAGGTGTGGATATAAAGAAAAGTGTGTGGTTAGGGACAGTACATGTGGCATTAGCAGGGAAAGAAGAAAGAAAGTTTTGGTTTTATGGGGAATTTGGTATGGTGGGATTATGATGTCATGAGAGAGAAGGACCAATCTTGGCGATACGCAGTCATGCCTCTTCTTAGCTTAGTTCAGCAGATGCGGCAAATTACAGTTGTTTTGTCTGAAGGAATTTTAGAAAAAACTGCCATACAGGTAACAATGCTCTCTTGGCCTGTTATCTAGCCCAGGGTGGGCTCTGTGGAACAGTTGACCAAGTTCTCCATCTGGTCAAACCACTACCTCTTCTTGCCTGTTTTTGTGCTACGGATCCATCCCCATCTGCACTGCTGTGCTTGTGCTTGCCACAATGCCAGGTTAGATCAGTGGCCTCATCATCGACCACATCATCTTCCAATTCCTCAATCTGATCCTCCTTCTGAGTTGCGATTTGAGGCTGACCTGATGACAACTGTGCCTCATGATTATCCTCCACCTCTTCAGACATGAATTGACCTTCCCCCTCATGGTTTTCTCCTGGCCGTGGGTGCTCAAATGTTTGGGCATCACTGCACTCCACCTCCTCATGACCCTCTTTAATGGTGCACATTGAGAGGCCTGACAAATTACAAGGGAACGTACACAGTTCCTCAGAGTGGCCAGTTTTGGGGTCATATGTCTCCTGGGACTCTTGATGGTGGGAGAAAGGAGGACCAAGTTGAGAATTCTGTTGTCCAGCCTCTAGGCTAATGAGACTGGATCATGTGGAAGACTTTGTGGTGCTGCTTGTCCATGCACTGGAGCCTGCCATCTAACCCAAAACATCCTTGCATTTGTCTGCGTTCGTCAGTAGTGTAGTGCGCTGACCACGTTTTGACAGGAAACAAGAGCGAGATCCAGTCACCTTCTGATCTGTAACACAGTCTTGGCGGGCACCACAACATCCACATCCCTTAAAGTCACCCTTTCTCATATTGAATGCTTTATGCTTGTGAAAAAATAATTTCCTGGCTTTTTTTTTTTACAAGTACCCCCACAGAGGTGTTATGTACAAATTCAATAAATTTAGCAATGCGTGGCAATTTTTTTTAAGATATCAGCTTTATTGCACATGGCAACAGCAGAGTCATGAAAGTTAGAGGTAAATAGTCTAGATGAAGATGCGCTATTTATTAAACCAATAGAAAATTATGATTTTTTATATACCTCTTATAATAACTGCAAAGTGTATTGTGATGTCCCCATGACCGCGTCTTTCAGTGTGTATATTACAGACCCCTTGGGTTACTTTTTGGAAACCTTTGTACATTGTGCAAAGGCCAAATTTCTACTCTCAATCTGTATATTTTATTATTATACTTTTTTTATTGTGTTGCCCTTCTCAAGGTCTCTTTAAGCATGTATCTGGTAGCCTGATGTTGCTTTTTGGGTCTACACTTGGGCATTTTGGTATATGAATGCATTAATATGCTCCATACATTTCTTCAGGTTCCAGCCTTATACAGAATAATAATATGAGTAATGAAACATGCTCTATATACTGTATATGCTGATAGTTTGAAAATCTTACCCAATCTTACCCACACATCCCTTTATAAAGGGAAATTTGCCATAATACCTCTGCTAGCATACACCATATTCTTCTCATATACTCAGCACCCCAGTAGGTGGACGAAACATCTGGGTACAAAATCTGTGTCTGGTGAAACCACTGGCCCTTCTCCTGTGTTACGGCCTTCCCACTCTGCTGTCCAGGAAGCAGACACTGATGCCTTATGCCCACAACCTTTAGTTGCACAGACACAACAGTCAGCAACCACATCCAGTTTGTTGTCCCAGCACAGTGTTCAGTTGTCCCTTGTCAGCATGTATGTCTGTTCACAAATTGTTAGTTAGATAGGGCATACATATTTGTTACCACTTTACATTGTCCAGTGCCGGACAAAAACCATTGCTGGCTCTTCCCTTACATTTTCTACATTTGGGTCTTTACAGTAAAATTGGTGGTGGGATATTGCCCAGTGTCTACATTTTAAGCACGTCTAAGAGACTGGGTTAATATGCTCCACAGACCAATTCAGGCCGCAGCCTGAGGCCAGCGTCACACTAGCGAGTTTTACGGACGTATGAGAGGCGCAGAAAATACGCATTGCACACGGTACAATGATTCTCTATGGCCCAGCTCCTATCTGGCGTATTTTACGCATCCGTATTTTACGGTCTTGTACGGCGTTAGACAATCGCAGTATGCTGCGTTTGTCAGCGTATTGCGCAAAAAATCCACCAATGAAAGTCAATGGGGGTGAGAAAAATACGGATTACACACGGACCAACAGTGTGACTTGCGAGAAATACGCAGCGGTGTTCTCTAGAGAAGCCGGTAATTCAGTGCGGTGTACAGTAAAATCACACTGACAGATTAGAATAGAATAGCTAAAATAAATGTTTACACATAATATATATATATATATATATATATGTATATATATGTCAGTGAGACACATATATATATTTATATTTAATACAGCGCTAGATAGCAGAAAAGCCGGTAATTCAATTGCCGGCTTTTGCTATCTCCTTCCCAATTCCGACAGGATATGAGACATGGTTACATACAGTAAACCATTTCATATCCCTTATTTTTTTACATATTCCTCATTAGTAATGTTCCAAGTGTCTGTGTGCAAAATTTTGGGGCTCTAGCTGTTAAAATAAAGGGTTAAATCACGGAAAAAATTGGCGTGGGCTCCTGCGCAATTTTCTCCGCCAGAGTGGGAAAGCCAGTGACTGAGGGCAGATATTAATAGCCTAGAGAGGGACCATGGTTATAGGACCCCCCCCGGCTAAAAACATCTGCCCCCAGCCACCCCAGAAAAGGCACATCTGTAAGTTGCGCCTATTCTGGCACTTCGCCTCTCTCTTACCACTCCCGTGTAGCGGTGGGATATGGGGTAATAAAGGGTTAATGTCACCTTGCTATTGTAAGGTGACATTAAGCCAGGGAGAGAGATAGGACACTAGTTCTTTGAGGTACGTAACACAGTCACCACCTTACCAGGGCGATTTTATGAGTCCATTACCGATGCCATTTTATAAACGCCACCTAATAAAAACTAAGTAGGTTTTTATCTTCGGAAAAATGGCCGCCCTCAGTGATGTCACTAGAACATCTGGAGATAAACCTGTGTATTACAGTGCGCGATCTTGTGTTTAAAATTCTGTTAGGGAATGCACCGCCGGAGATTGATTGCTGGAGACTTCTTTAACTGACAGGCCCATCCACCAATCAGCTGCTCGCCGAGCTCCGTGGGCAAATTAGAGGAGAAGGGCTGAGCGGCAGATAGGAAGGATGGAGCGGGAAGAAGAGTTGGTGCAGTTTCGTAAGGCAAGTGTTACAGTGCATACCTTCTCATGGAGGTGCTTACTGAGCATAAAGTTCTGTGCGTGGTGCGTCTGCATGTCCCGCCATGGAGTTTGTGTTCTGACACTGAATACTGCATACCCAACTTGCCATGGTGCTGCTGGATGAGGTAAGGCTACGTTCACATTTGCGTTGTGCACCGCTGCGTCGGCGACGCAACGCACAACGCAAACAAAACTGCAACAAAACGCACGCTAAAACGCTGCGTTTTGCGACGCATGCGTCCTTTTTCGCCGACAGTTGGACGCAAAAAAAATGCAACTTGCTGCGTTCTCTGCGCCCAACGCTTGCGGCCAAAAAAACGCATGCGTCGCAAAACGCAGCACAACGCATGTCCATGCGCCCCCATGTTAAATATAGGGGCGCATGACGCATGCGGCGACGCTGCGGCGCCCGACGCTGCGGCGCCGAACGCTAATGTGAACGTAGACAAAGTAAGCTGCCTTATGTGTGAGGTCAGGAGGTGTTTACAGTGTGGATGTAGCAGAGCCATGTGTGTACAAGGTCAGGTGTATGGAGCGGAGCCGTGTGTGCATGAGGTGTATGGAGCGGAGCTGAATGTGTACGAGGTGTACGGAGCGGAGCCGTGTGTGTATGAGGTGTATTGAGCGGAGCCGTGTGTGCATGAGGTGTATGGAGCGGAGCTGAATGTGTACGAGGTGTACGGAGCGGAGCCGCGTGTGTACGAGGTGTACGGAGCGGAGCCATGTGTGCAAAGTGTACGGAGCGCAGCCGCGTGTGTAGGAGCAGCTATGTGTGGCCATTATACGGTACGAAGTATCATGTGCGGCCAATATACAGTATGGAGCATCATGTGCAGCCAATATGCAGTATGGAGCATCATGTGTGGTCATTATACAGTATGGAACACCATGTGCAGTCATTATACAGTATGGAGCATCATGTGCAGTCATTATACAGTATGGAGCATCATGTGTGGCCATTATACAGTATGGAGCATCATGTGCGGTCATTATACAGTATGGAGCATCATGTGCGGTCATTATACAGTATGGAGCATCATGTGCAGTCATTATACAGTATGGAGCATCATGTGCAGTCATTATACAGTATGGAGCATCATGTGTGGCCATTATACAGTATGGAGCATCATGTGCGGTCATTATACAGTATGGAGCATCATGTGCGGTCATTATACAGTATGGAGCATCATGTGCAGTCATTATACAGTATGGAACATCATGTGCAGTCATTATACGGTACGGAGCATCATGTGCAGTCATTATACAGTACGGAGCATCATGTGCAGTCATTATACGGTATGGAACATCATGTGCAGTCATTATACAGTATGGAGCATCATGTGTGGCCATTATACAGTATGGAGCACTGTGTGGCCATATTTTTTTGTTTATATTTATTCTTTATGAAACAGTGTGATCAGCAGTGCTAAATGGGTGTGGTTGGGACGTGGATATGGGTGTGACTAGTTATGTATGTGTGTGGTCAGAGGCAAGGCCTAAAATTCGCCGCGGCGCGCGTTGCGCGCTGCAAACTTTGTCCCTCTGTCCCTCTTTCTTCAAAAGTTGGGAGGTATGGTTTCAGGCCTGACAGACTGAGCACAATACAAGCCCTTGCTTGTTACACTGTATTCAGAATTTAATTCTAATGCTTTTGGTGTCTGGTAGAATCCAATTTCCTGACACTGATCATACAGCTCCCCCAACTCCTGTATTATATTCACCTTACAGCTGCTTCACCCGCTATGACAGTGGCTCCATTGGGATCCGGTGGCCAAAATGCACTGTGGACCCTACAAAACTCGGGGTTCACGGCACCTGCTGGCCCACTGAAAATGTGAAGTGATGGTCGCATAATGACATGGCGGTGGACACGGTGGTGGGCGAAGCCCAAAATCCAAATGGGCATGTTTTAACTGGCGTTGTAAAGGGACAGGGAATATGTATTCTACAATCTAGCTAACAATTTGGAATGAAGGAGGGACCTCACAAATGTAGGAGTGAGAGCCCTCACAAATGTTAAAGGAAAAACTAAAGCAAAAACGCACCGCATGAGCATATGCTAAAGGAAAGGTATCATTTTATTGCGTTATATATATGTAACTATGAAGGAAATAATATTTCTTCGCATTTTTCCCTTTAAAAAAATTTGCTTTGGTTTTGGTTTATAAATCTGTAAAATAGTCTGACAATATTATTCCCAGATACCATATGTGAGTCAGAAAGGCATGCAGGCATCTTCTCCATGCTGTTCCCATTTTGTTTTAGCTCTTTCCCATCCATTTCAGCTTTTTTCTCAGGCCCCAAGACCTGTTTGTCAGGTCCAGCAGAAAAATATTTGGCTTCCCCATTGACTTGCATTGGATTTGTTATTCGGTACGACTACACAGATATTAGAAATTATTTGGGCCAATTTTCCCAAATCCGAAAATTTCATTATTCACTCATCACTACTTAATTGTTTCCATTTTTACACTCCAATCAAAGCAATATTTGATAGAAAACTTTGTAGGTTTTGCATCTAAAGGAGCAAGTGTCTTTTTTGGCCTTTTTTCCGAGAATATGAATGATAACACCTAAACGTTTTCTCCACTCGTGGTTAATTGTTGGGTGGAGCCATTTATTGTCAAACTACTGTGGTTTCTCTTTCTAAATCATGATGACAACCCAAAACATCCAAATGACCCTGATCAAAAGTTCACACACAATGGTGATTTTGGCCTGATAACATGCACAGAAGTTGACACACATGGGTGTGAATGGCTCTAAAGGTAACATCCTCATCTGTCACCTGTTTGCTTGTAATCAGTGTGTGTGCATAAAAGCTGAGTGAGTTTATGGGATCCAGACAGACTCTTGCATCTTTCATCCAGCCACTGACGTTTCTGGATTGTGAGTCCTGGGAAAAGCAAAAGAATGGTCAACGGATCTACAGGAAAAGGTAGTTGAACTGTATAAAACAGGAAAGGGATACAAAAAGATATCCAAGGAATTGATAATGCCAGTCAGCAGGGTTCAAACTGTGATTAACAAATGGAAAATTAGGGGCTCTGTAAAAACAAAACCACGGTCAGGTAGATCAACAAGAATGTCATCCACACCTGCCAGGAAAATTGTTTGGGATGCAAAGAAAACCCCACAAATAACATCAGCTGAAATACAGGACTCCCTGAAAACTAGCAGTGTGAATATTTCAAAATGCACAACAAGGAGGCACTTGAAGAAAAATGGTCTGCATAGTCAAGTCCCCAGAAGAAAGCCATTACAGTGCAAAAGCCACAAAGTATCTCACCTACATTTCGCAAAACAGCACAGAGACAAACTGGTACTATTAGGACTCAGGGATAACCCGAGAGTGGACCCTCTGGGTCGTGGCTCTAGAGCCCCTGAGGGCGAGTGGACCAGATGGAACCACCCCCTATACAGGGAGCATTTGGAGCAGGCCCAAGGGGGATGGAGACACAACTGCTAGAGCCAAAGGGACGACTACAGAGGACCAGAGGTAGAGGAAGCTAGTTGGAAGAACTGGGAGGCGAGGCCTGAAGCCTGACCGATAGAGTTGAGGCACAGGTGAGACAAAGCAGAGACACAGGGGAGATAAGGCAGTGATGCAGGACGAGTGCGGCAGTGGCACTAGGCTGGCACAATAGTGACACTAGGTAGGCACAGCAGAGACTCTGGGGAGGCACGGCTGAGACACTGGGCAGGAACGGCAAAGACACCAGGCAGGTACGGGAGAGGCACAGAACTGGAAACGGCAGGGACACCAGGCAGGTACGGTGGGGATGGGACTGGAACGGAAGAAACACCAGGCAGGCACAGAAACTCAGGACAGGCACAGAAGAGGTATAGGAATCAAACAAAGAGAGACCTGAGGAAGAAGAGAACGCAGGCAAGAAAAGCTTAGCGATACCCTAAGAAGCACAGGCGTCTTACCTAGGAAGACGCCGGTAAGAAATACCTGATGGGCGCCGCCATATTGGGGAGGAGCCATCAGGTCGTGACCTCCCAGGAAGCCCAGCGGCAGATGAGATGCGACTGCGCATGCGCGGGGATAGAACGCGCCGACACCCGGAGAAGACAGAAGAGGAGCAGCGCGGGACCACATCTGAAGCGCGCTGAGGAATGGGAGAAGGCAGGTAAGTATCCACGGACGTGACAGGAACAAGGTAATTTGGAGTGATGAGACCAAAATTGAACTTTTTGGCCACAACCATAAACGTTACATTTGGAGAGCGGTCAACAAGGTTTATGATGAAAGGAACACCATTCCTACTGTAAAGCACGGAGGTGGATCACTGATGTTCTGGGGATGTGTGAGCTACAAAGGCACAGGAAACTTGGCCAAAGTTGAAGGAAAGATGAATGCAGCATGTTATCAGCAAATACTGGAGGCAAATTTGCAATCATCAGCCCAGAAGCTGCGCATGTGACGTACTTAGACATTACAACATGACAACGATCCAAAACACAAGGCAAAGTTGACCTGTCATTGGCTACAGCAAAACAAAGTGAAGGTTCTGGAGTGGCCATCTCAGTCTTCTGACCTCAATATCATTGAGCCACTCTTGGGAGATCTCAAGCGCGCAGTTCATGCTAGACAGCCCAGGAATTTACAGGAAGGGGAGGCTTTTTGCCAAGAAGACTGGGCAGCTTTACCATCTGAGAAAATAAAGCACCTCATCCACAACTTCCACAAAAGATGTCAAGCTGCCATTGATGTTATAGAGGGCAATACACTGTGTATCGGGGTCTACCGTGCTGGAGTACCTCTTTCAGTACCACCCCGTGTTTCAGGAGGTCCACTCTGCTTTGGCTGGAGTCTGAATGAAGGATGCTGGCTGGAATTGCTTGGTTACATGGGCGCATATAAAAGATCACTGCTTCTCCACGTATTTCCAGTGTGACAACGCTTTACTCACAAGACACAGAATATATATCACACAGATACAGAGGGCAGGCCAATTGAAAAGCGGCAGGCCAGACATACATTACAATAGCCGCAGGTGGCCGGAGCCTGCCGATATTTACTGTGGGAATTACAAGGGTGGGGGAGGTTAGAAGGGGGATATCTTGTCCCCTCTGCCCAGGGCGCAGCCTGTGGGCTGATGCATCTCCCATGGAACCTATTATACATACACTAGACTGTGGCCCGATTCTAATGCATCGGGTATTCTAGAATATGCATGTCCCCGTAGTATATGGACAATGATGATTCCAGAATTCGCGGCAGACTGTGCCCGTCACTGATTGGTCGAGGCAACCTTTATGACATCATCGTCGCCATGGCAACCATTATGACATCTACGTCGATACTGTGCCCGTTGCTGATTGGTCGAGGCGAATTCGCGGCAGACTGTGGCCGTTGCTGATTGGTCGAGGTAACCTTTATGACATCATCGTCGCCATGCTGTGCCCGTCGCTGATTGGTCGAGGCCTAGCGGCCTCGACCAATCAGAGACGCAGGATTTCCAGGACAGACAGACAGACAGACAGACAGACGGAAAAACCCTTAGACAATTATATATATAGATATAACTGCACAACATATTCTGGGTGCTGGGGGGTTCCGTAACACGGCTCCCCTTTTCAGCGACGCGATTGGTATACACAGTCTGATCCTTAACGGATCGGCTTGGGGATGACCGAAGTTTATGGGGTTGATACAAGTTCCGTTTGTCGACTTAGTCCATCGGCGTTACCGTTTTGTTTGCCGGGTCTGTAGTGGATGGTGAAGTCCACAGGTTGTAGGGCCAAACTCCACCGCAGTAATATGGCGTTGTCTCTGCAGACCCGATTAAGCCAGACTAGGGTATTATGGTCCGTTAGGAGTGAAAACTGTCGTCCATACAAATATGGTTGCAACTTTTTGAGTGCCCATAATACAGCCAGGCACTCCTTCTCGATGGCCACATAGCTTACTTCATGGGGCAGTAGTTTCCGACTCAGGTAAGCTACCATGTGTTCTTGGCTGTCCGGTCCGACTTGGCTCAGTACTGCCCCCAATCCAAACATAGAAGTGTCTGTGTGAACAAGGAAACGTTTAGTTGCATCAGGTGCGGCCAATACAGGGGTATTGGTGAGGGTGTCCTTTAGCTGGCAGAAGGCTTCCTCACACTCTGGGGTCCAGGTTACCTGGCGGGGTTGGTTCTTATGGGTCAGATCAGTGAGGGGCTTGGCTATGCTGCTATAATTGGGAACGAATTTCCTGTAACACCCCGCTGTCCCTAGAAATGCCATGACCTGGGTTTTAGTGCGTGGGGTGGGCCATTTGGCTATGGCCTCAATCTTGGCTGGTTCTGGTCGCTGTTTCCCACTTCCCACCCAATGCCCTAAATACTGAACCTCTGCTTTGCCCATGTGACACTTGTTTGGGTTTAGGGTGATTCCGGCCTTGTGGATCCTGTCCAATACGGTCTCTAGATGTCTGCAGTGTGATTCCTAGAAGTGTGTTCTAAAAGTGTGAAGATAACAGTAGAATTAAAACCTGAAAGATGCATACAG
Source organism: Ranitomeya variabilis (assembly GCF_051348905.1). NCBI lineage: Eukaryota > Metazoa > Chordata > Amphibia > Anura > Dendrobatidae > Ranitomeya > Ranitomeya variabilis. The sequence continues at coordinate 188,828,475 of NC_135233.1, forward strand.
ACTGTGCCCTGCTACCTGCCACCATTGCACTCTAACAAGCATCTCTATTCTTCCGACAGGTAGGTTCATCCACCCAGCTCTCCTGCTCTCCTGCTGTCTGTCTATGAAGTGCACATATTACATCACCCACCTTTCCACACAGACTTTCCTCTTCTCCTAGCATTCTCATGGTATGTTCATCCACCCAGCTCTCCTGCTGTTTGTCTATGAAGTGCACATATTACATCACCCAGCTTTGCACACAGACTTTTCTCTGCTCCTAGCATTCTCATGGTATGTTCATCCACCCAGCTCTCCTGCTCTCCTGCTGTCTGTCTATGAAGTGCACATATTACATCACCCAGCTTTGCACACAGACTTTCCTCTGCTCCTAGCATTCTCATGGTATGCATTTCAGCTAACCCCAGCTTACCCTGTGTTATTTATGACCTTGTTTACTCAGGCTTGATTGTATGCATCTGGTCCACCCTTAATTCTCTGACCAAGATGAGCAGCGACCACTTCTCTCTGCTTCACACCTGAACGCAATTAGTTGTACATATATTGCATAGCTAAAGTCTGTATGATATTAGTCTGCATTGTGATTCCTAGAAGTGTGTTCTAAAAGTGTGAAGATAACAGTAGAATTAAAACCTGAATTGAACCTGAAGGGAACTGAAGGTAACTGGCCAGTCACTGTAAACAATGTTTCTGTTTATTTTCACTCTCACCCCTATAATCGTTCACTTTATGCTACCTCCCCTAATCCCTACACCAAGTAAGGAACTGTTTATCTCTGCTTCAATTCTCCCCATCCATCTCACCTCCTCCTCAGAACTGTTCCTTAACATACAATCCTCTGTCTCCAAGCACAGACAGCCCCCTCATGCCCTCTCCTGCTCCCACCTGCTAACACTTTCTCTGCTCCTTCTCACTGCTGGTGATATCTCTCCAAATCCTGGTCCTCCTCACCACATTCCCACAGTCATTTCTACCTCCCATCCACGCTCTATCACAAATTTCCGTAACCTCTCTAACCTTATACCCATTCGCCCAGCCCCCACTTCCCCATTTCCACTAACAGGAGCTCTGTGGAACGCTCGCTCTGTCTGCAACAAGCTTTCCTACATCCATGATCTCTTTGTTACTACCAAACTTTCCTTCCTCGCCATCACCGAAACCTGGCTCACCCCTTCTGACACAGCCTCCTGTTATGATCCTAGTGGCTGAGGATCACAAAACGGACTAGCTAAGTTTATGAACATAGACACAAGCTCTAGGGAGGTGGTAACTTGACTGACCGCAAACCTGATCCTAACCAACACACTAAAGGAAGCCGGTGAACGTGCCTAAAATCCTGGACGTCTCGACGCAGCCTGAGAAACTATCTACTCCTGGAGGGAAAGTAAGACCTCACTTGCCTCAAGAGAAAGCACCCCAAAGATATAGGAAGCCCCCAACAAATAATAACGGTGAGGTAAGGGGAAAACACAAACGTAGAAATGAAAACAGATTAAGCAAATGAGGCCCGCTAATACTAGATAGCAGAAGACAGATAGGGAACTGTGCGGTCAGTAAAAAACCCTATGCAAAATATCCACGCTGAGAATACAAGAACCCCCACACCAACTAATGGTGTGAGGGGAGAAACTCAGCCCCCTAGAGCTACCAGCAAGCAAGGAAATCACATATTAGCAAGCTGGACAAAAATAAACCAAGAAACATGTGACCACTGATGGTCAAAAAATGAACCAAGCAAAACTTAGCTTCTCTTGAAGAGACTGATAACGAAGGACTGCAGGAGAGCTCCAAAATAGCACTGAAGACATTGACAGCAGGCAACAACTGAGAGTCCAGGTGAACTAAATAGGAAACCAGCTAAGAGATAACGAGACAGCTGATCCTGCCTCAGATCTGCAGAATGACACAAAGAACCACCAGAGGGAGCCCAAAGACAGCACTCACACAGTACCAGTTGTGACCACAAGAGGGAGCCCAAAAACAGAGTTCACAACAGTACCCCCCCCTTGAGGAGGGGTCACCGAACCCTCATCAAAACCCCCAGGGCGATCAAGATGAGCCACATGTAAGGCATGAACCAAATCGGCCGCATGAACATCAGAGGCGACAACCCAGGAATTATCCTCCTGACCATAGCCCTTCCACTTAACCAAATACTGAAGCCTCCGTCTAGAAATATGAGAATCCAAGATCTTCTCCACCACGTACTCCAATTCGCCCTCAACCAGCACCGGAGCAGGGGGTTCAACAGAAGGAACCACAGGCACCACATACCTCCGCATCAAAGATCTATGGAACACGTTATGAATGGCAAACGATGCTGGGAGGTCCAAACGAAATGACACCGGGTTAAGGATTTCCAAAATCTTATAAGGACCGATGAAGCGAGGCTTGAATTTAGGAGAGGAAACCTTCATAGGAACATACCGAGAAGACAGCCATACCAAATCCCCAACAAGAAGTCGGGGACCCACACCGCGACGGCGGTTGGCAAAGCGCTGAGCCGTCTCCTGTGACAACTTCAAATTGTCCACCACATGGTTCCAAATCTGCTGCAACCTATCCACCGCAAAATCCACCCCAGGACAGTCAGAAGGCTCAACCTGACCCGAGGAAAAACGAGGATGAAAACCAGAATTGCAGAAAAAAGGCGAAACCAAAGTAGCAGAACTAGCCCGATTATTAAGGGCAAACTCGGCCAATGGCAAAAAAGTCACCCAATCATCCTGATCAGCAGAAACAAAACATCTTAAATAAGTTTCCAAGGTCTGATTAGTTCGCTCGGTTTGACCATTCGTCTGAGGATGGAAGGCCGACGAAAAAGACAAATCAATGCCCATCTTAGCACAAAAGATCCGCCAAAATCTGGACACAAACTGGGATCCTCTGTCAGACACAATATTTTCAGGGATGCCGTGCAAGCGAACCACATTCTGAAAAAATAGAGGAACCAAATCGGAGGAGGAAGGCAACTTAGGCAAGGGCACCAAATGGATCATTTTGGAAAAACGATCACACACCACCCAGATGACAGACATTCTCTGAGAGACTGGAAGATCCGAAATAAAATCCATGGAAATGTGCGTCCAAGGCCTCTTCGGGACAGGCAAAGGCAAAAGCAAACCGCTGGCACGAGAACAGCAAGGCTTAGCCCGAGCACAAATCCCACAGGACTGCACAAAGGAACGCACATCCCGCGACAAGGAAGGCCACCAGAAGGACCTAGCCACCAAATCTCGGGTACCAAAAATCCCAGGATGTCCTGCCAACACCGAAGAATGAACCTCGGAAATAATTCTGCTGGTCCATCTATCTGGGACAAACAGTCTCTCTGGTGGGCAACGGTCCAGTCTATCCGCCTGAAATTTCTGCAGCACTCGTCGCAAATCTGGGGAAATGGCAGACAAAATCACTCCCTCTCTGAGGATACCAGCCGGCTCTGAAAATCCCAGAGAGTCAGGCACAAAACTCCTAGAAAGAGCATCAGCTTTCACGTTCTTCGAACCAGGCAGGTACGAGACCACGAAATCGAAACGGGAGAAAAACAACGACCAACGAGCATGTCTAGGATTCAGCCGCTTGGCAGACTCGAGATAAATCAGATTTTTGTGATCAGTTAAGACCACTACACGATGCTTAGCTCCCTCAAGCCAATGTCGCCACTCCTCAAATGCCCACTTCATAGCCAACAACTCCCGATTACCAACATCATAATTTCACTCGGCAGGCGAAAACTTTCTTGAAAAGAAAGCACAAGGCTTCATCACAGAGCAATCAGAGCTTCTCTGCGACAAAACAGCCCCTGCTCCAATCTCAGAAGCATCAACCTCGACCTGAAAAGGAAGAGAGACATCAGGCTGACACAAAACTGGAGCCGAAGAAAACCGGCGCTTCAGCTCCCGAAAGGCTTCCACGGCCGCAGGAGACCAATTAGTCACATCAGAACCCTTCTTGGTCAAATCCGTCAAGGGTTTAACCACGCCAGAAAAATTAGCAATGAAGCGACGGTAAAAATTAGCAAAACCAAGAACTTCTGAAGACTCTTAACAGATGTAGGCTGAGTCCAGTCATGAATAGCCTGGACCTTGACTGGGTCCATCTCAATAGTAGAAGGAGAAAAAATAAAACCCAAAAAGGAAACCTTCTGTACTCCGAAGAGACATTTAGAGCCCTTCACAAATAAGGCATTAGCACGCAGGACCTGAAATACCATCCTGACCTGCTTCACATGGGACTCCCAGTCCTCAGAAAAGACCAAAATGTCATCCAGATACACAATCATAAATTTATCCAGATATTCTCGGAAGATGTCATGCATGAAGGACTGGAACACAGAAGGAGCATTAGAGAGTCCAAAAGGCATCACCAAGTACTCAAAATGGCCTTCGGGCGTATTAAATGCTGTTTTCCATTCATCCCCCTGCTTAATGCGTACAAGGTTATACGCACCACGAAGATCTATCTTGGTGAACCAACTGGACCCCTTAATCGGAGCAAACAGATCAGACAACAATGGCAAAGGATACTGAAATTTGACCGTGATTTTATTTAGAAGATGATAATCTATACAAGGTCTCAGAGAACCATCCTTCTTGGCCACAAAAAAGAATCCTGCACCAAGAGGGGAGGAGGACGGGCGAATATGTCCCTTCTCTAAAGACTCCTTTATATAGCTCCGCATTGCGGCATGTTCTGGTACAGACAAATTAAAAAGTCGTGCCTTAGGGAACTTACTACCAGGAATCAAATTTATAGCACAATCACAATCCCTGTGAGGAGGCAGGGCACCGGATCTGGGCTCATCAAATACATCCTGGTAGTTCGACAAAAACTCAGGGACCTCAGAAGGAGTGGAAGAAGCAATAGATACCAAAGGAGCATCGCCATGAATCCCCTGGCAACCCCAACTTGACACAGACATAGCTTTCCAATCCAGAACTGGATTATGGGCCTGCAGCCATGGCAGACCCAACACGACAACATCATGCAAATTATGCAGCACAAGAAAGCGAATCACCTCCTGATGTACAGGAGTCATGCACATGGTCACTTGAGTCCAATATTGAGGCTTATTCTCAGCCAATGGTGTAGCATCAATTCCCCTCAGTGGAATAGGGAATTCCAAAGGCTCCAGGACAAAACCACAGCGCCTGGCAAACGACAAATCCATCAGATTCAGGGCAGCACCTGAATCCACAAAAGCCATAACCGAGTAGGATGACAAAGAACAAATTAAAGTAACAGACAAAATGAATTTAGGCTGTATAGTACCAATGGTGACAGGTTTAGCGATTTTTTTAACGCGCTTAGAGCATGCTGAGATAACATGAGTTGAATCACCACAGTAAAAGCACAACCCATTTTGACGTCTATGATTTTGCTGCTCAATTCTGGTCAGAACTCGGTCACATTGCATAGACTCAGGTCTCTGTTCAGAAAACACCGCCAGATGGTGCGCAGATTTGCGCTCCTGCAAACGCCGATCAATCTGAATGGCCAAAGCCATTGAGTCATTCAGACTTGCAGGAGTGGGGAACCCCACCATAACATTCTTAATGGCTTCAGAAAGACCTTCTCTGAAATTTGCAGCCAGGGCACACTCATTCCATTGAGTAAGCACCGACCATTTCCGAAATTTTTGACAATACACCTCAGCTTCATCCTGGCCCTGAGAAAGAGCCAGCAAGGCCTTTTCTGCCTGGTTCTCAAGATTAGGTTCTTCATAAAGCAGTCCAAGCGCCAGAAAAAATGCATCCACATTCAGCAATGCAGGATCTCCTGGCACCAGAGAGAAGGCCCAATCTTGAGGGTCGCCACGTAACAAGGAGATAACAATTTTAACTTGCTGAGCGGAATCACCAGAGGAACGAGGTCTCAAAGATAGAAATAATTTACAATTATTCTTAAAATTCAGAAACCTAGATCTATCTCCAGAAAACAACTCAGGAATAGGTATTTTTGGCTCTGACATAGGGCTATGAACAACAAAATACTGAATGCTTTGCACCCTTGCAGCAAGATGATCCACACTAGAAGTCAGACTCTGAATATCCATGTCTGCAGCTGAACACAAAACCACCCAGAGATTAAGGGGATGAGAGAAGCTGGACAGACTGCAGCAAAGATAGAGAGAAAAAAAAAAAATTGTACTCAGGGCTTCTCTTATCCCACTTCTGCGATGCATTAAACACTTTTTTGGTCTGCTGTACTGTTATGATCCTAGTGGCTGAGGATCACAAAACGGACTAGCTAAGTTTATGAACATAGACACGAGCTCTAGGGAGGTGGTAACTGGACTGACCGCAAACCTGATCCTAACCAACACACTAAAGGAAGCCGGTGAACGTGCCTAAAATCCTGGACGTCTCGACGCAGCCTGAGAAACTATCTACTCCTGGAGGGAAAGTAAGACCTCACTTGCCTCAAGAGAAATCACCCCAAAGATATAGGAAGCCCCCAACAAATAATAACGGTGAGGTAAGGGGAAAACACAAACGTAGAAATGAAAACAGATTAAGCAAATGAGGCCCGCTAATACTAGATAGCAGAAGACAGATAGGGAACTGTGCGGTCAGTAAAAAACCCTATGCAAAATATCCACGCTGAGAATACAAGAACCCCCACACCAACTAACGGTGTGAGGGGAGAAACTCAGCCCCCTAGAGCTACCAGCAAGCAAGGAAATCACATATTAGCAAGCTGGACAAAAATAAACCAAGAAACATGTGACCACTGATGGTCAAAAAATGAACCAAGCAAAACTTAGCTTCTCTTGAAGAGACTGAAAACGAAGGACTGCAGGAGAGCTCCAAAATAGCACTGAAGACATTGACAGCAGGCAACAACTGAGAGTCCAGGTGAACTAAATAGGAAACCAGCTAAGAGATAACGAGACAGCTGATCCTGCCTCAGACCTGCAGAATGACACAAAGAACCACCAGAGGGAGCCCAAAGACAGCACTCACACAGTACCAGTTGTGACCACAAGAGGGAGCCCAAAAACAGAGTTCACAACAGCTTCCCCTGCTGCACTCTCTAACAGTGGCTTCCACCTTTCTCACACCCCCCGCTGCAGCAGCAAACATGGTGGAGGAGTTGGTTTTCTCCTGTCAGATAACTGCTCCTTCACCCCAATCCCACTTCCACCCTCTGTTACCCTCCCTTCCTTTGAGGTACACTCTGTGCGCATCTACTCCCCCTCCAACCTCCAACTGGCTGTCATTTACCGCCCCCCAGGGCCAGCCACCACCTTCTTTGACCACTTTACCACCTGGCTACTTCATTTTCTTTTCCGCGGACATCCCCACTATCATCATGGGCGACTTCAACATCCCCATTGACACTTCCCTCTCAGCTGCCACTAAACTTCTATCTCTCACTTCCTCCTTCGGCCTCACTCAATGGTTCTCTGCAGCCACTCACAAGGATGGTCACACACTGGACCTCATCTTCACCCGCCTCTGCTCCCTATCTAACCTCTCTAACTCACCTCTTCCTCTCTCTGACCACAACCTTCTCACATTCTCTTCCCTCTCCACTCCTTGTCTACAATCCCCACCCCACAAACTTTCACACCCTCGCAGAAATCTTAAACATCTTGACCTACATTCATTCTCTGAATCCCTCCTCCCTCTCACAGACATAAGTTATTTACACAATGCGGATGACGCTGCCGCTCTATATAACACCACAATAGCTATAGCTCTGGAATCTGCTGCCCCACTTACACATACCAAAGCTCGCAAAATCAACAGACAGCCCTGGAACACCAGCCTGACCATAGAACTGAGGCGAGCTTCCAGGGCTGCTGAGCGCAGATGGAAAAGATCCCACTACAATGAGCACTTCATCGCATTCAAACAGTCCCTCACTACTTTCAAGACCACACTTGCCACAGATAAACAAACCTACTTCTCATCTCTCATATCCTTCCTGTCTCACAACCCTAAACAGTTATTCAACACCTTCAATTCTCTCCTCCGTCCCCCAGCACCTCCTCCCTCCCCACTTATCTCAGCTGAAGAATTTGCCTCATTTTTCAAGCAGAAGATTGATAACATCAGAGACAGTTTTGGTCTACAACCCCCAGAGCCCTTCCTCCCAACTTCCCAGCCCTCCACCTTCAAATCCAACTTCTCCACCATTACAGAAGATCAACTCTCCACTCTACTCTCAAGATCGCATCTCACCACCTGTGCACTTGACCCGCTCCCATCCCACTTCATCCCAAACCTCACCAAAGTCTTCATCCCAACTCTAACCCATCTCTTCAACCTATCACTAACAACTGGTGTTTTCCTCTCAAGCTTTAAACATGCCTCAATCACACCTATCCTCAAAAAGCCTTCTCTTGACCCATCCTCTGTATCTAGCTATCGCCCTATATCACTTCTCCCTTATGCCTCCAAACTACAGGAACAACACTTCTACCTTGAACTGTCCTTCCATCTCTCTTCTTGCTCCCTCTTTGACCGCTTACAATCTGGCTTCCGGTCACACCACTCCACTGAAACTGCCCTAACTAAGGTCACCAATGACCTCCTAACTTCTCCATTTACACCTTTGGCCTGGGACAGCTCATTGAATCTCATGGCTTCCAGTATCAACTCTATGCTGATGACACACAGATCTACATCTCTGGACCAGATATCACCTCCGTACTAACCAGAATCCCTCAATGTCTGTCCACTATTTCATCCTTCTTCTCCGCTAGATTTCTGAAACTTAACATGGACAAAACAGAATTCATCATCTTTCCCCCATCTCACGCGACCCCCCCAACAAACCTATCCATTACAGTGCATGGCTGCCCACTCTCCCCAGTCCCACAAGCTCGCTGCTTCGGGGTAATCCTTGACGTTGATCTCTCCTTCAAACCACATATCCAAGCCCTTTCCACTTCCTGCAGACTTCATCTCAAAAATAGTGTTGAGCATTCCGATACCGCAAGTATCGGGTATCGGCCGATACTTGCGGTATCGGAATTCCGATACCGGGATTCCGATACTTGCCGCGTATCGGATACCGGAATCGGAAGTTCACAGATTCAAACTGCACAAATTCATCCAATGAGAATGATTCCAAGTGTGGGCACATCCTGTTCAGCATGGAGGGCATGAAACTACTTGCATGGCTGTGATTGGCTGCTGAAATGATGTCATGATGCAGTTTAAAAGTCGCTGGCGCCATTTTGCGATCACTCTGCTGTGAATTCAGTTAGTGACAGGACGCTGTTTGCTGACTGAGGGACAGTTTAGAGATAGCGATTTGCTTCTTTGTGCTTTCCAAAGGCTAATTTAGCAACCGCTGTGTTCACCTACTATTCACCTTGCTTTTGCCTTGTAGCGCTGTTTTCACAGCGATCTGCAAGGTCTGTGTGTGTGTGTGAGTGCAGCCCACTCTCTAGTCTGAGTGCAGCCACATAGGCCATCCATAGCTGGTTGTATTCAGTTCAGGGAGGGTGGTTCATTGCCTCATACTGTTCTTTTTTTTTTTTTTTTTAAGTAGTGTAGTCTGCTGCTAATTTTTTCAAAAAAATCCTATTAGTGTCTTTCCACCCGTCTCCAGCTAATTTGTGGAAAAACACTACATAGGATAACGTAGAGGAGGGTTTTTGGGCCTTGCAGCGCCGTTTACGGCTGTCTGCACGGTCTCCGTGTGACTGCAGCTCGCCCTGTAGTCTGTGAGCAGCCATAGCCTGGTTGTCTCCAGCTCAGGGTTCTTCACTGCGTCATACCGCAAAATCAATTTTCATTTTGTTTTAAGTAGTGCAGGCTGCTGCACATTTTTTCAAAAAATTCCTATTAGTGTCTTTCCACCCGTCTCCAGCTAACTTGTGGAAAATCACTACATAGGATAACGTAGAGGAGGGTTTTTGGGCCTTGCAGCGCCGTTTGCGTCTGTCTGCAAGGTCTCCATGTGACTGCAGCTCTACACTCACCGGCCACTTTATTAGGTACACCTATCCAACTTCTTGTTAACACTTAATTTCTAATCAGCCAATCACATGGCGGCAACTCAGTGCATTTAGGCATGTAGACATGGTCAAGACAATCTCCTGCAGTTCAAACCGAGCATCAGTATGGGGAAGAAAGGTGATTTGAGTGCCTTTGAACGTGGCATGGTTGTTGGTGCCAGAAGGGCTGGTCTGAGTATTTCAGAAACTGCTGATCTACTGGGATTTTCACGCACAACCATCTCTAGGGTTTACAGAAAATGGTCCGAAAAAGAAAAAAAATCCAGTGAGCGGCAGTTCTGTGGGCGGAAATGCCTTGTTGATGCCAGAGGTCAGAGGAGAATGGGCAGACTGGTTCGAGCTGATAGAAAGGCAACAGTGACTCAAATCGCCACCCGTTACAACCAAGGTAGGCCTAAGAGCATCTCTGAACGCACAGTGCGTCGAACTTTGAGGCAGATGGGCTACAGCAGCAGAAGACCACACCGGGTACCACTCCTTTCAGCTAAGAACAGGAAACTGAGGCTACAATTTGTACAAGCTCATCGAAATTGGACAGTAGAAGATTGGAAAAACGTTGCTTGGTCTGATGAGTCTCGATTTCTGCTGCGACATTCGGATGGTAGGGTCAGAATTTGGCGTAAACAACATGAAAGCATGGATCCATCCTGCCTTGTATGGAGCATCTTTGGGATGTGCAGCCGACAAATCTGCGGCAACTGTGTGATGCCATCATGTCAATGTGGACCAAAATCTCTGAGGAATGCTTCCAGCACCTTGTTGAATCTATGCCACGAAGAATTGAGGCAGTTCTGAAGGCAAAAGGGGGTCCAACCTGTTACTAGCATGGTGTACCTAATAAAGTGGCCGGTGAGTGTATCTGTTGTCAGTTCAGCCCCCAAAAAATAAATAAATAATAAAGTTCACCGAACACACCAGTGACACCACTTTACATTTGTGTAGGCCACATTAGCTCATATTAAAGTCTAGTCCACACTTTAGAAAATTAGTGTTTCTTATACCTGTTAGGAGGAGTTGTTCAGGAATAAGCACACAAATCCGTTAGTACTTTTCTGCTTATCTTTATCAGTCAACCAAGATGAAGAAGGCAGTGAGTAAGGCACGTGGGCGTGGGCGTGGGCGCGGAGCAGGGAGGGGACGTGGGGATTCTGTGCCTGCTGCGGGCACCGGTGACTCATCAGCACCCACTTTCACCAGGGAACAGTCATTCATGCGCAGCTTTGTCGCAGAGCGCCGTACACCGCTGCTGCGTGAAGAACAAATTGAAGCCGTTGTCGGATGGATGGCAGCTAATGCATCAACTTCAATTAGTGCCACATCCTCTCAGACACAGAGCACTGGAGAGCAGCCATCTGTCTCTTCACCACCTGCCAAATTGCCCAGGCAGACAGAGAGCCCAGGACAGGAGCCGTCTCTACTTCTGTTCTCTGAATCTCTTGGCTTGGAAACAGGGGGCCAGCCAAGCAGCATTGGAGAAATGGAAGAAGAGGCAGGGTGCAGTGATGCCCAACAGCTTTTTCTCTCTTCCTCTGAAGAGGCGGGTGGGCCAGTGGCTCCGTTCACCACATCGCAGGCCGCATCAGCTGATGATGACACTCAGGTGCCACTTACTGGTGCGTGCTCTGCTGCTGAGACTACCCAGGAGGAGCAGTTGGGGGCAGAGGGTAGTGTAGATGATGAGGTCCTTGACCCATCTTGGCGTGAGGGACAGGAAGGTGGTGGGAGCAGCTCTGAGGAAGAGATTCCCCGTACGGCCCAAAGAGGGAGAGGGAGGGGGAAGACTGCGGATCCTGCAGCCTCCGCTTTGGCACCCGTTAGGAGCATGTCTCTTCCAAAAGCCAAAAAGGGCGCTCCCAAGACTTGCAGTGCCTGGTCCTTTTTTGACACAGTTGCAGATGACATTTGCTATGTCAAATGCAAGGTGTGTCATCACAAAGTCAAAAGAGGGAAAAATGTCAGCAACCTCAATACCTCCAACATGTGGAAACATGTGCGCACCAGGCACCCGGCGGAGTTAGAAAAACACACTGAAGAGCTAGGCCAACCAACAGCGGCAGCTACCACCCCTTCAGCTCGTGTTGCCTCTTCCTCCAGCTCACACGCAGCTGGTTCGGCTTCCTCCCAGGATCGCCGTGGAAGAACCTCTGGCCCTGTTGTCCAGAGACCCGCTGTAATTCCACCCGCAGCACCACTTTCCCAGTCATCCACACACTCCCAGCCCAGTCTACAGCCATCGGTAGTACAGGCATGGGAGAAAAGGCGGCCTTTCTCGTCAAACCACCCACGAACACAGGCTCTGACTGCAGGCATTGCCAAACTTCTGTCACTGGAAATGCTGTCATTCAGGCTGGTGGAGACTGACAGCTTCCGTGACTTGATGTCATTGGCAGTCCCACAGTACAATGTGCCCAGCCGCTTTTACTTCAGCAGGCAAGCCGTCCCTGCCCTGCACAAGCATGTGGAGGGACACATAAAACACGCGCTACTGAACGCCGTCAGTAGCAAGGTCCACCTCACCACCGATGCGTGGACCAGTCAACATGGACAGGGGCGATACCTTTCCCTCACTGCCCATTGGATTAATGTCGTTGAGCCGGGTACAGACCATGCGAGTGGCGCAGGACGTGTCCTGCCCACTCCAAGGATTGCAGGAATCCATTCTGTACGCATTGACTCCTCCTCTTACACCAGTTCCTCAGAATCATCGCTGCAGGAGCCGTCACAGTCCACCTCCACATGGACCCGTGATGAACGTTTACCTGTTACGACCGACATGAGCACAGCCGTGGCCAAACGTCAACAGGGCGTCTTGAAATTAATTTATTTGGGGAATCGAAGCCACACAGCGCAGGAGCTCTGGAATGCCATCAAGCAGGAGAGCGATGTGTGGTTTGTGCCAGCGAATCTCCAGCCAGGCATGGTAGTGTGTGATAATGGCCGAAATCTGGTGGCAGCTCTGGGCCTCGGCAACCTCACTCACATCCCATGTCTGGCACATGTGCTCAATTTGGTCGTGCAGAGTTTTTTGAGGGACTATCCGGATCTTGATGCACTGCTGCACAAGGTCCGCCTAGAGTGTGCTCACTTGCGGCGTTCCAGCACGGCAAAAGCGCGCATTGCGGCTCTGCAGCGCCGACACCGCCTGCCGGAACATCGCATCATATGTGACCTACCTACCAGGTGGAATTCCACGTTACATATGTTGGAGCGGTTGTGTGAGCAGCAGCAAGCTGTAATGGAGTACCAGCTGCTTCAGGCGCAAAGAAGTCGCACTCAGCGCCGTACAGACTTCACAACCACAGAGTGGGCCACTATGAATGACGTCTGCCAGGTTTTGCGTCCCATTGATTATTCCACGCGGATGGCGAGTGCAGATGATGCACTAGTCAGCATGACTGTCCCCCTTATCTGCCTGCTTGAAAAATCACTGCAAGCGCTAAGGGATGATGTTGTGGAAGAGGTGGAGGATGAGGATTCAGCATTTCCATCATCTTCTGGACAGTCAGCGCCACGTGGTTCCTCACAAACGCGTAGGCAGGGGACAGTTTGTGAGGAGGATGAGGAGGAGTCAATGGAGGAGGAAGACATCCGTCCAGAGGAGGGAGTTACACAATTGTCCAGTACTCAGTGTGTACAGCGAGGGTGGGGTGATGACGAGCGGGCAGAGATCACACCTCCAGCAGGGGACAGCGTTTCTTGGGCAGTTGGCAGTCTGCAGCACATGGTGGATTACATGCTGCAGTGCCTGAGAAACGACCGCCGCATCGCCCACATTCTCAACATGTCTGATTATTGGGTGTTCACCCTCCTCGATCCTCGCTACCGGGACAACGTAGAAAGCCTCATCACACCGTTGAACCGGGAGCGAAAGATGCGGGAGTACCAAGACACACTGGTGAATTCCATCATCTTCTCCATTCCAAGTGAGAGAAGTGCTGCTAGTGCATTCCAAAGCAGCTCAGTGCGTCCAGGCAGTGGTGGAGGCTCTGCACAAAGAGGGAGCAGAAGCAGTGCCTCTGCCCAAGGCAAGACCAGTATGGCCCAACTGTGGCACAGTTTTCTGTGCCCGCCACAAAAGTCTACACCATCACAGACGGCTCCAGTCAGCAGGAGGCAATGGTTCCGTCAGATGGTGACAGACTACATGTCTTGCCCTCTTGCTGTACTCCCAGACGGCTCTTCACCTTTCAAGTTTTGGGTCTCAAAGCTGGATACATGGCCAGAGCTAAGCCAGTATGCATTGGAGGTGCTGTCTTGCCCTGCGGCCAGTGTATTGTCGGAACGTGTCTTTAGTGCTACAGGTGGTGTACTAACTGACCGTCGCATGCGACTATCCTCCGATAACGTTGACCGGCTTACTTTCCTGAAAATGAACAAGGCCTGGATCTCGCAGGAATTTGCCACTCCTCTTCCTGATTAAATAATTAGGTGACTGTCTACAGTATCCAGGTCTCCTGTTGTGTTCATCTTTCTACCACCTGAACTTTAATTCCTGGGCTCCAACACCACCAGTTGAGGCTCAGAAGTGCCGTCTGCACAGTCAAAACATACGACCCAGTGTTATTGGGTTTCAGTAACGTCAGCTGATCCCCAGCTGTGTAGCCGGCAATGTGAAAGAGCCACCTTGTGCAGCAGTAATGCTGCACAAGGAAAAGGTAGCTATTTTTGTTTAGCTCCTTGCACACGCAGAACTTAACACTTATAAAATGTGTCCACTGATACCGTAAAACCGTCCCGGAGGTGGGACTTTCCTTCGTAATATGACGCAGCACAGCCGTCATTCCTACCCCCTTGGCGCCGTGCCACGGCTCCTCACCGTTGTTTGAATCAGTCCCGGAGCCTGCGCTGTTATGTTATCCCTTGGCCAGGCACACTTAGCGCTGCCCGTCTTCTGACATCATTTGGTGTCAGGATGGCTGCACCTGTGCGGCCGCGCTGGCCGAGAGCCCGCCTCGCAGTGTCTTCTGATTTAATCCCACTGGGGGCCTGAGATCCATGGACATGCGCAGTGCATATCTGAACCTCCACCTCTCACTCATCTCCCTACGGCTTCTTCAGACTGTGCGGTGTCAGCTGGTCCCTAATAGCATGCCACGGCCGTGACACCGCACAGTCTTAAGAAGCCGTAGGGAGGGGAGTGAGAGGCGAGGATATGCACTGCGCATGGCCACGGATCCCAGGCCCGCGGTGGGATTACATTAGACGACACTGCGAGGCGGGCTCTCGGCCAGCGCGGCCGCACAGGCTCAGCCAGCCTGACACCAAATGATGTCAGAAGATGGGCAGCGCTAAGTGTGCCTGGCCAAGGGATAACATAACAGCGCATGCTCCGGGACGGAATCAAACAACGCTGAGGAGCCGGGGAACGGCGCCAAGGAGGTAGGAATGACGGCTGTGCTGCGTCATATTACGAAGGAAAGTCCCACCTCCGGGACGGTCTCACGGTATCAGGGGACACATTTTATAAGTGTTTAGTTCTGTGTTTGCAAGGAGCATCATGAAAAGAGCCACCTTTTCCTTTTGCATCTTTTTTGCTGCACAAGCTGGCTCTTTCAGCTACAAACGCCTTGGGGGGGGGGTTAAAGGTTCCCTTTCGACTTTCTCCAATCAGGCTTTGGCCTACATTGTGTTCCTCTGCTTCTCCTGCTGTCCCTGGGCTCCAACACCGCTAGTTGTTGCCTGGTAGTGCTGTACGCACAGTCAACAGTCGCTCCTCTGTTATTGGGGTTCAGTAACGTCAGCTGTTCCCCTGCTGTGTGTGTGGCAATCCCTCCTATCTCCTCCACCTCCACCTCCCCCTCCTGTCCCTGGGCTCCAACACCGCTGGTTGTTGCCTGGTAGTGCTGTACGCACAGTCCCAACAGTCCCTCCTCTGTTATTGGGGTTCAGTAAAGTCAGCTGTTCCCCAGCTGTGTGTGTGGCAATCCCTCCTATCTCCTCCACCTCCTCCTCCTCCTCCTGTCCCTGGGCTCCAACACCGCTAGTTGCCGTCCAGAAGTGCTGTCCGCACAGTCCCAACAGTCCCTCCTCTGTTATTGGGGTTCAGTAACGTCTGCTGTTCCCCAGCTGTGTGTGTGGCAATCCCTCCTATCTCCTCCACCTCCTCCTCCTCCACCTGTCCCTGGGCTCCAACACCGCTAGTTGCCGTCCAGAAGTGCTGTCCGCACAGTCCCAACAGTCCCTCCTCTGTTATTGGGGTTCAGTAACGTCAGCTGTTCCCCAGCTGTGTGTGTGGCAATCCCTCCTATCTCCTCCACCTCCACCTCCTCCTCCTGTCCCTGGGCTCCAACACCGCTAGTTGTTGCCTGGTAGTGCTGTACGCACAGTCAACAGTCCCTCCTCTGTTATTGGGGTTCAGTAACGTCAGCTGTTCCCCTGCTGTGTGTGTGGCAATCCCTCCTATCTCCTCCACCTCCACCTCCCCCTCCTGTCCCTGGGCTCCAACACCGCTAGTTGTTGCCTGGTAGTGCTGTACGCACAGTCCCAACAATCCCTCCTCTGTTATTGGGGTTCAGTAAAGTCAGCTGTTCCCCAGCTGTGTGTGTGGCAATCCCTCCTATCTCCTCCACCTCCTCCTCCTCCACCTGTCCCTGGGCTCCAACACCGCTAGTTGCCATCCAGAAGTGCTGTCCGCACAGTCCCAACAGTCCCTCCTCTGTTATTGGGGTTCAGTAACGTCTGCTATTCCCCAGCTGTGTGTGTGGCAGTCCCTCCTATCTCCTCCACCTCCTCCTCCTCCACCTGTCCCTGGGCTCCAACACCGCTAGTTGCCGTCCAGAAGTGCTGTCCGCACAGTCCCAACAGTCCCTCCTCTGTTATTGGGGTTCAGTAACGTCAGCTGTTCCCCTGCTGTGTGTGTGGCAATCCCTCCTATCTCCTCCACCTCCTCCTCCTCCTCCTGTCCCTGGGCTCCAACACCGCTAGTTGCCGTCCAGAAGTGCTGTCCGCACAGTCCCAACAGTCCCTCCTCTGTTATTGGGGTTCAGTAACGTCAGCTGTTCCCCAGCTGTGTGTGTGGCAATCCCTCCTATCTCCTCCACCTCCACCTCCTCCTCCTGTCTCTGGGCTCCAACACCGCTAGTTGTTGCCTGGTAGTGCTGTACGCACAGTCAACAGTCCCTCCTCTGTTATTGGGGTTCAGTAACGTCAGCTGTTCCCCTGCTGTGTGTGTGGCAATCCCTCCTATCTCCTCCACCTCCTCCTCCTCCTCCTGTCCCTGGGCTCCAACACCGCTAGTTGTTGCCTGGTAGTGCTGTACGCACAGTCAACAGTCCCTCCTCTGTTATTGGGGTTCAGTAACGTCAGCTGTTCCCCTGCTGTGTGTGTGGCAATCCCTCCTATCTCCTCCACCTCCACCTCCCCCTCCTGTCCCTGGGCTCCAACACCGCTAGTTGTTGCCTGGTAGTGCTGTACGCACAGTCCCAACAGTCCCTCCTCTGTTATTGGGGTTCAGTAAAGTCAGCTGTTCCCCAGCTGTGTGTGTGGCAATCCCTCCTATCTCCTCCACCTCCTCCTCCTCCTGTCCCTGGGCTCCAACACCGCTAGTTGCCGTCCAGAAGTGCTGTCCGCACAGTCCCAACAGTCCCTCCTCTGTTATTGGGGTTCAGTAACGTCAGCTGTTCCCCTGCTGTGTGTGTGGCAATCCCTCCTATCTCCTCCACCTCCACCTCCTCCTCCTGTCTCTGGGCTCCAACACCGCTAGTTGTTGCCTGGTAGTGCTGTACGCACAGTCAACAGTCCCTCCTCTGTTATTGGGGTTCAGTAACGTCAGCTGTTCCCCTGCTGTGTGTGTGGCAATCCCTCCTATCTCCTCCACCTCCTCCTCCTCCTCCTGTCCCTGGGCTCCAACACCGCTAGTTGTTGCCTGGTAGTGCTGTACGCACAGTCAACAGTCCCTCCTCTGTTATTGGGGTTCAGTAACGTCAGCTGTTCCCCTGCTGTGTGTGTGGCAATCCCTCCTATCTCCTCCACCTCCACCTCCCCCTCCTGTCCCTGGGCTCCAACACCGCTAGTTGTTGCCTGGTAGTGCTGTACGCACAGTCCCAACAGTCCCTCCTCTGTTATTGGGGTTCAGTAAAGTCAGCTGTTCCCCAGCTGTGTGTGTGGCAATCCCTCCTATCTCCTCCACCTCCTCCTCCTCCTGTCCCTGGGCTCCAACACCGCTAGTTGCCGTCCAGAAGTGCTGTCCGCACAGTCCCAACAGTCCCTCCTCTGTTATTGGGGTTCAGTAACGTCAGCTGTTCCCCTGCTGTGTGTGTGGCAATCCCTCCTATCTCCTCCACCTCCTCCTCCTCCTCATGTCCCTGGGCTCCAACACCGCTAGTTGCCGTCCAGAAGTGCTGTCCGCACAGAGCCAAACACCTCGCCAATGTGTTAGTGGGGTTCAGCACCGCCAGCTGTTCCCCTGCTGTGTATACGGCAACGTGTACTGCGACCGCCACGCAGGCACAACAAGTTAAATTTAAGGGAACCTGTCCCCCCCCCCCCAGGCGTTTGTTACTGAAGGAGCCACCTTGTGCAGCAGTAATGAGGCAAGGGGAAAAAGTGCCTCTTTTCGTGGTGCTCCTTGCACATGCTGAACCTAACACTTATGAAAAGTGTCCCCTCCTACCGTGATACCGTCCGGTTGGTGGAACTTTCCTTTGTGATGTGACGCAGCACAGCCGTCATTCTTACCCCCTTGGCACCGTGCGCCGCCTCCTCAGCGTTGTTTGAATCAGTCCCGGAGCCTGCGCTGTTAGGTTAGCCCTTGGCCATGCACACATTTTGCGCTGCCCGTCTTCTGACATCATTTGGTGTCAGGCTGGCTGCGCCTGTGCGGCCGCGCTGGACGAGATCCCGCCTCGTACTGTCTTCTGATTTAATCCCACTGGGGGCCTGAGATCCATGGACATGCGCAGTGCATATCTGAACCTCCACCTCTCACTCATCTCCCTACGGCTTCTTCAGACTGTGCGGTGTCAGCTGGTCCCTAATAGCATGCCACGGCCGTGACACCGCACAGTCTTAAGAAGCCATAGGGAGGGGAGTGAGAGGCGAGGATATGCACTGCGCATGGCCACGGATCCCAGGCCCGCGGTGGGATTACATTAGACGACACTGCGAGGCGGGATCTCGGCCAGCGCAGCCGCACAGGCGCAGCCAGTCTGACACCAAATGATGTCAGAAGACGGGCAGCGCAAAATGTGTGCATGGCCAAGGGCTAACCTAACAGCGCAGGCTCCGGGACTGATTCAAACAACGCTGAGGAGGCGGCGCACGGCGCCAAGGGGGTAAGAATGACGGCTGTGCTGCGTCACATCACAAAGGAAAGTTCCACCAACCGGACGGTATCACGGTAGGAGGGGACACTTTTCATAAGTGTTAGGTTCAGCATGTGCAAGGACCATAATTAAAAGAGCTAAGTTTAACTTTAGCATTAGTGCTGTACACGATGGCTCTTTCAGCTACAAACGCCTGGGGGGGGGGTTAAAGTTTCCCTTTCAACTTGCTCCAGTGCAGGCTTCGGCCTACACTCTGCTCCCTCTCCTCCTCCTGCTGACCCTGGGCTCTAACACCGCCAGTTGGGGCCCAGATGTGCTAGCTGCACAGAGCCAAACACCAGCCAATGTGTCAGTGGGGTTCAGCACCGCCAGCTGTTCCCCTGCTGTGTAGCCGGCATCGTGTCCTGCAACAGCCACGCAGACACAAGAACTGAAATTGAAGGAAACCTGTCCCCCCTCCCCCAGGCGTTTTTACGTTTTACAGCCACCTTGTACGACAGTAATGCTGCATGTGTGCAAGGTGGCTCAGAAACTTATTCTCCTTGCCCATGTTGAACTGAACACGTCTAAAATGAGTCCTCTGCGACCATTAAAACGTCCCTCAGGTGTGATTTTCCTTTGTATTGACACGCAACAAGCTCCTTGGTAGCGCTGCCCGTCTTCTGGCATCATTGTTTGGCTGCCTGCGCCTCTGCGCCCGCCTTGCCCCACACAACGCCCCTCGGTGTCTTATTTATTGGGACTGCGAGGGTGTGATTGATGGGCATGAACGGTGCATTTCTTCGCCTGTCCCTCATCTCCTTCCGCCTTCTTCGGACTGTGCGTCTTCATGGCCGTGGCATGCGATAAGGGATCAGCTGACGCCGCATAGTCTGAAGCGGGTGTAAGAACCCAAGCGAGAGGCGAACCTATGTACTGCGCCAGGCCATGAATCCCAGCCCCGCAGTGTTTTAACAATGTTAAGACACTGGGGGGCTGGGATTTATGGTCATCGCAAACCGCAACGGCCGACATAACATGATGTCAGAGGATGGGCAGCGCTAGCAGCGCAAGGCCAAGGGATAACACAAAAGCGCAGACTCCTGTGCAACAAATAACGATGCTCAGGAGGCCGCGCAAAGCACCAAGGTGGCATTTTTGCCAGCTGTACTGCATCTCTTTACGAAGGGAACTCACGCCTCAAAATCAGTTTGACTGTGTAAGGGTCAAAATGTTATACGTGTTCCTTTCAGCGTGTGCAAGGAGCAAAATTAAAAGAGCAACCTTTGACTTGTGCAGCACTACTGCTGCATAAGCTGTGGCTCTTCTACTTTGTAACACCTGAGGGGGGGTTAAAGGTTACCTTTGAAATTGGTTCAATTAGGCTACGGCCTACACTCTGCTCCCCCTGCAGAGCCCGGGCTCCAACACCGCCAGTTGGGGCCCGGTACTGCTAGCTGCACAGAGAAAAACACCAGCCAATGTGTCAGTGGGGTTCAGCACCGCCAGCTGTTCCCCTGCTGTGCAGCCGGCAACGTGTCCTGCAACTGCCACGCAGGCACAACAGACCCAAAGCTGCCGCCAGTGCAGGCTTCGGCCTACACTCTGCTCCCTCTCCTCCTCCTGCTGACCCTGGGCTCTAACACCGCCAGTTGGGGCCCGGTACTGCTAGCTGCACAGAGAAAAACACCAGCCAATGTGTCAGTGGGGTTCAGCACCGCCAGCTGTTCCCCTGCTGTGTAGCCGGCATCGTGTCCTGCAAAAGCCACGCAGACACAAGAACTGAAATTGAAGGGAACCTGTCCCCCCTCCCCCAGGCGTTTGTACGTTTTACAGCCACCTTGTACAGCGGTAATGCTGCATGTGTGCAAGGTGGCTCATAAACGTATTCTCCCCGCACATGTGGAACTGAAAACACGTCAAAAATGTGTCCTCTGTGTGACCATTTAACCGTCCCGGAGGTGTGACTTTCCTTTGTAATGACACGCTGCAACCCCCTTGGTAGCGCTGCCCGTCTTCTGGCATCATTGTTTGGCTGCCTGCGCCTCTGCGGCCGCCCTGACCCACACAACGCCCCTCGGTGTCTTATTTATTGGGACTGCGAGGGTGTGATTGATGGGCATGAGCAGTGCATCAGTTCGCCTGTCCCTCATCTCCTTCCGCCTTCTTCAGACTGTGCGGCTTCATGGCCGTGGCATGCGATAAGGGATCAGCTGACGCCGCACAGTCTGAAGCGGGTGTAAGGACCCGAGTGTGAGAGGCGAACATATGTGCTGCGCCAGGCCATGAATCCCAGCCCCGCAGTGTTTTAACAATGTTAAGACACTGCGGGGCTGGGATTCATGGTCATCGCGAACCGCACCGGCCGACATTAAATGATGTCAGAAGATGGGCAGCGCTAACAGCGCTAGGCCAGGGGATAACACGACAGCGCAGACTCCTGTACAGCAAATAACAACGCTCAGGAGGCTGCACCCAGCACCAAGGTGGGATTCTTGACATCTGTGCTGCGTCTCATTACGAAGGGAACTCGCGCCTCCAACACAGTTTGACTGTATAAAGGGCTAAATGTTATACGTGTTTCATTCAGCGTGTGCAAGGAGAAAAATTAAAAGAGCAACCTTTGACTTGTGCAGCACTACTGCTGCATAAGCTGTGGCTCTTCTACTTTGTAACACCTGAGGGGGGGTTAAAGGTTACCTTTGAAATTGGTTCAATTAGGCTTCGGCCTACACTCTGCTCCCCCTGCAGAGCCCGGGCTCCAACACCGCCAGTTGGGGCCCGGTACTGCTAGCTGCACAGAGAAAAACACCAGCCAATGTGTCAGTGGGGTTCAGCACCGCCAGCTGTTCCCCTGCTGTGCAGCCGGCAACGTGTCCTGCAACTGCCACGCAGGCACAACAGACCCAAAGCTGCCGCCAGTGCAGGCTTCGGCCTACACTCTGCTCCCTCTCCTCCTCCTGCTGACACTGGGCTCTAACACCGCCAGTTGGGGCCCGGTACTGCTAGCTGCACAGAGAAAAACACCAGCCAATGTGTCAGTGGGGTTCAGCACCGCCAGCTGTTCCCCTGCTGTGTAGCCGGCATCGTGTCCTGCAAAAGCCACGCAGACACAAGAACTGAAATTGAAGGGAACCTGTCCCCCCTCCCCCAGGCGTTTGTACGTTTTACAGCCACCTTGTACAGCGGTAATGCTGCATGTGTGCAAGGTGGCTCATAAACGTATTCTCCCCGCACATGTGGAACTGAAAACACGTCAAAAATGTGTCCTCTGTGTGACCATTTAACCGTCCCGGAGGTGTGACTTTCCTTTGTAATGACACGCTGCAACCCCCTTGGTAGCGCTGCCCGTCTTCTGGCATCATTGTTTGGCTGCCTGCGCCTCTGCGGCCGCCCTGTTGTGAATTCTGTTTGTGGGCTCCCCCGGTGGTGTTTTATGGTATTGCCACTTATTTGCCTTCTTCTATCCTTGATCACCTGTTGACACCCATTAGGAGAGTTTCCTATTTAAGGCTGCTTGGCTGCTGGTCCGATGCCGGCCAGCAATGTATCAGTAGCATTCTGTTGCATTCTCCTGCCTCAAGATCCTGTTCAGCTAAGTTGAATTTTGTTTCTAGTTAATGCTATTTTTGTCCAGCTATTTGCAATGTGACTCTCTGTAGCTGGAAGCTCTCGTGGACTTAAATTGCCACTCCAGTGGCATGAGTTGTCACTGGAGTTTTAAAGTAATTTCAGGATGGTGTTTTTGAGTAGTGTTTTGAAGTTGACCGTGAAGTGACTCTTTCCTGTACTTCTGCTATCTAGTAAGCGGACCTCACTGTGCTAAATCTGCTGTTCATCCTACGTATGTCTTTTCCTCTTGACTCACCGTCAATATCTGTGGGGGACTGCTATCTCCTTTTGGGGTTCATCTCTGGAGGTAAGGCAGGCCTGTATATTCCTCTGATAGGGGTAGTTAGATCTCCGGCTGGCGCGTGGTGTCTAGGGCATCGTAGGAAACACTCCCCGGCTACTTCCAGTGTCGTGTCAGGTTCAGGTCACGGTCACTTTAGTTCCCATCACCCGAGAGCTAGTCCGTTGTTATTTTGATTTCCCTGCCATTGGGAAAATCATAACAGTTTGGCCGGCCCACATGTGTTAAAACTATGCACTAAAGCAGGAAAGGATATAAAAGGTTTTTTTTTTTCCTTCTGTGTTTGGAAAGTGCACCTTAGTGCTTATTTGTACTCCTTGCTTAAACTGCAGTCTTCAGCCTTTTTTTTTTTTCTCCTCTCCTCTTAATCTCTGAATGGCTTTGGTTACACCTGTTTGAATCATGGATCCACAGAGTTTGGTTGCAGGTCTGAATAACCTGGCTTCAAAGGTCCAGAACTTACAAGATTTTGTTATACGTGCTCCAATGTCTGAACCTAAGATCCCTATGCCTGAATTTTTTACCGGAGACAGATCCCGTTTTTTGAATTTCAGAGAGAATTGTAAATTGTTTTTGTCTCTGAAATCTCACTCTGCTGGTGATCCTGCGCAACAGGTTAAAATTGTTATTTCTCTATTGCGGGGTGACCCACAAAGTTGGGCATTTGCATTGTCGCCAGGGGATCCTGCGTTATTAAATGTAGATGCGTTTTTTCTGGCTTTGGGGTTGCTTTATGAAGAACCTAATTTAGAGATTTTGGCTGAGAAAGCCTTGATAGCTCTTTCCCAAGGGCAAAATGAAGCTGAGATATACTGCCAGAAATTTCGTAAATGGTCGGTGCTTACTAAATGGAATGAGTGCGCTCTAGCAGCTAATTTCAGAGAAGGTCTCTCTGATGCCGTGAAGGATGTCATGGTGGGGTTCCCTGTGCCTACAGGTCTGAATGATGCCATGAAATTGGCTATCCAGATTGATCGGCGTTTACGGGAGCGCAAATCTGTGCACCATATGGCGGTATCTTCTGAGCAAAAATCTGTGCACCATATGGCGGTATCTTCTGAGCAAAAATCTGTGCACCATATGGCGGTATCTTTTGAGCAAAAACCTGTGCACCATATGGCGGTATCTTCTGAGCAAAAACCTGTGCACCATATGGCGGTATCTTCTGAGCAAAAACCTGTGCATCATTTGGCGGTGACCTCTGAAAAGGCACCAGAGCATATGCAATGCGATAGTGTATTGTCTAGAGGCGAACGACAGAATTACAGGCGCAAAAATGAGTTGTGCTTCTATTGTGGAGATACAGCTCATGTTATATCAGCATGCTCTAAACGCATAAAGAAGGTTGATAAAAAGGTTGATAAATCTTTTTCTATGGGTACCTTGCAGTCTAAATTTCTTTTGTCCGTGACATTGATTTGTACTTTATCATCTGTTACTGTGGATGCTTATGTGGATTCTGGCGCCGCTCTGAGTCTCATGGATTGGTCCTTTGCCAAGCGTTGTGGGTTTGATTTAGAGCCTCTGGAGGTTTCTATTCCCTTAAAGGGTATTGATTCTACACCTTTGGCTAGCAATAAACCACAATATTGGACACAAGTGACTATGCATCTTTCCCCAGACCATCAGGAGATTATTCGTTTCCTTGTGTTATATAATCTACATGACGTATTAGTACTTGGATTACCATGGTTACAGATTCATAATCCAGTCTTGGACTGGAGATCAATGTCTGTGCTGAGCTGGGGATGTCGGGGGATTCATGGGGATGCACCTTTGGTTCCCATTTCTTCATCTACTCCCTCTGAGATCCCAGCATTTCTGTCAGATTTTTATGATGTCTTTCAGGAGCCTAAAACTGATTCTCTCCCCCCTCACAGAGAGTGTGACTGCGCTATTGAGTTGATTCCCGGTAGTAAATTTCCTAAGGGTCGCTTGTTTAATTTGTCTGTACCTGAACATACTGCTATGCGGGAGTATATCAGAGAATCTTTGGAAAAGGGTCATATTCGCCCCTCTTTGTCTCCATTGGGGGCAGGGTTTTTCTTTGTGGGTAAAAAGGATGGTTCATTGAGACCTTGTATCGACTATCGACTTCTGAATAAGATTACAGTTAAATACCAGTACTCGTTACCTTTACTGACTGATCTTTTTGCTCGCATAAAGGGGGCAAAGTGGTTCACTAAGATCGATCTACGTGGTGCGTATAATTTGGTGCGGATTAAGCAGGGGGATGAGTGGAAGACCGCATTTAATACGCCTGAAGGCCATTTTGAGTATTTGGTAATGCCTTTCGGTCTCGCGAATGCCCCTTCCGTTTTTCAGTCCTTTATGCACGATATTTTCCGTGAATATCTGGATAAATTTATGATTGTGTATTTGGATGATATTTTGATTTTTTCGGAGGACTGGGAATCTCATGTTCAACAGGTCAGGAGAGTTTTTCAGGTTTTACGAGCTAATTCTCTATTTGTGAAGGGCTCAAAGTGTATTTTTGGGGTTCAGAGAATTTCCTTTCTGGGATATATTTTTTCCCCTTCATCTATGGAGATGGACCCTGTTAAGGTTCAGGCTATTTGTGATTGGATACAACCTACTTCTCTAAAGAGTCTTCAGAAATTCTTGGGATTTGCTAATTTCTATCGCCGATTCATAGCGGGTTTTTCTGCCATTGCTAAACCTTTGACTGATTTGACCAAGAAGGGTGCTGATGTTGCTAATTGGTCCTCTGCGGCTGTGGAGGCCTTTCGGGAGCTTAAGCGCCGCTTTTCTTCCGCTCCTGTGTTGCGCCAGCCTGATGTTTCGCTCCCGTTCCAGGTTGAAGTAGATGCTTCCGAGATCGGAGCAGGTGCAGTTTTGTCGCAGAAAGGTCCTGACTGCTCAGTGATGAGACCATGTGCGTTTTTCTCTCGAAAGTTTTCGCCCGCTGAGCGGAATTATGATGTTGGAAATCGGGAGCTCTTGGCCATGAAGTGGGCATTTGAGGAGTGGCGTCATTGGCTTGAGGGTGCTAGACACCAGGTGGTGGTCTTGACTGACCACAAAAATCTAATTTATCTTGAGTCAGCCAGGCATCTGAATCCTAGACAGGCGCGCTGTTGTTTTTCTCTCGATTTAACTTTGTGGTCTCATATCTGCCTGGGTCTAAGAATGTGAGGGCGGATGCCCTCTCTAGGAGTTTTGAGCCTGATTCGCCTGGTGATTCCGAACCTACTGGCATCCTGAAGGATGGGGTGATATTGTCAGCTGTCTCCCCAGACCTGCGGCGCTCTTTGCAGGAGTTTCAGGTGGATAGGCCTGATCGCTGTCCGCCTGGTAGACTGTTTGTCCCTGATGACTGGACCAGTAGAGTTATTTCGGAGGTTCACTCTTCCGCGTTGGCAGGTCATCCTGGAATTTTTGGCACCAGGGATCTGGTGTCTAGGTCCTTCTGGTGGCCTTCCTTGTCTCGAGATGTACGTATTTTTGTGCAGTCTTGTGATGTTTGTGCTCGGGCTAAGCCCTGCTGTTCCCGGGCCAGCGGGTTGTTGTTGCCCTTGCCTATTCCTAAGAGGCCTTGGACGCACATCTCTATGGACTTTATTTCTGACCTTCCTGTTTCTCGTAGGATGTCCGTCATCTGGGTGGTGTGTGACCGTTTTTCCAAGATGGTTCACTTGGTACCTTTGCCCAAATTGCCCTCCTCCTCTGAGCTGGTCCCTCTATTTTTTCAGAATGTTGTGCGTTTGCATGGTATTCCTGAGAATATAGTGTCTGACAGGGGTACTCAGTTTGTGTCTAGATTTTGGCGGGCGTTCTGTGCCAGGATGGGCATCGACTTGTCTTTTTCGTCTGCATTCCATCCTCAGACTAATGGCCAGACTGAGCGTACTAATCAGACCTTGGAGACTTACTTGAGGTGTTTTGTGTCCGCTGATCAGGACGATTGGCTTGATTTTTTGCCATTGGCAGAGTTTGCCCTTAACAATCGGGCCAGTTCTGCCACTTTGGTTTCTCCATTTTTTTGTAATTCAGGGTTTCACCCTCGCTTTTCGTCCGGTCAATTGGAGTCTTCGGATTGTCCTGGAGTAGATGCTGTGGTTGATAGAATGCATCAGATTTGGGGACAGGTTGTGGACAATCTGAAGTTGTCCCAGGAGAAGACTCAACAGTTCACTAATCGTCATCGGCGTGTCGGTCCTCGTCTTTGTGTTGGGGACCTGGTTTGGTTGTCTTCTCGATTTGTTCCTATGAAGGTCTCGTCTCCTAAGTTTAAGCCTCGGTTTATCGGCCCTTATAGGATTCTGGAGGTTCTCAATCCTGTGTCCTTTCGTTTGGACCTTCCAGCATCTTTTACTATTCATAATGTTTTTCATCGGTCATTATTGCGGAGGTATGAGGTGCCGGTTGTTCCGTCTGCTGATCCTCCTGCTCCTGTGCTGGTTGAGGGTGAGTTGGAGTATGTGGTGGAAAAGATCTTGGACTCCCGTGTTTCCAGACGGAAACTTCAGTATCTGGTTAAGTGGAAAGGCTATGGTCAGGAGGATAATTCTTGGGTGACAGCATCTGATGTTCATGCTCCTGATTTGGTTCGTGCATTCCATAGTGCTCATCCAGATCGCCCTGGTGGTTCTGGTGAGGGTTCGGTGCCCCCTCCTTAAGGGGGGGGTACTGTTGTGAATTCTGTTTGTGGGCTCCCCCGGTGGTGTTTTATGGTATTGCCACTTATTTGCCTTCTTCTATCCTTGATCACCTGTTGACACCCATTAGGGGAGTTTCCTATTTAAGGCTGCTTGGCTGCTGGTCCGATGCCGGCCAGCAATGTATCAGTAGCATTCTGTTGCATTCTCCTGCCTCAAGATCCTGTTCAGCTAAGTTGAATTTTGTTTCTAGTTAATGCTATTTTTGTCCAGCTATTTGCAATGTGACTCTCTGTAGCTGGAAGCTCTCGTGGACTGAAATTGCCACTCCAGTGGCATGAGTTGTCACTGGAGTTTTAAAGTAATTTCAGGATGGTGTTTTTGAGTAGTGTTTTGAAGTTGACCGTGAAGTGACTCTTTCCTGTACTTCTGCTATCTAGTAAGCGGACCTCACTGTGCTAAATCTGCTGTTCATCCTACGTATGTCTTTTCCTCTTGACTCACCGTCAATATCTGTGGGGGACTGCTATCTCCTTTTGGGGTTCATCTCTGGAGGTAAGGCAGGCCTGTATATTCCTCTGATAGGGGTAGTTAGATCTCCGGCTGGCGCGTGGTGTCTAGGGCATCGTAGGAAACACTCCCCGGCTACTTCCAGTGTCGTGTCAGGTTCAGGTCACGGTCACTTTAGTTCCCATCACCCGAGAGCTAGTCCGTTGTTATTTTGATTTCCCTGCCATTGGGAAAATCATAACACCGCCCTGACCCACACAACGCCCCTCGGTGTCTTATTTATTGGGACTGCGAGGGTGTGATTGATGGGCATGAGCAGTGCATCAGTTCGCCTGTCCCTCATCTCCTTCCGCCTTCTTCAGACTGTGCGGCTTCATGGCCGTGGCATGCGATAAGGGATCAGCTGACGCCGCACAGTCTGAAGCGGGTGTAAGGACCCGAGTGTGAGAGGCGAACATATGTGCTGCGCCAGGCCATGAATCCCAGCCCCGCAGTGTTTTAACAATGTTAAGACACTGCGGGGCTGGGATTCATGGTCATCGCGAACCGCACCGGCCGACATTAAATGATGTCAGAAGATGGGCAGCGCTAACAGCGCTAGGCCAGGGGATAACACGACAGCGCAGACTCCTGTACAGCAAATAACAAGGCTCAGGAGGCTGCACCCAGCACCAAGGTGGGATTCTTGACATCTGTGCTGCGTCTCATTACGAAGGGAACTCGCGCCTCCAACACAGTTTGACTGTATAAAGGGCTAAATGTTATACGTGTTTCATTCAGCGTGTGCAAGGAGAAAAATTAAAAGAGCAACCTTTGACTTGTGCAGCACTACTGCTGCATAAGCTGTGGCTCTTCTACTTTGTAACACCTGAGGGGGGGTTAAAGGTTACCTTTGAAATTGGTTCAATTAGGCTTCGGCCTACACTCTGCTCCCCCTGCAGAGCCCAGGCTCCAACACCGCCAGTTGGGGCCCGGTACTGCTAGCTGCACAGAGAAAAACACCAGCCAATGTGTCAGTGGGGTTCAGCACCGCCAGCTGTTCCCCTGCTGTGCAGCCGGCAACGTGTCCTGCAACTGCCACGCAGGCACAACAGACCCAAAGCTGCCGCCAGTGCAGGCTTCGGCCTACACTCTGCTCCCTCTCCTCCTCCTGCTGACCCTGGGCTCTAACACCGCCAGTTGGGGCTCTAGGAAGACAAGCTTGAATAGGTCCCCATCCTGGTTCCAGCACCGTCAGCTGATTCCGGGCAGAGCCTTTGGCTTAGGTGCCTCCCTCTGGGTATCCGAGTTCCACCAACGTCAGGTGGTCCTTGGTAGTGCTTTCTGGCACGGGTACCTCCTGCTTAGTAACCGGGTTCCAGTAACGTCAGCTGGTCCTCGGTCGTTCCATTGGCTCTTGGACCTTCGGCTACCCATCTGGGTTCCAGTACCGTCAGCTGGTTCTCGGCAGTGTCTTTTGCTCTTGTACCTTCTGCTCCCCATCCTGGTTCCAGTACCGTCAGCTGGTTCCGGGCAGAGCCTTTGGCTTAGGTGCCTCCCTCTGGGTATCCGAGTTCCACCAACGTCAGGTGGTCCTTGGTAGTGCTTTCAGGCACGGGTACCTCCTGCTTAGTAACCGGGTTCCAGTAACGTCAGCTGGTCCTCGGTAGTTCCATTGGCTCTTGGACCTTCGGGTAGCCATCCGAGTTCCAGTTCCATCAGCTGTTTCTCGGCATTTTCTCAGCCTTCTTGTACCTTCTGCTACATTTCCAAGTTCAAGAGACTAAACACGATGACCCGGAAGACCACCCCTAAGATGACGACGACACCAGAGACGACAACCACCGTGATGACGACGACCCTGGAGACGATGACCCTGAAGACCACCCCGATGACGACGACCCTGGAGACGACGACGACCTGGAAGACCGAGAAGCAGAAGAACAAGAGGCTGCAGAACAAAGAGCAGAAGAACATTAAGCATAAGACTAAATATCAGAGCAAAAGATATTATCTAAATTATAAGCAGAAGAAGACTAAGCAGTGTATGGGGGTGAGTCCGTTCCTCCTCGTGGTGCCCCTGGATAAAGCCTGATGCTGCAGGCCAAACTGAACACGGACAAATGTAACTGTTTTGTGACAGGCAGAACGGAAGGTGTAATCTTCAAACTTTTATAGATAACAACTACGGGAATGCCTGTCACAAATAAGAATATGATGAAGAAGTAGAATATGAAGAAGATAATAGTAAAATAAAAAGAATATGAACAATGTAACAAAAAAAATAATAGGTAGAAGATGAAGAAGAAGATGAATAAGGTGAAGAAGTTGATGTCAAAGAAGCTGATGATGAGGATAATGAAGAAGAAAGTGTGGGAGAAGTAAAAAAGAAGGTGAAGGGCGTGGAAGTAGTGAAACATCAATATCTGACAAAATAAAAAAAAAATTAACATAGTCAAAATCTTTCTAACGCCGAACGTCATAAAAAACAAAACAAAATCCTGCTATTCTATTAGATTGGGCTAAACCTATGTGCCTTTAATGTCTCCGCCACGTCCCCCAATACATCCTACATTATTCTTAGTTGTTTTCCTTCATGTAGAATGAACCTACAAGTTTATAAAGGGTTTATTTTAATTCCGATATTTTCGTTCCATTGACTTGCATTGGGATCGGGTATCGGTATCGGATTAGATCCGATACTTTGACGGTATCGGCCGATACTTTCCGATACCGATACTTTCCGATATCGGAAGGTATCGCTCAACACTACTCAAAAATATTTCACAAATCCGTACATTCCTCAACCAAGAATCTGCAAAAACCCTAGTCCATGCCCTCATCATCTCTCACCTTGACTACTGCAACCTCCTGCTTTGTGGCCTCCCCTCTAACACTCTCGCACCCCTCCAATCTATTCTAAACTCTGCTGCCCGACTAATCCACCTGTCCCCCGCTATTCCTCGGCCTCTCCCCTCTGTCAATCCCTTCACTGGCTCCCCATTGCCCAGAGATTCCAGTACAAAACCCTAACCATGACATACAAAGCCATCCACAAACTGTCTCCTCCATACATCTGTGACCTCGTCTCCCGGTACTTACCTACACGCAACCTCCGATCCTCACAAGATCTCCTTCTCTACTCCCCTCTTATCTCCTCTTCCCACAATCGTATACAAGATTTCTCTCGCGTATCACCCCTACTCTGGAACCCTCTACCACAACACATCAGACTCTCGCCTACCATCGAAACCTTCAAAAAGAGCCTGAAGACCCATCTCTTCCGACAAGCCTACAACCTGCAGTAACCACCGATCAACCAAACCGCTGCATGACCAGCTCTATCCTCACCTACTGTATTCTCACCCACCCCTTGTAGATTGTGAGCCTTCGCGGGCAGGGTCCTCTCTCCTCCTGTACCAGTTATGACTTGTATTGTTTAAGAATATTGTACTTGTTTTTATTATGTATACCTCTCCTCACATGTAAAGCGCCATGGAATAAATGGTGCTATAACAATAAATAATAATAATAATAATTTAGATGCCCTTCCCATGTCGCACTGTAGATGGCGATGTCATCCAGGTAGGCACAAGCATAGTCCTGGAGATCATCCAGAAGCCGGTCAGCCAGCCTCTGGAAGGTCGCCGGGGCATTCTTCATCCGAATGGCTTAACTCGAAACTGGAATAAGCCGAACGGGGTGAAAAATGCCGACTTGGGAATAGCGTCAGGACTAAGGGGAATCTGCCAGTAGCCGTTGCATAGATCGATGGTGGTCAGATACTTAGCCCCTGCCAGCCGGTCTAACAACTCATCCACACGCTGCATGGGATACGCATCCGTCACCGTTTTCTCATTGAGCTTACGATAGTCTATACAAAACCGTGTAGTCCCATCCTTCTTGGGCACTAACACTACAGGGAATGCCCAGGGACTATCTGACTCCTCAATGACCCCTAAACGCAACATCTCTTGTATCTCTTGTCGCATCCCTTCCCGTACAGACTCAGGGATGCGGAAGGGGGGTTGTCGCAGGGGGGTCTGATCCTGGGTCTCAACCTTGTGTTGTGCCAGGCGAGTGTACCCTGGTCTCCCCGAAAACATCCTCTGTCGCTGCCTCAACAACGCCTCTGCTGCCTCTCCCGGGGACCCAGGTCTTCACCCAAGTGTACCTGGTCCTATGTTTTGGACTGAGTCCTCTCCCCTAAGACATCAGGCAAGGGAAGTCCGGCTAAATCCTCTGCTTCAGGTGCACAGATGGCCACTACCTCTTCAGGGCGCTCCCGGTAGGGCTTCAATATATTCACGTGGAACATGCGGATAACCCTGGGGTCGTCACAATCGGCGACATTATAGGTGGTGTCGGCTATTTTCCCCACTACCTGGTAGGGCCCCTGCCATGCAGCTTGGAACTTGTTCTGCCTAGTGGGCTCTAACACCAGGACCTTCTGTCCTATTTCCAAGGTGTGTTCTCTGGCCTTCCGATCGTACCATACGTGCTGGCGCCTCTGGGCCACCTGCATGTTCCCACATACAGCCTGGGTCAGCTCCTGTAGGCGGTCCCGGAATTCCAGCACATAGGGTACAATAGGTACCCCTTCTATGATGCCCTCCCCTTTCCAGTGTTCTAGCACTAAGTCTAGGGGGTCCTCTTACCCGCCTCCCGTATACCAGTTCGAACGGGGAGAACCCCGTGGATTCTTGGGGCACCTCCCGATAAGCAAACAGGAGGTGTGGCAAGAATTTCTCACAGTCCCTGTAGGTCCTGGTAAAAGTCCCAATGAGTTGTTTTAACATCCTGTTAAAGCGTTCACACAACCCATTGGTTTGCGGGTAGTACGGGGCGCCTCTAATGGACTTTACGCCACACAGCTTCCACAGTTGGTTGGTCACCTCTGCTGTAAACTGGGTACCCTGGTCTGAGATAATCTCCCGGGGAAATCGAACCCGTGAGAAAACCTGGAGCAGGGCAGCCACCACCGTCTCTGCCAGTATGTTAGGTAACGCAACCGCCTCTGGATACCGTGTGGCATAATCTACCACTGTCAATATATACCTTTTCCCTGACGGACTGGGTTTGACTAACGGCCCTATCAGATCGACCGCTACTCAGCTAAATGGTTCCTCCACAATGGGGAGGGGGCATAATTTGGCCTTGCATCGATGTCCCCTCTTGCCAATGCGCTGGCAACTGTCACAGGTCTGGCAGTACTGACGAACATCATAGGTTTCCCCTGGCCAAAAGAAGTTTTGTGTCAGACGATGCCTGGTGCGACTGACACCGAAGTGCCCGGCCAAGGGTATGTCATGAGAGATTCGCAGTAACTTCTGCCTATACTTCTTGGGAACTACCAGCTGTCGTTTTATTGTGGGGCTCGTCCCTGTGTGGTGCTGCTCTGTGATCCGGTAGAGGAGTCCCTGCTTCCATACAAACTGTTCCCCTTCCACTACCCCTCTCCCCTCCTGTGCCTTCCCACGATATCCCTCCAATGAAGGATCCTCAAGTAACTCCCTCTTAAATTCAGCTGGGGTGGCCCAAGAAATGTGTCTGGCTATGGGAATACGTGTAGGGCTGGGATGTCTTACCTGGGCCTCCTCTGAGTGTGATTCTGCCTCCGCAGCTCGAGCTTGTCTCCGGGTGGTCACAGGATATGTCTCAGCCAGAGGGGCAACCGAGAAGGCAGACAACATGAGCCCCAAGTCATTTCCCAGCAAGACGTCTGCAGGCAAATCCTCCATCAAGCCGACCTCAACAAGGCCATCCCCGACTCCCCAGTTCAGGTGAATCCTGGCAGTGGGCAGTCGATGTATGGCTCCCCCTGCTACATGGACTGCCACTGTCCGGTCCGTCTTCTCTTGGTCCCGGACGAGATGAGGCTTCACAAGGGTCAAAGTTGCCCAGGAATCTCTTAGTCCCTGCATACATTTCCCATTAACCCACACGACCTGTCGATGCTGTTGTCGATTATCTGCCCGGGCTGCCTGCACGGGGTCTACTTCATGCAGCACTTCCTCCATCTCTTCCATTCCCTGGTTAGTCGTAGCCCCCAATGCCGGGTCAGCTTCGTCATGGTAGCAGTGTACAGTGGCCCGGCGGAAGGTAGCTGTTCCCTCCTTTGGCCACTGGGTATGCTAAGTCCGGTTGGGACATTGTCTTTACAGGTGGACCAGCTGATGGCACGTGTGGCATCGCGCCCCAGGGGGACTGTGGTAGGCAGGGTTTTTAGCTGGTCCCCCTACAATCTTTTGTGGTTTGGGGGCCTCCAGGTCCATGGGCGGACCCCTAATGACATCTTTGATCCGGACAACTGAGGCCTCCTGGCATCATGATGTTCATCGGCCAGACGAGCAGCTTCCTCAAGAGTCATTGGCCGCCTGTCCCGAAGCCATTCCTGTGTCTCGGGGGTTAGTCCATTAAAGAATCGTTCTAACAAGAAGAGCTGGAGGACATCCTCCTTAGTGGTTGCTTGGCTCCCTTGTACCCACTGTAGCAGTGACCGCCGTAATTTACAGGCCCATTCAGCGTGGGTATCGGTTATGCGTTTTATAAGTCCGCGGAACTTTTGGCGGTATGCCTCTGGTGTCAGCGCATACCGGGCCAAGATCACTTATTTGATCCGCTCATTGTCCATACAGTCCTCATCAGGTACCGTGCGATAGACGTCCGCTGCCCGGCCTGTTAGCTTGCTGGCCAGAATCTGAACCCGTTCCTCCGGCTTCACTTGATGAAGTGCACACTGCAGCTTAAAGTCCTGCAGAAAGCCATCAATGTCTTCCTCTGCCTCCCCCAACTGTCGGAAGGCATTGTACTGGATCTTTTTGTAGCTTACTGTTGAAGGTACCTGGGCGGAGGCCAGAGCTCCCCCTGCTCGCTGACTCTCCTCTCTCCGCTCTGCCATCTCCATCTTGGCCAGCTCCATTTTGGTCCGCTCTGCCATCTCCATCTTGGCTAGCTCTATCCTGGTCCGCTCGGCCATCTTTTCCTTCAGATCAGTACGCACATCAGCCATCATCTCTCGTATGATCTCTACTGCAGGGTTTGGGCCATAGAATGCCAGTCTGTTCTTTACCTCCCTCTGGAATTCAGTCTCCTCCACGTTCACATTGGGGGGCGCTGCACTGTCGTGTTCCATGATGGCTGCTATCAAATCCGCTTTTGTTTTGTTGCTGGCGATTAACCCTCAGGCTTCCACCAGATCTTTTAATGTAGTCCTCTTTAACTTCTGGTAGTTGTTTTCCATTCAGTCCTTTCCTCCTGTAGACAGGGTATCACATCCCGCTGTCTGCCACCAGTGTAACAGGGTCTACCGTGCTGGAGTACCTCTTTCAGTACCACCCCGTGTTTCAGGAGGTCCACTCTGCTTTGGCTGGAGTCTGAATGAAGGATGCTGGCTGGAATTGCTTGGTTACATGTGCGCATATAAAAGATCACTGCTTCTCCACATATTTCCAGTGTGACAACGCTTTACTCACAGGACACAGAATATATATCACACAGATACAGAGGGCAGGCCAATTGAAAAGCGGCAGGCCAGACATACATTACAATAGCCGCAGGTGGCCGGAGCCTGCAGATATTTACTGTTGAAATTACAAAGGTGGGGGAGGTCAGAAGGGGGATATCCCCTCTGCCCAGGGCGCAGCCTGTGGGCTGATGCATCTCCCATGGAACCTATTATACATACATATAACTGCACAACATATTCTGGGTGCTGGGGGGTTCCATAACACACTATATTAAGAAATGGGGTATGTGAACTTTTGATCAGAGTCATTTGGATGTTTTGTTTTGTCATTATGATTTAAAAAGAGAAATCACAATAGTTTGACAATAAATGGCTTCACCCAAACGTTAACCATGAGTGGAGAAAAAGATTTGGTGTTATTATTCATATTCCATTAAAAAAGGCCAAGAAAGCAAAAATTCTGCCGGGGTATGTAAACTTTTGAGCACAACTGTATATATAATGCAGGCACAAATGGGTGCGGGTTCATGCGCAATAGGTAGTAACACCGATGTGTGCTGATACAAATGGGTCAATGGCTGGATCCTATAAGTGATTTGGTGGTCACGTGATCAGGACGAGTGGCCAAGGAGTCACATGACACAATGGTCAGGTGACTGCTGTGTCAGGGGAAGTAAGGCCGGTATAGAATATCAAAATGCGCAAGTGCACAGATCAGCCAATAGGAGCAGGTGACACTCGTTGACACCATGGTCAGATGGGACCATAACGTCAGATATGCTAGACTGTACTGAGAACGGGGCAGGTAGGAGGACATTAACCCCAAATGTAGGGGACATAGAGTAAAGAATGGGCGAAGCAAGATGAAACTAGCGAGGAAAAAGAGAGGGGAAGGAAATAGATGGAAGGAGAAAATGGGACAAACAGAGAAGGGAGAAAGGAAAGAGAAGGGAATAGCAGGGGAAGAAATGAATATAAATATATAGGTAAGGCACAGTGACATACAAATAAAACAACAATCAGGATATAGATTCTAATGCAGCTTCAGAAATAACTTTTTGGTGCTAGAGGGAAAACTATGCGTCAAAACATAAAGAAAACAATGCAGCACCCTGTCCATACCCGACCGTGTGGGGTACTGAATACAAAGGGCCATGACTTGTACATCACTGAGCACCAGACATGCTCCTGAACTTGGGACTTCTGTGATCTTCATTATCTGCAGGAGCCACCACTGTCTTCAGAACCTGCGCCTGAACATTGCGTAAAAACAAGTCAGAGAAGCGTGGAGAACACGATGTCCAGACTTACAGATCATGAAACATGGCTTGCAAAAGAAAAACACGTTAGCTTCCTATATTGAGCTTATTCATGGATTCTTGTTTTTAATTTGCATTACTTGCCATGGAAATCATCTACACAGGTGGCTCCGATATGACGGGAAAGGTTACTGCGATTCTGATACTCATTCACCCACGCACGTATCACATGGATGGCTATTTGGGCCTATCATATTATATGCAGGGCTGTATATGGGCCATTATAATATATGGAGAGCTGTGTATGTGGGGTCATTATTATATTATATGGAGAGCTACGTATGTGGGGTCATTATATTATATGGAGAGCTATGTATGGGGGGGCCATTATATTATATGGAGAGCTATGTATGTGGGGTCATTATATTTAATATGGAGAGCTATGAATGGGGGGGCCATTATATTATATGGAGAGCTAAGTATGTGGGGGGCCATTATATTATATGGAGAGCTACATATGTGGGGGCCATTTTATTATATGGAGAGCTACGTATGTGGGGGCCATTATATTAAATGGAAAGCTACGTATGTGGGGGCCATTATATTATATGGAGAGCTATGTATGTGGGGGCCATTATAGTATATGGAGAGCTACATATATGGGGGGAATTATATTATATGGAGAGCTACGTATGTGGTGTAATTATATTATATGGAAAGCTATGTATGGGGGGGCCATTATATTATGTGGAGAGCTATGTATGTGGGGGCCATTATATTATATGGAGAGCTATGTATGTACTGGCCATTATATTATATGGAGAGCTATGTATGTGGGGGCCATTATATTATAAGGAGAGCTACGTATGTAGGAGCCATTATATTATATGGAGAGCTACGTATGTGGGGGCCATTATATTACATGGAGAGCTACATATGTGGGGGCCATTATGTTATATGGAGAGCTACATATGTGGGGGCCATTATGTTATATGGAGAGCTACATATGTGGGGGCCATTATGTGGTATGGTGTCTACATATGTAGGGGCCATTATATTATATGGAGAGCTACATATGTTGGGACCAATCTATTATATGGGGAGCTATGTATGTGGGGGCCATTATAGTATATGGAGAGCTACATATGTGGGGGGAATTATATTATATGGAGCGCTACGTATGTGGGGGCCATTATATTATATGGAGAGCTACATATGTTGGAGCCATTATATTATATGGAGAGCTACATATGTTGGGGCCATTATATTATATGGAGAGCTACATATGTGAGGGCCATTATGTTATATGGAGAGCTACATATGTAGGGGCCATTCTATTATATTGGGAGCTATGTATGTGGGGGCCATTATAGTATATGGAGAGCTACATATGTTTGGGGGCATTATATTATGTGGAGAGCTACATATGTTGGGGCCATTCTATTATATGGGGAGCTATGTATGTGGGGGCTATTATAGTATATGGAGAGCTACATATGTGGGGGGCATTATATTATGTGGAGAGCTATGTATGTGGGGGCCATTATAGTATATGGAGAGCTACATATGTGGGGGGCATTATATTATACTAGATTGTGGCCCGATTCTAACGCATCGGGTGTTCTAGAATATGCATGTCCCCGTAGTATATGGACAATGATGATTCCAGAATTCGCGGCAGACTGTGCCCGTCGCTGATTGGTCGAGGCAACCTTTATGACATCATCGTCGCCATGGCAACCATTATGACATTTACGTCGATACTGTGCCCGTCGCTGATTGGTCGAGGCCTGGCGGCCTCGACCAATCAGAGACGTGGGATTTCCAGGACAGATAGACAGACAGACAGAAAAACCCTTAGACAATTATATATATAGATGGAGAGCTACATATGTAGGGGCCATTATGTATTATGGTGTCTACATATGTAGGGGCCATTATATTATATGAAGAGCTGCATATGTTGGGGCCATTCTATTATATGGGGAGCTACATATGTGGGGGGAATTATATTATATGGAGAGCTACGGATGTGAGGGCCATTATATTATATGGAGAGCTATGTATGTGGGGGCCATTATATTATATGGAGAGCTACATATGTTGGGGCCATTATATTATATGGAGAGCTACATATGTGGGGGCCATTATGTTATATGGAGAGCTACATATGTAGGGGCCATTCTATTATTTTGGGAGCTATGTATGTGGGGGCCATTATAGTATATGGAGAGCTACATATGTTTGGGGGCATTATATTATGTGGAGAGCTATGTATGTGGGGGCCATTATAGTATATGGAGAGCTACATATGTGGGGGGGCATTATATTATGTGGAGAGCTATGTATGTGGGGGCCATTATAGTATATGGAGAGCTACATATGTGGGGGGCATTATATTATGTGGAGAGCTACATATATTGGGGCCATTCTATTATATGGAGAGCTACGTATGTGTTGGCCATTATATTATATGGAGAGCTACATACGTAGGGGCCATTATATTATATGGAGAGCTATGTATGTGGGGGCCATTATATTATATGGAGAGCTATGTATATGGGGGTCATTATATTATATGGAGAGCTATGTATGTGGGGGCCATTATATTATATGGAGAGCTACGTATGTGGAGGCCATTATATTATATGGAGAGCTATGTATGTGGGGGCCATTATAGTATATAGAGAGCTACATATGTGGGGGCATTATATTATATGGAGAGCTACGTATGTGGGGGTCATTATAGTATATGGAGAGCTACATATGTTGGGGCCATTCTCTTATATGGAGAGCTACATATGTGGGGTCATTATATTATATGGAGAGCTATGTATGTGGGGGCCATTATATTATATGGAGAGCTACGTATGTGGAGGCCATTATATTATATGGAGAGCTATGTATGTGGGGGCCATTATAGTATATAGAGAGCT
Source organism: Ranitomeya variabilis (assembly GCF_051348905.1). Taxonomy (NCBI): domain Eukaryota; kingdom Metazoa; phylum Chordata; class Amphibia; order Anura; family Dendrobatidae; genus Ranitomeya; species Ranitomeya variabilis. The sequence goes on from NC_135233.1 coordinate 188,868,377, forward strand.
ACATATGTGGGGGCATTATATTATATGGAGAGCTACGTATGTGGGGGTCATTATAGTATATGGAGAGCTACATATGTTGGGGCCATTCTCTTATATGGAGAGCTACATATGTGGGGTCATTATATTATATGGAGAGCTATGTATGTGGGGGCCATTATATTATGTGGAGAGCTATGTATGTGGGGGCCATTATATTATATGGAGAGCTATGTATATGGGGGTCATTATATTATATTGAGAGCTATGTATGTGGGGGCCATTATATTATATGGAGAGCTACGTATGTGGGGGCCATTATATTATATGGAGAGATATGTATGTGGGGGCCATTATAGTATATGGAGAGCTACATATGTTGGGGCCATTCTATTATATGGAGAGCTACATGTATGGGAGCCATTGTATTATATGGAGAACTATGTATGTGGGGAGCATTATACTGCTTGGAGGGCTATGTTGGGGCCAATATACCGTTTTTAGGGCTAGTCGGAGCCAATATACTGTATGAAAGTAATTATACAGTGTAGAGGTTTATGTTGGGCTCATCAAAGTTTGTGGGGGCCACTATGCTCTTTGGAGGGCTAGTGGGAGCCATTATAGAGTGTGTGGAGGTGTATGGGGGCCATTAGATTGTATGGAGGGTTGTGGGGGGTGGCATCATATTGTGTGTGACTGTGTTGGGGTCACCATACTTTATGGGGGGAGGGTGCCCTAGCGGTCATTCCTCTGTGTGTGTAGATGGTACTGTGGAGAAATTCACTTTGTTGGCATCATACCTTTTGGGGGCAATGAAAAGGGAATCTAGTGGCTTCTATAGAAGGAAAATTACTTTTTAGTGTTGCAGAGTTATGACATATACAGGTAACCCTGCTAAGTATTATTTTTTCATGGTGGGAAATTAGGACTTTTGCTCCGTGGCCCCAGGATTTTTATCTGTTCCTCGCCCCAGCCTTTCACAATGGTAGGGGTTTCCTAGTCCTTTGAAGGCTGTAATAAAAGTGATGGTATGCCCCATATGGTTACGTACTAAGATACACACCAAGAATAGTCTGAATGCAGCTTATCACTTCTCTCAGCCGAGGTCCCACATGTTGTTGTCACATGAGTCGTAATTTTTACTCTTATCACCCCAAACCAGCCCCTGTTACTAAAACGAGCAGTTACACCACAGCCTAAACTTACGAGATACATTTTGTGCTAGGTAGCAGACTGCTTACCCTGTGCATTACTGTATTAATGTCGTTACCAAACAACAGCGTGTGATTTACATTATCACAGGGAACCATTCACCATATAGTAGCTATATAAGTGGGTCTTCACATCTACAGGGTGCGTGTCATGTACAGGACACCGAAGAAGCTCCTGCCCTCACGAGAGGTCTCCAGCTTCCTGCAGATATTGCTGATTTTATATGGACTTACTTATCCTCATGATCTACATTCTAGTTTGCCACCCAATGTCGATAATTTGTGTTGATAATCTACTGCACGCATAGTTAATTTCCAGTAACAAGTCATTCGCATGCCATTTGGCCAACACAAGGCTAGAGGCCTATGTCACTATAATGTAAGTAGCCCCACATTTACAGAAGGTGGTATTGGCCACCTGTGGCTTACCTGGTCACTGCAGAAACCATACCTTTAACTGTGATGCACTTGTTCTCTTGATGGACATCAAGGACCAAAGGGTATTGTGCCCGACCGCTGGCTCCCACGCTTTTGTGTTTGTTTTTTTCCCTTTCCTTCTTGAGCAATCTTCAGTGTGGAGATTGATGATTGCCATTTTTTAATTTGACCCACATAATTTGTCATGAGTTTCTCTATTCATTGCCTCTTGTAACCATATCTACGTTGTTGTACTAACCTAACCTTACCTGATATCTCCTTGGTCTGCACTCCTGCCTTATTCCCATTCTGTAATTTGGTAATTTGCATATATATGCCATTTGCACATCGGAGACTACAAATCCACATCAACCACACAGGGATTTCACTTTTGTCATCAGTTTCCCAAAGTATTGCTATCCTCTTGTGATACAGGGGTCTTGGGATTCTACGGCTCCTTGTCCTGGATGCAACTACAACCTCGACGTCCTCTACAGCTAAACTACTACTGTCCTGCCATGGACAGTTCACGACTCAAGAGCAATAGTTTAAAGCTAATAATATAGCATTTATGGAGTATTCCTGGTATGAGAAATGATCGCAACAAAAACACCAATTTTGAGTAAAAATTGGAATAAAAGACAAATTGAACTTGCAGTCTAATAATGAGATAATCCAACAACAATGAGGTATTATCACTAGGATTAAGACGGGACATTGAAAAGAGTATAAATACACTGTTTAGACAAGGAATTAGCTAGAAGATGGATAATTAATATTTCTGAGCAATATTATTCTAACACCTGCTTTCTTGTGTAAGAGAAATAGGAGAGGAACCGCATTCTTTTCCTTCTTGGAAATGTGGAAACTCTACTGATTTAGTGCCAGCAATATATTACAAAAGAAGACAGACTTATGTGTGGGAAATATCCACAGACACTACAGACATTCTCTGTAGCTCCGTGTAACTACTAACCAAAAAGCCAAAACAATTCTCTATGTGCCTGCAGGGTAATGTACTTGCCAGGTAATTAAGAAAAAATATGTGACACCTAAGATATTAAGATTGTGAAAGTAGGTCAAGACGCGTATTATGTAATGCCGATTCTTAATGATTGTGTTTGTTTTCATTTAGCTGTATATATTTATTTATTGCAACATTATGTTTAGATTGTTCATGCACTTTTTATGGTACCAATGTATATTACATCATGGAAGTGGTAGAGTTTGACCTGATATGTGGGTTGGATGACAAGCATGGGCGGACACACTGCATGTGCAGCTGGTACAGCTGCATCGTGGCCCAGAGATGGAGGGGGGCGCCTGCAGGGTGGCTAACACTGAGGGCAATGTGGCCTATTTATTTGGCTCCGGGGGGCCCCTGGCCAGATTGCCCTCATGTGCAGCAGGCATGGAGTGATCCCTGCAGCTAGCTGCCTACAGAAGAAAATGGCAGCGGAGTGGAGCTGCAGGGATCCATCCAGTTTCCTGCCCGCGCTTCTTGTCTGACACAGCAGTGTGGCTGGATGACATCGGTACTCAGCGCGTGCCTGTGTCAGACAGAAAGCTGCCAGCGACGACGATGCTGAGGCTGCGGGGAACATGCGGAGAGGTGAGTGGTGCTGTGTGTGTGTATTGTGCAGAGAGGTGAGTGGTGTGTGTGTGTGTGTGTGTGTAGGTGGTGGAAAGGGCAATGATGGGGTTGGTGGGGGAGAAAACATTGATAGAGATTGTGGCAAGGGCAGTGATGGGAGTGGTGGAGGAGAAGGCAATGATGGTGTGGTGGAAAGGACAATGATGGTGGTAGAGGAAAGGACAATGATGGGGGAGAAAGCAATGATAAAGGTTGTGGAAAGGGCAATGATGGGGTGGTGGGGGAGAAGGCAATGATGGAGGTGGTGGGGGAGAAGGCAATAATGGATGTGGTGGAGAGGACAACGATGGCGGGAGGGGGGAGAACAATGATGGAGGCATGAAATGGGCAATGATGGAGGTGGTGGAGAGGGCAATGATGGAGGTGGGGAACAGGACATTGATGGGATGCGGGGGGAGGAGGACAATGAGGGAAGTGGGGGATTGGGATGGGAGTAAGGGGGGGACTTATAATGGACTTACTAACAGGGGGAGGTGGAGGAAGACGTTAGATATGGATGTAAAATGAATTGGGTGGCGGAGGAGGGTGCTGAGCCCCTGATAGCATCCTCCCCACCTCACAATTCATTGTGATGCTATCGGGGACTTAAAATTTATTGGGGATTGGGAGACGAGGCGATAAGCTGCATAGGACCCTTTATAATGAACTGAAAGGTGGGAGAAGACGCTCTCAGGGACTTGTAATGAATTAGGAGGTGGCGGAGGATGCTCAGTACCTGATGGTGTCTTCTCCCACTTCCAAATTCATTGTGATGCTTTCAAGGCCTTATAATGAATAGGGGAGACACAGGACAGGACTAAGGCTATGTGCACACATTCCGGATTTGCAGGAGAAAATTCTGCTGCATATCCTGATTCCTAATGTAGTGGCAGGAAGAAAGTTGCATAAAATGCATTTATTTTTTTCCACATTTTTGCCATGCTTTTGTTACATATTTTTCCCCATTAGTACGGGAGAAATACACTGTAAGAATTGACATTATGCAGATTTTTAATCTGCTGCAAATCTGCAAGGAAAAAATAAGCAGCATGTGCATGAGACATCAGGGATCTGTCACTTTGCGTGTACTATAAAACCTTGCATATTTCTCGTGTGCACATAGCCGAACAGGTAATTGGGGATTCACAGGCTGAAAAATTTATATTATTGGGAGTCAGAGATTATAGTTAACTAGATGGTAGCCCGATTCTAACGCATGGGGTATTCTAGAATATGTATGTAATTTATTTATGACGATTTTAGAATAATACATTAAATACACAGGATTCGGCCGGCCGTGACCAATTAGCGAAGCGTGGTTCATATCCCGGGCCAAATCGTGGCCGGACTGCGCCTGTCGCTGATTGTTCGCGGCCAGCCATGTAGTATATAACAGCCCACGTAGTAAATAGAGCAGCCATATAGTATATAGCACAGCCACGTGGTATATAACAGCCCACGTAGTAAATAGCACAGCCAAGTAGTACATAGCACAGCCACGTAGTATAGTGCACAGCCACGTAGTATATTGCACAGCCACGGAGTATATTGCACAGCCACATAGTATATTGCACAGCCACGTAGTATATAACAGCTACGTAGTAAATAGCACAGCCACGTAGTACATAGCACAGCCACATAGTATAGTCCACAGCCACATAGTATATAGCACAGCCACGTAGTATATAGCACAGCCCACGGAGTATATAGCACAGCCCATGGAGTATATAGCACAGCCACGTAGTATATAACACAGCCCATGGAGTATATAGCACCGCCACATAGTATATAGCACAGCCCACGGAGTGTATAACAGCCCACATAGCATATAACACAGCCGCATAGTTTATAACAGCCCACATAGCATATAACACAGCTCACGTAGTATATAACAGCCCACGCACGCAGTATATAACACAGCCCACGTAGTGTATAACACAGCCCATGTAGTGTATAACACAGCCCACATAGCATATAACACAGCTAACGTAGTATATAACAGCCCACGCACGCAGTATATAACACAGCCCATGTAGTGTATAACACAGGCCATGTAGTGTATAACACAGCCCACATAGTATATTGCACAGCCCACGTAGTACATTGCACAGCCCACGTAGTACATTGCACAGCCCACGTAGTATATTGCACATCCCACGTAGTATATTGCACAGCCCGCGTAGTATATTGCACAGCCCACATAGTATATAGCACAGCCCACGTAGTATATTGCACAGCCCATGTAGTATATTGCACAGCCCACGTAGTATATAGCACAGCCCACATAGTATATTGCACAGCCCACGTACTATATAGCACAGCCCACGTAGTATATTGCACAGCCCATGTAGTGTATAACACAGCCCACATAGTGTATAACACAGCCCACGTAGCATATAACACAGGTCACGTAGTATATAACAGCCCACGCACGCAGTATATACACAGCCCACGTAGTGTATTACACAGCCCACATAGTGTATAACACAGGCCACGTAGTGTATAACACAGCCCTCGTAGTATATTGCACAGCCCACGTAGTATATAGCACAGCCCATGTAGTAGATTGCACAGCCCATGTAGTAGATTGCACAGCCCACGTAGTACATTGCACAGCCCACGTAGTATATTGCACAGCCCACGTAGTATATTGCACAGCCCACGTAGTATATAGCACAGCTCATGTAGTATATTGCACAGCCCACGTAGTATATTGCACAGCCCACGTAGTATATTGCACAGCACATGTAGTATATAGCACAGCCCACGCAGTATATTGCACAGCCCACGTAGTATATAACACAGCCCACGTAGTATATAACACAGCCCACGTAGTATATTGCACAGCCATGTAGTATATTGCACAGCCCACGTAGAATATTGCACAGCCCATATAGTATATTGCACAGCCCACGTAGTATATTGCTCAACCCACATAGTATATAGCACAGCCCACATAGTATATTGCACAGCCCATGTAGTATATAGCACAGCCCACATAGTATATTGCACAGCCCACATAGTGTATAACACAGCCCACATAGTGTATAACACAGCCCACGTAGCATATAATACAGCTCACATAGTATATAACAGCCTAAGCACGCAGTATATAACACAGCCCACGTAGTGTATAACACAGGCCATGTAGTGTATAACACAGCCCACATAGTATATTGCACAGCCCACGTAGTACATTGCACAGCCCACGTAGTACATTGCACAGCCCACGTAGTACATTGCACATCCCACGTAGTATATTGCACAGCCCGCGTAGTATATTGCACAGCCCACATAGTATATAGCACAGCCCACGTAGTATATTGCACAGCCCATGTAGTATATTGCACAGCCCACGTAGTATATAGCACAGCCCACATAGTATATTGCACAGCCCACGTACTATATAGCACAGCCCACGTAGTATATTGCACAGCCCATGTAGTGTATAACACAGCCCACATAGTGTATAACACAGCCCACGTAGCATATAACACAGGTCACGTAGTATATAACAGCCCACGCACGCAGTATATACACAGCCCACGTAGTGTATTACACAGCCCACATAGTGTATAACACAGGCCACGTAGTGTATAACACAGCCCTCGTAGTATATAGCACAGCCCACGTAGTATATAGCACAGCCCATGCAGTATATTGCACAGCCCATGTAGTAGATTGCACAGCCCACGTAGTACATTGCACATCCCACATAGTATATTGCACAGCCCACGTAGTATATTGCACAGCCCACGTAGTATATAGCACAGCTCATGTAGTATATTGCACAGCCCACGTAGTATATTGCACAGCCCACGTAGTATATTGCACAGCACATGTAGTATATAGCACAGCCCACGCAGTATATTGCACAGCCCACGTAGTATATAACACAGCCCACGTAGTATATAACACAGCCCACGTAGTATATTGCACAGCCATGTAGTATATTGCACAGCCCACGTAGAATATTGCACAGCCCATATAGTATATTGCACAGCCCACGTAGTATATTGCACAACCCACATAGTATATAGCACAGCCCACATAGTATATTGCACAGCCCATGTAGTATATAGCTCAGCCCACATAGTATATTGCACAGCCCACATAGTGTATAACACAGCCCACATAGTGTATAACACAGCCCACGTAGCATATAATACAGCTCACATAGTATATAACAGCCTAAGCACGCAGTATATAACACAGCCCATGTAGTGTATTACACAGCCCACATAGTGTATAACATAGGCCACGTAGTGTATAACACAGCCCACGTAGTATATTGCACAGCCCACGTAGTATATAGCACAGCCCACGCAGTATATTGCACAGCCCACGTAGTACATTGCACAGCCCACGTAGTACATTGCACATCCCACATAGTATATTGCACAGCCCACGTAGTATATTGCACAGCCCACATAGTATATTGCACAGCCCACGTAGTATATTGCACAGCCCACGTAGTATATTGCACAGCCCACGTAGTATATTGCACAGCCCACGTAGTATATTGCACAGCACATGTAGTATATAGCACAGCCCACGCAGTATATTGCACAGCCCACGTAGTATATAACACAGCCCACGTAGTATATTGCACAGCCATGTAGTATATTGCACAGCCCACGTAGAATATTGCACAGCCCACGTAGTATATTGCACAGCCCACGTAGTATATTGCACAGCCCACATAGTATATAGCACAGCCCACATAGTATATTGCACAGCCCACTAAGTATATAGCACAGCCCACATAGTATATTGCACAGCCCACATAGTATATTGCACAGCCCACGTAGTATATAACACAGCCCACGTAGTATATTGCACAGCCATGTAGTATATTGCACAGCCCACGTAGAATATTGCACAGCCCACGTAGCATATTGCACAGCCCACGTAGTATATTGCACAGCACACGTAGTATATTGCACAGCCCATATAGTATATTGCACAGCCCACGTATATAGCATAGCCCACGTAGTATATTGCACAGCCCACCTAGTATATTGCACAGCCCACGTAGTATATTGACAGCCCACGTAGTATATAGCACAGCCCACATATTATATTGCACAGCCCATGTAGTATATTGCACAGCCCACGCAGTACATTGCACAGCCCACGTAGTACATTGCACAGCCCACGTAGTACATTGCACAGCCCACGTAGTATATTGCACAGCCCACGTAGTATATTGCACAGCCCACGTAGTATATTGCACAGCCCACGTAGTATATAGCACAACCCGCGTAGTATATTGCACAACCCACGTAGTATATTGCACAGCCCACGTAGTATATTGCACAGTACACGTAGTATATAGCACAGCCCACGTAGTATATTGCACAGCCCACGTAGTATATTGCACAGCCCACGCAGTACATTGCACAGCCCACATAGTACATTGCACAGCCCATGTATTATATTGCACAGCCCACGTATTATATTGCACAGCCCACGTAGTATATTGCACAGCCCACGCAGTGCATTGCACAGCCCACGTACTATATTGCACAGCCCACGTAGTATATTGCACAGCCCACGTACTATATTGCACAGCCCACGTACTATATTGCACAGCCCACGTACTATATTGCACAGCCCAAGTATAATATTGCACAGCCCACGTAGTATGTTGCACAGCCCACGCAGTATATAGCAATGTGAGCATCATATCCCTGTTTAAAAAAAAGAATGAAAATAAAAAAATTGTTATATACTCACCTGCCGTTGGCCCCAGATCCAGGCGAAGCGGTTACCGACGCTTCTCGCGTGCTCTGGTCACAAGAGTGCATTGCGGTCTCGCGAGATGATGACGTCATCATCTCGCGAGACTGCAATGCATGGAGCGGTCACCGGAGCGTCGCGAGGAGCGGGGAAGGCCTGTTCCTGATCCAGGGGCCGACGGAAGGTGAGTATATAATGATTTTTTATTTTTTTTATTATTTTTAACATTAGATCTTTTAACTATTGATGCTGCATAGGCAGCATCAATAGTAAAAAGTTGGTCACACAGGGTTAATAGCAGCGGTAACAGAGTGCGTTACACCGCGGCATCAAGCGGTTCTAAACCGCTGCCATTAACCCTGTGTGAGCGCTGACTGCGGGGTGTATGGAGCGGGCACTGACTGCTGGGAGGAAGGAGCAACCATTTTGCTGCCGGACTGTGCCCGTCGCTGATTGGTCATGGCCGTTTTGCCGCGACCAATCAGCGACTTGGATTTCCATGACAGACAGAGGCCGCGACCAATGAATATCCATGACAGACAGACAGACAGAAGGACAGACAGACAGACGGAAGTGACCCTTAGACAATTATATAGTAGATGGGGGCACAGTGCTGCTTATCACTTTATATTTTTAATGGTGTGTGGCTAATAGTATATTAATGGTGGGGTACATATCTGTATTCAGGGGGAGACATATGTATGTATACAATGTATGTGACCTTGTTATTTTCAGGGCTGCGAAGATCATTGTGACAAGATGAGTCGTGGCTGGGAGATGTCGACATGAAGGTCTGACCAGATGGAGAACAAACAGCAGAAAGTGGCTCTAATCAGACGAGACATCAGCAGTAAGTGCCTGGATGTAGATATTATTCTGTATCTGCACTGCATGACGTTGAGTGATAATGTTATCTGTAACATCCCTTATTATACATTCTCACATTTGTGTGAAACGTCCTTGTGCTTCCAGGTTTTTTATCAGATGGCACACGGGCTCATAGAATTTTATAGGTCCATTCACACATATATGAAAATCACGGATCTGAAAATGAGATCTGTGAGGGTAAGAGCATGTCCTCTTCTGATCCGATTTTGAGGATCAGAATAGGATATGCTCAATGCATCTGTAAACGCCGACACTGCACATGGTTACAGGAATGTAGCTTTATTATGTATAGCACACTCCCTTAGTACATAGTGTACTCACTTATTATGTATAACACAGTCCCTTAGTATATAGTGTACTCAATTATATTGTATAGCACAGTTCCTTAGTATACAGTGCACTCACTTATTATGAAAAACACTGTCCTTAGTTACAGTTTCCTCTTTTATTATGTATGATACTTCCCTTATTACGTACCATCCTCTCTAGTTTTATATGGTGCCATCCTTATTATATAGCTTCCTCTGCAGTTATGTACAGTGCTGTCTCTTACATAGTTTATTCTTGTTATTTTTGTTATTCACAGTGCCCTCTTTTATTATATAGTCCCGTCTCATGTTAGATATAAAATGACTTCTGATGGAGCAGTCAGTGACCAGATGACCAGTCCATCAGTGCCTCCATTAGAAAAGAAGCTTTCCCATGCTCCATCAGTAGTGTCGGACTTGGGTGCCAAGGGTCCACCAGTAACATTGACTTTGGGGGGGCACTTTTCATCTGCATACAAATATTACATGACCCTGGTTCACAAATTTACCTATATCTCTATATAATAATAAACTGGGTAGTTTGGTTAATGAATGAGATGCTGCTTTTTTCTGTATGGAGTGAATTCACTGAATTATGACAAGTACTGCCTATACAGTAAGGTTGAGGGCCCAGATCTGCAGAGGGGCCCACCGGGGGATTCCCCTGTTCCCCTATGGGCCAGTCCGAGCCTGTCCATCAGCCATCATTGCGTTATACATCTAACAAGACAGTACGGAATGTAATAAAGACAGGGCTCTACATAATCCGATATGTAAGGGAAGGTGCTGTACATAACAAGAGAGGGCACTGTGTAATAAGATACGGCAATATACATAATAAAGGAGACTATGTAATATATACATGTATGTATGTGTGTGTGGCTGTATACAGCTCTGGCAAAAATTAAGAGACCACCACATCTAAACCCTGTCATGGGCAGCCCAATCTCCAGACCTGAACCCCATAGAAAACCTCTGGAATGTAATCAAGAGGATGATGGATAGTCACAAGCCATCAAACAAAGAAGAACTGCTTACATTTTTGCGCAAGACTGGTGGAATGCATGCCAAGACGCATGAAGGCTGTGATTAAAAATCATGGTTATTCCACAAAATATTGATTTCTGAACTGTTCCTGAGGTAAAACAATAGTATTGTTGTTTCTAAATGATGATGGACTTATGGTCTAAAAGAAGTGTGTTTTTTTTTTTATTTTGACCATTTCTCCTTTTCTGAAAAAAAATACAAAATTTATTGCTTGGAAATTCTGAGACATGTTGTCAGATGTTTATAGAATAAAAGAACAATTTACATTTTACTCAAAAATCTATATATATAAAAATGAGTGTGTGTGTGTGTGTGTGTACGTATCGGCAGCCAATCACTAAGCATGTGTGTGTGTGTGTGTGCAGCGCCCCAGAGTCCTGGTCGTTGCAGTACTATGGCTCCGCCACTAAGGGGAGCTATGGTACGTCTGATGGCACTGAAGGAGTTCATCTGATCAGGTATCACAGACACCAATACATTTCACCGCCGGGCCTCCAGGGGGAGCTAAGGGTTCTATTCATTAGGCCACTCTCCACACACTGGTAAAACTGGGGGTCAGGCAGGAAGTTAGTCAGAAAGCTGACTGGGTTGGAACCAGGCAACACCTTGTGGCAGAGGGTGTTGCGGGAGAAGATTCGGTAGGGTCTCTGTCAGAGGTGGGATCCTGACAGAGGCTTGGCAACTTGAGCGAACGTAACGGGACCGTGCCTGCTCAGTATAGCGGCGGTACCCAAGGAAGGATTGAAAGCGAGATAGATTGTGCTGAGTGAGAAACGAGATCAAAGCAACAAGGAGAATACCAGTAGGGGTCGTGCTGTAAGACCGAGGCAACATCCTACTGAGGCGCACAACCGGCGGCCGGAACGCCGAGGGAGTATTACAATATCTAGCTTCAAGCAATACTCTAAACCAACGGCAGGACGGTCAGTCAAAGGCGGGCTGTCTCATCAAAATCACCTATGCAGTCTTGGGGGGCAACTTGTGGAGAGGGGCGACTCTAGGGTCCCGGAAGAGCTCTGAGCCTACCCGTCATACGGGTGCCGTTCCAAACGTAACATCAGGGAGGGACGGAGGATTAGCAGAACATCATCTAATCGAGTTGTGAGGGAACTTAAGAAACGGACACAACAGTTGTGGGGACTTTCCGTAAGCACAGCAGGGAAGGACCGCAACACACAGCGCTAGGAGGTAGGCGCAGATTTCCACCTGTTAAGGGAACTCTGGAGGTGCCATTGGACCGGCCGGACTTGCACAGCCTGGTTATCCGGACTCCGGACTGAGGACCCAGAGATCTTCAGTAAAGAGGTAAAGAGACTGCAACCTGGTGTCCTCGTTATTTATTGCACCGCACCACTACAGCCTCACCACCACCATCATCCATCATACCTTTCACTGTAACGCCCCTCAGCAGGGTCACGGACTGGGCCTAGCCACCGTGACAACCCCAGAGCAGAGACTCAGAGGCCCGGTACCGGGTACCCCTCGGCCCTGCGGTTGTGGGGGCGCTACAACTTGGCGTCACGAACAGGATCTACTTAAGCCTGAAGAATCAGGTCATGTGTGCCTTGGAACTGTGATTTATCGTGCTTGGACTGTACTTTATTGCAAAGACTGTGCTGTGTCGGTTGCCGCCAAAAGTTCCCGCCAAAAACCGCCGCCATTGCTACACCAAAGAAGAAGGGGGGCGTGCCATGGGAGGGGACTACCAAAGTGGCGCCAGAAGCAGCGACCGCCCCCTGCACCTCTTGCTGCAAAGCGAAGACCTGCCCCAAAGCAGAGGACGACCCCTTGATTTGCAACGGCGGGAAGCGGGTGACGGAGAAGCTCGACCTCGGAGAAATGGCGGAGCTAGGTGCATGCACTGCCACCAACTATCAGGCAGCAATGATGAACAGCAAGTGCCTGAACAAGGAAGGAGCGACCCCGGCTTGCCCTCATCCACCAGAGGCGGACCTACGTCCACTGCAACGGAAGGATCTGAATCCTTTGGAACCGGCCGCAGAGCTGAACCTACCCATCCAATCCTCGGAGCTAGTGGAGGAGGAACCATGGTGGGCGGAGCCGCATCCGGGGACCGCGTTGGAGGAGCTGCGGTCCGGACTGCAGCCGACTCCAGCGTCCTCGTTGAGGGACCGGATCGACATTGGTGGAATCATATCAGGCGCAGGTATGGAAGACGCCCCTGCTCCCCCGCTCGATCCCGCTCCCGCGACCGGCCCTCACCCCAGTAAAAGCCGTCTCCGCTCGGCAGAGCTAATGGTGCTACCCCCCGATGCAATGGGGAAGCTGGTACCGCCGCTGCCGAATAGGATGGGAGAACCCATAGACGTGGGCCCAGATGGGGTGATCCTCCAGTGGGACACCCCCCGGGTTGGGCCAGATGGAGTTCGGGAGGAGGGATTCACCCTTGCTGTGCTAACTTGGGAACAATACAAACAATGCTTGATCCTACATTGGAAAAGGCAAAAAGAGGCAGAACCGACTGACCCACCGAGGGTGCAACTATTGCCTCTTGCATGTGATGACAGGGACATGGTAAAGCGGGGCACTGTATTGACCTTCCACCCGAAGAGGGGATGGGGCTCCATACAGGAACCAGGGCTACCAACTGACGTCTTCGTTGCCAGTTGCAACGTGAAGACTCCCTGCTGCGGCCGAAGTGGTGACCCATTGCAAAAGGGGGATCAGGTGACTTACACCCGCCATCGGAATGCATGCGGATGGTATGCCCGGAATGTGCGCCGCTGTGGGCCTGGGAGAGTGTCATCTGTTACTCCAACCATGATGGAACCAGACGTGACGGATCTTACCAATATTGCCGCCGTACGTCTCATTGCAGCGACTGAGCTGGCAGCTAGAGTCCGCCTTCAGGTTCAGACATCAGGAGGTCTGACTGCCCCAGGGAAATCCGCCAGTGACACTGGTGCGGCATCAGCTGCTGACCAAGGATCGAAGCCTGCACAGTCGGAAGGTGTCCACTTTCGGCTGATGTCTTGTGATTTGCTATAAGGATAAACCTCGATACCACGAACATGTAAATAGTTAACTGTTTCTCTGTTGTTTTGCTGCTAAACCCGTTAGGGTTAACTCTTAAAGGGATCCCTATTGTTTTGTTTGTTTTTCCAAGTTTTGCACAAGTTTCCAGAACTGCCGCAATCATGAACAATGCATGATACAAACTCTCTGTAAATAGTTTGCACCTTCTTAAAGGTGCTCCCTACTGGTTTTACTTAAAGAAGGACTCTTTGTGAAGATACCGCACTGGAGCCTTTGCTGAGTATGGACTGGTAGCTTGAGAAGATCTGCTACCTCATAGAGACTTGGTCCCCTCTTAAAAGGGATGTTCACTTGTCGCATTTAAAGAATGGTATTGCTTTAAGACTGAGAGATAGCAATAATGTCTTGACAAAGAGAAAGTAATGATGATGCTTGCATGAAAAAGTTATGTGTATTTAACAAGTTAATTGTGGAAAATGTTTGATAATGTTGATAGAAAGATGAGGACAGAGAGAGTGAACCCGTATGGGGTTAGTTAGTGAGTCCTCTTAGGAGCCTTGAAGAAATGGCTCATTGATCCTAAACTGAAAGAAATGTTATGTTCTATACTATGTATAGTAGTTGAAAAGACAGAAGGCTCGGGCTGAAAGGAGCGGTCCTGTAAGAAAGGAGAGGCAGTAGGTCTGGTGCCGTTAGGACAGGCGGTCCTGCAGATTTAAAGAAGGAGAATGTAAAAGTTAGATTGCCTTATAATGTGATTATAAGAAGGTCTTTAGTGGATTCAGAGTGTACATCCTTAAGGGCAATGTTAAATTATTGTTCGAGCATTTGTACCAAGTAGAATACCCGGTTGGGTAAGAAAAGTTATTTATAGCATGTTGCTATGATAATTAACCATGTTTGTAACGTTCAAGTGTCCTCACCTCCCATAAAGGGAAGCTCTGTTTAAATATACTTATTGTTATTGCACTCAACAAAATTGTATGTCTTTTTGCTAACCTGTATTGTTGTTTTCTTCCCAGTCCCGGAGTACTGGATTTAACCGGGGGGGAGTGCAGTGCCCCAGAGTCCTGGTCGTTGCAGTACTATGGCTCCGCCACTAAGGGGAGCTATGGTATGTCTGATGGCACTGAAGGAGTTCATCTGATCAGGTATCACAGACACCAATACATTTCACTGCCGGGCCTCCAGGGGGAGCTAAGGGTTCTATTCATTAGGCCACTCTCCACACACTGGTAAAACTGGGGGTCAGGCAGGAAGTTAGTCAGAAAGCTGACTGGGTTGGAACCAGGCAACACCTTGTGGCAGAGGGTGTTGCGGGAGAAGATTCGGTAGGGTCTCTGTCAGAGGTGGGATCCTGACAGAGGCTTGGCAACTTGAGCGAACGTAACGGGACCGTGCCTGCTCAGTATAGCGGTGGTACCCAAGGAAGGATTGAAAGCGAGATAGATTGTGCTGAGTGAGAAACGAGATCAAAGCAACAAGGATAATACCAGTAGGGGTCGTGCTGTAAGACCGAGGCAACATCCTACTGAGGCGCACAACCGGCTGCCGGAATGCCGAGGGAGTACTACAATATCTAGCTTCAAGCAATACTCTAAACCAACGGCAGGACAGTCAGTCAAAGGCGGGCTGTCTCATCAAAATCACCTATGCAGTCTTGGGGGGCAACTTGTGGAGAGGGGCAACTCTAGGGTCCCGGAAGAGCTCCGAGCCTACCCGTCATACGGGTGCCGTTCCAACCGTAACATCAGGGAGGGACGGAGGATTAGCAGAACATCATCTAATCGAGTTGTGAGGGAACTTAAGAAACGGACACAACAGTTGTGGGGACTGTCCGTAAGCACAGCAGGGAAGGACCGCAACACACAGCGCTAGGAGGTAGGCGCAGATTTCCACCTGTTAAGGGAACTCTGGAGGTGCCATTGGACCGGCCGGACTTGCGCAGCCTGGTTATCCGGACTCCGGACTGAGGACCCAGAGATCTTCAGTAAAGAGGTAAAGAGACTGCAACCTGGTGTCCTCGTTATTTATTGCACCGCACCACTACAGCCTCACCACCACCATCATCCATCATACCTTTCACTGTAACGCCCCTCAGCAGGGTCACGGACTGGGCCTAGCCGCCGTGACAACCCCAGAGCAGAGACTGAGAGGCCCGGTACCGGGTACCCCTCGGCCCTGCGGCAGTGGGGGCGCTACATGTGTATCAGCCACACCCACTCCACATAGCAACCAATCACTAAGCATCTTTCATTTCACCAGAGCTGTTTAAAAGATGAAAGCTGAGCTGTGATTGGTTGCTGTGAGCAACAGTTTTCCCTGTGGACAGTTATGGTACCTGAGGCCTATTATTCTTATCATTTCTATGGTGCTATCGTCCTTCTGTAAAGCAGGAAATAACATAATTTATTACCGTGCCGACACAGACCACCCTCTGACACTGACTGCAGGGGGAGCCCAGTATCACACAAGATAGGATTAGATACACGGCTCAGCAGAAAGAATCACACAGGATAGGATTAGATACACAGCTCAACAGACAGTATCACACAGGATAGAATTAGATACACAGCTCAGCAGTCAGTAACACAGGATACGATTAGATACATGGCTCAGCAGACTGTATCACACAGGATAGGATTCGATACATGGTTCAGCAGTCGGTATCACACAGGATAAGATTAGATACACGGCACAGCAGACTGTATCACACAGGATAGGATTAGATACACGGCTCAGCAGACTGTATCACACAGGATAGGATTAGATACACGGCTCAGCAGACTGTATCACACAGGATAGGATTAGATACACAACTCAGCAGACAGTAACACAGGATAGGATTAGATGCACGGCTCAGCAGACAGTAACACACAGCATAGGATTAGATACACGGCTCAGCAGACAGTAACACACAGGAAAGGATTAGATACATGGCTTAGCAGACTGTATCGCACAGGATAGGATTAGATACACGGCTCAGCAGACTGTATCACACAGGATAGGATTAGATACATGGCTCAGCAGACATTAACACACAGGAGAGGATTAGATACACTGCTCAGCAGACTGTATCGCACAGGATAGGATTAGATACATGGCTCAACAGACTGTATCACCCAGGATAGGATTAGATACACGGCTCAGCAGACAGTATCACACAGGATAGGATTAGATACACACAGGAGAGGATTAGATACACTGCTCAGCAGACTGTATCGCACAGTATAGGATTAGATACATGGCTCAGCAGACTGTCACACAGGATAGGATTAGATACATGGCTCAGCAGACTATCACACAGGATAGGATTAGATACACGGCTCAGCAGACAGTATCACACAGGATAGGATTAGATACATGTCTCAGCAGACAGTATCACACAGGATAGGATTAGATGCCTGACTCAGCAGACAGTATCACACAGGATAGGATTAGATACAAATCTCAACAGACAGTATCACAAGGATAGGATTAGATACACGACTCAGCAGACAGTAACACACAGGATAGGATTAGATACATGGCTCAGCAGACATTAACACACAGGAGAGGATTAGATACATGGCTCAGCAGTCTGTATCACACAGGATAGGATTAGATACATGGCTCAGCAGACAGTATCACACAGGATAGGATTAGATACAAGGCTCAGCAGACAGTATCACACAGGATAGGATTAGGTACACAGCTCAGCAAACAGTATCACACAGGACAGAATTAGATACACAGCTCAACAGACGGTATCACACAGGATAGGTTTAGGTACACAGCTCAGCAACAGGATGTGCCAAAAGAGAGGACCTTTTCATTCCAAGAATTCCTCTCATTCCATCTGATTTGCCTTTTGATTTTAAATGCCTCCAGTTTCCACATCGACTGGCATTTGCAATGTCCATTAACAAGGCTCAGGGACAGTACTTGAAAGTAGTAGGGATTGATTTGCAATCTCCATGCTTTTCTCATGGTCAACTTTACGTGGCCTGTTCAAGAGTTGGAACTGCCAAAAATCTGTTCATCTTTGTATCGAAAGGAAAAACCAAAAATGTTGTTTATCCAAAAGGCTCTTGAATGAGTTGAAAATAAAATACTATCAATATTTAGGTAATCGTTTAGTTAATTTGTGATGCAAATCTGTAGTGTTGAGTATATGATGTGAAATGTTTTTATGTGCAATATAATCATTGTAATTTGCTATAACTAACCACAGTTAGTTACTATGCCCGGGCCACGCCAGGCTCTTCAGGTAGTATACCTATAAAGAGAAAAATCAGACAAACTGAACATTTTGCAGTGGTCTCTTAATTTTTGCCTGAGCTGTATATACAGTTGTGATCAAAAGTTTACATACCCCGGCAGAAATTTTGCTTTCTTGGCCTTTTTTCAGAGAATATGAATGATAACACCAAAACTTTTGCTCCACTCATGGTTAGTGGTTGGGTGAAGCCATTTAATGGCAAACTACTGTGGTTTTGCTTTTTAAATCAGAATGACAACCCAAAACATCCAAATGACCCTGATCAAAAGTACACATATCCCATTTCTTAATACCGTGTATTGCCCCCTCTAACATCAATGACAGCTTGAAGTCTTTTGTGATAGTTGTGGATGATGAGGTTCTATATTTTCTCAGATAGTAAAGCTGCCCACTCTTCTTGGCAAAAAGCCTCCAGTTCCTGTAAATTCCTGGGCTTTCTAACATGAACTGCGCGCTTGAGATCTGCCCAGAGTAGCTCAACGATATTGAGGTCAAGAGACTGAGATGGCCACCTCAGAACCTTCACTTTGTTCTGCTGTAGCCAATGACAGGTTGACTTGGCCTTGTGTTTTGGATTGTTCTCCTGTTGGAACGTCTAAGTACTTCCCATGCGCAGCTTCTGGGCTGATGAGTGCAAATTTGCCTCCAGTATTTGCTGATAACGGGCTGTATTCATCTTAAAACTATGAAACTATGAAATAATGCCCCCTGTTCTGGCTCAATACAGTAATAATGTGCCTCATTCTGGTGCTCTTCACATTGCAACTGAAGAAAAAAAAATGATTCCTCTCATCTTTTGCCAGGCCTATGACTAGCAGCTCATCCTTTATCCTCCATATTCTGGTGCAGGCAGCCCAATGCAGCTACGTTATAACTCCGATGTCAGCTGTGGTCCTCTGATAGGCCGGTGGGTGTATACGCTTTGTTCTGCAGGGAGCTAGTGGTTCTCTGCTTCACAATGGATAAAGCAACGTTTTTTGTGTCCGTCGAAAAAACGGACAGCCGTCGCCGACCTTCGTTGCTAGAATGGAAGCCTATGGCGTCGGATTCATCAAATGACATAATCCGGTAACGGATTCCGTTTTTTTAACTGAGCAACTCCGATCCAATTAGCCAGATCCGCTAGTCGGATCCGTCCAAAAACCGGATCCGTCGCATCAGTTTTTCACAATCTGGGACAGATCCGTCGAGCCAACGGATTGTGAGACTGATGGCAAAAAACTGATGTGTTAAAGGGGCCTTAGTCTGGGTTGAGTCAGCTACTATACAAGTTGGGAATGATACGTAAAGCTGCATGAACCAGTTATCCAGGCCGGTTTGACACAGATATGAAGTGTGCATGATGTCTTGTGCTGTGTGTTAAAAATAAATATTTCTCTATCATTACATTATCATCATGAATAAATGATCAGAATATAGTCTGTTGGAAGGCTAGTTTCACACAAGCGTACAAAAAAAATCATCAGAGTTTCATCCAGAAAATACAGATTATAATCTGTGTTTTCTGGATGAAACTCTGATGATTTTTTTGTAAATTAATAAAAAATAATAATTTTTTTTTCATGAGTCATCCGTATGCCATCCATTATTTTTACAGCAGCAGCTATTAATCATTTAAAGGACCATTTCCAATTTCCTATGTTTCAGACTTAAAGTTTATTCATAAAAATCAGATGCTTTTTTACTATGTACATTTTTTTGCCCACGCATAAACTTGAATGGGCAAGATTCATCCAATTTACGGAAGAAACTAAAGCATACTGTCATTTTTCACAACCAGATTTGATCCATGAAAAATATTGCTTGTCTACACTGCCCCATTGAATAACATTTGTCCGAGTGCTGTCCATATTTTTTTACAGCCAGCACTCAGAAATGAAAATACTAAAAAGATTACTAACCCCAATAATCCACTCTTCGCTCCAGTGTTGGCATTGTCTCCACCAGAGAGGAATAGATACCACCATGAGCAACAGTCACCTGACTGCTCAGGCCGCTGATTGCCTGCAACATCAGATGACTGGTGGCCAGACTAGGGATAAGTGAACCTAAACGCTAAAGTTCCTATTGTCCGCTGACGAACCGCAACTAAAGACTTCTTCCTGGACGCATTTGTCACTGTTCAAGTTCGGTAGCCTAATAGAACTTGTTGAAAGCTGAAGCGCAGCCATTCAACAAGCTTTAAGGCTGTGGGCACTTCCGGCCCCATCACAGCCAGTCAATGCCTGTGATTGGCTGGCACAACACATAATCAACACATAATCCAACCTGACAGAGTAAAATTAATAAATAAATATAAAAAAAATGACTTGAGTTCCCCAATATTTTTAATAACCAGCCAAGAAAAGCAGACAGCTGTGGGCTGGTGTTACGCCGAAGGAGGCGAGTTCCAAGCGTGGACCTACTGGACCATGGAGCTGACCTTCCCCTGAGCGAGCGCACCAGATTAGACCAACCCCTATACAGGTATAATTTGGGAGCAAGCACGGGACCTCTAGAACCACGATGCCAGGACCAGGGATCGGCTCAGGGAAAACAAGAGGAAGAAACGAAGGATGAACTAAGCAGATGGGAGCCAGAGAGGAATGAGACTGAGGAGAACCAGGAGCAGGGGTAATGGAGCTGAGGACAAGGAAGGTGGAACCAGGAGTAGACATAGAGAAGGCGATGAGGAGACGGTAACTGGAATGACGAGTAGATGACAAGCAGGAAACTGGGAAGCACGGGACGGGAGCAGACACTGGAAGAAAGGGATGAAAGACAGGGGTTAAATAGCACGCTGAGCAAGTGAAACAAGCGACAGCAAGGTGGCCTAACTATGGCAAGAGAACTTGATAATCAGGCGCCTCCACTAAGGGAGGGCAGCCTGAAGTACCTGATGCCTGTCCTCCATTGGACAGGAAATATTGCCGGGTCATGTCATGCTGCACTTGTTTGAGGGTGCCATGTTACATTGGCAGAGCCCCTGAGGTGCTAGAACAACAGAACCCCCATATATGACCCCATTTTACAAACTAAACCACTTAATGAATTCTTCTAGGGGCAGCCGAGACCCGAAAGATCTCCCGGTTGCTGGCCGGCGGGCGCACTGCGCATGCGTCCGCCATTTTTTTGCTGGAAGAAGATGGCGGAGCCACGAGGAGCACCAGGGGAGACAGGTGAGTATCAGGGGGCTATCGGGGGCGATCGTGGACCCCATTTCTCTGTCCTCTGATGTGCGATCACATCGGAGGACAGAGAAATTAAATGGGAAATCGCATATTTTTTTTTTTTTTGCGACCGCCGGTAAACGGTTAATTACCGGCGATCACAACTCGGGGGTTGGTAAAAAAACCCCGAATCCTGTTCTCTGGGGTCTCGGCTACCCCCGGTAACCGAGACCCCAGAGAAAATCCGACTCTGGGGGGTGCTATTCATTTTTTCCACAGCGCCGTTAATTAATGAAACTGTGGTTTAAGTACCCTTAACTACCGCCGTTAAAAGGCGTATCGGCGGTCGTTAAGGGGTTAATGAACATGAGGTAAATTCAGCAAATGTGATAACAACTCCTGAGCTGTCCCTATTCAAGGATGTTTTGCTCCCTCGGCAATAGCAGCAGCAGAAGCATAAGCTCCCAATCGGCTACTGGAGGGCACCTCCTCAGTCCTAGTGCCCGTTCTTATTGCCCAACAGTCCTGTGGCAATCCTTTCCCCAGGTGGGGGTCCTTTCTGTTCCAGACGGGGACACACATCCTGCCTCAGGCAGTCCTGCCCAGGCTCTGCACAGAGGACAGACACTTCCTGTCCTTTTGAGGCTGCAAGTCCAGCCCCCCGGTGAAATCTTACTATCCCTAACTCTAGCATGTGCCATACAATGTAGTTTATACAAAAACAGGCATGCAAATGCAGCATATCACATTGGTAGAATATCAATACATTAATATATTAACACACAGGTAAGCCATCCGGGTTCCACATGAGGTAGCAGAGAGAAGGGCGGATGAGGGTTCCCGCCACCTCCTTTCACCCCTCCCTCCTAAAACATGGTTGACCCTGACCATGACGGCACCTGTGGAGCTCAAACAGCAGGTATAAAACAGTAATAACAGTATTGCAGTCTTCTAATTAATATTGCCGGCAAACTAGACGTGACCTTGGCTCAATTAGGATTAAACTTTTGCACAAAAAAGGGCCTCAGTCTCTCTTAAATTGGATCCATCTGATCCTGGTCCCCTTGCCCCAGGGACCTATAAAGCAGATATCTTGTCCCACTGGCCACTTAGCACAGTTCTCACAGTGAGGAGATTGTGGCCCCACTGTGCCACAAACTAAACTAGACTAGCCTGGAAGGGGCATGACTAAGCAGCTACCTTGGTGTTCGCTGGAGCCTCTGATGGTGAGGTCAGACTTGTGCGGCAGACAGCTGCCAGGTACCACTCCAGGGCTTTGTGTGGCTGTGGCAGCTGATCCCACTGAGGGACTGAACACTATTAACAGGTGGGAGCAGGTATGGATGAGCATGACTCATACTCTGGCGGGCACGGCTTGCACTCTGGCAGGCAGGCGGGCACAGCTGGTACTCTGGTAGGCAGGTGGGCACAGCTGGCACTCCGGCAGGCAGACAGGCATGGCTGGCAGGCAGGCGGGCATGGCTTGCACTCTGGCAGGCAGCTAGGCATGGCTGGCACTCTGGCAGACAGGCAGGCACAGCTGGAACTCTAGGCAGGCAGGCACGGCTAGCAGGACTGGAACTGGTTCGGGTAGGACGAGAACATAGGCAAGTACGTGTGGGATAAGGGAACAGGTAGGGACCAGCTCAGACTAGAGGCATAAAGGAGCAGGGAAGAACTAGACAATAGAGACAAGGACACACAGGGCACGGAACAGGAGCAGAGCAAAGCTGTACGATGTGGAGAGCACGACAAAGCCGCAAGAGGCGATACGGGAATGTAGCAGAACCGCAGGAGGCGGAGCAAGAGCAGAACTGCAGGAGGTGGAGCAAGAGCAGGACCGCAGGAGGGGGGGCAAGAGCAGAACCACAGGAGGCAGAGAAGAGCAGAACCGCAGGAGGCAGAGCAGAGAAGAACCGCAGGAGGCAGAGCAAGAGCAGAACGGCAGGAGGCTGTGCAAGAGCAGAACCGCAGGAGGTGGAGCAAGAGCAGGACCGCAGGAGGTGGAACACAGCAGAAATGCAGGAGACAGAGCAAAGAGCAGAGCTGCAGGAGGTGGAGCAAAGAGCAGAACGGCAGGAGGCGAAGCAAAGAGCAGAACCGCAGAAGGCGGAGCAAAGAGCAGAACTACAGGAGGTGGAGCAAAGGCAGAACTGCAGCAGGTGGAGCAAAGGGCAGAACTGCAGGAGGCGGAGCAAAGGGCAGAACCACAGGAGGCACAGCAAAGAGAAGGAGTGAGCACAAGGAAATACACAGCGGAATAGGAAAGCCTACAGACAGGGATACAAAGGGACACAGGTATAGGACTAGGTTCAGACAGGGTCAGGAATGGGACAAGGCACAGAAACAAGGGCTCAGACAGGGTACGAAGCCTCTCTGGGTGGCTGAAACAAGAGACACAGGACACGGGTACAGGCCAGGGTACAAAGCCCCTCTGGGTGGCTGAAACAAGAGAAAAAGCAAGACAGGACCTGGCACCTCAGCAGCAATACACTAACTGAGGAAGTAAGTTTCTCAGGCATTCCCCTAGGAGTGGGAATGCCTTAAGTATCTGATGCCTCTTGGCAATTGGCAGGGGACACCTTAGGAAGGTGCACACAGTCTCTATAAGAAACAGGAAGTACCGGGGACGCCACCCTAAGCATACAGCCAGGAAGTATGCAGCAAGGAAGGACATGAGGCCCAGAGCATGGAGCCAGCAGAGGACAGAACTCACAGCATGGCTTGGAGTGGTGAGTAAGAGGGGAGACGGGAAGCCATGCAGTGATGCCGGTTGGGATGTTACACCTGAACTGAACTTTCGTCTAAAGTTTGGCTGAACCCGACGAACTCGAACGTCAACAGGTCCCCATGATCTTTACCCATCCGGAAGAGGTGATCAGAGCAGAAGGTCTGGAGCGGAGGGCAGATACCAGGATGGAGAATGTTTACTTTGATTTTTTCTTTTATGAACATCTCTTTCTGCTGCTTACTTTATGGAAGACCAAAAAAAACCGTTTAAGATTCTCCAAAATCAGAAATCTTGGTTAAGACTAAATGTGATTAGTTGTTTATTTGTTTTTCTCCCTGACGAACCTACACACATGCAAGTCTTAACTGAGCCTGCTATGATTTGACATAGTCTTAACCGAGCAACCAAACATTCTTTTCTATAATACCTGGATTTGACATAATTGGTGGAAGATTTAGCCATGGCTACAACTAAGGGCTGTACCGCGTGGAAACTATGAATAATCTATATGTTCTGTACTCTATGGACGGACATGTTTGTGTACAGTGAGAATGTGCCTGAACAGAGAATGACTTGCGTGCTTTGCTTTAATGAGTTCTTTCCCCACAGGACAAGCTATATATAGTGAGTGGTGCTTTCAATTTTCAAGTGATTAGTCCTGTGTGGAAAACATGAGAAGAGACAAACTCAGCCCGAGGCGCAGATACCAGTCCCGAGCATGTTCCTTCTAATCTAGGTGACTGTATAATGTAATGGCACAGTATAGGAAGAGGCGCTGTTCCCTGGGCCCATTTTTTCCATCATCCATTTATTTTATTTGAATGGGTTTTCCCATTAAAATTTATCACCTGTCTACACAAGCACAATATTCCTAATCCTCGGAGGTCCGCGGAGGAGACAGTGATTGGAGCAGCGGTCAGGCGGTGAGCACTTCTCTTGAGTTCACACAGATCACTCATTCTCAGGATCCATCGGTTGGACTCTTATTGATGAGACACTTAGCAGCTACCCTGGGGGTAATAAGGTACTTGTGTCTATTACAGTTATAGCTACTTAACCCCTTAATTGCTGATGTTGCAGAAGGGAATGAACAGAGATTAATAAAACTGGTCCCTGCTGGAAATGAGCACATAAGTTTGATGATCCCTCGTCCAGTGGCCAGCTCAGTTTTCAGCTCAGATGTTTTTAGGAAGGAGGTGGATCACAGGGCTCCCGTCCTGCTGCCATGGAATACTGACCTGGCCACTGAACCGTGGTCCTGCCCGCTAAACTGGGGTCCTACCCACTGACCCGGGGTCCTGCCTGCTGAACTGGGGTCTTGCACACTGACCCAGGGTCCTACCCGCTGAACTGGGGTCCTGCTTGCTGAATCGGGGTCCTGCCAACCAATTCACTCATCTCTATCCCTAGTACATATTTAACTTCTTAAGGCCCCCATACACATTAGGCTAAAGTAGGCTGAACCTGCCGATATTGACGGGTTCAGTCGATGGTCTACTGTATATGGGGTTGCTGGCCGACTGATGTTTGGTAAAGATGTAATTCGCATATGTCCAGTTTTGGACTGTCAATTGCATTATTCTCCCACAAATAAGACATCGCCAGACCTGTCAGACGGCGGCTTTCTCATACAGAATACAGCAGCACTCGGCTCAGTGAGCGCTCCTGTGTATGGCAGTGTAAGGAGGTGGACCAGACTGTGGGTACCTGTACCAAGCAGGGTCCAGAACTGTTGAGGCCGCCTTCCATATTGCCTGGGGGAAGAGATGATGGACCTTATGACCCAGGCAGGAGGGGCCAGGTAAAAGCAAAAGCACGGACGGTGGAAGGCAGTTTTGCGCGAACTAGCAGCGTGCATCAGGGTGAGCAGTGTGCTCCATCCTCTGAGCACCGGCGCTGTCATGACTGCCAGCTCCTACCATCTTTAGCAAGGCCATTGGAGAGAAAGGATCCATTCGCTCCGTGACCGAGACTACCGCGTACGTGTGTAAGGGAGAAAGCAGGGTGCTGGGTAAGCACATGCGGCCTGCCTCGCCAGTTGCTGTACTTCAGCCCACGATTGTGCCTGGAAGGACTGTGGCCCTCTTTACTTTGGCAGCACAAGTTTATGGACTGGGGGCTCAGCGGAAGGTACCGGAAACCAACCGCTCCCACCAGAAAATGGACCGTAGTTTAAAAGACCCCATCTGTGGACAATTCCCCGGTCGTTGCAGGCGCTACAATCCCTGTGGCCTCAGTTGAGGAGGATTCTAAAGAACAAGATAAGTTTTGACAAATGGACTGCTGCTATTCTGCATCCTTTACACTCTGTTTTGTTTACTGCATTAACTCTTAATATCCCTGCGAGGAGCTTATATTCTGTTAAATTAAATTGTTAAACTTGTTAACCCTTGTTTTGTCTCCTGTCCATCACTGCATCCCTCAACCTGTTTACACTTGGTGTAGTCGGCAGGATACAGTCCACGGCCGTGGAGGTGACAGGCCAAGCAGCCGTGGGTGTCCCAAGGGCCAGCTTGCCGCTGAAGGCCATGCTCAGCAATCTCCCAAAGTTTACAGGGAGCAATTCACTGCTGTGGGACTGGTCTGAGTGGGTTAAAGGCATGTTAAGAATGCACCCCATGACCCCCGTTATGCAGGCGGAGATTGCTGTGATGGCCCTGGAAGGGGAGGCGAGATGCTCTGTCATGTTCCGGCTCCCACATGAGCGGAACACGTTCACCAAGGTGTCACAGATCTAGGAAGAGATGTGCAGCGCCCCCACTGCCGCAGGGCCGAGGGGTACCCGGTACCGGGCCTCTGAGTCTCTGCTTTGGGGTTGTCACGGTGGCTAGGCCCCGGTCCGTGACCCTGCCGAGGGGTGCACAGTTCAATAATAGATGTGGATGGTGGTAGTGGTGCGGTGTAGTGCCGGTCGCAGTAAATATCGAGGACACCAGGTTGCAGTCTCTTTACCTCTTTACTGAAGATCTCTGGGTCCTCAGTCCGGAATACGGTTCACCAGGCTGCGCAAGTCCGGCCGGTCCAATGGCACCTCCAGAGTTCTCTTTGCAGGTGGAAATCTGTGCCTTCCCGCTAGCGCTATGTGTTGTGGTCCTCCCCTGCTGTGCTTACGGGATAGTACCCCACAACTGTTGTGTCTGTGTCTGATGTTCCCTCACAACTCGTTCGGATGATGTTCTTCTCCTCCGTCCCTCCCTGATGTTCTGGTTAGGATGGCACCCGTATGACGAGTAGGCTCGGAACTCTTCCGGGACCCTAGAGTCGCCCCTCTCCTAGTGCGCCCCCCATGTCTTCATAGATGATGTATGTGAGACAGCCCGCCTGAGACTGACTGTCCTGCCGTTGGTTTGAAGTATTGCTTGGAGCTAGATATATAAATACTTCCTCGGCGTTCCGGCAGCCGGTTGTGTGCCTCAGTAGAATGTTGCCTCGGTCTTACACCACGACTCCTACTGGTATTTCTCCTCTTGCTTTGATCTCGTTTCTCACTCAGCACAATATATCTCGCTTCTAATCCTTTCTTAGGGCACCGCCGCTATGCTGAGCAGGCACGGTCCCGTGACGTTCTTCCTTGTTGCCAGGCCTCTGTCAGGGTCCCAAACCTGACAGGGACCCTACCGAATCTTCCCCCACAACACCCTCTGCCACAAGGTGTTGCCTGGTTCCAACCCAGTCAGCTTTCTCATCTAACTTCCTGCCTGACCCCCAGTTTACCCACAGTGGTGAGGAGTGGCCTAATAAATAGCACCCTTAGCTCCCCCTGGAGGCCCGACTGTGAAATGTATTGGTGTATGTGATACCTGATCAGATGAACTCCTTCAGTGCCATCGGACGTACCATAGCTCCCCTTAGTGGCGGAGCCACAGTACTGCAACGACCAGGACTCTGGGGCGCTGCACTCCCCCCCGGTTAAATCCAGTACTCCGGGACTGGGAAGAAAACAACAATACATATTAGCAAAAAGACATACAATTTTTGTGAGTGCAATAACAATACGCATATTTGAACAGGCTTCCCTTTATGGGAGGTGAGAACACTTGAACGTTACAAATACTTTTAAATAACTTTTCTTACCCAACCGGGTATTCTACTAAGTGCAAAATTTTCAAACATTGATTCAACATTGCCTTTAAGGAGGTACACTCTAAATCCACTAAAGGCCTTCTTATAACACATTATAAGGCTTAAGCAACTGTGCTACATTCTCCTACTTTATGTCTGCAGGACCGCCTGTCCTAAACGCTCCAGACCTACTGCCTCTCCTTCCTGTTACAGGACCGCCCCGTTCAGCCCGGGCCTACTGTCCTTCCACTACTATACACAGTATAGAACATGTTTTTCTTTCAGTTTGAGATCACTGAGCCATCTCTATCTGGCTCCTAAGAGGACTCACCACTAACCCCTACGGGTTCACTTCCTGTCCTCGTTCTTCCATCAACATTATCAAACACTTTTCACATTTAACTAGTTAGGTACATTTAACGTTTTCATATCAACATTATTACTTTCTTTCTTCTAAGACATTATTGCCCTCTAGCTATCTTAAGGCAATACCATTCCTAAGTGCAACGTATGAACATCCCCTTTAAGAGGGGACCAAGTCTTTATGAGGTAGCGCAGCTTCTTCAGCTACCAGTCCGTACACAGTAAGGACTCCAGTGCGGTATCTTCGCAAAGAGTCCTTTCTCCATGTAAAACCAGTAAGGAGCACCTTTAAGAAGGTGCAACTATTTACAACGAGTTTGTATCATGGACTGTTCATGATTCCAGCAGTTCTTTTCAACAGGAAGCAAAAAGTAGAAAAATAACCAAAAAGCAATAGGGATCCCGGGTCAACAAAGGGATCCCTTTAAGAATAACCCTAGACGGGTTTTAGAGCAGCAAAAAGCAGGGAAACAAACAGTTAACTATTTACATTTTCAGGTTTCCGAGGTTTAGTTGGACGGCTTCCAGGGCTGTACCTGGCACTTAACCCTTCTTGGCCTGGGAAAAGTGAGGTCCAGGGTTACACCCAGTGCTGGACAAATGCCGTTAATCCGTCTTTCATGTTCAGTTAAATCATGCGCAGCGATGGAGGTCTGCGCAGCTTGAGTATGGGCATTTGCTGCAGCGGAGGTAGCAGCTGCTGCAAGATCAGTCACTGGAACGGAGTCAGCAGCTGTGGCACTAGCAGTCACTGGAGTGGTGTCGGTCGTCAGGGCAGGGTCGTCCTTCATACCTGCTTCAGATGCGGTTCCTCCGGTGCCGATCTGCTCTGCCTCCGCTGGGGTCTGGAACGTTGGCTGCGGGGCCTTGTGCTGCGACGTTGTCATCTCTGCTTGCAGCATCTCGCTTTCCGGCAGGGCCTGGCTTTCTGGCTTTGGAGCGCTGTAACTTCCTTCTTGCTCCGGACCAGGCGAGGCTGCCGACAGATGTCTGGTGAGGCTCCCGATGATGGTCTTTTTCCACCCGGCCTCAGTGCTCAGCTGCGTCTGCAGGAGTTGGTGGATCAGCTCATCCGCTCCGGTCTGCAGGAGGTCAGCATCAACTGTGGAAGTCTGGCTGCGGTGCCTCTCCGGGTAGCTGGGGGAGTCCTCGGCTCCGACCCCACGCTCCGGCTCCGGGCGGCTGGCCATGGCGTCCTCCATCTCGCTGACTTCTTCTTCCTGGTGCTTTTCCCGCTCTCTCCTTCGTGGGAGGTTTCGTTTTCTCTGTCTCTGCCCACCATTGAGGATCAGGAGGCGGATCTCGGCTGCTGACGGACACGTCCTCAAGGGGCCGAGATATTTAGACTGGGCGGCCATTGTCTTTCGCGCTCTTCAGCTTGTTCACGCCATTCCACGCCCTTCTTCTTCTCCTGCGCTCTCCTTAGCGCTGTAATGGCGGCGGTTTTGGCGCGAACTTTTGGCGGCAAGTGACAATCCACAGTCTTTGCAATAAAGTACAGTCCAAGCACAGTAAATCACAGTTCCAAGGCACACATGACCTGATTCCTCAGGCTTAAGTAGTTCCTGTTCGTGACGCCAAGTTGCAGCACCCCCACTGCCGCAGGGCCGAGGGGTACCCGGTACCGGGCCTCTGAGTCTCTGCTTTGGGGTTGTCACGGTGGCTAGGCCCCGGTCCGTGACCCTGCCTAGGGGCGCACAGTTCAATAATAGATGTGGATGGTGGTAGTGGTGCGGTGTAGTGCCGGTCGCAGTAAATAACGAGGACACCAGGTTGCAGTCTCTTTACCTCTTTACTGAAGATCTCTGGGTCCTCAGTCCGGAATACGGTTCACCAGGCTGCGCAAGTCCGGCCGGTCCAATGGCACCTCCAGAGTTCTCTTTGCAGGTGGAAATCTGTGCCTTCCCGCTAGCGCTATGTGTTGTGGTCCTCCCCTGCTGTGCTTACGGGATAGTACCCCACAACTGTTGTGTCTGTGTCTGATGTTCCCTCACAACTCGTTCGGATGATGTTCTTCTCCTCCGTCCCTCCCTGATGTTCTGGTTAGGACGGCACCCGTATGACGAGTAGGCTCGGAACTCTTCCGGGACCCTAGAGTCGCCCCTCTCCTAGTGCGCCCCCCATGTCTTCATAGGTGATGTATGTGAGACAGCCCGCCTGAGACTGACTGTCCTGCCGTTGGTTTGAAGTATTGCTTGGAGCTAGATATATCAATACTTCCTCGGCGTTCCGGCAGCCGGTTGTGCGCCTCAGTAGAATGTTGCCTCGGTCTTACAGCACGACTCCTACTGGTATTTCTCCTCTTGCTTTGATCTCGTTTCTCACTCAGCACAATATATCTAGCTTCTAATCCTTTCTTAGGGCACCGCCGCTATGCTGAGCAGGCACGGTCCCGTGACGTTCTTCCTTGTTGCCAGGCCTCTGTCAGGGTCCCAAACCTGACAGGGACCCTACCGAATCTTCCCCCACAACACCCTCTGCCACAAGGTGTTGCCTGGTTCCAACCCAGTCAGCTTTCTCATCTAACTTCCTGCCTGACCCCCAGTTTACCCACAGTGGTGAGGAGTGGCCTAATAAATAGCACCCTTAGCTCCCCCTGGAGGCCCGACTGTGAAATGTATTGGTGTATGTGATACCTGATCAGATGAACTCCTTCAGTGCCATCGGACGTACCATAGCTCCCCTTAGTGGCGGAGCCACAGTACTGCAACGACCAGGACTCTGGGGCGCTGCAGATGCATGGGGACCCTATGGATGTCGGTAAATTGCAGATGCACTTGTTTAGCCACGTCCAAAGGGAAGGGGAGTCTGTAACCCAATATATGAGCATGCTGCAAGAAATTCACACTGCAATCGCTAAGAGGGATGATGTGGGTGTGGGGCCTCCTGATGTAATTTTGAGAGACTAAATAGTGGTGGGCATCAGGCATGGGCTACTTAAGCAGGCCTTGCAGGAGCACTTGCAGGTCAATCCGCGCATGTCTTTTCTAGAAGTTGGGGCGAAAGCGCGTGTGGGCGAGTAAGAGCAGTGAATGGCAGCCTCGATAGGGAAGGTCTAGATCCGTCTCGCCCGCAACTGAGCCAGGTTGGGTTAGAGAAATTTGGAAAGAAATCCTGGACATGCGGGAAGAATGATCTGATCTGTGAAAAAGGTGGGATTTGGATGATTCACCCCCAGCAGTTCGCTCCCAGCAGTTTGCCCCCAGCAGTTCACCCCCAGCAGTTCGCCCCCCGATGTTTGTACCCTTGTGGTTCATGAATTCCCATCTGTCATCAATGTTTCACCCCCAGCAGTTCGCCCCCGAATGTTTGCACCCTAGTGGTTCATGAATTCCCGTCTGTCATCATGGGTGAAATGTACCCGGGGCGAACTGCTGGGGGCGAAACATGCTATAACCGAAAAAGGCCCATGGTGACCCCGAACCCCCAGAAATCCTGATTGTGATTCTGAGCCTTGTCAGGAAATGAGACAGTCCCGAGCAGAGAGACGTCCAATTTGCTTCAGGTGTGGGGACACTGGACAATATGCCTGAGGATGCGCAAAACAGGCGAGGCCACTTACTCATCGGCCATTAAACTAGTGGGCTCCGTGACTAGGGGACACCGCCCGGAGCCTGAGCCGCCAAGAAGGAGAGAAAGTAGTCCCACAAAGTTTAGTTTCCCTGCGCCCACTCGTATGGGCTGAAATGGATGGTCAGGCCATCCGCTGTCTAGTTGATACCGTTTCTCAAGAGACCACCATGCCAGAGACTTATTTCAGATGTAATTTTTCTGAGGTGATGCGGCCTGAATGGGGCCCAGTGATCAAGTTAACATCTGCCAATCAAAATCCCGGTCACAGGGGTGGTCTGAATGAAAATCACTGTGTGCAGCAAAGATGTAGGCCGAAAAGGAGTGGTGCTGACCGCTGGGGACCCTGGCGATGGCCCCACTGTGATTTTGTGGATGAATATGTTGAAGGAGCTTGGGACCATCATCGTCAGTGAGTCACCAGACACTTTTCTCAATCGATGGAGCCCCCGTACCCCCCAGAGGAAGGTGTTCCAACAGCTGGTACGGGTGACTCAGGCTCAAGAAACGTCAAGTGAAGGGAACGTCTTGGAGAAGGTTGTAATTCCAGCCACTGCCAGACTCATCCTACCGCTTGGTCAGACTGTGCTCACGTTGCCAGAGTAGGCTTGTACACCTCTTGAGGGCATGGAAGTCCAGATAGAGCCAGCCCTAATGGATCAACGACATTCAGGGTTTCTCATTGCGTGAACGTTAGCTACTGTTCACAACGGTAATGTAGTGGTGCGGTGTGTCAATCTGGGGGAGGACAATCGCATGCTCTCTCCCAAATGTGAGGTGGCTCAAGTACTGGGTACGCCGGAAGAGCTAATACCACCAGAAGCCATTCACTTAGCAGTGAAACAAAGAGACTGGACCACCATGCCAGAGACTTATTTCAGATGTAATTTTTCTGAGGTGATGCGGCCTGAATGGGGCCCAGTGATCAAGTTAACATCTGCCAATCAAAATCCCGGTCACAGGGGTGGTCTGAATGCAAATCACTGTGTGCAGCAAAGATGTAGGCCGAAAAGGAGTGGTGCTGACCGCTGGAGACCCTGGCGATGGCCCCACTGTGATTTTGTGGATGAATATGTTGAAGGAGCTTGGGACCATCATCGTCAGTGAGTCACCAGACACTTTTGTCAATCGATGGAGCCCCCGTACCCCCCAGAGGAAGGTGTTCCAACAGCTGGTACGGGTGACTCAGGCTCAAGAAACGTCAAGTGAAGGGAACGTCTTGGAGAAGGTTGTAATTCCAGCCACTGCCAGACTCATCCTACCGCTTGGTCAGACTGTGCTCACGTTGCCAGAGTAGGCTTGTACACCTCTTGAGGGCATGGAAGTCCAGATAGAGCCAGCCCTAATGGATCAACGACATTCAGGGTTTCTCATTGCGTGAACGTTAGCTACTGTTCACAACGGTAATGTAGTGGTGCGGTGTGTCAATCTGGGGGAGAACAATCGCATGCTCTCTCCCAAATGTGAGGTGGCTCAAGTACTGGGTACGCCGGAAGAGCTAATACCACCAGAAGCCATTCACTTAGCAGTGAAACAAAGAGACTGGACTGCAGCCGTAACTGTGTCCGCAGAACCTCCATCCAACACCATGAACAAAGGGCGCCGAAAACTAGAACAGATGCAGGCTGAACTGACGGGACTCTCATCACAACAGGTGAAGCAGATAGAAGCTATGCTGGGGCATTACCAGGAAATCTTTGCCCATCATGACGATGATTTCTGGTGCACCACAGCCATAACTCACTGGATTCCCACAGGACATGTTGCACCTATTTGGGAGCGCTATTGACAGATCCCGCCACAAGTGTGCCAGAGCCCTTGCGAACCCTGCGTTTCCCAAAGTGAAAAAGGTCCAAATAATAATAAAGTATATGGCAAAAAGTGCCTAAGGTACTCAGTAAGACCCTAATAATCATTGCATTCTTAGGTAAATACACCCATGCCTCTCCTTATGCTTTGCTGGGCAGTGTGTGAGCTTTCCTATAGGATTATTAGGGTCTTTCTGAGTACCTGAGTACTGAGGCACTTTTTGCAATATACTTTACTATTATTTGGACCTTTTTCACTTTGGGTTACAGCTCATATATATTGCTGCTTATATCATACTTTAGGTACATTAATAATCTATTGCCCCCTTGTCTTTAGATACCATAGTGCTTTTCTTATAACATATACTCCTTTATTGTCCACTGTGGCATACTACTTTATAGCACAATTGGATGCATATTTTGAGTGTGCATTATATATCTCATTAGGTTGGGCTCTGTATGATATGCTATTTAACATCATGTAAGTGATTTACAGATACATTGCTATATATTTTCTGAGCTTATTTAGGCATTTTTAGATCATTTGATTACTCATAGGATTTTTGTGGTGTATTTCCTTATGCAGACAGTATATTCTGTCATATGTATCTCCACTGAGTGATACTAGTTTTTATCTTTTTGTGATTAATAAAATATAATTGGTTTTATTGGCAAAAAGCTTCCGTTGTTCTTCTCTGATGTATTATGCACATATGGAAGTGCCTCTTACTTAGGCCTTTATTGGGGTTGTCATTCCTCCACAGGCAGGATCCCCTTAGTACAAGTAGTTTTGTTATGACACAAAGAAACCTATAAATATATATTTAACCAGTGCAATAAAACAAATCACACCTCACAACACAATTCCACCACCATTGATAACTCAAAGTTATACTACAACTCAATGCGTTTCCCCTCTTCCAAGGTTCGTCAGGAGAACACTTAGCTTATTTTTGTCATTCTATCATTGGGCTTGGTAGTCAGATAACGCCCGATGCTTGGGGATGATAACCCTCTGGTGTGATGTGATGCCACATGTCTACACTGATGAGGAGCGGGGCTGCCACTGCGCAGGATTTAGGGTGCCAACCTCCGCAGTCAGGTAGGGACATCCAGATTAGTATAGGGGCAGGCACCCCCTTGGGTTATGTTTATGCTTGTCTGGTGTTGGTGGTATATGTAATATTTTTTAAATAAATTTATGTGAGTACCTATGGTGAGTTTTTAATGGGAATTGGGAGTCACCTGGCAAGTGGTACCTCCCAGTGAGGTGGCCATGGAGGCTCATGTAAGAGGAGCTCACTTTGGTCCGGAGGAGACGTTTCAGTCGTTGCAGAAGCTGGTCTATCATCCCCGATTGAAGACTACGGTGGAAGAGGCCTGTCAGGAATGTCGAAGTTGTGAATTAGCTAAACCTCCAGAACAGAGAGCTCATACGCAGACCATTGTGACCTCTGCTCCCCTGGAACTGCTAATGATCGACTACTTGACCATGGGTCCCGCTCATCTCAGATGCGAACATTGTCTTGTGATGACTGATCATTTCACTAAGTTTGCTGTGGTGACTCCGACCCAGGATCAGATGGCCGAGTCAGCTGCGCAGGCCATCTGTCGAGATTTCATTCGGGTGTATGGGTATCCAAAGAGGATCCATTCTGACCAAAGCGCTTGCTTTCAAGGTTGAGTGATGGAGGAACTCTGCCGCCTGTATTGGATTGAAAAGTCTAGGACAACACCTTATCAACCTCGGGGGAATGGAGCCTGCAAGCTTTTCAACTGGACGCTGATTCAGATGTTAAGAACACTGGAGGAAGACAGGAAAGTCCGTTGGCCTGAGTACGTAGCTGAGTTGGTCTGGGTGTACAACAACCAAGTGCACAGTACAACTGGATACACGCCATACACCCTGCTATTTGGTCGAAGAGGGCTAGAGATTACCAAGCTGGAGTTGAACCTGGAGGAGGACTACCCATGAACGGGGATGTCCACCTGGGTCCGGGAACATCGGCATCGCTTGCAGACTCTAGACTGGTACAGACCAAGTTTCGGGAACTAGAGCACCATGAGATGACGCCCCTGCGAGGTACAGCTCTCAAGGCTGGAGACAGAGTGTTGGTCCGAGACAAGCGGCCTTGGGGCAAGTTAGAGCATCGATGGGAAAAAACTCTGTTTTCTAAAAAGTGCCTAATCGGACCAAATGGTCTCGTCTATGAAGTTCAGCCTGAAGTGGAAGAAGGAGCCCCTACCAGAGTAGTCCACCAGAGTATGCTACGTCCTTGCCTGTCACGAGATCCCAAAAAAGAAGAGAGAGTTCCAAGTATTCCTGAAATGCCCACCCCAGTGACCTTCGATTGTGATGATGAAGAGCCATCTATCTCACCCTCTGACCTGGACGGCCCGCTACCCACTGGTCCAGGGGAAGTGCGAGAACCTGAAACTCCTGAGATGGCTGCTTCATTGAATCCAGAGGTGTCTCCGTCCTCGATTGCCCAACCTGACTTGACCACTCAACCTGACCTACGCCGCACAGAACAAACGACCACTGGAAGACCCCCAATCGTTACAAACAAGACCAATTTATTTGGCAATGGATCATTCGAGAATGGAGTAGTGTCAATGTCTACTGCAAGGACTCTCGCCCGAGGAATGGCAAGCTAAAGGAGAGGGGTAGTGTAAGGAGGTGGACCTGGCTGCAGATACATGTACTGAGCCGGGTCTGGAACTTTTGAGTCTGCCACCCATGTTGCCTGGGGGAAGAGATGAGGGACCGGACCAACCTCATGACCCAGGTAGGAGGGGCCTAATAAAAGCAAAAGCTTGTGCGGCGGAAGGCAGTTTTGCGCAAACTAGCAGCGTGCAGCAGGGTGAGCAGTGTTCTCCATCCCCTGAGCACCGGCGCTGCGACCAGTCATACCTACCAGCTCCCACCACCTTTAGCGGGGCCGTTGGAGAGAGAGGCTCTGTGACCAAGACTACCACGCACATGTGGAAGGGAGAAAGCCGGGTGCTGGGTAAGCACACGCAGCCTGCCTCACACAATGCTGTACTTCAGCCCACAATTGTGCCTGGAAGGACTGCGGCCCTCTTTCCTTCGGCTGCACAAGTTTATGGACTGGGGGCTCAGCAGAAGGTACCCGAGACCGACCGCTGCCACTAGAAGATGGACTGTAGTTTAAAGGACCCCATCTTTGGACAATTCCCCGGTCGTTGCCAGCCCCTGCGACCTCAGCTGAGGAGGATACTAAAGAACTCGATAAGTTTTGGCAATTGGACTGCTGCTATTCTGCATCCTTTATCCTCTGTTTTGTTTCCTGCATTAACTCTTAATCTCCCTGGGAGGAGCTTATACTCTGTTAAATTAAATTGTTAAACTTGATAACCCTTGTTCTGTCTCCTGTCCGTCACTGTATCCCGCAGCCTGTTTAAAGCAATGTGAAATGAGTAGCCGCAGCGTCATTCAGCTGACAGACATTTAATATGCATGGCCTTAGGTGCTGCAGTCAATATTTGGTGCGTTTATTGTTTGAGAGGGGCCCCGGGCTCTCATTGTAAGTCTATCAGCCCCAGTGATGCTATTGTATTGGTCTGATCCTTTCCACAGTCTGCCCTAAGCATCGGATTAGGCCAGAGACTTGACCAATTAGTTTACCTGTTAGTGTACTACACGCTTCAAATTACATGTAGAGGCATGAATGAAGGGAAGGAATGTCTCTAAAGGGGACAAAAAAAATGTCTTTACATTTTTGTAAAAATGTCTGAAAATGCATTTTTTTCTATTACTCATGTTGCTCGGGGCCTAAAGCTCTACCATAAACTGTGCTTTATTCTTCATTTCCATGTCATCCCTTTCAATCTGCAGCTCTGCTTGTTTCCGTCCTAAGTCCTCCGTCTCACTTCCAGACCGGTGTCATCAGTGTTTTCCATCAGTATACGATCTGTGTGTCAGTTTTTACCATTAGTCTTTTCCATCAGTATATAATTCATGTGTCAGTTTTTACCATCGGTCTTTTCCATCAGTATATGACCCCTGTGTCAGTTTTTATCATGAGTATTTTCCATTAGTGTACAATCTCTGTGTGTCAGTTTTTACCATCAGTGTTTTCCGTCAGTGTACGATCCGTGTGTCAGTTTTTACCATCAGTGTTTTCCATCAGTATACGTGTTAGAGAGGGCCAGGGCCGTAGTTGGCTGAGAATATCTGTTTTTAACATCAGTGTTTTCCATCAGTATATGATCCATGTGTCAGTGTTTCCCATCAGTGTACGGTCCATGTGTCAGTTTTTACCATCAGTGTTTTCCATCAGTATACGATCCGTATGTCAGTTTTTACCATCAGTGTTTTTCATCAGTATACGATCCGGGTGTCAGTTTTTACCATCAGTGTTTTCCATCAGTATATGGTCTGTGTGTGTGTTTTTACCATCAGTGTTTTCCTTAAGTATACATGTTAGAGAGGGCCAGGGCCGTAGTCGTGGTTGAGAATATCTGTTTACACGCGCCCTGGTCTCCCGTCACATGAAAACAATGTCCCTCTGTCCTCCGCACCTTCTGGATCTCCTTTAAATTGCTGTGAGCCTTCTCCATACGTTTGCATACAAACAGAGACACAGTCCAGTTGTAACTTTAAACGTAGAACTTTACTGTCTTCTTTTCACAGCACATCCTCCTTAGATACAACATCAGCATAGGGTTCCATACAGTTCACATTCTCCACTTTCCCTGCACTTCTTCCTACGGCCTTCAGTACGTGCCCGGGTCCTACCGACTCTTGTGGTAACGCAGCATCCTCCCTGTTCAGAATCACCACGCTCAGAATTCCCTCATCCGTTTCGCACTGGAACTGGGGGCATCTGCCCATGCAGTAAGCTGCCACATTATAGAGCCACCTTATTCCCCATACTGTTATGGCCTCCACTGTAGCCTCTGTTCCACCACTGCTGTCACACTGCTGCTAAGGCTGTACTTCTGGCCCACTGTGCCCTGGATTGCTCGGTACTGACCTTAAATGTTATGGAGCTACTGGGTAGCTCGGGCTCTAAGGTCCACCCAGGGCCGGACTGGGACTAAAATTCAGCCCTGGCATTTGAAGTTACACAGGCCCACTTGTCACATGGTGACTGTATAATATCTTTGTACACTTGTAGGCAGGGCCGGTTTTAGGCAAAGTGGGGCCCTAGGCAAAGTTTAAAATGGGTCCCCAAATGCTAACATATTGCACATCACACAGAAGCCTTTCTGTTGTATTTACGTGCGCTGAGTTCAGGCCGCTAAACGAGTTTGATCGACAATACTGAAGTTGTTCAACGCTTGTTTCCCGGCCTCTTTCCACCAGCTGAGGAATAATGATGAGACAGAACGATCACTAATAGATCACTAACAGATCACCATACAGTATCATGTTTTCAGCAGCACATCTACAGTTTACACTGGCAATGTGCTGCTGACAACAAGGCTTTTTGTTCCAGCAAAAACAATCCGAATATGCAGCATTTTACTTGTTTAGTAAAATACACCCCATAGTCCTCCATATATTATAATGTGCTCCATAGTCCTCCATATAGTATAATACACTCCCTATAGTCCTCCATATATTAAAATACACTGCTCAGTCCTCCACATAGTATAATACACTCCTCATAGTCCTCCATATAGCATAATACAATCCTCATAGTCCTCCATATAGCATAATACAATCCTCATAGTGCTCCATATAGTATAATGCACCGCCACAGTCATCCATGTAGTACAATTCACTTCCCATAGTATAATGCACCCCATAGTTCTTCATATAGTATAACGTATTCCCCATAGTCCTCGATACAGTATAATGCAGCCCACATATAGTATAATGCAGCCACCCCAAAGTATAATGCAGCCACCCCAGAGTATAATGCAGCCACCCCAGAGTATAAT
This sequence comes from Ranitomeya variabilis, assembly GCF_051348905.1. Taxonomy (NCBI): domain Eukaryota; kingdom Metazoa; phylum Chordata; class Amphibia; order Anura; family Dendrobatidae; genus Ranitomeya; species Ranitomeya variabilis. Next base: position 188,908,453 of record NC_135233.1, read on the forward strand.
GCAGCCACCCCAGAGTATAATGCAGCCACCCCAGAGTATGTAACCCCCATAGAATATAATACAGCCCACCTCCCCATAATATATAATGTAGCCCCCCATAGAATATAATGCAGCCCCCCATAGTATATAACGCAGCCTCCCCCATAGAATATAATATACCCCCACAATAGTATATAACACAGCCACATAGTACATAACATGGCCTCCCCCATAGAATATAATATACTCCCCATAGTATATAGCAAAGCCCGCATATTATATAGCACAAACCGCATAGTGTACAGCACAGCCTGCATACTATAGCACAGCTCGCGTAGTAGATAACACAGCCCACACAGCAGTATTCAGCACAGACCACACAGTAGTATACAGCACAGACCACACAGTAGTATACAGCACAGCCCACGTAGAAGTATACAGCACAGTCCACACAGTAGTATACAGCACAGCCCACAGAGTAATATATACAGCACAGCCCACAAAGTAATATATACAGCACAGCCCACAAAGTAATATATACAGCACAGCCCACAGAGAACTATATACAGCACAGCCCAGAGAACTATATACAGCACAGCCCACAGAGAACTATATAAAGCACAGCCCAGAGTACTATATACAGCACAGCCCAGAGTACTATATAAAGCACAGCCCAGAGAGTACTATATACAGCACAGCCCAGAGAGTACTATATACAGCACAGCCCAGAGAGTACTATATACAGCACAGCCCACAGAGTACTATATACAGCACAGCCCACAGAGTACTATACACAGCACAGCCCACAGAGTACTATATACAGCACAGCCCACAGAGTACTATATACAGCACAGCCCACAGAGTACTATATACAGCACAGCCCACAGAGTACTATATACAGCCCACAGTAGTATACAGCACAGAGCACAGCCCACAGAGTACTATATACAGCCCACAGTAGTATACAGCACAGAGCACAGCCCACAGAGTACTATATACAGCCCACAGTAGTATACAGCACAGAGCACAGCCCACAGAGTACTATATACAGCCCACAGTAGTATACAGCACAGAGCACAGCCCACAGAGTACTATATACAGCCCACAGTAGTATACAGCACAGAGCACAGCCCAGAGAACTATATATAGCAAACAGTAGTATACAGCACAGAGCACAGCCCACAGAGTACTATATATAGCACAGAGCACACAGTAGTATACAGCACAGAGCACAGCCCAGAGAACTATATATAGCACACAGTAGTATACAGCACAGAGCACAGCCCACAGAGTACTATATATAGCACAGAGCACACAGCAGTATACAGCACAGAGCACAGCCCACAGAGAGCTATATACAGCCCACAGTAGTATACAGCACAGAGCACAGCCCACAGAGAGCTATATACATCCCACAGCAGTATACAGCACAGAGCACAGCCCACAGAGTACTATATACAGCCCACAGTAGTATACAGCACAGAGCACAGCCCACAGAGAACTATATACAGCCCACAGCAGTATACAGCACAGAGCACAGCCCACAGAGTACTATATACAGCCCACAGTAGTATACAGCACAGAGCACAGCCCACAGAGAACTATATACAGCCCACAGCAGTATACAGCACAGAGCACAGCCCACAGAGAACTATATACAGCCCACAGCAGTATACAGCACAGAGCACAGCCCACAGAGAGCTATATACAGCCCACAGTAGTATACAGCACAGAGCACAGCCCACAGCAGTATACAGCACAGAGCACAGCCCACAGAGAACTATATACAGCCCACAGTAGTATACAGCACAGAGCACAGCCCACAGAGAACTATATACAGCCCACAGCAGTATACAGCACAGAGCACAGCCCACAGAGAGCTATATACAGCCCACAGTAGTATACAGCACAGAGCACAGCCCACAGCAGTATACAGCACAGAGCACAGCCCACAGAGAACTATATACAGCCCACAGCAGTATACAGCACAGAGCACAGCCCACAGAGAACTATATACAGCCCACAGCAGTATACAGCACAGAGCACAGCCCACAGAGAACTATATACAGCCCACAGTAGTATACAGCACAGAGCACAGCCCACAGAGAACTATATACAGCCCACAGCAGTATACAGCACAGAGCACAGCCCACAGAGAACTATATACAGCCCACAGTAGTATACAGCACAGAGCACAGCCCACAGAGAACTATATACAGCCCACAGCAGTATACAGCACAGAGCACAGCCCACAGAGAACTATATACAGCCCACAGTAGTATACAGCACAGAGCACAGCCCACAGAGAACTATATACAGCCCACAGCAGTATACAGCACAGAGCACAGCCCAGAGAACTATATACAGCCCACAGCAGTATACAGCACAGAGCACAGCCCACAGAGAACTATATACAGCCCACAGTAGTATACAGCACAGAGCACAGCCCACAGAGAACTATATACAGTCCACAGTAGTATACAGCACAGAGCACAGCCCACAGAGAACTATATACAGCCCACAGTAGTATACAGCACAGAGCACAGCCCACAGAGAACTATATACAGCCCACAGCAGTATACAGCACAGAGCACAGCCCACAGAGAACTATATACAGCCCACAGTAGTATACAGCACAGAGCACAGCCCACAGAGAACTATATACAGCCCACAGCAGTATACAGCACAGAGCACAGCCCACAGAGAACTATATACAGCCCACAGTAGTATACAGCACAGAGCACAGCCCACAGAGAACTATATACAGCCCACAGCAGTATACAGCACAGAGCACAGCCCACAGAGAACTATATACAGCCCACAGTAGTATACAGCACAGAGCACAGCCCAGAGAACTATATACAGCCCACAGCAGTATACAGCACAGAGCACAGCCCACAGAGAACTATGTACAGCCCACAGTAGTATACAGCACAGAGGACAGCCCACAGAGAGCTATATACAGCCCACAGTAGTATACAGCACAGAGCACAGCCCACAGAGAGCTATATACAGCCCACAGCGGTATACAGCACAGAGCACAGCCCACAGAGAACTATATACAGCCCACAGCAGTATACAGCACAGAGCACAGCCCACAGAGAGCTATATACAGCCCACAGCAGTATACAGCACAGAGCACAGCCCACAGAGTACTATATACAGCCCACAGCAGTATACAGCACAGAGCACAGCCCACAGAGAGCTATATACAGCCCACAGCAGTATACAGCACAGAGCACAGCCCACAGAGAGCTATATACAGCCCACAGTAGTATACAGCACAGAACACAGCCCACAGAGAGCTATATACAGCCCACAGTAGTATACAGCACAGAGCACAGCCCACAGAGAGCTATATACAGCCCACAGTAGTATACAGCACAGAGCACAGCCCACAGAGAGCTATATACAGCCCACAGTAGTATACAGCACAGAGCACAGCCCACAGAGTACTATATACAGCCCACAGTAGTATACAGCACAGAGCACAGCCCACAGAGAACTATATATAGCACAGTAGTATACAGCACAGAGCACAGCCCACAGAGAACTATATATAGCACAGTAGTATACAGCACAGAGCACAGCCCACAGAGAGCTATATACAGCCCACAGCAGTATACAGCACAGAGCACAGCCCACAGAGAGCTATATACAGCCCACAGTAGTATACAGCACAGAGCACAGCCCACAGAGAGCTATATACAGCCCACAGTAGTATACAGCACAGAGCACAGCCCACAGAGAGCTATATACAGCCCACAGTAGTATACAGCACAGAGCACAGCCCACAGAGAGCTATATACAGCCCACAGTAGTATACAGCACAGAGCACAGCCCACAGAGAACTATATACAGCCCACAGCAGTATACAGCACAGAGCACAGCCCACAGAGAACTATATACAGCCCACATCTCTTCTCTTCCTCCCCTCACCTCCTCCGAGAATGGCCCCACAGTCCAGAAAAAAAAAAAACTCTCCTCACCTCTCCTCGTGCCCAGCGTTGCTTCCTGGTTCCTGCTCCTGTCTCAGCAGCTGCAGTCTGCCCGGGACACAGCAGGTGCGCGATGATATGACGTCATCGCGCACCCGCAGTGTCAGAGGCAGAGCGGGGAATGATGGGAGAGGAGCGTCTGTAGACGGCGCTCTCTCCTCCATCATTGCATTCAACTGTACCGGCGTCTATACGCCGGTATAGTTGAATGCGACGGCGGGGGCGGCGGATTGAGCGGCCCACCACTGGCACCGGCCCTTCTGGCATTTGCCAGAAGTGCCCTATGGCCAGTCCGGCCCTGCGTGTGACTACTAGTGTTAATGATGTAATCACAACCAGATCACCACAGGGGACTTCAGGTCACATGACAGCCCCCCAGGAGACTGACAAGAGACACATAAATGTAAGTGCAGTACAAAGGCGAAGTGCGGATGGAGCGGCCATACGGGAGAACTCTGAACGTGGATAATTTGTTGAAGCTTAATAAAGTATAAAAAAGGGCAAGTTTGAGAAAAAAATATCCAGCTTCCAAATCCAATAATGTAAGAGACATTTCAGTCAGTATATTAGACCTTCATCAGTAGGGGATTGGCCAGGAAATGTGTCTGCTCCGAGGACACAGCGCACAGGGTGTGAGCCGCATCCACCGCTCTAGAGAGCTCTCTAATGTACTGACCGGAGCGTCTAATCAATTATTGGATTGCTGTTATTCAGTAAATCTTTGTTTTCACCATATTTCAGCACCATGTGTCATACAGGATGGGATCCGACTTGGCGCCGTTTGACCAGAAGTGCCGTGCTCATTTACTCAGCAGAATGAGCCGTCACCACTATTACTGGATGATGAACAGTGTAAAAAAATACTATATGTGAATTGTTGTTGAACTGTTCATTCTTTCTCACTAAAAAAGAATACAAATGATCCTAAAAGGTCAAAATGATACAAAAACCCAACTCATTGCACAAGAACCAGCCCTCAGAGCTTTGTCAGCAGAAAAAAGAAAGAACTTAAAGCTTTCAAAACATTTTTACAAGCATCTTTAGTGTGTAAAAGTAGCAACACATAAAAAAAACAAATATACATTGCTGTAATCGTACTGTCCCAAACAGCATTACCATACAGTGTGCAGGTAACATTGCCATATGGTAAAAAAAATCAGAATAAGGCTAGTTTCACATTTACCCTGTAATCTACGCTGTGCACTAACCCCACGGTTTGTGCCTCAAGCTAAAGAAAAACAGGATTCAGACAGATCCCCGATGGAATTATTCACTAGAATTAGACAGACAGTCACTTTGGACTCCATATGGCCTCTGTTCATTCTGTCTGCCTCTGTTTCTTCGTGTCCCCTGTTTTTAGGCATGCACAATAGTGCAACCTTACTTTTGTGCATCTTTACAAAGAAAGGTACAACCGGAACAGAGGCCAGATGATGTCCAGAGTAACTGTACCTGCCTCCTTGTGGTGGGAACATCTGTCAGGGGTTCTGGCTATCATGTTTTTGCAGATTTTGATAGAAACCCTGACAAAGGTGCTCAGCATAGAGCACAGACTATGGTAAATGTGAACCGAGCTATAAGCATAATATAAACATTATTTACCCCAAAATGGTACAAATAGAAGCTTCAAGTCATCCCACAACAAACAAGGTCAGTTGGTTTCTACATTGCTGACAGCTTAAAGATTCTGGAAAAGTAACATGGCTCACCACAAAAAAGTTCAGTAAAATCTGCATTTGCAAATGGTCCCTCTTCTTCTGAGCTCTGCAGTGTGGCCAAATTGCATTTCGCATCCACACACTTAACAATTTATGGTGTGACACTAGTAACGCCACAGCCAAGCAGTGAGTCAGGATAGTCAAGCAGCCCAAGGTCAGAAGCCAGGAGGGTATGTCATAAACAGAAGGAAGAAACAAAAGCGTAGTCAGGTAACGTTTCAAGGTCAGAATAACAGGAGGATAGTGGATCAAAGCAGAAGGGATTAAACAGATGAATGGTCAAAATGAAGTCCAAGGTTAGGCAATGAAAGATCAACAAACAGAACACAAGGCACAGAGAGAACAAACCTCACTAGCTGAACGTACGTCTGGCAGAGGTCAGGGAGAAACAGCTCACTTAAGTAGCCTGGCAATCACCTGGGACAAATGAACATCTGGAGACAGTCAGCACCTCCCAGCCTTAGATTGTACAGCTGAGCTGTCAATCAACACACTGACAGCTCAGCACACACCTGCACCAGACTGGCTAACTGAGCTATCAATCAAAGCACCAACAGCTTCAGCACGCCCCTGTACCAGATTGGATATCTGAGCTGTCAGTAATTGTATCCCAGACACACTGAGGGGTGGAACTGTGGCATATGGGGTGCGCGTATCCACAAGCAAAAGCTGGGCACTACAATTATTGGGCACTATAATGGCATATTTGCAATTTTTACTTTACAACACCAACTGCATGCTTAGCTCAAGTTAAAGAGATTGTAAACACTAAGGGGGTGAATAACCAATTATATAATATATTATAGTAACCCCAGTGAAGACAACAAAAACGAGTGGGAACCACTCCTAACCATGGAGAGAAGAAACCAACCACCTTGAGCAAGGATACCAATCCCAGAAAAATGATAACAAAGCAGGGTATACGTATTAAAATATAAGTCTTTATTAGTGGTAGTAATACATATAAATAAAAGTGCACATGTTGGATAATATAATTAAAATAAAATCCTTAAAGAAGGTAGCCAATATAGGCATGCGGTGTACCAATAGGAATTTAGGAGTGTTATATAGTACCTATATGTATGTCTCCAGGGAAAGGTAAAAAAGAGAATAAAATCGTGAAACTTTAGAAAAATGATAAGGAAATACCCACAATAGGGTTAAAAAGGAGAGAAACCAGTGTAAAATATAAAGTGCCAGATGTGCAAAGTGCAATTGTGCAACATAGGCTAGTGTAAATCACTCACACATAAATCAGGTGTATTGCACACAAAAGGAAAGGAGACCGGGATAAAAAATGGAGGACATATACCTGATGGTGACACCGTATCCAACAAAGCGCACCCCGACGCGCGTTTCGGATACACGATCCTTCGTCAGGGGGTGATGGATATATGAGCCTAGGTGTTTATATATGTTGCTGACAACCGGTGCCATTGTGTATGCGGCGCAGACGCCGACAGACAGGCCGGAAGTCACCGCCCACAACGTCACGCGGCCGGACGCACAGGAAGAACCCGGCGTTGCCAAGACCACGGAGACGCCGAGAGCAGAGACCGCAGGCCCCTGAAGGCGCATGCGCACCACTCCGGCACTCAGGCGTGAGCAATAGAATCAAGAATAGTACATGGGCAGACCGAATGAGAGGCCTACCGAATGGGGAGAAAATAAAAGATGAAAGTAATTATATTTCACGATTTTATTCTCTTTTTTACCTTTCCCTGGAGACATACATATAGGTACTATATAACACTCCTAAATTCCTATTGGTACACCGCATGCCTATATTGGCTACCTTCTTTAAGGATTTTATTTTAATTATATTATCCAACATGTGCACTTTTATTTATATGTATTACTACCACTAATAAAGACTTATATTTTAATACGTATACCCTGCTTTGTTATCATTTTTCTGGGATTGGTATCCTTGCTCAAGGTGGTTGGTTTCTTCTCTCCATGCTTAGCTCAAGGAAATGCCGTTAGGGTCAAAATAGTCATTACACCTCTATATGAATTCACAGAGCATTGTAATTTCAGAAACAGGGTCAAATGTAGGAAGGGGGTCTGCAGTTGTGGCACGCTTGAGGCTCTGCAAATGGCATCAGCAAACTAGTCCAGCCAAATCTGAATTTCAAGTCAAATGAAGTAAAATGACGCTCCTTCCCTTCGGAGCCTGCAATGTGCTCACACAGTAGTGAACAACCAATTATGGGGTACTGCTGCATTTACAATTTATTGCATTATAAAATTTGCTGTCCAATTTCCCCTATTTGGAAATGAAAACATTAGAGGTAAATGTTAGGTCTCACCTGATGAGGTAGATTCACATAGCCGCAGGTCATAGTTACCACACGGACCGAGGGCGATGGCTTAATGGGTTGGATTTGCCGAATTGAGTGTGAAACAGCGACCTTTACAATGGGCTACACTGAGCGTCATACAAACAAGTGGAGTAGGACATACGAGAACCACACAGTCAGGAGTGTAGAAGAATACAGGAGCTGAAAATATAAATTAGACCGAGAATTGCTGCAGCCTAATGTAAACAAGTCCAGATAACAGATCACTATAAGTGCTTCTCACTAAATTAGAATACCTTCAAAAAGTAAATTTATTTCAGTTTTTCAATGCAAAAAGTGAAACTCATATATTATATAGAGTCATTACACACAGAGTGATCTATTTCACGTGTTTATTTCTGTTAATGTTGATGATTATGGCTTACAGCTAATGAAAACCCAAAAGTCATTGTCTCAGTAAATTAGAATACTTTATAACACCAGCTTGAAAAATGATTTTAAAATCCGAAATGTTGGCCTACTGAAATGTATGTTCAGTAAATGCACTCAATACTTGGTCGGGGCTCCTTTTGCATCAATTACTGCATCAATACGGCGTGGCATGGAGGCGATCAGTCTGTGATACTGCTGAGGGGTTATGGAAGCCCAGGTTGCTTTGATAGCAGCCTTCAGCTCCTCTGCATTGTTGGGTCTGGTGTCTCTCATCTTCCTCTTGACAATACCCCAATATATGAGTTTCACTTTTTGTATTGAAAAGCTGAAGTAAATTAACTTTTTGATGATATTCTAATTAAGTGAGAAGCACCTGCATATCAATAGCAGAAGAAGGATTAAATTGCAGGTCTGCATCAGGATGTAGATGGAGGTTGTGGAAATCACAAGCGTTTGCACAGATGATTAGAACGTGGTGTGAACAGAGCCCAGGTTATAATAGGCTATGCTTACAACAGATGATCGGCTCATTATCAGGTATGCATTCTGTACCAACACAGGAGTTTGCAGAGATGATTAGCAAGTAGTGCAAACAGGCTGCAGACTATAATAAGCAATGCCTACTGCAGATGATCGGTTAATTAGCAGATATGCGTACTGTACAGGCGTTTGCAGAGGTGATTGCAGCTGAAGGAACTGGATGTTGTCAAACTCCAATACAAATGGCAACTGAACACTTCACTTACTGAATACACAACAGGTGACGTTTAAAGGCGTTGGGTGATGATGTCAGTGATGTTCACTGAGCAGCTTGTCAAACTTGACAGAGAGCAGCAAAAAGCTGCAGCAATAGGGAAAATATGAAGATCCCAGCTGAGAGATTGAGAAAGGTACACGGCATTAAAGAAACATTAGATAAAAAACATTAATTTTTGAATTCCACATCAAAGCTTCATAAAATTCAGTGAAATACCTAAAGGTTCAATATGCTCAGCATAACCAAAATGAAATCTTTTAAAGTACCACTCCAATGTTTTTTTTATTTCAGTGCTGGAGTGGTGGCATTGATCTAAGTTTTCTCCCTCTAGTAACATACTTACTGGACCCTGTCGTCACCTGTTATTGGTGCCGCTCTTGTCCCGATCCGCCATCTTGTGACTTCAGCTTCTGGCTGACGGGAAGACAGAGGTAACGGTCACAAGCTCTCAATGTAAGTCTATGAGTGCCCCGCTATGGACTCGTTCTGGCTCTCATAGACTTACATTGAGTTGTAACTTCTAGATCACCCAGCAAACACTGCAGCAATCCCGCAAGTGACAAACTGCAGAAGACAATGGCTGATAAGTATAATACTAGGGAAGGGAACTTAGATTGCTAGCGCCACTCCAGTGGGAAAATACAAAAACACAGCTGGACATGTGCTTTAAGGGGTGTAGTTTAAAAATGAGGTCACTTCTTGTTTTTTTCTGCTGTTTTTGGTACCTCAGGGGATCTGCTAATGTGATATTGCATTAACAATCTATTCTAGCCCAAATTATGCTCCAAAAATCAAATAGGACTCTGTCCGCTCCAAGCCCTGCTCTGTAATGAATCAGTACTTTCCGACCATGTATGGGGCACTGCCATGTTTGTGAGAAATTTTTAAAACTGTATGGCCATTTGCTTCTATTACAATTTGTGAAAATTATCATTTTGGGGATAAATCAATATAACATTTTAGTGGAAAATTTTTTTTTTTTTGTTTTAACAGCCTTAAAATTATAAAATTCTTCTTATAAAATTTTGTAAAACCCCAATAGTTTAAAGATGCTACACCCATAAATTAATTTCTAAAGCATGGCTTCCACAATCTATTCCAACCACAATTTGCATTTCAAAAGAGAAACAGCGCTCCTTCCCTACCAAGCCCAAACAGTGGATTCCGACCACATATGGGGCATTGCCGTGTTCAGGAGAAAATGCGTAATAAATTGTAGGATCGATTTTCTTTTATTACCATTTGTAAAAATGAAAAAAAAAAATAGCCTAAATCAACATTTTTGTGGAAAAAAAAAAATATTTTCATTTTTCTTTCATTTTGAGTTAATTTGAGTAAAGCACCTGGTCTCCGAGTATTTGTAAATGATCGGAGATTTAGTTTTCGTTGCTGCAGCGGAATGATTTACAGCTACTAGCCAGCATGAGTACATGAGGGGGTTGCCTGGTTGCTAGGGAATCCCCACATGTAATCAAGCTGTCTAGTAGCCACAAATCGTGGACCTGCAGCACCAAAAATAAAATCTCCGAGCAGTCACAAATACTGGGAGACCACCTGAGTAACGAGTATAATCCTTCATCACTAATAGGACCCTCAAAGTCACTTTAAAAATGTAGTCAAATTTTCATCTAAAATTAGATATTTCAATAATAATAATAATAAATTCAATTCATATTGACCTAAATTTACGCCTAACATAAAGTACAATGTGTTATTACCACATAAAGCGACACGTGTTTAATATGATAAATCTGACTGGTTGTATAGTCGAAAACTGGCCTTATTGAGAATGAATTAAATAGTACACTCCTGACTCCATTTCCCAGAAAGAGTTAATAGACACTACTAAGTAAGCTATGCCTACTCCAAAATGATGGCGATAAATAAAAAACAATGGCTCTAGCAATAAATGATGAAAATAAAAAATAAAGTGTGTAGTTTCAGGGCATAACACACATGGTATTAAAGGTTTAAGCAAAGTTCATAGAGTTAGGGCAGGAGCTAGACATTTACCTTCTTCTTTGCTCCCCTCTTGTCTGCGCCCAGGAGCCGTAACATAGACAATAAAGATCAGCGGCTGCTAAACTAAAGAGAGAGAGAACAGGCAGGAGGAGATGTCAGAAGAGACATGGCCAGGGTCGGACGGGCCCACCGGGAACCAGAGGATTCTCAGGAGGGCCCAGGCACTGACACCTGCTAGCATACTGGCCAGCAGCTGCCTAGGGCCCAAACTGCTCCAGGGGTCCCCAGCTAGTGGCATGTGGCTAATAGCGGCAAACCCAGCAGCTATGGGGCCCCTGAGTCAAGGGTGCCCGCCCGGTGCCAGCGGAGCAGCAACTGGAGACAGGGCCTGTCCCCGCTGCAAAAGAGAATTGAATTTTCACGCTTCCCCATGCTCCCATGGGCATGGAGAGGAGTGAACATTTATTGCACTTTAATAGCGGGCAGTGTTAGCCACAGGCGAAAGTTTCTAAACTACTGAAGGTGGGCACTGCTGAGGCCATAATCTGGAAGTGGAAAGAACATCATATCACCATAAACTGGCAATGACAAGGTGCATCCCTGTAAGATTTCAGACAGAGGAGTGCTAAGAATCAGAAGAGTTATTTAAGAGCCAAGGACTGCTTGTGGAGAGCTAAAAAAGACCTGCAATCAATCAATTGTTTCAAAGAAAATAATAAATAATGTACTCAACCTTTATGCACGTTCACCACACAACCTCCATTGCTTAACAAAAAACATGTTTACAGTTTGATGCTATTGTCACAATTCGCTTGACCAGAGGCTCATTCCCTTTCCCTAATGCTAGGGGGCGCCCTAGCTCACCCAATTCCCTGGGTTACTTTTGAAGGTGAAGATGCCAGGGTCACGTACCTTGTTTTATCTCCTATATCCACCCTCTGTCTGTAATCTTCCCCCACCCAGGGAAGAGAGGAGCAGCTGTGCACATAGTACAACAGCCAGACGAACAAAGTAAGGGAAAATGGAAAATACAAGGTGTCACGAATCACAGAGGGATAACTTTATCATCCCACTGCTGCCACCAATATATCACGAATCACAGGGGAGATATTTTTATCATCCCACCCGCTGAAACCCATATATCACGAACCGGGGTTTTTTGGTTGGCCCCGGTTCTTTTCTGAAGGGGATTTGTCTATATCCCACTTAACAGTTCTGATTTGGAACTTGCAGCTCTCTGGCGCCCCCCTTACACTTAGGTCAGTACGCACCTAGGATAATTAGTCGCCAGAAAGGCTGCCTTACTTTGTACTGGCTAATGGGCACACTGCAGCGAGGGTG